>NC_091978.1:310597668-311221655 GCF_044704955.1 Pristiophorus japonicus | reverse complement strand
AATCAGATGGTCCCTAGCCGTTATGAGACAGATCCGACAACGGAATGAAATTATAACGTGTTCCCAACATGATAGGGACCTGACCAGTACAAAGGACCAATTGCAAACAGTTTGTGCACAGCTGCGACAGAAAAGACTTGAATTTGAAAAGTCGGAAGCGGAAGTTAGAGATCTTAAAGGTGAAATTAAAGAATGAAAAAATCATTAGGTCAAGAGACAGTAATTGGAAAAGGAAAATGTATCGGTCAATTCCCAGGTTACCCTTGTTTGGATAAATTAAAAGCGCAAACCCGAGGACACGACCGAGGAATAGATACGGATTCGGAATCCTCCGATGATACAGGGTCGGAGGATGAAGAACAAGGGGTTCGCTTTGCCCCGTTTAAAAAAAGACGAGTTGTAGTCAAATCAGAAGAGACTGTGGATGAGGGCGGAACCAAAACAACGAAGAAAAGGCTGTATAAAAAATATTTAGTTCATGATCCGGCAGACCCAGAGAAAATTCATAAATGGTCCAACGAGTTGCCCAATCAAAGAAAGGGGGAGTGAAAACGTGAGACCAATTGGACCGCTTAAGAAATATATATCAACTTCATCCCTGGGACGGAGTGCAAATTTTGACCATAATGGTGCCAAAAACACAAGGAAGAAAATTGCATGACAAGGTAGAAGAAGCTTTGGGGCAGGATGAGCAAGAATTAAACGCAGGATGGGAGGCGATTAAACACTGGCTGCAAGCCTTCAGTCCAGCTAAGACAGACTGGGGAAAAATTGCAGCCTGCCAACAGAAAGGAACAGAGGAGGTCCTGGAGTATGACAAGCGGTTTAGATGCACGTGGCTAGAACATTCGGGTATGAATAATACGGATGAGGAAATGGATAAACAAGTGTTTGGACCCCTGAAAGCAGCTTTCGTGGCAGGTCTAAAGCCAGAACTGTCCAAAATGCTTGAGGTAGTGTTACCGGACTGGGAAGGTAGAGGAACTACCTTTGCAGCACTGGTGGATCGATGTAACCAATTAGATCGGGATTTGGGAGCTAAAGTCCAAGTTGTACAGGCCATGGGATAGAAATCCCAGGATTCCGATAAATGGTCATTCGGAAAATTACCCAGAAAATGTTATTATTGTGGGAAAGAAGGTCATGGGGCAAGATGTGCAGGGCAAAACAGCAAGGTCACGGCCGGGGAAGAGGACTCAGCCAGGGATACAATTCAACCAACAAACCAGGCTTGTCACAAGATAATGACCTCATAGAAGCATTTAAGTTACTGACAATATAACAACAGAAGGAGTTACTTGGGATAGCAAAAAACGATTAGAGCCCACCCTGGCCCCCCTCCTCGCACTAATACAACAGAGGGGAGATGGGCTATATATAACTGTGAGGGTGGGCGATAAGGATGTGGACTGTCTTTTAGACACAGGGGCAGAATTAACATGCTTACCCCTACAATATGAAGACTTTTTGCTGTTGGATGGTAGGGCACGTACAGCCTATGGAGTTGGGGGCCATAAAATGGAAATTAAAAGGACAACACCAGTACTTATAGGACAGGGTCCACATGAACTAACCACGCCTGTCTGGATAGGCCCAGTAAATCAACCCCATTTGGGAATGGACGTTCTAATCCAAGTAGATTCATCGTTGCATTTCGAGGATGGTCGGGTGACATGGTCAATTAGAACTTTGAAGAAAGAAGAATTGAAGGAACACCCGATATGGGCTAAAGATAAGAACGATTGTGGCCTACTCCAGGTGGAGCCTGCGGCATTTACCGGGACCAAGCCTCCATGCACTAAACAGTATCCCATCAGTCCAACTGCCATCGCGGGAATCTTACCGGTTATTCAGCAATTGGAGAAACAAGGGGTGCTTATTAAAACGCATAGCTCCTTCAATAGCCCCATGTGGCCGGTACAGAAATCTAATGAGACTTGGTGTTTGACTGTCGATTATAGGAAAGCTAACCAGTGTATTGATCAAAAAGCTCCTTTGGTCGCAGATCTCTCCACCATTTTTAATGCCCTCAAACCGGAACATAAATATTTCTCGGTTATAGATATGGCCAACGGATTTTGGTCGGTGCCTCTGGCACAGAGGTTTGACAGTGGTTTGCTTTCACGGTCCAAGGACAACAGTATACTTGGACCCGGTTACCGCAGGGTTTCCACAACAGCCCTACGGTATTCCACATGGCTTTACAAAGCCATTTGCGAGAATTATCTCCCCTGTCATCCACAGTTATCCAATATGTAGACGATATCCTGCTAGCTTCAAACACGGAAGAACAACATGAACAAGATTTACGAGCTTTGCTGGACCACCTTCGGCTGAAAGGACATAAAGCCAGCATCAACAAAGCACAAATATCCCAAGAAGAGGTTGTATACCTGGGACAAAAGATTTCACAAGGAAAGAGAGAACTTACCCAGGATAGAACTGCAGCCATTCAGGCTGCTAAAAAACCCACCACTATTCAGGAACTAAGATTTTTGGGGGGATTGTGTAACTTTAACAGAAATTGGATTGACTCCTTCACACAGCTTGCTCAGCCATTGAATGATATTTTAAAGGGGAACGTGCCTCTAAAGAAGCCATCACCCTCACTAAGGAACAGCAAGAGGCCTTCCTGAGTTTGAAAAAGGCTTTGTGTTCGGCACCGGCTCTTGGAATCCCCGACAGTGGTAAGCCATTTACCCTGTTTGACCATGAGAAAGAAGGACAGACAGCTAATGTCTACACAGATTCGTGTTATGCTTTTGGAGTCGCTCACGACTTTGGTCTGTTATGGCGGAAAAGAGGATTCCTCACTGCTGCTGGTACACCTATCCGAAATGGAAGAGAAGTCCGAGACTTACTAGAGGCCAAACAATTATCTCAGGAAGTGTCCATCCTGAAGTGTAAGGCCCATACTAAGGAAAATACCATGGAAGCACAGGAAAATTCCCTAGCTGACCAGGCAGCTAAAGATGCCGCCTCACAGAGCGCTCCCCCAGAAGAACCAACACAGATGTGCAGATTGAAAGCACTCAGGACTCTGACACGAGACCTTCAAACAATGCAAGGCGAGTGCTCCCGAGAGGAAAAATGGACATGGATTGAGGCAGAAATGAAACTGTGTGAAGATGGTGTCTGGAGACAAAGAGTTACCGACAAGCCAGTCGCGCCACAAACGCTTATGCCTTTTTTAGCCCAACAGATCCACTCGTGGGGACACTTGGCCTCACAACAGATGACGGCATAGTTCCAGAAAAGCTGGTGGGGTCGGGGATTTAAAAAACATGCCCAGCTGGTAGCAGACCGCTGTGTGGCTTGCCAGAAAAATAATTCTGGACCCATCACGGTAATGCCCCAACTGTCGGACCATTCCAGCATCTGCAGGTTGAATATATATCTCTTCCTTCATGCCAAGGATACACTAACATTCTTGTCATGGTCTACAAATTCTCCAGATGGGTAGAAGCTGTCCCAACTAAAAGAGTCACAGCCAATCACACTGTAAAGGTCTTGTGTAAGGATTACATTCCCCAATGGGGAGTCCCGAGTAGCATTGACTCAGATCAGGGAACACACTTCACAGGTGCTGTCTGCCAAGAAGTCTGTAGGTTACTGAACATTACGTGGGATTTACACTGTCCTTATCATCCAGACAAGTAGAGTGAATGAATCGAACTCTGAAACAACAGCTTGCTAAATATCACCAAGAAGGAACACCATGGCCCCAGGCACTACCAATAGTGCTATGTAGTATTAGGCCAACCTCAAACAGAACTACAGGTCTAAGCCCATTTGAAATTGTAACAGGAAGACCCATGTCGCTGCCAGGAACTATCGATTTACGGAAAGCTGATGTTCACTTGATGAGTGACACTTTGTTATCATACTGTCAGGACCTAACTAATGCTATCAGTTCTGTTTCCCGACAGGTTTCGGCAGCTTAGGGTAATCCACCCGAAGGAGGATACGACATTATCCCGGGTGTCTGGGTGTATGTGAAAAAGTTGCATAAAGAACCTTTGGGTGCCAAGTGGGAGGGACCTTACCAAGTGTTATTGACCACCCAGGCAGCTGTTAAAGTCCAAGGAAAGAAAGCCTGGATCCACGCTTCACACGTTAAACGAGCACCCGTAACTGAAGCTGAAATCTAATAAGGACAATTACTTTTTGCCAAAATGTATAAATTTACTGTATTACTGACTGTAGGTATTCTCGGCATATGCCGACTTCTTACTAGGCGAACCTCTGCACCAAAGGGAAATAGTAGAGTAATTACCTGTAAATACCTTTTTATATATGTCATACATTTATGCCAAACAAGGTAACATTTCCAGTTGTTGGGTGTGTGCGCATATTCCTATTCACTCAAAGGGAGGGATTCCCTTGAGGCCAGTTCCCTTGAATATCTCGGAAATGGCTGAGTGGATAATTAATCAAAACAAAACAGGCAATGCGTTTCAGGATACAGAAAACTGGGCACGTAAATGGAAGTCAGCAGGTTACAATCTGACTACCTTTGAAGGGGGATACCAACCGTGATACAATAATTCCAAACGGCCCCCATTTTTTGTTATCACTAATACAACGGGAATAGGAAGACCGGGGGAATCGGTCTGTCTGATTAGAAACATCAAAGGAGGCCAAAATATGGGGTATGGTAACTGCTCCCGGAATTATAATATAATCAAGCCACGGAACCATCCAAACTGGGCCGATGTGGGAGTTTTTAACGTAACGGGGATTCTGAATAAAACAGATGGAAAAGCCTGGACAGGCCCCGGAGTGTTGCTGACAAAGAAACAGCTAACATTCATTGCCTATAATGGCACCAATTGGGTGTGTGGCCACAAGGCCTACCCTTGGCTGCCCCAGAATTGGATGGAATCCTGCTATTTATCCTACATTGTGTCATATATGTATCATATAAAGTCACTGTCGGAACATTTACACCGTCCGAAGAGAGCTATCACAGAAACAGAGAGATTCTTTGCCATTCTGATCCCCAGGTATGGGAATGCCAGATTGGCAAGGGAATCCATTAATATGGCATCCGTTGTGGAATGGGTAGCCAATGATACCTCAGAGGCCCTAGTTAAAATCAATGCAGAAATGGTAGCAATCCGCACAGTAGCCCTACAGAATAGACTGGCCCTTGACTACGTCCTGGCTGAAAAGGGAGGTACTTGTGCCCTACTCAGAACTGAATGTTGCACGTATATCCCAGATAGCTCCGAAGAAATTACCCACTTAGCGGTGCATAGTCAAAAGTAGGTAGAAAAACTTAAGCAACCCCCATCATTCACTTTGTGGAGCAGAGCCACTGAATGGCTTAGGTTCAATAGGAACTTCATTGGTAGAAGGTTTAATTCTATTCATTGTAGTTATTTTACTTTTATATTGTTTGTTTATGTTGATTAAATGTTGTTGCAACCAGGCGGCTGTAGCCGCTGTCCCGCAGGTGAGACACCTTGCAGGTACCAGCAGACCATCTGTACGTGGCACAGGGGTGTGTTATGCTTAAGGGAAGTTTGTTTACTGGTTGAATTAAGATATTGATTTGGATTAAATTGGAATAAGGTTAATGAACCTACTAAAACCAGACTTCCATTGTGGCCACGATGGAATTCGGGTTGGTGTAAATTTGTGTGGAAGCTACGAGTCCGGACATGTGGTGAAACACATCAACAAATTTTAGAAGGAAACTCTATTAACATGTATGAAATTATTTTGTAGAATGTTTAACCAGTGATAGCTGATGTTATATGATTCAGTTTGTGAAAGAATCAAAGGGGGGATTGATAAAGAATTCAAATAGGCTGCATTCAGACAGGCTGTGAGAATTCACAGACCCCAAGTCAGAGCTGCTACATGAGTGGGAGCATGTTGCATTAAGTCATCAAACAACTTGACATTTTAGGACCTTTGGGAGTGACCCAATGAAAGGTTAACAGAATATCAATTGAGCCAATAAGGTCAAAGAAGGCGCGTTCTTTTTTGTAAACGGATCAGGTATAAAAACAGCCATTTTGGCCATGCATTCTCAGAAGAACAAAGGCTTGGCTTAAAGCCAAGAGCTTGTTGCAGCTGCCAGAATAAAAGTTATGTTAAAACTACAATCGGAGTTCGTATTTCATTGAAAATTAAGAGATCTAACAACTGCCTTCAACAACTCTCTGCGGCAGGGAATTCCACAGGTTAACAACTCTCTGAGTGAAGAATTTTCTCCTCATCTCAGTCCTAAATGGCCTACCCCTTATGCTAAGACTGTGTCCCCTGGTTCTTGACTTTCCCAACATCGGGAACAATCTTCCCGCATCTAACCTGTCCAGTCCCGTCAGAATCTTATACGTTTCTATGAGATCCCCTCTCATCCATTGCCCAAGAGCAGTCCTACGAGGAGGCCCTCGGACCTACCCGCTCCCCTCCGCACAGGGTGCCCAAAGATCAGGATTCTGGGACTGAAGTGCAACCAGAATTTGAGGAGCAGCCCCTTCAAATAATGGAATAGGGGTTGCAACCTTGCGCATTCCGTAACAACATGGAACACTGACTCTTCCAGACCGCAGAAATTGCAGGTGGCCTGGGAGCCCGTGAACCGACGTAAAAACTTGTTGCATGAGACTGCTCCATGCTCCACCCTCCACCCCTCAATAAATAGTGGGAGGACTCCCGCGTAGAGTGCACTCCATTGGGGACCCCGGCCTCCTCTGGATGGCAAGGTGGTGCGCCATGGCGTGTCCGGACGGCAGATGAGGATGGCAACATGGAGAGTCAACAGCTCTACAACTCTTTTCATTGCAAAACAAAATAATCATTAAATCAAGTGCCCCCTGATTAAAAGGGGGGACACTCCAAACACATTTCAAATGCCTTTTTTGTGTGTTTTTTTTTAGGGCAATAAAAGCACACAAATTATACAAATGCCCCCTGGCTAAAAGTGGGGGGGGGTTGTGCGGGGACACTAAAACCCGGCACAATAAACCAATTAAACTTTAAAACATATCAAATCAAATTAAAATTTGGTTGCCGGGGGTGATGATGCACTCCAGTTCCACCGGCGCCCACCTCTTGTGGAAGGCCACGAGCGTACCGGTGGACACCTTGTGCTCCATCTCCAGGGACACCTTGGCTCGGATGTAACTGCAAAAGAGAGGCAGGCAGTTGGGCTGAATGACCCCCTCAACTGCCCGCTGTCTGGACCGGCTGATGGCACCCTTGGCCGTGCCCAGGAGCAGTCCTAAGAGGAGGCCCTCAGACCTACCCGCTCCCCTCCGCACAGGGTGCCCAAAGATCAGGAGTGTGGGACTGAAGTGCAACCAGAATTTGCAGAACAGCCCCTTCAAATAGTGGAATAGGGGCTGCAACCTAGCGCATTCTGTAAAAACATGGAACACGGACTCTTGCAGACTGCAGAAATTGCAGGTGGCCTGGGAGCCCGTGAACCGACTTAAAAACTTGTTGCACGGGCCTGCTCCGTGCACCATCCTCCAGGCCAAGTCCCCAATAAATAGTGGGAGGACTCCCGCGTACAGTGCACTCCATTGGGGAGCCCCACCTCCTCCGGATGGCAAGATGGTGCGCCATGGCGTGTCCGGACGACAAACGAGGATGGCAATGTGGAGAGTCAACAGCTCTACAACTCTTTTGGAAAACAAAATTAAACAGTTAAATCAAGTGCCCCCCAATCTGAGGGACACTTCAAACACTTATCAAGGCCCTTTTTTGGGGGGATTTTGGTGGGGGTTTTTTATGCTATTTGTGGTTTTTTTGGGGGTTTTTTTGGGCACTAAAAGCATACATTTTTTTACAAGTGCCCCCTATAAAAGGGGAGGGGGACACTAAAACCGTAAGCAAAACAAATTAAACTTTAAAACATATAAAATCAAATTAAAATTTGGTTGCCGGGAGTGTTGATGCACTCCAGTCCCTCCGGTGCCCACCTCTCGTGGAAGGCCGCAAGCGTACCGGTGGACACCGCGTGCTCCATCTCCAAGGACACCCTGGCTCGGATGTATGCGCGGAAGAGAGGCAGCCAGTCATGCTGAACGACCGCCTCGAACGCCCGCTGCCTGGACCGGCTGATGGCACCCTTAGCCGTGCCCAGGAGCAGTCCTACGAGGAGGTCTTCGGACCTACCCGCTCCCCTCCGCACAGGGTGCCCAAAGATCAGGACCGTGGGACTGAAGTGCAACCAGAATTTCAGGAGCAGCCCCTTTTAGTAATGGAACAGGGGCTGCAACCTCGTACATTCCGTAAAAACATGGAACACGGACTCCTCCAGACCGCAGAAATTGCAGCCGGCTGGGGAGCCCACGAACCGGCTTAAAAATGTATTGCACGGGACTGCTCCATGCACCACCCTCCAGGCCATGTCCCCAATAAATAGTGGGAGGACCCCCGCTTAGAGTGCACTCCATTGGGGTCCCCCGCCTCCTCCGAACAGCAAGATGGTGCGCCATGGCGTGTCTGGACGGCAGATGAGGATGACAACGTGGAAAGGCAAACAGCTCTGCAAACCTGTGAGCATACTCACAGGTGCATACATTACAGAGAGAGAAGGCCTTGTATTATCCTTCTCACCCTCCATTACCCCAGCCCAAACATGCTGAAGGCCCCAGTCTCAGCGAGGTCTTCAATCAGACACTTGTTCCAATCTTCGGGGACATATTTATCTGAAACACCAGATTTCCGATTGATCCCGTTGGAGGACAAGACCAGATCTCTGATTGGTCCCCTGGGAGGACAAGACACACCCAACAGTTTGTCTGGAATGTGTAATTGGATCTGCCTGCTGGAAAGTAATCATAGGGTTGGATTTTATGCTTTGGTACTGCGCATGTGTGACCAGATTGAGTGTGCATGCACAGTACCAATGGTGGCGCATGCACAGAGGCACCAGGACACAATGGAAATAATCACAGTGATCTTCGGTGCACATCTGCCTCTTTCACCCTCTCCCAGCTCATCAAGTATTGCAGTGGCAGTTCCACTGCAACACAGCAGAATTTCTATAATCTGCAGGGTGGGCAGTCCTACTGGGAACCCACCCTACATAGCAAATGACTGCAACCCAAGAATATTGGGTTGAGGTTGTGGCTTGGCTGAAGAGATTGGGAGAAGTCTGCTTGGAGGAGAATCCAAGGCATATTGGCCTGGAATTTGCAGTCGAGATGATGGCAATTAGCTTTCGCCATCATTCCGCCTTTGAAATGGACCGCAACTTTGGGAATAGGCGTACACACAGGCGCATGTGGAAATTCTAAAGTTGAGGTCTGTCAATGATAGATCCGAAACTGGCTGCATTGAGCAACCACCCCACCCACGCACCCCCGCTCCCACCCACTCCCCACCCCACTATACAACCTTCTCGTAAATCATTTCAACTGCTAAAAACTTTGGCTTTTCCGCAGGAAGTACGCTGTTAAATACCCAACTAAAAGTTAGATCCAAAGGGATTAGGTGCAACTGAGATTTTAACAGCATATTGACCGCTAAAAAAAATTAAGGGTCTGGAAATTCATTTTAATTTTGTGCAGTGCGAAATTTGTCCATTTTAGTAAAAATTTAAACTTTTAAGAAGTTTTCAAAAATTAAAAAAAAATGTTTTCAGTTCAACCATCTTTATTTCAGGTTTGCCTTTTCCCCATGTGAGGGCCCCAATTTTTCTTTTGCTCTCTCTAAATATTTTAAAAAGTTAGAACTTTAAGGGCTTACTCACTACCTTGTTCGCTGTCTGTGAGAATTCTACCTTTGGATTGGCTGCTTAGACAGCCTGTTGACATCACAATAGTTCGAACAAGGTGATCTCCATTACAGTCCATTGAATTGAATTGAAGGTGAAAAAATGCAAACTTCTCGACACAGAGGTTGCGAGATCCTTGAGCCGAGTGTACTTCAGGGCCAGCAGCGAATGCCTTCACTTTGTTGTTGACCGCACATTCCGCCCAATATATTTTGTTTGCAATATCACTGGAAATCTGAAAGAGAATAATATGTCGTAAGTTACATATTACAACACACTTGTCTTAACAAAATAGCATACCATCCAAATCTCAGTGAGCAATGCCATGAGATATTCATTAGTGCAAATATAAAAGTGGAAAATAAAAAGATGAGAATGGACGAACGAGGCTGTTGTATGTAGAGTTGCAAAATTCATGGGAGAACCACCCCCGCCCAATGTTTGGACTCATTGGAAAGGAAAATTAATTTGGAACTATCTACCAGGAAGTTTGAGATCCTAATGTGCACATAGAAGAAACTACGAACTTTAATCGAATTTTGGATTTTACAAGGCAGATTGGGTCTGTGTGGGCAGGGCTAGGAACTAAAGGAACTATCCTTCAAAGAAGTCAGTTTGAGTATTGAAGCTGACTGGGGTATTGAAGTTAAAGCAAATTGTCTGGAGAATTGTGGATACTCAAAAACCCTTCTCCCCAGGAGACATTAACATAGCAACAATTAACCCAGAGATAGCTAACCATCATCCTGACCTGGAAAACCATTCCAGCACATATATAATAACAATGGCACATCCAGCCCACATGGAAAACCCCAAGCACAGACAGACATTGCAAATACCAAAGCTAATATATCCATCAAGAAAACAGAATTAAAAGATCGACACATCTGAGACAGGTTAACATTTAATGGGCCCGCCAAAATATGACAAAGAAATATCAAGCCCACCAAAATTAAACAAAGACTCAGGGCTGATTTGACGCAAAGATTAGAACAGCTCCAAAGGTATAACTGGGCCCTGCTTTAACAAAGGGTATGCAATGCTATGGTATGCTATGCTATGCATCAGAGGGGGAAAGGAGGGAAACCTCCGCATCAATTTTAACAAGCCTCTTCAGCCTCGACATCCTGCAACCGAAAAGGAAGGAAGAACATCACCATCGCGGCAGCAACTGACCACAGCCAACGTGGTACCACCAAAAGCACCGCGATCGACCAACTTCAAATCAAAACTCCGCAAGGAAGAAACCGAAGAATCAAAAGTTTCCGCTCTACAACCTAGGCCTGACTACCAACAGATGAAAAACATTACCTAGAGAGACTTTGAACCTATTTCTAACGAAAGAAAGTGGGTACTTACCCCATAAATCCAAAACGCACCCTACCGCATCAGCAGACACCACCTAACTGAAGATTGTGCAGTAAGAAGTCGTCTATGATGTTTGGGGTACAGCAAGCAGAATGTACAGAATCCAGCGAACCCCGAAATTGTGAACCAACTACCAGTAAAGGATTGGTGAGCATAGTCCCTGTTTGCCCTGGAGCTTAATCTAGTCAGTGTTAGGCATTGGGAGGTGGGAGGTGTATTATTCACTGTAACCCCCTTTGGATGTGTGATGTACTATTCTTTACTTGAGTGATTATAAGTTTGACATTGTATTTTCTTGCCTTTAATAAAATCAAAGTTCTTTTGCACCAAACCAGTTGTCTCTTGCATTTTATCACATCTCCCAAATAAATCCAGAGTCTAGAACCCAAGGGAATGCGAGCGATTCGAACTGCTCAGAAGGTCAGAGATGAACCTGACCCCACACACCACCCCCTACAGAAATACAACCGCGGCAGGACTCTGGTATAAGGGATGTCATGCAGAGAGTGCTGTTTTGGAAGAAAGAACCAAGATGGAAGAGAATAATTCCTCCTATGTGTATAAGAAAGTGAATGTCACTAAAGAATGGGTGCTTGGTCTGTTGCGCGCTGAGCGTCCGGGAGATGCTGCGGCCCAGTGGACAGCAAGCAAGGAGGATAAAGAATCGGTAGAAAAGGCAATTTGGTTGGTCTGTCTACAGCGACAGGTCCAACTCCGAGATAAAATCATTGAATCACTACAGGCAGAACTATGGGAATGTGCAAAGACATCACATGAAAGGGCTATGGCAGGAGAAATGTTATGGGGAGAACTCCGTAAGCTAAAACATGGAACGGCGCAGCTAATGGAAAGGTTTAAGAACAGCAAGGATTATTTTCAGTGTCAGGTTACCAAGGTTAGGAATAATGAAAAGATACTGCGGGAGGAAAACACTTGCCTTATCCTTCAAGTAAAAGAGCTGGAGGAGAAGTTAAGGGATGTACAGGCAGCTTATAAAGTAGCCAGCACTAATGGGTTTGAGTCGGGAGACCAGGGTCCCTGCCAGCAACAAATGAAGAGTTTAACCCTTGCTCTGTCCAAGGTAAAAGGCATGGTATGCCTCATAAACCCGGGTACGGCCCGGGTAAACCTAGAAGAGAAGGAGGAAACTGTTCCATCACCACCTGTGGCACCGGTGACTACACCGGTTCAGCAGCAGGAGTGGCAAACGAGTTGCGGGGCGGACAGGGATAACGGGCCACCACCTGTGGCGCCGAGGTTCAGCTCGGTTTGGCAGCAGGGAGGGGTGGGCAAGCCAGAGCAGGAAGAGCCAGAGCCGGGGCCGCCCACCAGTGCTGGGGGTCAGGGGCCCCTGGAAAGTCAATTTTTGTTCCCCCAGACTACTCAACAGCGTAGGGCTATAATAAGTCACCTAGGAAAGCTCACTCCAAAGGGAGACCCCTTGGTCCTCTTTATGGAAGTGGAACAGGCAGGGGATATTAATGGGTGTGATGATGCCGAGGTAGCAAAAATTCTTCTCCTCTCACTGGACGGCAAGCTGTACCAGTCCCTCTCTGCCGAGAGCAAAATGGGTCAGAGGACATGTGCCGCCGCCCAGGAAGACATTCTAAAAGCCATGGGCTGTAATAACGGGAGTCCCTTCTCCAGAGAAAATAGTGCAGCTCACAGGGGAAACTCCATAGGCTTTCGCAGACATACTGTGGCCTGTGTACCAGAGCGCCTGTGGTGGGGACCTCAACCGGGATCACCTAAGCCGGGACGAGAGAGCTCACTGGCTCCGATGCCTGGTGGCAAACGGTTTGCCACAAATAAGAGCAAAGGCTGAGGCCTGGTTTGACCTGAGAGATCCCCAGGCCACCAAACAGGGAGCGGTCAGGCAACTGATCCTAACCTACAGGAACGGCAGTGGGACGAAAGAGCACCCACCCAAGGGAAGGGTCCATGAGATCAGACCTTGTCAGGATAAGAGGGAATGGTGCCAGGAGGGGGGGTAACCCCTCCGATAGAAAACTTACCTGTTTTGGGTTCGGAAAGAGTGGGCACTGGAGAAAGGATTGTAGAAATCCATGGAAGAGTAGTGCAGGGAAAAATTCTCCAGCCGCTGCCCAAATGATCAAGACCGAGAAGCCAATCTCTCCCCACACATTTGATACATTCATGACTGCGCTCCGACCAATGCTAGATGGCCCTGGGAGGGTAGTCCCCGCCACCGGTACTGAAATCCTATCTGCCCCATCCCAGCCAAAACAGTGACTAGGACAGACGCAGCCTGTTCACCTGTGTTCCCTCGAGTACGATGCGTGGGGGAGTCCGACCGTTCAGATGGAAGTGGAAAAGGTGAAAGGGATTTATCTGCTGGATATCGGTGCATCAAGCACCCTCATTTATGCAGCCACCTCACCGCTGTCTAGCGGGGTCCCCTACAGCTTGGTGGGTTTCACAGGTGCCGAGCAGGCTGGCTCATTCTCCGTTCCGCTCTCTATTCATTTGGGAACACTCCACACTAAGTGGACTTGTGTCCTGATGAAGTGGGAACAGGAAGGGAGGGGAACCCTGGGGGCTGACTTCATTCTAGGCCACAGGATCCTAGTGGATTTAAGAAACCACTTCTTTGGGGGGCAGTATGTACGGGACAGGAGAGTGAGGTGATGGTTATCCCAGGAAAATGGGGAAAAGGGACAGTGTGCACCATGAAGCCAAAGGAGGGTTACGACCTTGAATCACTGGTCATTAACACTCCGATGGAGTACCAAGAGTATGTGAGGGAAAACCTCGCAGCTTTTGCCATTCACAAACACGACTGCGGGAGGATAAACGGGGTCGAGGTTAGCATAGGTGGGGACCCCATGACCCGACCGCAGAAACAGTATAACTTTCCCAGGGAGGTGGAGGCAGACATGGAAACAGCCTTGGGTTCTTTGGTTAAGCAGGGGGTATTGAGACCAATAGCTACCCATGTGAACTCTCCATTGTGGCCGGTTAAGAAACCGGACAACTCCTGGAGAGCCACGGTGGAGTATCGAGTACTTAACTGTAACATCGCCGCCTGTGCACCCACAGTTGCTGCATTCGCTGACCTCATTGGAAGTATCCCAGCCTCCGCGACCACCTTCACGGTGCTGGATATTTCCAACGAGATTTGGTCCATACCTTTAAGAAGAGAAGATCAGTACAAGTTTGCTTTTAGCTTTAAAGGACAGCAATACACTTGGAACTGTCTCCCTCAAGGCTTCCATAACAGCCCTAGCATTTTCCACCAATGTATGGCCAACTGTTTAACGAACTTCAGTAGACCCCAGCAGCTGGTACAGTATGTGGACGACCTGCTCCTAGTCACCGATAAGGGGGAGGAGCATGGCCCATTGCTGGCTGAACTGCTGGAGCTGCTGAAAGAAGAAGAGTTTAAAGTGAATCCCAAGAAGGCACAGATCGGCTAGAAGGAAGTAAAATTCCTGGGACTGGCTGTGCGCTCTGGGGAAAGGACCATTGACAAAGCTAGAAGGGAAACAGTGCAGAAGTTACCAGCCCCCAACACAGTAACAGGAGTAAGATCTTTTCTAGGGCTAACCGGGTATTGCAGAGATTTCATTGAGGATTATGCAGCCACAGCAGTCCCCCTGCTCCGACTCCTACACAAGGGAATGGAGTGGGATTGAGACGAAGGTTGCGAGGCAGCATTTATCCAACTCAAGAAAGACCTGCAGACTGCGTCAGATCTAGGGGTTATTGATGGGGGAAAAAAGTTCTTCCTGGAGGTAGCAGCCTGCGGAGACAGTCTGAGCGCAGTACTGCTCCAGGAGCGGCACGGCCGGCTGAGGCCAGTGGTCTACTCCTCCAGGATACTCACAGATGCGGAGAAGGGATACTCCAACTGTGAGAGGCACATCCTAGCCACTCACTGGGCTGTGATCTTCACAGGGGGGTCTCCTCTCACACTCCTTACCCACCATACGCCCACCCAAATGCTCCTGCACGGGAGAATCAAGGACGGGACGGTGAGCAGTGCCCGCATTGCTCGCTGGACCCTTCTCCTCTCTCAGATGGACCTAAGGGTAAAGGGTCTCTGCGAGCCAAGGCTCGCAGCCAACACGATCTATCCAGGGACAGCCCACCAGTGTTCCGTAGAAGTGGTATGAGAAATTAACATCGGCTTTCGGGCTGGGTTACACCCCACAGTCGAGAGATCTATGTGGATGGTTCAAGCACGGTATCTGCAGGCAAACGACTCACAGGCTGCGGAGTTTATGACCCCAAGGCAGGCATTGTCCTGGCGATTAAACTCCCCAGTACTATGAGTGCCCAGCACCCTGCTGAACTGTCAGTGGTGGTGGACAAGGTCACACACCCCGAAGAATTCCCTACCCCATACACGATTTGCTTGGACAGTATGTTCACATGCAATTCGTGTACGGAGTACCTGGCTATATGGTCCCGTCTCAGATACACATCTGCAGATGGAAGACCCCTAGCAATTAAGCCTTTACTTGAAAAGATCGTGACAGCCGTGGGGGAGGAAGGAAAGGTCTATATACATAAAGTGAAGGCACATTCCACCACTGAACCCTGTAGCGAGGGAAACCAGCAGGCTGACATGTTGGCCAAGCAGGGTGCCCGCACGGGCAAGCTCTGGGATCCATAGCAGCAGTCAGGGGCAGGATTGGGACGACAGGGAGGGCAGGGGTGGCATCGCCCCCAGATCTGAAAACGGTTCAGACCCGAGACCCCGTCCTCAAAACTGTCCTGAACATGCTAACTAAAGGGGAAAGGGTAGATGGCTTGTACAGCTCCGCAGCTATTGCCATTAAAGAAGGCATGCTGTTCAGGAGGCAGCAATGGGTAGTGCCGCAACAACACCAGAGAGAATTCCTCCAGCTGGCCCACGGGGATCCAGGAGCAGGACACCCCGGGCCTGAGACCACTTGGCAACGGGTGGAGCAGGCAGGGTGGTGGCCGGGTCTCAGGGAAGACGTCCACGAGTTCTGCGCCAGCTGTCTGGTGTGCGCTGCCAACAACCCTGACCGCCAGAAAAGAAAGGTGTCTATGGGACATATCAGGAGGGTAGAGGGACCCCGGCAGTCGAGCCAGGTTGAATTCATCGGGCCCCTACCCACTGCCCAGGGAGGCTATAAGTACTGCCTAGTATTGGTGGATGTATTCACCAAATGGGTGCTGAACAGTTACTGCTCTGGAAACAGCTAGGATCCTGGTCAGGGAAGTGTTCTCCCGATGGGGACTACCACAGTACGTGAAGTCCCACCAGGTGAGTCACTTCACCGGGCAGGTCATGCAGGAGACCCTTAAGTGCTCGGCATCAAAGGGAAATGGCATGTCGCCCAAAACCTGCAGTCATCCGGGCCTGTGGAGCATTTAAACCGTACAATAAAAGAAAGGTTGCGTAAAGAGACAGGGGACTCACCCAAGAGGTGGGTAGAGGTCCTACCACTGGTCCTCATGGGGATCCAAGCCAGCCAGTCAAAGAGCACGGGGTACTCCCCGTACAAGCTCATGACCAGCAGAGCCATGCGAACCCCCACCCATGTATTAGCCCCGGTACTCACGGAAGGTCAGCTTAGGGAAGCGAACCGGGACAGTTTTGTCAGAAATCTGGTTGAACACCTTAAACAGATTCACTGGCAGGCTGCTAACAACATGGGAAATCAGCATCGGAGCAACCGACTGCTGTTAGAACCCCGCAAACACCACGTATGGGAGATAGGGGACCAGGTCATAGTAAGGAACTATGCTCGAGTAGGGATTTTTGAGGCATTGTACAAGGGACCGTACCACATTGTCAACAAAGTAAGCCTCATGGTCTATGCTGTGAAAATGCCCCGCCATACAAAGTGGTTCCACATAAATCAGTGCAAACTTTTCAACCCCGGGATAGCAGCTAAGCTTAAAGGACAGCCAGAAACAGGGAACCATGCTAAAGACAGGGATCCTCAGCCAGCAGCCCCCGACTGTGGAAATCCCACAGGGGACGTGGCAGACCCACAGACTGCATCGAGAGAGGTGGTGGACTGTGTCACTGGAAGAGCTATCCCCCAATCATTTGGGACTCGGACGCACCCCCAGTAGTCAGAACCCTGAGCAGGACTCTCCGCACGCCACGGCCTGAGACACCATGGTCAACAGCACCCCAATTTAAGTGGTTCAGCCCCGGGAGAGTGACCAGCCACAAAGGGGTACCTAAGATCAGGGACCAGCCTGTGAGCAGGGACCCCCAGCCGGTAGCCTCGGGCGACAAGGGACCCCCAGGAGAGATAGTGGTGGACCAGCCACCAATTGGGAGACCCCAGCCCGCAGTCCTCGACCAGGCAGAACCTGCAGGGGACAAAATGGACCGAGCAGCCACCCCCAAAGGAGTGGTGTGCTGTAGCACCAGCGGGGACGTTCCCCCAATAGTTTGGGACTCAGACCCACCTCCGCTCAGGACACTCCGGGTCCTGTGGTACAGGCCAACTTACTAACGGCCCCGCTAGAAACCCAGAGGCCAGAGAAGAAAGAAGAAGGACAGGAATTAACCTGGCCACCCAGAGACGGGTAGCAGATGTACAAAAATAGCACAATATGAGTTAAAGTATGTTTAGTAAGAATCTAGCGTAGTGTAGATTATGCGTGTAATGATTTCAGGTCACTACGACTGAAAAGAAACCACACACATGGAAGGAGTGAAATGATTAGAATAGGATAAGAATGTTTAGATGAATATAGAATGTAAGAGTTTCAGCCAACAGTCGGTGACTAAATAGTGACATATATACTAGTTATTGGGGAAAGGAAAAGACCCGATCTTGTAGTCAGTAAAAGAGGCACTACAAGAACGATAAGAGTAAGATGAGACAAAAGTTGATAACAGACATTAGTTCCTACGGGAACGGGAAAAGACAGCCAGTTGATTAAAGACATAATTGTGTTCTCCGAGAAGAAATGAGCCCAAATTGGAACTCGATCACCTTTTGTCAAGCCAGAGAGCATTTCTCAGGGCTGGACAATCTGTTCTATGTGCCCCGACAGGAAGGAGAACAACATGAGAAGGGTCCTGTTCTTGCTTGCCTTGATAAGGATGAGCAGCGGCGGCCAAGGAGAGGTGGAAGAATCTTTCATTTATGGGTGTTCGGGAGAGAAAGCCCCAATCGTAATTGTCGGGGGTGACACCCCGAGTGTGGAAGAGCTCGCCGTTTATGCGCACGAAAGGAGGTGGCCAGGGTGGCTGGGGTCTAATTCCACTCGCTACTCCAGCCAGGAAGGGTTTACCTATGGGGAAGTCTCCGTTCCATGCCCCAGGATATGGGTCGTTGCTGCACAGGGAAAACGTGTGTGTTTGACTTGTAAAGGGCAGATTCCCCTGGGTAGATGGTGGTGGCTCAGGAAGCTGAGCAAGGATGCGGTGGACCAGGAATCTGACTGGGAAAGACTCGGTAACGATATGTACCATACCATCACAGGGACACGGGGAGGAGTAAAGGTGTGTTGGAATAAGTGGTGGGAGTCTGAACAGGGAATTTATGTTTGCATGTGGGGGTCAGAGGAGATCTGTCCTGTAGGCATATCAATCGCCATCGCCAGGCAATGGCAAGATGATGGGGAAGGGATGGGGTGGAATTCCAGTCTACAAAGGTGTGCAGTCCCACATTCCTCACTCCCAATTAATGCCACTGAACTTAGAGCACACATTAAGAAACCCCTGCCCACAACCCTGCCAGTGCGAACAATAATAGAAAGGTGTCTTACCACCACCAAGGGACCAGGGAACGGATTAGTATTGGTACCGACTGAAAAGGTGTTATACCAGGGGGTACACTATGCAGTAGCTTCAGTTATCTTAAACCTTACCTGCATGGTGCCCGAAGGAAACAGAGCTGCTATACCAGGTCCTACTTCGAGAAATGTTGAAGAAATTTTACGAGTTAGACTTTGGGAACATAGACAAAGCAAATCTATACACCCTATACGCTCGGGACACCATGGGTATGGGGAGACCTAGAAGGAGAACCTTGAATGACATTGTTACTGCCTATAATACAGGATCCTCTGTGATAAATAGCCTAGATGATATAGAACTGCAAACGCAGATAAATGGTCGAAAGAACCAACTGAGAAAGATCCTGAAACAGGAAAACACAGCAGTAGGCTCAGAGATACAACAGGACCAGGCTATGGCGGTCCATTTAAAATAAATTGTGGCTGAGCTGGAAAAACATGCACAGACAGTGAATGCACTAATACGGGAGGATAGGAACGCTTCAAGGCCAGGCCAACCAGAACGAGTTGTACATGCTGTATGGGGCATGGTTGTTGGGCGAGGGCTGCAACAACCTGGAGGATTTAAAACAAGGTTTAGTCCCCTTCTGGATCAGTAACAAGCACCTCACAGCCCTCCACCGTACAGTAATTCACTAAGCCCATGCCAGCTCCGCCTAGCTTCTGAAACCTATCCTGTCCCAGTAGATTGCGGGCGTTCTAATCATACCATCATGGGGATAGTACTAAGGATGCAGGTCATGGGTGGAGAACATTGGAGTCATTCAAGGGGATGCACACATTCGTTTTACAGCGGTCCACCGTATGTCATAAAGTGGGAGCACGCTATGACGGGTACTGACCTCTCCAGTTACTGGAGCCAGGGTGCACACATAATACTATGTCCCCAGCATTTGAATGCCTATTCTAAGCCACAGTGCGGGTTTAAAGCTGCTGGCGCACAGCCTATCAACTGTACCATGGAGGTAATGGCGCAAGACCATGTTCCTCCACAGGTAACATACATCGCAGGTGGGACATATTGTGTCACCACCAGTGTGACCCACGACCAGCATGGACACTTCTGGTGTCTGGTGAGTGACAGCAGTTTTTGGTTTAAACCTGAGGCATCAGTTCAAGTGGCCCAGGAATGGATTGTCCCCATTCCTGAACCCTCCAATGTTCACCTCACTGTGAGAGAAAACATCACAAACCTGCAGGATTATGTTACACATTTTGGCTATGAAATTCCCCCTCTACCCGAACATCTTACCGCTCTGCTAGCAGCTGTAGTAATCTCACAACAATATTTCTACACTCTGGAACAGAAAACAATTGAGATAGGGAGAAAGATTCTAGAGATCACAATTCCACCTTGGTGGGATATTTTCAGGAATATAAAAGTTCCTGCCGGGATCAGAATAGCTTCCCATGTTTTGGTTGTCTGTCAACTCACGATTATTCTTATGGTGTCTCACTTGCCGAGTGAAATGCAGAGGCCATCAGGTCAGGCACCAAAGGGTGCTGCACGCTCCCTGGCCAAACTTGGGGATCGCACAGGGAGGGGTAACACCATACTACCATGTTTGATTTGTTTTAATTTTTACCTGCTGTAAAAACGCAGAGAGAGAGTGCTGTAAAAATGTGTTTGACTATGTACCTTTATCTTTACTGTAAAAACGGAGTGATGGAGGGGTGTTGGATCCCCTCTATGCTGTAACAGAATTGGAATGACTGTATTTGCCTATAAACTGCATTGCACTTCAAAGGGGGTGCATGTTAAAGGTTTAGCTAGATAAATACAGGGAAGGTTGACTCTGAGGAAATCAGGAATTTTGCTCACCTAGCATGACAATCAAGTATGTAGAGTGTCACAGAGGGGACTGTAGAGTTGCAAAATTTGTGGGAGAACCACTGTCCCCACGCCCCACCCCACCGACCCCCCCGCCCAATGTTTGGACTCATTGGAAAGGAAATTTAATTTGGAACTATCTACCAGAAAGTTTGAGATCCTAAAGTGCACATGGAAGAAACTACAAACTTTAATCGAATTTGGGATGTAACAAGGCAGATTGGGTCTGTGTGGGCAGGGCTAAAAACTAAAGGAACTATCCTTCAAAGAAGCCAGTTTGAGTATTGAAGCGGTCTGGGATATTGAAGCTAAAGCAAATTGTCTGGAGAATTGTGGATACTCTAAAACCCTTCTCCCCAGGAGACATTAACATAGCAACAATTAACCCAGAGATAGCTAACCATCATCCTGACCTGGAAAACCATTCCAGCATATACAGAATAACAATGGCACATCCAGCCCACATGGAAAACCCAAGCACAGACAGACATTGCAAATACCAAAGCTAATATTTCCATCAAGAAAACAGATTTAAAAGATCGACACATCTGAGACAAGTTAACATTTAATGGGCCCGCCAAAATATGACAAAGAAATATCAAGCCCACCAAAATTAAACAAAGACTCAGGACTTGTTTAACGTGAAGATTAGAACAGCTGCAAAGGCATAACTGGGCCCTGCTTTAACAAAGGGTATGCAGTGCTATGGTATGCTATGTTATGCATCAGAGGGGGAAAGGAGAGAGACCACCACAGCAATTTTAACAAGCCTCTTCAGCCTTGATGTTCTACAACTGAAAAGGAAGGAAGAACATCACCATCACGGCAGCAACCGACCACAGCCAACGTGGTACCACCAAAAACACCGCAATCGACCAACCTCGAAACAAAACTCCGCAAGGAAGAAACCGAAGAATCAAAAGTTTCCACTCTACAACCTAGGCCTGACTACCAGCAGGTGAAAACATTACCTAAAGAGACTTTGAACCTATTTCTAACGAAAGAAAGTGGGTACTTACCCCATAAGTCCAAAACGCACCCTACCGCATCAGCAGACACCATCCAACTGAAGATTGCACAGTAAGAAGTCTTCCACGACATTCGGGGTACGGCAAGCAGAACCTACAGAATCCAGTGAATCCCGAAATCGCGAACCACCACCAACTACCAGTAAAGGATTGGTGAGCATAGTCCCTGTTTGCCCTGGAGTTTAACCTAGTCAGTGTTAGGCATTGGGAGGTGGGAGGTGTATTATTCACTGTAACCCACTTTGAATGTGTGATGTACTGTTCTTTACTTGAGTGATTATAAGTTTGACATTGTATTTTCTTGCCTTTAATAAAATCGAAGTTCTTTTGCACCAAACCAGTTGTCTCTTGCACTTTATCACATCCCCCAAATAAATCCAGAGTCCAGAACCCAGTGAGTGGGAGCGATTCGAACTGCTCAGAAGGTCAGAGGTGAATCTGACCCCACACACCAGCCCCGACATGTAGGATCAATGGGTTCAAACACAGACAATTTATTTGTTATTTTTCTTGAATAAAATATACTCCTTTGTAACTGCATAACCAATACACATGATTATGTATGTAACCTTGCACTAAACATCCGTAAGACAAAGTTCCTCCACCAACCTGACCCTGCCACACAGCACTGCCCCCCGGTCATCAAAATCCATGGTGTGGCCTTGGACAACGTGGACCACTTTCCATACCTCGGAAGCCTACTATCAGCAAAGGCAGACATCGACAACGAGGTCCAACAGTGCCTCCAGTGCGCCAGTGCAGCCTTTGGTCACCCGAGGAAGAGAGTGTTCGAGGATCAGATCCTCAAATCTGGTACCAAGTTTATGGTCTACAGGACTGGAGTTATATATATGCCCTCCTGTATGGCTCAGAGACATGGACCATATAAAGCAGACATCTCAAATCGCTGGAGAAATACCACCAACAATGTCTCTGCAAGATCCTGCAAATGCCCTGGGAGGATAGACACGCCAACGCCAGTGTTCTCGATCAGGCCAACATCCCCAGCATTGAAGCACTGATCACACTTGACCAGCTCCGTTCGGCGGGCCACATTGTCCGCATGCCCAACACAAGACTCCCAAAGCAAGCGCTCTGCTTGGAACTCCTACACAGCAAGCGAGCCGAAGGTGGTCAGAGGAAACATTTCAAGGACACCCTCAAAGTCACCTGGAAATCCCTGGCCAAAGAACGCCCAAGCGGAGGAAGAGCATCCGGGAGGGCATTGAGCACCTCGAGTCTCATCGGCGAGAAAACAAGCGCAGGCAGCGGAAGGAGCATGCGGCAAATCAGACTCCCCACCCACCCTTTCCTTTAACGACGGTCTGCCCCATATGTGACAGAGATTGTAATTCCCGTATAGAAACATAGAAATCTACAGCACAGAAGGAGGCCATCTCGGCCCATCGTGTCCGCGCCGGCCGACAAAGAGCCACACGGCCCTTGGTCAGCAGCCCTAAAGGTTACATATAAACCTATGAACAATGACGGAAAGGCAAAGAGCACCCCGCCCAACCATTCCGCCTCACACAACTGCGACATCCTTTATACTGAAACATTCTACACTCCAGCCCAACCAGAGCCATGTGATGTGATCTCATGGCAGAGGCAAAAACCAGATAAAACCAGACCAATTTAGGGAGAAAAATCTGGGAAAATTCCTCTCCGACCCATCCAGGCGATCGAAACTAGTCCAGGAGATCATCCTGGCTGTATTCTATTCCCTGCAGTACTTACCATTATCTCTGCTCCGTCCAACAAAAGGTCATCCTGCAGGTTACTGCACTTTAAGTGCCCATCCAACCATCTCTTAAAAGTAGTGAGAATTTCTGCATCCACCACTCTTCCAGATCCCCACAACCATCTGCGTAAAGAAGCCCCCCCCTCAAATCCCCTCTAAACCTTCCACCAACCACCTTAAAACTATGCCGTCTCATAATAGACCCCTCCACCAATGGAAATAGACCCTTACTATCCACTATGCCCAGGTCCCTCAATATTTTTTTCCTCTCAACCTCCTTTGTTCCAATGAGAACAAACCCAGCCTATCCAATCTGTCCTCAGAACTAAGATTCTCCATTCCAGGCAGCATTCTAATAAATCTCCTTTGCACCCTCTCCAGTGCAATCACATCCTTCCTATAATACGGCGACCAGATCTGCACACAGTACTCCAGCTGTGGCCTATCCAAAGTTTTATACAATTTAAGCATAACCTCCCTGTTTTTATATTCTATGCTTTGGCCAATAAAGGCAAGCATTCCGTATGCCTTCTTAACCACCTCATCCACCTGGCCTGCTACTTTCAGGGGATCTGTGGACCAATGGTGGAGCTTTGGAGGCGTAGCCTATTCACTTGGAGTCTGGAGCAGTGAGAGAAGGAGCTTGCTGTTGTTGCTCCTGCCTGGAAAGCCTGGAGTGAGCCCTGTGAAACAGCCCAGGAAGAGGAGGAAGGGGCTTTCTACAATTCCAATTCATCCAGAGGGAGAGGAGGAGAGCAGAAAATTCAACAACCTTTAATACTGCTGCAGAGAGTTGAAGAGAGGGGGAAAAAAGAAAAACTATCCAGTGTGGAAGGAGGGAGACACTTCATCAACCAAAGGTGGGTGTGTTTTGGTGCATTCCCCTAAAGACTTTGTTGTATCGGTGGGGGGAGGAAAGAAGACTTGCTAGAGGGCCGGAACATCGCGGGGGGTGTGTGTGTGTGGAAGTGTGTGTGGGGGTCTTGCTTACAGCTAGGCCCCACACACTACTGAAGCACCCCTCCCCCATTGCCTAGCCTGGGATAGCTGGAGCTACCTGGCTGAAGAACTATTAATCACCTATTTAACATCGTTGGGAGTGTGTGCCTGGGTGGCTCCAGCTGTCCCAGGTGAAGACATCTTCTCACCCCACCAAAAGACCATCTACAAAGACTGTGTTTGTTTTTCCATCATCTGGGGAGTGCACCCCAAGAAAAACACCCACCCATCGCTGTGAGGGGAGACCTGCCCTCGCAGCTTCCCTCTTTCCCACCCTCCACCCTCTTTCTCTCTCTCTCTTTCTCTCCCCTCTCTCTCTGAGAGCCCCTTTCCTCCTAATTGTAAAACCAATTAAGACAACTGAGCAGAGGGAGCAAGGCCCCTCCCCAATTCTCAACTAGGGGAGAGGTGTGCCTCTTTTGGAGCTCCCTCTGTTCAAACACCAACGAGGCCATTTAAGACCATTAAGGCCTGTGACTTTGGGGTGGGTGTAGCCCTTAAAGGGACCCCGTGATGGCGACCCCATCCACGCCGGTGGCAGGGCCAGCAAAGACATATGTGTAGGCGGCGTCCACATCCACGGCGCCTCCTGCGCCTCCTGCTGCCCTGCCATCGTTCAGACTTATAACAAAAAAACACGGGGTCAAGAGCTACACTCACCCCACAATGAGCATCGAGGAGTGCGTGCGGGCGATGGCTGGGGTAGTCGGCCCCTCGGCCATTGTCGCAGCCTCCAAGATGTCTGGGAAGGCGGTGTTCTTCCTGGGGTCGGAGCGGGCGGTGTCCCTGGTCCTTGAAAAGGGGCTCACGGTGGGCGGGACGTTCCTGCCGGTGGACCCTCTCGAGGCCACCGTGCAGAGGGTCATCCTTTCTAACGTCCCGCCCTTTGTTCCCACTGAGCTCCTCCTCCCTCACCTACACCAACTGGGGGAGGTAAGGTCAGGGATCAACCCCATACCTCTCGGCCTCAGGGAGAACAGCCTGCGTCATGTCTTCTCCTTCCGCCGCCAGCTCTGGCGCGGGAGGAGACGACAGAGGGTAATTTTAATGTGGTGCACGAGGGGACTGCCTACCGCGTCTTCTGGACATCGGATGGCGTGCGGTGCCATGCCTGTAGGGAGGTGGAACATGTTCGTAAGAACTGCCCCGCCTCCAAGGCCGTCAAACCACCGAAGGCGGCCAAGGCTGGCGCCGCCGCCACCCCTCCCCCTAGTTGCGTCCGCGTGCCGGGAGCTGTGGGTGCGCGGGCATCGTCGGGGGCCTTTGTTTTCACGGCCTCCGGCGGGGGGGAGGGAGAGCGCCCGATCGGAAAGAAGGCGCGGAGGACAGCGAAACATCTCGAGGCGGGTCCCCTCAGTGCGCCAGACAATTTGATCACCGCGCTCAGCCCAACCCTGTCACCGGTGAGCGCGGGGTGCCCTGAGCCCGTGCCCGAGCCCTTGACCAATATCACAGAGGGGCTCGGGCGCGGGCATGATAAGTAAAAGGGGGGAGTGGAGTGGGAGGCCTCGGCAGACATGGAGGTCTCCCTGCCTCCGCGCCCCCCCAGGAACAAAAGGAGGCGCCGCTCCAATGAGGCGGAGGGGGAACAACATCCCTCCGCGGAGAAGTCGGTGCCCGCCGCGTGTCCCGCGTCCCCCACCAGCGCCCCCAAACTGCGCTGTAGGCGCGAGGAGTCTGTCCCCGGGGAGGGTGAGGCAGTCGAGGCTGCCCAGCCTCTGCCTCCCGGGGATGGCGTGAAAGATCTGCCTGTCGTGGGGGGCGTGGGGCCAGCGGAGGAATGCGTTGCCGCCGGGTCGAGCGTCCCGGGGACTGAGGCGGGCGGGGCCGAAAAGGCCGAACCTGAGCCCGCCCAGCCAATACCCAACTTCCCCCAGGAGTCGCTCAACCCGGAAGAAACACAAAATGTTAACAATTTTAATGATTCTGTACACGCTGGGCCGGAGGGTGGCAGCGGGGAGGGGGAAGAACAACAACCCTCGCCCCCTACTTTGCAGCTGGGGTACTTGGAGGACCTGGAACATTTATTTGACCAGGTCTCTACATGTTCCCCGGCTCCTGGGGCGGAGGAGGAACCCCTTCCGCTGTCGCTTCCTGACCCAGCACCGCTTTTAAAAGAGCCCAGTGGGGACTCCTCTGCCGACGATCCTGGGGGTGGGATCGGGGCAGAGCCAGGGTCGGATGGAGCGGCCGGGCCGTTTGCCGTACCTCGTGCGGTCGACGGGCCGCTGCTAGCGGCGACCTCCCGGAGGGGGACGGGGACGCGGTGTGGGACGAGGGAGAAGATCTCGAGTCCATCGCCAGTGAGGCGGTGGATCTCCTCGTGCCCGCCGCTGAGTCCCCCCTCATTCCTGCAAAGGAACTCCGGGACTTTTTGGTCCAGAGCCAGGGTCGCCGCAACCGAGCCCATCTGGCCCTGGAAAGATGGTCCGAGCCGGGGCTGCTCATCGCGTCCGTCCGCGCCGCCGCTAAAACCATGGCCGCGGGCGGGCCCTTATCAAAGGCGCAAGGCCTTGAGCTGCGCCGGCTCAAAAGGTTCCTCGCTGGGCTGCTGAAGGAGTGGAGGTCAAAAAACGACTCCACTCCCCCCCCACAATAGGTTAGGTAGAGGTTGCACTATGCTTGTGTCATGAAGATAACCATAGCCAGCCTCAACATCAACGGCGGCAGAGAGGCACGCCGTAGATTGAACAATTTGTCGCTCCTGCGGGAGGGGAAATATGCAGTGTGCTTCCTGCAAGAAACCCACACCGTTCCGGGAGACGAAGCCACATGGCTCCTGGAATGGCAAGGAGAGGTCCGCATGAGCCACCTCACCACCACTTCTTGTGGGGTGGCCATCTTGCTGGCCCCGCATTTTCAGCCGGAGATCTTGGAGGTCGAGGAGCCCATGCCAGGCCGCTTGCTGCACGTCACGGTTCACCTGGGGGATGTGCCGCTCCATCTCGTGAACGTGTACGCCCCTCAGCCCGGCCCGCAGCAAGCGCGCTTCTTCGAAGAAGTGTCCGCTCTTCTTGGCTCCGTCGACGTCGGCGACTGCATTGTCCTCGGGGGGGATTTTAACTGCAGCCTCGAGGCGAGGGACTGCTCCGGTGCCCCGCAGAGCATGATGGCGATCGAGAAGTTGAGGGACCTGGTCGGGTCCTTCGACTTGGTGGATGTCTGGCGAAATCTCCACCCCGACTCCAGCGCCTTTACTTTGGTGAGGCCTGGAGTAGGATGATCCAGAATCGACCGCCTTTACGTGTCTCGGGCGTACGTTTCCTGCGTCCCGGCGGCCTCCATGCGGCCGGTTCCGTTTTCGGACCACCACCTGGTGTGGGCAGAGCTCGCTTCGCTCCGCGCGAGGACGGGGTCCGCGTACTGGCATTTTAACAACCAGCTGCTGGAGGACGTGCGGTTCCAGGACTCGTTCCGTTGTTTCTGGGCCGACTGGAGAAGGAAGCAGGGAGGTTTCCCCTCCATGAGGCTATGGTGGGACGTGGGCAAGGCTCACGTCCGCGTCTTCTGTCAAGAGTACGCAAGGGGGTCGACCAAGAGGCGGGCGGCCAGAGTCGGGCGCCTAGAAAACGAGGTGCTCGACCTGGAAGCCCGTCTCGGTCAAGTCGTCCAGGACCCGGCCCTGCGGACGGTGTACGAAGCGAAGAAGGCCGCGCTGAAGGACCTGCAGCTCGTCGGGTCCCGAGGCGCGTTCGTGAGGTCGCGGATCCGGTTCCTGCGGGATCTGGACCGCGGCTCCCCCTTCTTCTACTTGCTGGAAAAAAGACAGAGTGTCCGTAAGCAGCTCTTGACGCTGCTGGCCGACGCCGGCTCTCTCGTCTCGGATCCGGAGGGCGTCAACAACAGGCCCGTGAATATTACGGGGCTCTGTTCTCTCCGGAGCCATCCAGCGAGGAAGCGCGTAGAGTTTTGTGGGAGGACTTGTCGAAGGTCAGCCCGGAGGGCGCCGAAAATCTGGAAGCTCCGCTAAGCCTGGCAGAGCTGACCGGCGCTCTCGACCGGCTCTCGAGGGGAAAAGCCCCGGGGCTGGACGGGCTGACCGTGGAGTTCCACAGGGCGTTCTGGGACGTCCTGGGGGGCGACTACGCGCGGGTCCTGGGGGAAAGTCTGGCGACCGGGGAGATGCCCCTCTCTTGGCGCAGGGCAGTCATCGTCCTGCTGCCTAAGAATGGCGATCTCCGCCTCCTTAAGAACTGGCGCCCAGTCTCCCTCCTCAGCACGGACTACAAAATCTTCGCCAGGGCGATGTCTGCTCGCCTTGGTGCCGTGCTGGACCACATGATCCACCCCGACCAGTCCTACACGGTCCCGGGCCGGACAATCCACGATAACATCCATCTGGTCCGGGACCTCATCCATCATTCCCAGGAGGCTGGTCTGTCGGTCGCCTTCCTATCTCTCGACCAAGAGAAGGCGTTCGACAGGGTGGATCACGACGATCTGTTCGGAACTCTGCGCGCTTTCGGGTTCGGGACGCATTTCGTCGCCCGGATCCGACATTTTTACGCTGCCGCAGAGTGTCTGATAAAGGTTAACGGGTCCTTGACGGCGCCCCTTTGCTTTAGGAGAGGGGTGCGCCAGGGATGCCCCATGTCCGGCCAGTTATATGCCATCTGCGTGGAGCCTTTCCTGCGCCTCCTGCGGACGAGGTTGATGGGACTGGCTCTGCAAGGGCCGGGCGTGGAGGTCGTCCTCTCGGCTTACGCCGATGATGTGCTCCTCGCGGTAGAGGATCACGCTGACCTGCGGAGGATGCGTGAGTGCCAGGAGATTTACTCGGCCGCATCCTCCGCCAGGATCAACTGGGAGAAATGTTCCGGACTCCTGGTGGGTCAGTGGCGGGTGGACTCCCTGCCGGAGGAGCTCAGGCCTTTTGCCTGGAGCACGACCCATCTCCTCTATCTGGGAGTCTACCTTAGCCCCGACGAGGAAGCCTGGCCGGCGAACTGGCAAGAGCTCGCCTAGGGTGCTGGACAGGACTGCTCCGAGTGCTGTCCTACAGGGGTCGAGCGCTAGTCATAAACCAGCTGGTGACCGCCATGTTGTGGTACCGGCTGGTCACTTTGACCCCGCCCCCTGCGTTTGTCACCAAGATACAGAAGAAGCTGGTGGACTTCTTCTGGAACAACAGGAAGCACTGGGTCTCTGCCGCTTGAGGAGGGCGGTCAGTCGTTGGTGTGCGTCAGCACCCAGCTCGCGACTTTCCGTCTTCAGACCTTGCAGAGATACCTTTACGTCGAGCCCCCTCCTAGGTGGCGTGCTCTGGCGACATATTTCTTTCGCCAGCAGCACGGCCTCAACTACGATACGCAGCTACTGTTTGTGAGCATGGGGGGCGTCAGGACCGCCTTCCAGGAGCTGCCTGTCTTTTACAAGGAACTCACCAGGGTCTGGAACAAAGTCTCCACCAAGCGCAGCTCTCCACCGGCTGGAGTGGCGGCTGTCCTGCAGGAGCCGCTGCTCGGGAATCCGTACCTCCACGACCGAGGTTTTAGGTGGCGGTCGGACGAGAGGGCTGTGGCTGGTGAGGTGACCAGGGTCAGGGACCTGCTCGATGGCGGAGGAGCAGGCTGGATGGCGCCAGACATGCTGGCGCGGCGCCTAAATTCGGCCAACGTCCGCCGCGCGGCCGATGCCATCGAGTCGCTAAAAACAGCTCTGGGCCCCGACTCCGTTAGGTTTGTCAAGGAGGCTCAAGCACGTGGTGAGATCTCGTCCGATCTGACCCCCGTCCGGACGGAATTCCTCATCGGCGCCAAACCCTGGAACCTCCCTCGGGAGCCGGCGCCTCACAACTTGAGCCGCCTCAAGGAAATCCCCTCCGTGCCTTTCAGTTCCGCGCGGAGGGGTTTCCTGTACGGGCTGCTCCTGCACACTCTCAACTTTTCCATCCTCGCCTGCCGTCCGGACATGCCATGGCGTACCATCTTGCCGTCCGGAGGAGGCGGGGTCCCCAATGGAGGGCACTCTACGCGGGAGTCCTCCCACTATTTATAGGGGACTTGGCCTGGAGGGTGGTGCACGGAGCAGTGCCGTGCAATAAATTTTTAAGCCGGTTCACGGGCTCCCAGGCCGCCTGCAATTTCTGCGGTCTGGAAGAGTCCGTGTTCCATGTTTTTATGGAATGTACGAGGTTGCAGCCCCTGTTTTATTATTTAAAGGGGTGCTCCTGAAATTCTGGCTGCACTTCAGTCCCACATTCCTGATCTTTGGGCACCCTGTGCGGAGGGGAGCGGGTCGGTCCGAGGGCCTCGTCGTAGGACTGCTCCTGGGCATGGCCAAGGGTGCCATCAGCCGGTCCAGGCAGCGGGCGGTCGAGGGGGTCGTTCAGCCTGACTGCCTGCCTCTCTTCCACGCGTACATCCGCGCCAGGGTGTCCTTGGAGATGGAGCACGCGGTGTCCACCAGTACGCTCACGGCCTTCCGCGAACGGTGGGCGCCGGAGGGACTGGAGTGCATCATCACCCCCGGCAACCAAATTTTAATTTGATTTTAGTTATTTTACAGTTTGATTTGTTTTAATTGCCGGTTTTAGCGTCCCCATCCCCTTTTATAGGGGGCACTTGTAGAATTAATGAATTTATGGCCCAAAAATTTTTTAAAAAGTCCCAAAAAAAGTAAAAAAATAAAAAAATAACAAAAAAAGGGCAGTTTGAATAATGTTTGGAGTGTCCTCCAGATTGGGGGGCATTTGATTTCATGTTTATTTCGTTATCCAACCAAAAAGAGTTCTGTGGACAAGCACTCCAAGGTCCCTTTGTTCATCTACACTATTAAATGGCCTACCGTTTAATGTGTATACCCTTTCCTTATTAACCCTCCCAAAGTGCATCACCTCTCACTTCTCTGATTTAAATTCCATTTGCCACTGCTCTGCTCACCTGACCAGTAGATTGATATCCTCCTGCAGCCCATGACCTTCCTCTTCAATATCAACCACATAGCCAATTTTAGTGTCATCTGCAAACTTCTTAATCATACTCCCTTTATTCAAATCTAAATCATTGATATATACCACAAAAAGCAAGGGACCCAGTACTGAGCCCTGCAGAACCCGACTAGAAACATCCTTCCAGTCACAAAACCATCCATCAATCATTACCCTTTGCTTCCTACCTCTAAGCCAATTTTGGATCGAACTTGCCACTTTGCCCTGTGTACCTTCGTGACCAGTCTACCACGTGGGACCTTATCAAAAGCCTTGTTAAAGTCCATACATACTACATCGTATACACTACCCTCATCGATCCTCTTGGTTATCTCCTCAAAAAATTCAATCAGGTTAGTTAAATCTCTTAACAAATCCATGTTGACTGTCCCTAATTACTCCTTGCCTTTCCAAATGCAGCTTTATCCTGTTTTTCAGGATTTTTTCCAATAATTTTCCCACCACTGAGGTTAGGTTGACAGGCCTGTAATTACTCGGTCTAGCCCTTTCTCCCTTCTTAAACAAGGGTACTACATTAGCAGTCCTCCAATCCTCCAGCACCATGCCCAGATCCAAAGAGAACTGGAAAATGATGGTCAAGGCCTCTGCTATTTCCTCTTTTACTTCGCTCAGCAGCCTGGGATGCATTTCATCTGAGCCTGGGGACATATCTACTTTCACAGCTGCTAAACCTCTCAATACTTCCTCTCTCACTATAATTATTTCATCCAGAATATCACACTCTTCCTCGATAGCAGGATTTGCATTGCCCCTTTCCTTTGTGAAAACAGATGTAAAGTATTGGTTAAGAACCCTCCCAACATCTTCCGCCTCCACACAAACATTACCCTCATGATCTCTAATAGGGCCTACCCTTTCTTTAGTTACCCTCTTACTCTTAATATATTTATAGAACATCTTAGGGTTTTCCTTAATTTTACTGGCCAAGAATTTCTCGTGCTCAGTCACCTGAGAACTCACTTTTAGAGTGGAAGCAGTTCGAGGGACTGCCTATGATGATGATGACACATGATTAGCACAAACAAATGAAATCACACAGAAAGGACCAACAGACATAAACAGACACAATAGCCTCAAATTTCATTTTTGCCATAATGGTGGGTCATCAGCAGGACTGGACTTCTTTGTGTGTGGCAATGCTCCTGGCTCATTTCGTGGGGTCAGAGTCATCTACATGTTGAAGGTGGGTGCTGCAACCTCTTGCTGCACCACAAGGATGACAAGGAGGAAGGGATATAAATGTGACACTTCAGCACAATGTAGATTGCTGGTTGTTCTCTGCGATCAGTTAGATGAGGCAAATCAATTTAGATTTTAATCCCCTGTCCCCTGCCCCCCAGAGCAAGCTGGATGTCCAAGAGTACAGGTGTCCCTGATGGTTACAAATGATGACAAAAATATCATATCATATAGTACCTTCATTTGCATCTCATTATATTACATCTGTCTATTACACAGCCAACAAATATTGAGCAGAAAATCCCAGAGTAGGAGCTGGCAGGATAGGTTTACGCCCAATTTTCCTCCCCCACCCACCACACAGATTAGTCTAATTTATAGTTTACCAGCATAGCGAAAGAGGATATTCCTAATATTGAGATGTTTTATTTGAATTGTTAATTCATTTCGGCTGATCCTTGACTGTGCTGCTCCAAAAATGTTTGTGGGTTAAATTGGTTAGCCCCCGAAAACAGGCGGGGGATCATGAAATACGATTGAGAGGAATGCAGACATCATGCCAATTTGTGCTGCCTCCTCATTATAATGATTTCTGCATGCAGTCTGCTGCAGGAGGCCCAATATTGGTAGCTAACTTGCACTAAAGCTAGCCTACACTACTTAAAGCTAACCTGTACCTCTAAAGGGGAGGTGCATTATGGTTGCAGCAGGTGCTGGGAGTTGTTCTGCAACTGAATCTGACCAGGAAAAAGAGAAGAATGGCTGACCATGGGAGAAAGAGGGCACTAAGGTTTTTGGACACTGCACTGGAGGTCTTGGTGGAGGAGGTGAAAAGGAGGGGAGATGTCTGATATCCTCAGGGGGAGCAGGAGATCCTCCAGACATACAATGAGAAGGCAGTGGGAACAGATAGCAACAGAGGTTAATGCCTGGAGTGTAGACCCAAGGACTGGATGCAGTGCCGGAAGAAGTTCAATGACCTCACACGGTTAGTCAAGGTCAGTGAATGCTTCTTCAAATGACATATCCTACCAACTGCACCACTAGTCACAGCCACCACTCAATTCATCACACCTCCATCACTCACCTTCCAACAATCTCTATCAATCAGGACTCATACCTCACATTCAGATGCTTCACCTCTCCCTCACACATTTAGCACTGTTGCAAGCCTCATCTCACAGCTTGCATATACTAGTAGCTATTCAATTTTGATAGCCACATTACCCAAACAGTTTGCATGACATTCACTGCCACACTTCCATCTTTCTTGCAGGACAAGGTGACGCACAACCGGAGGCAGCAGGCACTAAACGGAGGGGAAGAGGTGACCTGCATGTTCTAACCCCCATGGAGGAGATGGTGCTGGCTATGATGGGAAGGGCCAATGCTGAGGCCATGGCCATCAGTGGAGCTGAAGCCATTGAAGATGAGGGTATCCTTAAACATAACCATCCTTTGCACATCCCACTTCTCCCTCATCCCTAACTCTTACAAGCTGCAGTTGGTGTCAGCATGCATTTTTTTTACTTTCTCCTTTCCCCTCATCACAATTTCTCTTTTTGCATTTCAGATACCCAAGAACTGCAACCTGCCCAGGCAGTGTTGGAAGAGCAGAAAGACAGTGAAGATAAAGGCACATTGTCACTCGATTTCACATGTGCAGCCATCAACTTAGATGCTGACTCTGCACATAATTTAGAGGATAGCATCGAGACCGAAATCTGCACATGGTGAGACCGGGCACGACTGCGCTGCAGCCAGGGCAGGGGAAAGGAGAGTGCAGGTGCCAGCTCGTTGGAGGGCGAAGTCACACACTACTTCTGCTGCAGAGGATTCAGGTGAGAACTTCGAAGGTCCAGGCTACAGAAAAAGGATAATGGGTGTACACACCAAAATGCTTGATGCATTGGAAAGCCTGCCAGAAAGACTATGTTCAATGTCAAGGAGCATGGAGGAGACTAGAACCAACTCAGTTAAATAAATCTGGGATAAAAAGCTAGTATCAGTAATAGCAGCCATGTAACTACCAGATTGTTATAAAAACCCATCTGGTTGATTAATATCATAGATTTCCCCCATGAGTGGAAACATCCTCTCTGCATCTACCTTGTCGAGCCCCCTCATTTATCTTATGTGTTTCAATAAGATCACCTCTCATTCTTCTAAACTCCAATGAGTATAGGCTCAACCTGCTCAACTTTTCTTCATAAGTTAACCCTTTCATCACAGGAATCAACCCAGTGAACCTTCTCTGAACTGCCACCAATGCAAGTATATCCCTCCTTAAATAAGATCAAAACTGTACGCTGTACTCTAGGTGTGGTCTCACCAATACCCTGCACAGTTGTAGCAGGACTTCCCTGCTTTTATACTCTATCCCCCTTGTAATTAAGGCCAACATTCCATTTGCCTTCCTGATTACTTGCTGTATCTTCATACTAACTTTTTGTGTTTCATGCACAAGGACCCCCAGGTACCTCTGTACTGCAGCATTTTGTAATCTCTCTCCATTTAAATATTGGCCCAGAAATCACGGCCTCCCCGGGTCCGTACGAAGTTTCTACGGACCCGGGAAGACATCGGAAAAGCTGGTTTTCAGCGCACAATGTGCATGCGCTGAAAACTGTTTTTTCCGATCTGTCAAGTTTATGGCATGACAGATCTTGCACATATCGGAAGCGAGGACATTTCCAAAGGCAAGATTGCTGGATTTACACAAAAACATTTTAAAATAAAGTGATAAAAACACATTTTATTGTTAAAAACCTTCCCCACTGCAATAAGTTTATTTTAAAGCATAATTAAAAAAACTTTTTTCAAAATCGGGAAAATATATATTTTTTAAATACATTAATAACTTTAATTTACGTTAATAAAAATATGTTGTGCATTTTTTCTATCTTTTATTAGTGTTTTGGGGGTGTTTCTCATTCATAGTAAAAGGAGTTTCGCAAGTCTGAAACTCCTATTACTATGAATGAGAATATGCTGCACCTGATTGGCTGCCCAGAGCCATGTGGCTCCAGCTCCAGGCCTGCGCACGTCCCGATGTGCATGCACTGTCAGGAGAAGCCTCCGGACCGGGATCTTGCATGGCCACAGCAGCTTCAGGTAAGTGCGCATCTTTTTTCCAGAATCCGGTCGAACACTGGAAGGAGAAACCGGGATTTCTGGGCTAATAATTTGCTTTTTATTTTTCCTGCCAAAGTGGATAACCTCACATTTTCCCACATTATACTCCATCTGCCAAATGTTTGCCCGCTCACTTAGCCTGTTTATATCCCTTTGTAGATTCTTTGTGTCCTCCTCACAACTTGCTTTCCCACCCATCTTTGTATCATCAGCATACTTGGCTCCATTACACACGGTCCCTTCATCCAAGTCATCAATATAGATTGTAAATAGTTGAGGCCCAAGCACTGATCCCTGTGGCACCCATTAGTTACCGTTTGCCAACCGTTTATCCCGACTCTCTGCTTTCTTTTAGTTAGCCAATCTTTTATCCATGCTAATATATTACCCCCAACCCCCTGAACTTTTATCTTGTGCAGTAATCTTTTATGTGGCATCTTATCAAATGCCTTCTGGAAATCCAAATACACCACATCCACTGCTTCCTCCTTATCCACCCTACTCGTTACATCCTCAAAGCACTCCAGCAAATTTGTCAAACACGATTTCCCTTTCTTAAAACTATACTGACTCTACTTGACTGCATTATGATTTTCCAAATGTCCTGCTACTACTTCTTTAATAATGGACTCCAGCTTTTCCCAATGACATGTTAAGCTAACTGGTCTGTAGTTTCCGGCTTTCTGTTCCCTCCTTTTTAAATAGGGACGTTATATTTGCTGTTTTCCAATCTGCTGGGACCTCTCCAGACTTCAGGCAATTTTGGTAGATTGCAACCAATGCATCCACTATCTCTGCAGTCACTTCTTTTAAGACCCTAGATGCAGGCCTTGCCAGTGATTCCCACATCCCAGGAACAATTTTTTTTGTAAACTTGTCACAGAGCTTTGCACAGAATTTGCAGCCCATTCCAGCATGGAACAGGTGGCCAACTCCATCAACTTACTTGTGGAACCATCCATGATGCAGCGTCTGATGGCTGATGTCTCAGCTTGCATTGCAACGCTAGCAGCAGTCACCCAATGTCTGAGTGTTGCAGTGGATGCTCAGACTGCTGCCATCATGGCTCTGGATACCATTGGCATAGCACTTCATAGGAGCACTAGGCCAGGCAAAGGCACATGGAAGGCAGACACTAAGGTAAAGTACAAGGGTGACTAGTTTATTTGTGTATCCAATATGTCATGAATTAATTTATGAATTTGGATTGGAATGTGTTTGTGTTGGTTTTTATTTTTGTAAGTGGACGACATGATGGTCAGTGACAGAGGGAAGGTAAAGAGTATGGGACTGTTGGTGAATGGGGAATTGGGGTTGAGGTTACTGGTATCGCTCTTTAATTATTTGTTCACGTGCAGCCTGGACAGAAAGAGGCTGTCTAGGTTGCAGCCTCCCTTCCTCTTCTGTCTCAGCCTCAGTCTCCGTGTGCTCTTGAACTTCTCATCAGATAGATGGTGGCAAGGGCTGTTCCCTCATGATGGCAAGGTTGTGCAGCATGCAGCATGCCGCAACAAATCTTGACACCCGATCAGCCAAGTGTTGCAGTGCTCCTCCACAGCATTCCTGGCAATGGAATTGTTGCTTCAGGACACCAATGGTCTGCTATATCATATTTCCCTTGGCAACATGGCTCTCATTGTATACCTGCTGTGCATGTTTGCATGGATTGTGAACCGAAGTCATGAGTCATGTCGTAAGCATTTGTCACCCAGTAGCCACCTTTTGATTTGCCGTAGTGCTTGAAATACAGCTGGCATAGAGGACTGCTATACAATGAATGCATCATGACCATTGCCAGGACGCCAGATTTTGACCTGCATGAAGCACTATCAATGGTCACACACCGCTGCACATTGAGGGAGTGGAATCTCTCTCGGTTCAGGAATATATTTGAGTTGATATGAGGTGCACACAAAGTAATCTGCGTGCAGTAAATGGCACCCTGCACCATGGGGAGGTCTACAATCCTTACAAACTCTCGTACTCACTCCTCCTGCTTTTCTCTGGCATGAGGGAATGAAATGAAGTTATCCCTCTTTGTATAGAGAGCCTCAGTGACCTCAATTTTGCAGCAGTGCACTGCAAACTGGGAGTTGTTGCTAATATGTCCAGAAGCAGCCTTTAAGAAGCCAGACACATAAAAGTTCACTAGTGGGATGCTGCAAGGATCAGTGCTTGGGCTTCAGCTATTTACAATCTATATTTGTGGCTTAGATGAAGGGACCAAGTGCAATGTATCCAAGTTTCTTACAATACAAAGCTAGATGGGAAAGTAAGATGTGAGGAGAACACAAAGGGACTGCAGAGGGAATATCAACAGGTTAAGTGAGTGGGCAATAAGGTGGCAGATGGAGTATAATGTGGGAAAATGTGAGCTTATTCACTTTGGTTGGAAGAATGGACAAGCAAAATATTTTGTAAATGGTGAGAAACTATTAAATGTTGGTGTTCAGAGTTCAGGTACAGCAAGCAATTAGGAAGGCAAATGGCATGTTGTTCTTTATTACAAGGGGGTTGGAGTACTAGAGAAAGGAAATCTTACTACAATTGTACAGGGCTTTGGTGAGATCATAGCTGGAGTACTGTGCTTAGTTTAGTCTCCTTATCAGAGGAAGGACATACTTGCCTTAGAGACGGTGCAATGAAAGTTCACTAGATTGATCCCTGGGATGAGAGTGTTGTCCTATGAGGATTGAGTAGGTCTGATCTTTATTCTCTGGAGTTTAGAAGAATGAGAGGTGATCTCACTGAAACATAAGATTCTGAGGGGGATGCTGAGAGCTTGTATTCCCTGGCTTGAGAGTCTAGAACTAGGGGGCATAGTCTCAGACTCAGGGGTCAGCCATTTAAGACTGAGTTGAGGAGAAATGTCTTCACTTAGGGTTGTGAATCTTTGGAATTCTCTACCCCAAAGGGCTGTGGATGCTGAGTGGTTGAGTATATTCAAGGCAGAGGGAGATAGATTTTTGGATTCCAGGGGAATCAATGGTTATGGGGATCTGGCGGGAAAGTGGAGTTACATTCGAAGGTCAGCCATGACCCTATTGAGCAGACTTGAGGGGCCATATGGCCTAGTCCTGCTCCTAATTCTTATATTCTTATGTTCTTATAGCCACAATCACCTCCACAGCCACTGACAATTCAGTCAGTGCCATTCTATGAGGTTGGAATTGTGGCTGCAGCATTTGGCAGACTTCAGCGCCAACCTCCTTAGTGAGTCACAGACATCTCAAATATTGGTCAACACTGAAGTTCAAGTTGGAAATTGCTTCTTGAATGGATATAGCCTCCTGCTAAGAGGCCCTCTCCCCCTACTCCTTTCCCCTCTTCTAGCAGCTTGTCCTGCTCTCCCACTCATGCTCAATCCCAAGAGGAAGGCCTACCAGTGCATTCATAACTGGTTTGTGCAGAAGCTTTGAAGTCAGCAAACAAGTACTTCAGCACCTGTCACACCACTTGCTGTTGACTTTTGAAACTTTAAACCATATGTAGAAAGCTCCCAAAACATGTAGAATTGCAGCAACAGTCAGTAGAAATAAACCAGCAACAAACCTGTAAGTAGTTGGTGAACCCTTTAAATGGCATTAGTGGGGGTCTGCATGCTGCTTAATATTGTGTTCAACTTTGCGAGGTTAAGACAGGGCGTAGGCTGGAGCGTGGAGGTCCAAAATGGCAGCACTGGCATCAAATCAACATTGCACACTGATTGGCATCATGATCTGCCTGCTCTGCATGATTCTGGCGGACGTTAGATGTGCAAGCGCTAACACCTTTACCAATATGGCATTCGGCGCACTTTGCATCAGAAGTGTGAACGCGTGCCAGGAACGCCATCTTGGAACTTTAAGGAGTCTCATAGCGCCCCAAAGAATGGGTGCTACCGAGTCTAATCTTGCCCCCTTTGTGTCTTCCTAAATTACAGATTTCTACCTGATTTCATGCTGACTGATTATAAGAACATAAGAACATAAGAAATAGGAGCAGGAGTAGGCCACATGGCCCCTCGAGCCTGCTCCGCCATTCAATACGATCATGGCTGATCCAATCATGGACTCAGGTCCACTTCCCTGCCCGCTCCCCATAACCCCTTATCTCCTTATCGTTTAAGAAACTGTCTATTTCTGTCTTAAATTTATTCAATGTCCCAGCTTCCACAGCTCTCTGAGGCAGCGAATTCTACAGACTTAAAACCCTCTGAGAGAAGAAATTTCTCCTCCTCCCTGTTTTAAATGGGAGGCCCCTTATTCTAAGATTATACCCTCTAGTTCTAGTCTCCCCTAGTGGCTGACAGGGCATCTAGCTGGGAGAGGAGGAAATTGCTTGAGGACCGAGTACCCTGATGGATTTGGGAAACTTGCCCTGCTGACTTCACTCTGATAAAAATTTAGGTGAGTAATCAGTAAAGTCAGCTGCTTGATGACTCACTGTATTCAAGGACATAAAAACACGTTTAATCAGCAATCAGTCCAGGGCAAATTCAATGAATCACACCACCATATCTGAAACAAATTTGTAACATAGTTAGCTCTTTCTTGCATGAATTGCCAAGTAGGTGTTTTGCTAGGCTTTTCTCTTTAATGACAAAGTGTTACCATCGGTCTCCTTGAAGAACATTTGATAAAAAGAATGAAATATCTTTAACATATTTTAATTTATTTTCCTGTAATTCAAAATACTTCAGATCCCACAGCATTGTTCACAATAGGGTAAAGATTTGTTATAATCAGTTTTCATGCGCCGAGCTGACGGCGTGCTTCCAACATGTGCCTGTTCTGGAAGGCCCGTCACCCGAAATTGGGCCCAAAGCCTCATTTTAATTATCATGACAAGCTGCTGGTACCTGTCGTGCCTCCAGAGGCAGCTTGCTGCTTAGTAATGATCCAATGTGAGCTGCTTTCCTCACTAGCAGTGGCCCACAACGAAGTCCTCAGAGTGCTGGTGGGCTGCGGTGGGATAAGAGGGGGGCGAAGTGGGCGGGCGGGGGGGGGGGGAGAGAATGGGAAGGGGGCACTGAGCATAGGCCAATAGCGGCCTTCAGGGGTGATGTGGAGCTGGCAGAAGCACCCCTGCACCTGAAAGACAAGTTTAAAAATATGAACATCTTTTTCGGTGGCAGCCTCCAGCAGTCCTTTAAGAATCACTGGCTAGGCCACAGGTGGAACCAAACAAGTAGCAGAGCAGGCACAATGCTTGCTCCATTCAGCACCGATGAATTTCCTTGAAAAGACCTTAAACAGACAGTAAGAATAAAAAAGCTGTCTTTAGCAATATGACGGTGGTGGTAACAGATGCAGACTGAGCTTAGAATGTTGCACCTAAAAATTGGTCCAATTCACCCCCATTTTCTGCCCGTAAAATGGGCACAACAAGGATCAAGGTCAGAGGACAGAGTTATAGCATGTAATTTATAATATAGTCATTTGCTATTAAGGTGGAGCTTTGTCCCTGTTAAATTTATAGGCCTAGATGTTAATTATGGGCCATTTTCCCTCAACTGGGAGGCCTATGGTCACCCACAATTGGGCCTTGGGTCTCATTTACATTATTTGGACATTCAGCCAGCTAGGTTAGATAGTTGAATGTCGGAGCGCTTGCCCCATCAGCAGCGGCTCTAGGATAAATCCCAAAAGGGTGAGTGGTAGAGATGTGGTGCGTGGCAAGGCAATCACAAGAACTCTGGAGTTTGGAGAGCCTTTCTGCTGCTTCTGGCTCCACAGGAACATCAGCTTACCTGTTGGAGCAGTTGGCTGTAACAACCTCTTAAGAATCCAGAGTGGAGCAAGCCCAGCTCCTGCTGTGCTCTACAATGACTAATTTCCCAGAAGGGGCATAAAACAGATGTTTGGCCCCTCATTTACAAATGTAAGAGGCTGAACACCTGTCTTAGGCAGGCGCTAGTGTGCCTGAAAAATGGTCCAACATATTATCTGGTCGGACATCTTTCAGGTGGCCTTGGGGTGCAGGACAGTGGTCCCCATAAAACTGGTACGACAGGTCTATTTGTCCCTCATAAATTCTATTTCTGTTAAGTAATATGAAAATTAGCAGTTAAACAAATCGGATAAGACAGAGTTAAAACTACATTTTTTATACTTAGAGATTCCTAGAAATTCAAGGATACTAAAAGCTAAGTCAGGCTAGAATCAATATATTAAAAAGTGACAAAGAAGGCAAAGTAAAGAAAAAATGTATTTTTATCATTTGACCTGATTAAGCTAAATCGGCACAATTGCTGAGATACCTTTTGATAATAAACCAAAGCAAAAGCTTTTCACTTAGCTAATTTATAACTGTTAATAGTGAATGATAAGACCTCTAGGAAGCTAATTTCTGTGAAAATATTTTAAAGAAGAATGCTGACCCACATTCCTGGCACACAGAATTATTGTTTGCAGCCTGGACCAGTTGATATTTTCTCTCCTTCATTTTTATATGTTCATGCATGAAAATAAAGACTAGAAGTAGTTTTGCCATCTTACTTCGATTTCAAAATTCTCATCCCTGTTTTCAAATCCCTCCATGGCCTCACCCCTCCCTATCACTGTAGTCTCCTCCAATCCCACAACCCCCCCGAGATATCTGCGCTCTTCTAATTCTGCTCTCTTGAGCATCCCTGATTATAATTGCTCAACCATTCGTGGCCATGCCTTCAACTGCCGAGACCCTAAGCTATGGAATTCCCTCCTTAAATCTCTCTGCCTCTCTACCTCTCTTTCCTCCTTTAAGACACTCCTTAAAACCTACCTTTAGAAGAATGTTTAGAAGAATGAGAGGTGATCTCATTGAAACAATCAAAACTCTTACAGGGATTGACAAGATGAAGGATGGAGGATGTTTCCTCTGGCTGGGGAGTCGAGAACCAGGGGTCACAGTCTCAGAATAAGGGGTTGGCCATTTAGGACTGAGATGAGGAGATATTTCTTCACTCAGAGGGTGGTGAATCTTTGGAATTCTTTATCCCAGAGGGCTGTAGATGCTCAGTCATTACCTATATTTAAGACAGTGATCGATAGATTTTTGAATATTTAGGGAATCAAGGGATATGGGGATAGTGCAGGAAAGTGGAGTTGATGTAGAAGATCAGCCATGATCTTATTGAATGGCGGAGCAAGCTCGAGGGACCGAATGGCCTACTCCTGCTCCTAATTCTTCTTATATTACTCTTTGACCAAGCTTTTGGTCACCTGCCGTAATTTCTTCCTATGTGGCTCGATGTCAAATTTTTTGTCTTATCATACTCCAGTGAAGCGCGTTGGGACATTTTACTACATTAAAGGTGCTATAGAAATACAAGTTGTTGTTGTCGTTACTTAAAAAAAATGTTCTGATGTTCATACTTCATATTGTTTTGAAATCAGCTGGAAAATAAACCTTATAACTACTATCGTTCACTAAGGAAAAGCACACTTTGAGCTATTGCAGAAATTTCTGGAGAGAATTATACTGGTTAATTTACAATTAATTAATTAATGTATGTATTAATCATTCTGAAAGATGCTCCACAGTATGCACATCCAGATTACAGAAGCTGGCGATTAAAGGCATGAAGGTTGTTGCTAACTCACTCCAACTGACAGAATAGAAACTCTGTGGAGAACATCAATTTAATGCCAAGGCTTGTCAGAGAGCCACTGACTAAAAATGTTAGTGAATGTATTCAATGTTCGTGAATGTATTCAATGTTTGTGAATGTATTCAGTGTTAGTGAATGTATTCAATGTTCGTGAATGTATTCAAGGACACAAAAACAATCTTATAAGTAAGATCATGTGACATCAATTTTTAATGTATTTTGTCACAAACTTTCATTTCAACATTTTACCAATGTGTCGTGGCTGGTTGAAGAATAAAATGGCAGCCAAAAATGCTGGAATAAATACTTCAAGCAATTTAATTGATTCGGTTTCTAATTTTTTTAATTAATAAATTGTCCTTATTGCTCATAGTTACAAAGTTCCGATTTGTTGGACTCTTAGCAATACAAAAAGGTATTACTGCCCCATCAGTCCCCTGCCAATTAGCAATAAAGTAATGGAAAGAGTCATAAAAAATGACACCTAATAATCAATAACCTGTTAGCTGACACTCAGTTTGGGTTCCATTAGAATTACTCGGCTCCAGACTTCGTCAGAGCCTTGGTCCAGACATGAATGCACAAGCTGAATGCCAGAGGAGAGGTGAGAGTAGCTGCCCTCTACATCAAGGCAACATTCAACTACCCTAGGAAAACTGAATAGATGTCAAAGGGAAAACTCTCCAGTAACTGGAATCAGACTTGACACAAAGTAAGGTGGTTCTAGTTGTTAGAGGCTAATCATCAAATCCCCTGACATCACTACAGGAGTACCTCAGGGAAGCAGCTTCAACCTAACCATCTTCAGATGCTTCAGCAATGACCTTTCCTCCGTGATAAGGTCAGAAGTAGCTAATCATACAACAGTATTCAGCTCCATTCACAGCTCCTCTGTGAATAATTAACCCTTGTAGACCCACAGCAGAACCTGAATAATAATCAGGTTTGGGCTGACAAGTTGCTGGCAACATTTGTACCAGGTAATAACCATCTCAAACAAGGGAAAGCCCAGCCATCTTCCACTGACGTTCAATGGCACCACCATCACTATCAATAGGAAGGTCACCACTGAACAGAAGCTGAACCAGATCAGCCATATCAATACTGTGGCTACAAAAAGCTGCTGAGGCCGCATCAATTGAAAATTTCAAAACTGAGATTAACAGATTTTAGTTAGGCAAGGGTATTAAGTGATATGGAACCACGGTGAGTAAACACAGGTAAGATATAAATCAGCCATGATCAAAATGAATGGCACAATAGGCTCGAGAGGCTGAATAGTCTACTTCTGTTCCTATGTTCCTAACAACAGGACAGAGACTGGGTACTCTGTGACCTCCTGAACCCTTCAAAGCTTCTTCACCATCTATTAGTTTCAATTCAGGAGTGAGATGGAATATGCACTACCTGCCTGGATGGATGCAGTCACAACAACATCCAAGAAGCTAAACACCATCTGGGACAGAGGTTTCTTGATCAATGCCCCTGCTTTTGGACTCATTGGCCCAGAAATCCCGGTCAGCTGCTTCTCGCGGGCGATCGAGGGGAAAACTTTAAAAAGATGCAAACCTACCTGTTCCTGCTGCTCCCACGCGAGTTCCCGGTCCTGAGGCCGCCACTGACTGCGCATCAGAACACATGCACTTCAGGACGTGGGCAAGCCTGGAGCTGCAGTCACATAGCTCTGGCAGCCAATCCAGGTAAAGTATGTTCTCATTCATAATAATGGGAACTTCGTCAGTTGGAGTTTCCATTATTATGAATGAGAACCCCCCCCAACACAAAAAACTTTAATAAAAAATGGAAAAAATACACCACATATTTTTAATAATTTAAATTGAAGTTTTTTATGTATTATAAAAAATATATTTTTCCGATTTTTTAAAAAAGTTTTTAAAATTATGGTTTGAAATAAACTTACCATAGTGGGGAGGGTTTTTAACAATAAAGTGTGTTTTATAATTTTATTTAAAAATGTTTTTGTGTATTTTAAAACTCTTATACCTGTAAAAGTAGGCTTTGCGCCTGCTTTTATCAGGCGGAAGAGTTTTCAGGATGTTTACTGGGCAAGATATGGGTAAGTACCCCAATCCAGCCCATGAAAATATCCTCCCTCCTGAGATACAGAAGATCTGTTAAGCCAGAAACTTGACAGATCGGAAAAGCCGGTTTTCAGCTCATACGCATTGTGCACTGAAAACCGGCTTTTGCGATCCCTTCTTGGATCCGTACACACTCCGTATGGACCCAGGAGGCAGGAATTTCTGGACCATTATCTATCCCCTCTTTCATCAACCCACTGTGGCTGCAGTATGTATGATGTACAGAATGCACTGCTGTTGTGAAAAGAATATACATAGAGAGGGGGGTAAATTCGATAAGGCCCAAAAATGGGCACGGGGAGCGTGATTGCACAATCTCTGTGCACACTCTGAAAGTAATGCAGGCAGCATGTGAAATTCATGCAGTTTACTAATTAATATGTTTGAAGCGCTGAGCCTAGCGCTCAACGTGCTGCTGCTTGACTCAACGCTTACCAGGCAGCCCAATATCATGGGATGTGATCTCTATTTAAAGGTAGCCTAGGTTTAAATGAGTGGCCCCTTATTCTGAGACCATGTCCCCTAGTTTTAGTTTCCCCTATGAGTGGAAATATCCTCTCTGCATCTACCTTGTTGAGCCCCCTCATATGTTTCGATAAGATCACCTCTCATTCTTCTGGACTCCAATGAGTATAGGCCCAACTTATTCAACCTATCTTCAAAAGTCAACCCCCTCATCTCCGGAATCAACCTAGTGAACCTTCTCTGAACAGTCTCCAATGCAAGTATATCCTTCCATAAATACGGAGACCAAACTGTACACAGTACTCTAGGTATGGCCTCACCAATGCCCTGTACAGTTGTAGCAGGACTTCTCTGCTTTTATATTCTATCCCCCTTGCAATAAAGGCCAACATTCCGTTTGCCTTCCTGATTATTTGCTGTACCTGCATACTAACTTTTTGTGTTTCATGCACAAGTACCCCCAGGTCCCTCTGTACTGCAGAACCTTGCAATTGCTGTTCATTTAAATTATAATTTGCTTTTCTATTTTTTCTGCCAAAATGGATAACCTCACATTTTCCCACATTATACTCCATCTGCCAAATTTTTGCCCACTCACTTAGCTTTTATATATCCCTTTGCAGATTTTGTGTGTCCTCCTCACAATTTGCTTTCTGACACATCTTTGTATCATCAACAAACTTGGCTGCATTACACTCGGTCCCTACATCCAAGTCATTAATATAGATTATAAATAGTTGAGGTACCAGCACCAATCTCTGCTGCACCCCACTAGTTACTGCTTGCCAATTGGAAAATTACCTATTGATCTCAACTCTCTGTTTTCTGCTAGTTAGCCAATCCTCTAATCATGCGAATATATTACCCCCAACCCTGTAAACTTTTATCTTCTGCAGTAACCTTTTATGTAGCACATTATCGAATGTCTTTTGGAAATCCAAATATACCACATCCACTGGTTCCCCCTTAGCCACCCTGCTTGTTACATCCTCAAAGAACTCCAGAAAATTTGTCAAACATGATTTGCCTTTCATAAAACCATGCTGACTCTACTTGATTGAATTATGCTTTCCCAAATGTCCTGCTACTGCTTCCTTAGTAATGGACTCCAGCATTTTCCCATTGACAGACGTTGGGCTAATTGGTCTATAGTATCCTGCTTTCTGTCTGCCTCCTTTTTTAAATAGGGGCATTACATTTGCGGTTTTCCAATCTGCTGGGAATTTTGGTAGATTACAACCAATGCTTCCACTATTTCTGCAACCACTTCTTTTAAGACCCGAGGATGTAAGCCATTAGGTCCAGGGGACTTGTCCACCTTTAGTTCCATTATTTTACCGAGTACTACGTCATCAGTGCTAGTGATTGTATTAAGTTCCTCCCTCTCTGTAGCCCCTTGATTATCCACTATTGGGATGTTTTTAATGTCTTCTACCATGAAGACCGATACAAAATATTTATTCAACGTCTCTGCCATTTCTCTGTTTCCCATTATTAGTTCCCCAGTCTCATCCTCTAGGGGACCAACATTTACTTTAGCCACTCTTTTCCTTTTTATGTACCTGTAGAAACTCTTATGTACCTGTAGAAACTTCGAATGGCTATCAATCACTATGAATAGTTGCTATCTTTCTAGCTCTGCAAAATCTACATTTAACCTTTGCCGCAACCTGGGAGGCCATTTCCATGGCTCTATTGGTACTGATGGTGATTTCTTGCTCACCGATTGACATGTTGTACACTGACCGATGATGTAATCTATCTCTTTATCTAAACCTGGCCACTATAAGTAACTGCATGCAAAATTTTTGGTCAAGCACATTCCCAGGTGATGGTCATGAAGATTTCCCAACAATTTACATCTGAACTTATTAGGGATAACCACTCTTGCTCCCCACATGGTACAATCTTTATCCACTTACAATTCATTGCTATGAACGAAGTATGGATGAGTATCTTCCTCTGATAACTGGTTTGGCCATCCATTTGCTAAGTAATCATACATCTTTGACATAACTGGGTCACGTTTGGTTGCTCTAGTAATCTCTTCAGCTGGACTGGTAGCTCATCAATGTATGAAAAATAGAATATTTCTTCTTCATTGGGTGTAACTTGTGATGGGGATGGCAACCTGGACATAGCATCAGCATTACTGTGATCAGCTAATCGTCTGTACTCAATGTCATAAATACTGATAAAATCAAAGCCCATCTTTGCATTCGGGCTGCAGCTAAGATTGGAACTGGGGACTTTGGATGGAGGATTGCTGTCAGGAGCTTCTGGTCAGTAGCTATCGTACACTTATGAGCAAACAAGTATTTGTGAAAATTCTTGGCCCCAAAAATGAAAAAAGTTTCCCTTTCGATTTGCGCATAATTCCGCTCACTGGCACTGAGAATGCGGGAAGCAAAAGCAATTGGTCTCTCCTCCCCACTATGTAGTACATTCGAGATTACTGCCCCAGAGAGGTATCACATGCTAGCTAGATCTCCTTAAATCCATCATAGTGAACTGTTTGGTGCTGAAATGAGTACGTCATATAAATAACGCACTATCACTTCAATCCCTTGCAAAATCTGATTCATCACCCCTTGGAATATGTTGGGGGTGGAAGACATTCCAAATGGTACCTATTAAACTAATGAGTATTTATAGTCAAGCATGACTTGGAGTCTTCATCTAACTCAAGTTGTAGGTAGGTGTTTGTTAGATCTAACTTTGAAAAGATCTGGCCACCTGTCTGTATTGTGAACAAATCTACATTTGGTAAAGTATTGGGTAGATTACACTCTAGAACCTGGTTTACGGTTACTTTATAATCACATAACCTTACCTTACCATCTGACTTTGGTACAACAACAATCGGTGTAGCCCAATTACTTAGAGATCTACCTTCGAGATAATATTCTCAGTTTCGAGTCTTTTGAGTTCTTGTTCAACTTTCTCCTTGAGTGCATATGATACAGGACATGGCTTTCAGTAAACTGGTCTTGCGTCTTTCTGCACTCTGACACTCGCCTTGAAGCCTTGGATCGGACTGCCGGTTTTCCAGAACACCTTCGGATACTGTTTGATGACATCCTCTTTCGATGCAAATTTCGATTCCACACGCAAAATCTCATTCCAATCCAGCTTCAGTGATCCCAACCAATTTCTACCTATCAAGGCAGGCTTGGCTCCTGTCATTACTATGAGAGACATGCTCTGAAACTGATCCTTGAATTTCACTGGTATGGTGATACTTCCTACAACAGGGATTTGCTCTTCTGAGTAGCGTCTCAGCTCTATCTTCGATTTCTCCAGTCGAAAATCACGCAACTTGTCGTGATATAGCGATTCTGGAACTTCGCTCATGCATCCACCAGTGTTGATTTCCATGACTATCCTGGTTCCTGTAAAGTCTACTTGGATAATGATGCTTCACGAATCATTGTTAGATACCTTCATGCTCCTGATGACGTGCAGCTCCATAACTTCCTTGTCCTGTTACTTCTTTTCAATTCTATAAAGTGTCTGACGATTTCTAGTTCTAGCATTGAAATTTGGTTTACTCTTCAGTAGACATGCCTTCGCAAATGCCCAGTTTTCTTGCAGCAGAAACACTCTGTCTTCACATATGGACAGCTTTGAGCAATGTGTTGTTCCAGGCACCAATAGCATGATTTCAATGCACTGTTACCTTGGTCAGTTGCTGAGGCTTTGGGGCCCAACTGCGTTTTACTTTTAGCCTGCAGCCAATCCACCTCAGTTGTCTGATGACTGAAAATGGCGCAAAATTCTTGAGAGTATTGGTCGGCCACATCCATTGACATAGCTGTCTGACATGCTAAATCAAAAGTTAAGTTCGGAGTTGTCAACAATTTCCTTCTGATTCCTTCATTTTGCCACCCACAAATGAAGCGATCATACAATGCTCGGTCCTGAAAGTTGCCAAAAGGACAGTTAATTGTAAAGCTTTTTTAATGCTACAATGTACTCACTGATACCCTCGTCATTTAATTAATTTTGTGTTCCATAACGATAACTTTCAGCAGTTTCCAGGGGCTCAGGATTGTAGTGCTGTTCTAATTGGGTTAGAATCTCCATCAGTGGCATGACTTTTGGCTTGACGGAAACAAGTACATTTTTCACCACACCCTCACACACCTACCACTGTTGCAAGACTCAAACCCACATCTCATGCCTTGCACACAATGTTAACTATTCAACCATGACAGGCACATCACCCAAACACATTGCACCATACGCACTGACACACTTCCCTTTCTCTTGCAGGCCAAGGTGGCATATAACCGGAGACAGTAGCAGCTAACAGGCGGGGGTGGAGAGGGGGCGGATGGATGGAGGGGGCATGAAAGACTGCAGAACCTGACCCAGCTAGAGGAATCAGTGCCAGACATCATTGGAGGGGCCATCACTGAGGAAGTGGTAATCAGTGAGGCTGAAAGCATTGATTTTGACAGTATACTCATACCTAATCCTCCTTCTCACATCCCACTTGCCCCTCACCCCACAATCTCTTCTCACTTACAAGCTGCCAATGGCGTAAGCATGCACACCTTGCTTTCCCCCATCCCCTCACCACAACCCTATCCTTGTGCCTTTCTCCTTTCAGATACCCAAGAACTTCAACCAGCCCAGCCAGTAGAGGAAGAACAAGAGGAGCATGATGGAGAAGAGGCACCATCATCCGATCTGACACTCGCAGGCACCAGCTGAAAAAATGGCACCGCGCGTAATGTAGAGGGTAGTATAGAGGCAGGATGAGTCACCGGGCATGAGAGGCCTGCAACCAGGGCAGGGTGAAAGGATAGCGCAGGTGTCAACTCCCTGGAGAGTGAGGTCACATATGAGTCCTGCTTCAGAGGAGTCAGATGAGATCTTTGATGGGGTGGGCTTCAGAAAAAGGGTACTGGGCATGCACACAGAAATACTTAGTGCATTGGTAGGTCTGACAGAGAGCTTGTTGACACTTTCAAGGAGCATGGAGGGGTCTGGCTCCAACCTTGCTTTGCACAATGCTTGGAGCCCATAGTTTCCAGGATGGAAGCGATGGGCAACTCCATTAGTGCACTTGTGGACCCAAATATGATGCAGAGTTGTAGTGTATGGAGAAAGAGTCAGATTGAACACTATAAGCTCAAAGTAAAGTGTGACCTTAGTCTTTTATTGCAGGTCTCCAGAGTGCCTCTCTAACCTGTGAAGCCTCCTTAAATACCTGTGCTCCCAATTGATTATGAGATCCCTTGGGACTGCAGAGGATGAGTGCTCTGGTGGCTGTGCAGAGTAAATACAAGTTTACATATATAACAACACTACCCCCCCGCCAAAGTCAATAGTGTAACTATTTACAATGTGATTCGATCTGGGGCCCTTCTTGCCCTGGTTGATTGTCTCGGTGTGAAAGCTGGTGTTGTTGAATCATTTGTTGGGCCCTCGCCTGGCTGCTGTGCAGCTGGCCTTGCTGGGCTGCCTGGTGTGTTGGGCCCTGCTGGGCTGCTGTGGATGATGGGTTCTGCTTTGTGGTCACCTGTGGTGCCAGTTGCCACTGGTGTGTATGTTGGTGGATCAAAAAAGGTAGGGTCCAAGGTGGACCTTGTCCATAATTTAATACAAATACAGGATCATTGATTTCAATTTCGCGTGACACATTTGCACTATCAGGGTATGTACTTTGTTGAAACCATCGGCTCTCTACCTGTTCATGTAGACCAGGGTGAGCTAACGAGAGCCTTGTCTTAAGTTCTCTTTTCATGAGCAGTTCAGCAGGTGGGATTCCAGTGAGTAAGCGGGGTATCATGCGGTAGCTAAGCAGGACTCAGGATAGGCGAGTCTGCAGTGAGCCTTCCGTTACCCTCTTCAAGCCTTGCTTGATGGTTTGCACTGTTCACTCCGCCTGAGCATTGGATGCTGGTTTAAACGGAGCAGATGTGACATGTTTGATCCCGTTACGGGTCATGAATTCTTTGAACTCAGCACTGGTAAAACATAGCCCGTTGTCGCTCACCAGGACATGGGGTAGGCCATGTGTGGAAAACATGGCTCACGGAAGTGGCAGCGGAAGTGCTAGCCGACATTATCTCACATTCAATCCACTTGGAGTACGCATCTACAACCACAAGGAACATTTTACCCAAGAACGGGCCTGCATAAGCGACATGTACCCTAGACCACAGTTTGGAGGGCCAAGACCATAAACTTAGCGGTACCTCCCTGGGTGCATTGCTTAACTGTGAGCATGTATTACATCTGTGAACGCAGGACTCTATAAGTCCGCATCGACACCGGGCCACTGCACATGGGATCTAGCTATCGTGTTCATCATTACGATGCCTGGGTGGGTACTGTGGAGGTCATTGATGAAAGTGTCCCTGCCCTTCTTGGGGACCAGTATTCGATTGCCCCACAGAAGGCAGTCTGCCTGTATAGACATTTCATCTTTGCGCCGCTGGAACGGCTTTATCTCTTCCTGCATTTCCACTGGGACACTGGACCAGCTCCCATGAAGCACACAGCTTTTAACTAGAGATAATAAGGGGTTCTGGCTTGTCCAGGTCCATATTTTTTTATGTCCTTCTTTGCTTTCCCAAGTCCTTCTTTGCGTTTTTGCAGCATGGAGGACCCGACCTACGTACGAACACCAGCGGCAGGTCGGGGCCATAAAAGGAGCGGCAAGCAGTGGCCTGGGAGTAGCGTGGAGGCATACTACTCCAGGGAGCAGCACAAGTTGCGACGGCAGCGAAGAGTGACGTCATCAAGGTCCAGGTCGGTGATTGGAGCATGGGCTGATACAGCAGGAGCGGCGAGGTCGGGGCAAAGGAGCGGCGAGAGATTGTAGAAGGATATGATCGGGGCTCAGGAGAAGCGTGAGTTCGGGGCCAGGGGCCCAGGGGCAGCACGGGCCAGCCCACACTATGATATGTTTGTGCACTAGGTCCGTGCAGCAGAGAAGGTCTCCAGTCGTCTTGGGTAAACCTTGCCACTGGACCAAGATCTAGTTCTGTCAAGCCCGTGTGGTGGCTGGTGTGCAACGGCCACCACATGTAAAAAAATCCGTGCACAGCCATCTTCCACCCTTCAGGATGTAGTTCAGAACCTGGAATTTTAGGTCCTTCATTGGAACATCTGTGAACTTATCCTTTTTTGGCGTGGAAGCAAGTCATCCTCATTTCAAGGAACTGCTTAAGAGAGAGTAAGAGAGAGAGAATTTCCTTTTTAATTTCACCCCTGCACTTTCTAAGCTCCTGCAGTATTTAGCTCTTGTATCTGACATAAGCTTCCTTTATTTGCCTTATCCTACCCTGTTTGCCTCTTGACATCCAGGGGCTATAGATTTGGGAGTCCCACCCTTTATCTTTGTGGAAACATCGTAGCTCTGAACCCTCACTATCTCCTCCTTGAACGCCACCCACTTTTCTAATTCTGATTTGACTTACATAAGAACATAAGAAATAGAAGTAGGAGTAGGCCATTTGGCCCTTTGAGCCTGCTCTGCCATTCAATAAGATCATGGCTGATCTGATCTTGGCCTCAACTCCACTTCTCTGCCCACTCCCCATAACCCTTGACTCTCTTACCATTCAAAAATATTTCTATCTCCACTTTAAATATATTCAATGTCCCAGCCTCCTCAGCTCTCTGAGGTAGATAATTCCAAAGATTCGTGACCCTCTGAGAGAAGAAATTCCTCCTTATTTCCGTTTTAAATGGGCAACCCCTTCAAGTAGCTGTTTCCAATCCACCTTAGTTAAATCACATCTCAGCTTAGTAAAATTGGTCTTTCCCCAATTGAGTACTCTTACTCCTGGTCTATCTTTGTCCTTTTACATAGCAATGCTAAATCCAACCAAATTATGCTCATGATACCCCTTCTACCTTTTTCTATCTCCCTCTAACTATTTGGGGATCTATAGTACATTCCCAGCAGTATGATTGCCCCTTTTTTGTTCTTCAGTTCAACCCATATGCCTAATTTGATGATCCTTCTAACATATCATCCCTCCTCACAGTTGTAATTGTTCCTTTAACAAATATTGAAAACCCCACTCCTGTTTTATCCCCTTCTCCATCTTGTTTGGAAACTCTATAACCAGCAATGTTGAGCTCCACTCCTGCCTTCTTTCAGCCATGTCTCAGTAATAGCTGTGATATCATACTTCCACATGTTTATCTGTGCTCTTAGCTCATCTGCCTTATTCCCTAACCTCTTGCATTGAAGTACAGACTATTGTGTTCCGAATACAGATGAGGCTGCACACAGGGAGGTTAAAGTAACAGCGGCCTCAGTCTTTAATAAGACACTCCGGAGTGAGGAACAGGCCTTAGGGGCCGGCTTATATACAGTGCTCCCAAGGGATACTGGGATCCCTTGGGACTTCAGGAGATGAACTCCCTGGTGGCAGAACATGGAAGTGCATGCTTTACAGATACACAACATCACTCCCCGCCAAAGTCAAAGTGAAAACTATTTACAAGGTGAGGTGGTCGGGAGCCTTTCTTTCCATTGTGGACCGCCTCAGTACAAATGTCTGTTCTGGTGTGTTGGCTGTGCCCTCACTGGACTGGCATGTTGTTGGCCCTGCAGGGCTGCTAGGTGAGCCTGGCCTTGTTGGGCTGTTGGGTGTGATGGGTTCGATTTTCTGGTCCGGCGTAGTGTTGTTGCACCTTTGGGTGTGTGTTGTGGGCTCGAAAAAGGTGGTCTCTGCTGTGGGTTGTTCAGGGCAGTCTGTGAACCGCAGCCTCATTTGATCCAGGTGCTTTCTGCAAATTTGTCCATTGTCTAGTTTGACTACAAACACCCTACTCTCTTCTTTAGCTATCACAGTGCCCGCGATCCACTTGGGATCATGTCGATAGTTTAGCACAGACACAGGGTCATTCAGATCAATTTCCCATGACACAGTGGTGCGACCATCGTTTATATTTTGTTGCTACCGCCTGCTCTCTACCTGATCATGCAGGCTGGGGTGAACCAGCGAGAGTCTGGTTTAAGTGTCCTTTTCATGAGTAGCTCAGCCGGGGGCACCCCTGTGAGCGAGTGGGGTCTCGTGCGGTAGCTGAGCAGTACTCGGGACATGCAGGTTTGGAGTGAGCCTTCTGTGACTCGTTTAAGGCTCTGTTTGATGGTTTGTACTGCCCGCTCTGCCTGCCCATTGGAGGCTGGTTTAAACGGGGCTGAGGTGACATGTTTGACCCCATTGCGGGTCATGAATTCTTTAAATTCGGCACTGGTGAAACATGACCCGTTGTCATTGACCAGTATGTCAGGCAGGCCGTGGGTGGCAAACATGGCCCTCAGGCTTTCAATGGTGGCGGTGGCGTTGCTTCCCGACATTATTTCACATTCAATCCATTTTGAAAAAGCATTCACCACCACCAGGAACATTTTACCGACAAACGGGCCCGCATAGTCGACATGGATCCCCGACCATGGTCTGGATGGCTAGGACCACAAACTTATTGGTGCCTCTCTGGGCGCGTTGCTCAACTGAGCACATACACTGTATTGCCGTACAAAAGACTCGAAGTCAGAGTCGATACCGGGCCACCACACGTGGGATCTGGCTATCGCTTTCATCATTACAATACCCAGGTGTGTGCTGAGGAGATCTGAGATGAGCGTCTCCCTGCCCTTTTTGGGTAGCACTACATGGTTACCCCACAACAGGCAGTCTGCCTGAATGGACAGCTCATCCTTTCGCCGCTAGAATGGCTTGATTGGCTCTTGCATTTCAACGGGGATGCTGGCCCAGCTTCCATGCAGTACACAGTTTTTTACTAGGGACAACAGAGGATCTTCGCTGGTCCAAGTCCTAATCTGACGGGCCGTGACAGGTGATTTATCATTTTCAAATGCTTCCATGACCATCAACAAGTCTCCGGGCTGCGCCACCATCAACAAGTTTGCAGGCTGCGCCATTTCCACAATGTGGTGGGCAATGGTAGCCGAATGAGAGCATCCGCACAGTTCTCGGTGCCTGGCCTGTGGCAGATGGTATAGTTATACGCTGATAGCGCGAGTGCCCACCTTTGTATGCGGGCTGAGGCATTAGTATTTATCCCCTTGTTTTCACTGAACAGGGATGTGAGGGACTTGTGATCGGTTTCCAGCTCAAATTTGAGGCCAAACAGGTACTGATGCATTTTCTTTACCCCGAACACACATGCTAATGCCTCTTTCTCAATCATGCTGAAGGCCCTCTCGGCCTTAGACAAGCTCCTGGAAGCATAGGCGACAGGTTGCAACTTCCCCGCAACGTTAGCTTGGTGTAATACACCTGACTCCGTATGACAACGCGTCACATGCTAGCACAAGTCTTTTACACGGGTTATACAATACAAGCTGTTGTTGGAGCATAAAATGTTTCTGGCTTTCTCAAAAGCAATTACTTGGTTTTTTTCCCCATACCCAGTTCTCACCTTTGCACAATAACACATGTAGGGGCTCTAAAAGGGTGCTTAACCCCGGTAGGAAGTTACCAAAATAGTTGAGGAGTCCCAGGAACGACCGCAGCTCCGTGACGTTCTGTGGCCTGGGCACGTTCCTGATAGCCTCTGTCTTGGCGTCTGTGGGCCGAATGCCATCCGCCGCGATCTTTCTCTCCAACAACTCCACTTCTGTTGCCATGAAGATGAATTTTGACCTCTTCAGCCGCAGCCCTACGTGATCTCGTCGCTGGAGGACCTCCTCCAGGTTTTGTAGGTGCTCGGCAGTGTCCCGACCTGTGACCAATATGTCGTCCTGAAAGAACATCGTGCGTGGTGCCGACTTGAATAGGCTCTCCATGTTTCTCTGGAAGATCGTCGCAGCCGGTCGAATTCCAAATGGGCATCTGTTGTAAATGAACAGTTCCTTGTGTGTGTTGAAGCAGGTGAGGCCCTTCGACGACTCCTCCAGCTCCTGTGTCATGTAGGCCGAAGTTAGGTCGAGCTTGGTGAATGTCATGCCTCCTGCCAGCATCGCAAATAGGTCGTCTGCCTTAGGAAGCGGGTATTGGGCCTGTAGCGAGAAACGATTAATAGTTACTTTATCATTGCCGCAAATCCTGACGGTGCCATCACTTTTGAGTACTGGAACAATCGGGCTGGCCCAGTTGCTGAATTCCACTGGGGAGATGATGCCCTCGCGTTGCAGCCTGTCCAGCTCGATTTCCACTCTCTCCCTCATCATGTGAGGTACCACTCGCGCCTTGTGGTGAATGGGACCAAGTGTATCCACACCTTCGCCCCGGAAAAGTTTCCAATGCCTGCCTCAAAAAGGAAAGGAAATTTGTTAAGAACCTGGGCACATGAGGCCTCATCAACATGTGATATCACTCAGATGTCATCCCATTCCAGCGGATTTTGCCCAGCCAGCTCCTTCCAAGCAGTGTGGGGCCATCGCCCGGGACAATCCAGAGTGGCAGTTCGTGCACCGTGCCCTCGTAGGTGACCTTGACCATGGCGCTGTCCAGGACAGTAATAAGCTCTTTGGTGTACATTCTCAGTTTCATGTAATAGGGCTCAGGGCTGGTCTGAATGCCTTGTTGTACCACAGTCTCTCAAACATCTTTTTACTCATGATGGATTGGCTAGCGCCAGTGTCCAGTTCCATGGCTACGGGTAAGTCATTCAATTTTACGTTTAGCATTATAGGTGGACATTTTGTCGAAAATGTGTGCACCCGTGTACTTCAGCATCTGCCTGCTCTCTCTGAGGCTCGAAATTGCTTTGATCCACCATGGACCGATCTTCCTCTGCCACGTGGTGGTTAGCAGGTTTTGCAGAGCTTGTAGCTCATTTGCAAGCTCGCTGGAGGTGCCCTATTGTTCCACAGCTCTTGCAAACTTACCCTTTGAAGCGGCAAGAATAGGCTGAATGGAAGCCTCCACAATGCCAACAAGGTGTGAATTGCCTTGCATTTATCCTGAGTCATCTGGGTCACCTGAGGCCTGCTGACAGTTGCAGACTCATGGGTTCTGCCCTGTACATTTCTGCTCGCAAACACAGTTCTAGTTAATTTATGAACATTGCTAGCGCTTGTGTGCTGAGAGATTTGTTTGGTGTGATCACTGGTGGACATCAATGCCTGTGCTATCGCAATGGCCTTACTGAGGGTCGACAGTCAAAAGTTTTTGTAGGATGGTCTCGTGGCCAATGCCCAGTACAAAAAAGTCTCTGAGCATTTGCTCCAGATAGCCATCAAATTCACATTGTCCTGCAAGTCGTCTTAGCTCGGCGACGAAGCTTGCCACTTCCTGACCTTCAGATCGCTGGCACGTGTAGAACCGATACCTGGCCATCAGCACGCTCTCCCTCGGGTTAAGATGCTCCCGAACCAGTGTACACAGCTCCTCATACGACTTATCTGTGGGTTTCACCGGAGCCAGAAGATTCTTCATGAGGCTGTAGGTCGGTGCCCCGCAGACTGTGAGGAGGATCGATCTCCTTTTTGCAGCACTTCCTTCTCCGTCCAGATTGTTGGCTACAAAGTACTGGTCTAGCCGTTCAACATAGGCTTCCTAGTCCTCACCCTCCGAGAACTTCTCCAGGATGCCCACAGTTTGCTGCATCTTTGCGTTGGATTCGTATTCTCATCGCCAGTTATTGTGTTCCTAACACAGATGAGGCGGCACACAGGGAGTTTAAAGTAACAGTGACCTCAGTCTTTATTAAGACACTCCAGAGTGAGGAACAGGCCTTTGGGGCCGGCTTATATACAGTGCTCCCAAGGGATGTTGGGATCCTTTGGGACTTCAGGGGCTGAGCTCCCTGTGGCGGAACATGGGAGTGCATGCTTTACAGATACACAACACATACCATTAAGCATGCCAAACCCCTTTGTTGTCTATTTTCTAGTCTTTTTTTCCTCTGCCTTCCAAACTCAATTTATAATTTTCTGCCTTCCAGTTTTGCTTCTCTCCCTTCTGAATCGACACTCAGGCTCCCATCCCTCTGCCAAGTTAGTCGGTGAGTCGGGAGCAGCGTCAAGGAGGTGCGTGCAGGGCCTATGAAAGGCTGCGAGGTCAGACGGTGTGTTGCTGAGTCAGGAGCAGCGTGAGGAGGTGCGTGGAGAGGCGTGGCTTGTGCAGCTACAGGGAGAAAGCAAAAAGAAGTAGAAAGAAACAGAAAAGTGATGTCACAGCCAAGGTGGTAAGTGATTGGCTGGTGATTGGTAAGTAGTTTTTTCTTTTTTCTCTTCTACATCAGTGAGTAACTTTTAACACTGTTGTTTCCAATTTAATTAATCTAAGGGTTAAGCCATGGCAGGAGAGCTCGGACACGTGTTATGCTCCTCCTGTACTATGTGGGAAATCAGGGAGGCCTCCAGTGTCCCTGAAGACTACGTATGCGGGAAGTGTATCCACCCCAGCTCCTGATGGACCGCGTTGCGGAATTGGAGCTGAAGGTGGATTCACTCTGGAGCATCCACGATGCTGAGAATGACGTGAATAGCACATTTAGTGAGTTGGTCTTACCCCATGTAAAAGGTCCACAGCCTGATAGGGAATGGAAGACCAACAGGAAGAGTAGTGCAAGGAAGGTAGTGCAGGGATCCCCTGCGGTCATCCGCCTGCAAAACAGATACATCGCTTTGAGTACTGTTGAGGGGGATGACTCATCAGGGGGGAGCAGCAGCAGCCAATTTCATGGCACCGTGGCTAGCTCTGCTGCACAGGAGGGCAGGAAAAAGAATGGGAGAGCGATAGTGATAGGGGATTCAATTGTAAGGGGAATAGATAGACGATTCTGCGGCTGCAACTGAGACTCCAGGATGGTATGTTGCCTCCCTGGTGCAAGGGTCATGGATGTCTCGGAGTGGGTGCAGGACATTCTGAAAAGGGAGGGTGAACAGCCAGTTGTCGTGGTGCACATTGGTACCAACGATATAGGTAAAAAACGGGATGACGTCCTACAAGACGAATTTAAGGAGCTAGGAGCTAAATTAAAAAGTGGGACCTCAAAAGTAGTAATCTTGGGATCGCTACCAGTGCCAAATGCTAGTCAGTGTAGGAATCGCAGGATAGCTCAGATGAATACGTGGCTTGAGCAATGTTGCAGCAGGGAGGGATTCAAATTCCTGGTGCATTGGAATTGGTTCTGGGGGAAGTGGGACCAGTACAAACTGGACAGTCTGCACCTGGGCAGGACCGGAACCAATGTCCGAGGAGGAGTGTTTGCTAGTGCTGTTGGGGAGGAGTTAAACTAATATGGCAGGGGGATGGGAACCAATGCAGGGAGACAGAGGGAAACAAATTGGAGACAGAAGCAAACGACAGAAAGGAGATGAGTAAAAGTGGAGGGCAGAGAAACCCAAGGCAAAAAACAAAAAGGGCCACTTTGCAGCAAAATTCTAAAGGGTCTAAGTGTGTTAAAAAGGCAAACCTGAAGGCTCTGTGCCTCAATGGAAGGAGTATTCGGAATAAAGTGGACAAATTAACTGTGCAGATAGCAGTTAACGGATACGATGTGGTTGGCATCACGGAGACATGGCTCCAAGGTGACCAAGGCTAGGAACTAAACATCCAAGGTTACTCAACATTTAGGAAGGATGGACAGAAAGAAAAAGGAGGCGGGGTGGCGTTGCTGGTTAAAGAGGAAATTAAGGCAATTGTAAGGAAAGACATTAGCTTGGATGATGTGGAATCGGTATGGTTGGAGCTACGGAATAGCAAGGGGCAGAAAACGCTAGTGGGAGTTATGTGCAGACCTCCAAACAGTAGTCGTGATGTTGGGGAGGGCATCAAACAGGAAATTAGAGGTGCATGCAATAAAGGTCCAGCAGTTATCATGGGTGACTTTAATATGCATCTGGATTGGGCTAACCAAACTGGAAACAATACGGTGGAGGAGGATTTCCTGGAGTGCATAAGGGATGGTTTTTTAGACCAATATGTCAAGGAACCAACTAGGGGGGAGGCCATCTTAGACTGGGTGTTGTGTAATGAGAGAGGATTAATTAGCAATCTTGTTGTGCGAGGCCCCTTGGGGAAGAGTGATCATAATATGGTGGAATTCTACATTAGGATGGAGAATGAAACAGTTAATTCAGAGACTATGGTCCAGAACTTAAAGAAGGGTAACTTTGAAGGTATGAGTTGTGAATTGGCTAGGATAGATTGGTGAATGATGCTTTATGGGTTGACAGTGGATGGGCAATGGCAGACGTTAGAGACCGCATGGATGAACTACAGCAATTGTACATCCCTGTCTGGCGTAAAAATTTAAAAGGAAAGGTGGCTCAACCGTGACTATCAAAGGAAATCAGGGATAGTATTAAAGCCAAGGAAGTGGCATACAAATTGGCCAGAAATAGCAGCGAACACGGGGACTGGGAGAAATTTAGAACTCAGCAGAGGAGGACGAAGGGTTTGATTCGGGCAGGGAAAATAGAGTACGAGAGGAAGCTTGCAGGGAACATTAAAATGGACTGCAAAAACTTCTATAGATATGTAAAGAGAAAAAGGTTAGTAAAGACAAACGTAGGTCCCCTGCAGTCAGAAACAGGGGAAGACATAATTGGGAACAAAGAAATGGCAGACCAATTGAACAAGTACTTTGGTTCGGTATTCACTAAGGAGGACACAAACAATCTACCGGATATAAAAGGGGTCAGAGGGTCTAGTAAGAAGGAGGAACTGAGGGAAATCCTTATTAGTCGGGAAATTGTGTTGGGGAAATTGATGGGACTGAAGGCCGATAAATCCCCAGGGCCTGATGGTCTGCATCCCAGAGTACTTAAGGAGGTGGCCTTGGAAATAGCGGATGCATTGACAGTCATTTTCCAACATTCCATAGACCCTGGAACAGTTACTATGGAGCGGAGGGTCATTTTTTTAAAAAGGAGGGAGAGAGAAAACAGGGAATTATTGACCGGTCAGCCTGACATCGGTAGTGGGTAAAATGATGGAATCAATTATTAAGGATGTCATAGCAGCGCATTTGGAAAGAGGTGACATGATAGGTCCAAGACAGCATGGATTTGTGAAAGGGAAATCATGCTTGACAAATCTTCTGGAATTTTTTGAGGATGTTTCCAGTAGAGTGGACAAGGGAGAACCAGTTGATGTGGTGTATTTGGACTTTCAGAAGGCTTTCGACAAGGTCCCACACAAGAGATTAATGTGCAAAGTTAAAGCACGTGGGATTGGGGGTAGTGTGCTGACATGGATTGAGAACTGGTTGGCAGACAGGAAGCAAAGAGTAGGAGTAAATGGGTACTTTTCAGAATGGCAGGCAGTGACTAGTGGGGTACCGCAAGGTTCTGTGCTGGGGCCCCAGCTGTTTACATTGTACATTAATGATTTGGATGAGGGGATTAAATGTAGTATCTCCAAATTTGCAGATGGCACTAAGTTGGATGGCAGTGTGAGCTGCGAGGAGGATACTATGAAGCTGCAGAGTGACTTGGATAGGTTAGGTGAGTGGGCAGATGCATGGCAGATGAAGTATAATGTGGATAAATGTGAGGTTATCCACTTTGGTGGTAAAAACTGAGAGACAGACTATTATCTGAACGGTGACAGATCAGGAAAAGGGGAGGTGCAACGAGACCTGGGTGTCATGGTACATCAGTCATTGAAGGTTGGAATGCAGGTACAGCAGGCGGTTAAGAAAGCAAATGGCATGTTGGCCTTCATAGCGAGGGGTTTTGAGTACAGGGGCAGGGAAGTGTTACTACAGTTGTACAGGGCCTTGGTGAGGCCACACCTGGAGCATTGTGTACAGTTTTGGTTCTTGCTGTTGAGGGAGTGCAGCGTAGGTTCATCAGACTGATTCCCGGGATGGTGGGACTGACATATCAAGAAAGACTGGATCAACTTGGCTTGCATTCACTGGAGTTCAGAAGAATGAGAAGGGATCTCATAGAAGCGTTTAAAATTCTGACGGGTTTAGACAGGGTAGATGCAGGAAGAATGTTCCCAATGTTGGGGAAGTCCAGAACTAGGGGTCATAGTCTAAGGATAAGGGGTAAGCCATTTTGAACCGAGATGAGGAGAAACTTCTTCACCCAGAGAGTGGTGAACCTGTGGAATTCTCTGCCACAGAAAGTTGTTGAGGCCAATTAACTAAATATATTCAAGAAGGAGTTAGATGTTGTCCTTACTACTCGGGGGATCAAGGGGTATGGCGAGAAAGCAGGAATGGGGTACTGAGGTTGCATGTTCAGCCATTAACTCATTGAATGGCGGTGCAGGCTCGAAGGGCCGAATGGCCTACTCCTGCACCTATTTTCTATGTTTATATGTTTCTAAACCCTCCCTAATAGCACTAGCAAACCTCCCCATGAGGATATTGTTCCCGGCCCTGTTGAGGTATAACCCGTCCGGCTTATACAGGTCCCACTTGCTCCAGAACCAGGCCCAATGCCTCAGGAATCTAAAGCCCTCCCTCCTGCATCATCTCTCCAGCCACATATTCATCTGCTCTATCATCCTAATTCTGTACTGACTCGCACGTGGCACTGGGAGTAATATGGAGATTACTAACTTTGTGGTCCTGCTTTCTCATCTCTTTGCTAACTCCCTAAAATCTGCATGCACGATCTCATCCCTCTTTCTACCTCTGTCATTGGTACCGAGCACCATGACCTCTGGCTGTTTACCCTTTAGAATGTCCTACAGCTTGCTCTGTGACACCCTTGACCCCGACACAAGGGAGGTAACATACCATCCTGGATCAGGTCTGCAAAATGCCTGTCTGTTCCCCTAAATATTGAATCCCCTACCACTATTACTTTTATGGTATTCCTCTTCACCCCTTGTACAGCTGAGCCACTCATGGGGCCTTGGACATGGCTCTGGCTGAATTCCCCAGAGGAACCATCGCCCTCACCAGTACTCAGAACTGTTAAAGAGTGGGATGCACTCAGGGTCCTTCTGCACTATCTGCCTGGTCCTCTTTTTCTGTCTGGCGGTCACCCATTCGCTCTCTGCCTGCAAACTCTTAAGCTGCAGGGTGACCACCTCCTGACACATGCTATCCATGATGCCAGCCGCCACTCAAGCTTCGAAACCCAGAGCTTGAACTCTTCTAGCTGATGACACTCCCTGCACACGTGGTTGTCCAGGGCACAAGAAGCATCGTAGACTTCCCTCACAGCACAGGATTTGCATTCGATGGGACTAATGTGCCCTGTGATTGGTTACACTTACCAGTAACAGCGATTTTAACCTCTGCATTTTGATGGGGGCAGTGCTGGCACACCACGTTGGCCTGCGGCGATTAATTGATAGGCTGCAGAGACGGAATATGGGCAATGTGGGGGCAGGCACGAGGAGAGGCCGCAGAGGTCTGTGGGGGAGCAGTGTGCCACGACTGTTCCAGCCTCCACATGCAGGTCGCGGCCGGCTGTTCGGTGACAAAGGCTATGCTCTAGCCACCTGGCTGATGACACCCCTCCGCAACCCCAGCGCTACAACAAAAGCCATGGCGCCACCAGGAACATCATTGAACAGACTATCGGGGTGCTGAAGGAGTGGTTCCGCTGCCTTGACCACTCTGGAGGGTCCTTTCAGTACTCCCCTGACCGAGTCTTCATCTTTACTGTTGTCTGCTGCATGCTGCACAACCTGGCCATCATGAAGGCCCAGGCATTATCACCGGGGATGGCAGCTCCACCTTGAGGAGGAAGGCAATGAGGACAATCAGCAGGCCCCGAATGGCAATGCAGACCAGGAGGAGGAGCAGCAGCCATGGAGGAGGCAACGTGAGACTATTGCTGCTGCAAGGACTGCCCATCAGCACCTCATCGTGTAGCGCTTCCAATTAAGGATGCAACACATATTGGGCACCAGGATAGTGAGTGTCCATCATAGTCACATCGCTATGTTTTGAACTCATTGTGAAGCACCCTGCAAATCTCAAAGTATATATATCAGAGCACAATAATCCAAATGTCAAATAATTAATTTATTGATGTCAACAAGAGTGTGCCCTCAACCAGCAGGACAGAAAATCATCATCAGCAAATAATTATCAATGAACCAACACCCGTGAAACTTAATAACCACAAGCAAGTGCAGCAATATATGTACAAACCACCCACCCATCTGAAATAAAACCGCAAGGGCCATAAACAATATTTCTCACAAGCTTTCACACACAATAAACATCAAACATCAACAACAATATATATATGCAGTCATATTCCAAAATGATGTGGAGTTATGGTCTTGTTGCAACAGATCCTTATTGGGACTTACTCCCATATTTCTCACCCCCTCCCCCCCACCCCCACACCTATTGCTCCTCCTTAATGTGGATGCAGTGCCTGCAGCAAGGCTACTTGAAGACTGCTCCATCTGTGACGTAGAGACTTCAGATCGCCGAGTAGGATGTCTCCGAGCAGCTCTGGGCCTGGAAGGCCCGGCTGTGGACTGCGCCACCTCAGGCTGGGCAGCAGCCGTCTCGGATGGATGAGGTGCAAAGAGCGACAGGTGCAAAGGGGTGAAGTGGCAGTGGTGCGAGCCGGAATGATTTCATCCTGAGAGAGGACAACATCTTCTATTTCCACTGACATGTTGCCACTCCCCTGGGGCAGAGCCTCAGAATCTGGAGCAATCTGGTGAAGCTCAGATTGCTGGTCTGCTTCAGCACCGTGAGTTCCCCGTTTTACTGCTGGGGACCCAGAAACGATGGCAGCAATCAGTGCTTGCATGGCATCAATATGACTTCGCATCAGAGCAGACTAAGTCTGAATCAGAGCAGAGAGAGTCTACACGAGAGAAGATTGAGTCTGCATGAGAGCAGACTGAGTTTTGATAACACCAAGCACTGATGCCATGACGGCAGGAAGGCCTTGCGTAGCTTTGGCCTGTGTTTCAATAGCTGCTGTCATGTCATTAAAAAGTTACTTATGCTCTGAATTGGCAGACTTAACTTTCCGTGGTCAGTTTAATGGTCAATTAAAGTGCAAATCCTGCAAGTTCTTAAAAATAACTGGCAGCTAAGGGCGAGATGCCGTTTGTGCGAAGCAAACAGCAGAGCGGCATAAATCAACCAGCAAGCTGTGGAAATATGCCTTGAACTTGCTAGTCAATGTGTACATTAATAACGGTGGCGTCTTTAACATGCCATTGTTTTTCAAACAAGGTTCGGCCCAAAAATCCAATGGATCTTCTGTGATGTTGCTCAAGGTGAGTCAGTGATTATGAGTGCAGGGAGGGAGTGATAAGGTGAGTCTGATGTGTGGAAATACCGAGGTGCGCTGTACACATAGGGGAAGGCTAGGTTGTAATGTTATGCAACCTAAAGCAAAACACACCCGGCAGAGAGAGGAAAATGGTGGGATAAATGTTGTGATTTATCGGTCCAGGTGAAGACTGGAGTACAAATCAACAATAGGGTTCAGCACTCGTGAGTTAAGGCCTGCAAATGCCATAAATCTGATGTGCTGGCTTCCACTGCCATATTCCTGACACGTGCTCCTGCCATAAGAAGTGGTAAAGCTTAAAATAAACAGTCGAGATGTTCTAACTTTTCTTTTGACAGGCATCTGCAAATATTGTCACAGTCTTGGTGACCCTGTCTAAAAGATGATAAGCAATACAAAGGAAAACAGTATTCCTTTGTATAGTTTGCTGTGATTCATGAACAAGAACATCCAGGTTCCTCTGAATGCAAACATTTCCCAGTCTTTCACCATTCAAAAATATTCTGCTTTTTTGTTTTTCCTATCAAAGTGGGTAACTTCACACTTCCCTACATTGTATTCCATTTGCCATGTTTTTGCCCACTCAGTCAACCTGTCTATCTCTCTGCAGCTCTTTGTATCCTCCTCAAGACTTACTTTCCCATTTTCTCTAGGTTTGTATTATCAGCAAACTTGGATACGTTACACTCAGTCCCTTCATCTAAGTCACTAATATAGATTATAATCTCATAGGTTAATTAGATACATTGCTGTTCCCATCGTTAACTAAGGTTCCAAATGCTCTGCTGCCCTCACTGCGTCGTTATCAGCTTGCACTTCCAGCAGGTTATGGCACAAATAAATTTTGAGCTGAAATTTTGTGCAAAAAAAGGTCTAAATAACAGGGCATGCCGCAAGATGCCCTGCAGTGCCCTGTAGCTGGACCTCCCAGCTGGTCCTCCTGCGGCGACTGGGTGACTGGGCCTCCCGGCTGGTCCTCTTGTGGCGACTCGACACAACTAGACCTCCCGGCTGGTCCTCCTGTGGGGACTGGGTGACTGGGCCTCCCGGCTGGTACTCCTGTGGGGACTGGGTGGCTGGGCCTCCCGGCTGGTCCTCCTGATGGGACTGGGTGACTAGACCTCCCGGCTGGGCCTCCTGCAGCGACTTGACATGATTGGGTCTCCCGGCTGGGCCTCCTGCGGTGACTCGACGCGACTGGGCCTTCTGGCTGGGCCTCCTGCGGCGACTCGATGTGACTGGGCCTCCCGGCTGGTCCTCCTGCGGCAACTCGATGTGACTGGGCCTCCCGGCTGGTCCTCCTGCGGCGACTCAATGTGACTGGGCCTCCCGGCTGGTCCTCCTGCAGGGACTGGGTGGCTGGGACTCCCGGCTGGTCCTCCTGTGGGGACTGGGTGGCTGAGCCTCCCGGTTGGTCCTCCTGCGGAGACTGGGTGGCCGGGCCTCCCGGCTGGTCCTCCTGTGGGGGCTGGGTGGCTGGGCCTCCCGGCTGGGCCCCCTGTGGCGACTGGGCAGCTGGGCCTCCTCGCTGGGCCTCCTGCAGCAACTGGGCCTGGCTAACCGGCCTCCACCCGCCCGCCAGCGGCAATCGGAACACCTCCAGCGGCGGCAATCTGGGCCTCCTTGGCGACGGCTGGACCACCTGTGGTCACAGGCGACCTCCTTCTCAATGCTGGCCAGGTCGGCTGGCCTCCCCCTCTCCTTCAGCGACGACTGGACCTCTCCTTCCTCACTGCTGACCTGGCCTCCTCTCCTCCTCCAGCACGTGGTGAGTACCATGGCCGTGACCCCCCCTGCTCTCCCACTCTGAACCCCAGTGAGCCACTGACCCCCCCAATGCTTGCCCCCAACCAAGCCTCCGACCATCTACCATCAAGGGCATTACCAGTGCCAAGCCTGCAGCCAACATCTTGCCGTAGGCAACTAGGCCCATATAGTAGTGCCTGGTCTCCAGTCATCTAGGACCTCTTACCACTGGACCAAGACCTTGCTCAGCTAAGCCCGTGTGGTAGCCAGTGTGCAACGACCACCCCACATTTAAAGAACTCACGCAAGGCATCATCCACTCCTCTAACATGAAGTTTTGGACCTGGAACATCAGAACCCTCATGGACAACTCCAACAGCGATAGGCCGGAATGCTGCACCGCCATAGTTGCCCGGGACTTAGACGCTTTGATAGTGACATCGCCGCCCTAAGTGAGACCCGGTGGGTAGGGGAAGGCCAGCTCAAGGAAGAAGGTGGAGGTTACACCTTCTTCTGGATAGGAAAACCAGAAGAAGAACGTCGCCTCCACGGAGTCGGCTTTGCCATCAAAAACGAGCTGGTCGACCGCCTCAAAGAGTCCCCCTGTGGGGCCAATGAACGCCTCATAACTCTTCGACTCACCCTATCCTGGAACCAGTGCGTCACAGTCATCAGTGCGTACGCCACAACACTCGATGCAATAGATGAGGCCAATGAGGGTTTTTACTCCAACCTCGAAAAATCCCTGTCCTGCGTCCTCATGGGCGACAAACTGATCCTCCTCCGTGACTTCAATGCCAGGGTTGGCAAGGACACAGACCTCTGGGGAGGCGATTGGCAGAGAGGGGGTAGGGAAAGCCAACTCCAGCGGTACCCTACTCCTGACAAAATGTCTAGAGCATGAACTTATCATCACCAACACCTTGTTCCACCAGAGGGACAAGGCATCGTGGCAACACCTTCGCTCCAAACACTGGCACCTGCTCGACTATGTCATCATCCGAGCCAGGGATAGCAAGGATGTGCGCATCAACCGCGCCATAACAGGAGCCGACAACTGCTGGATGGACCACCGCCTAATCTGATCCATCATTGACATCAACCTAGCCCCAAAGCAGAGGGGGCAGCAGAAGCAGTGCCACAAAAAAGTCAATGCCGGGGCACTTAAGGACCCAGTTAAGAGAGTCCTATACAGTCAGCGCCTCACAGCTAACCTGGCGTGCCTTGTTGACCCCGAGACGCAGAATGCCCAAAGCGCTTGGTCTGCCCTCCAGGCCTCCATAACCAGTGCCTGCAAAGAGACGCTCGGTCACTCAACCAGGAAACACCAGGACTGGTTTGATGAGAATGATCAGGAGATTCAACAGTTAATAGATCACAAGCGCAGGGCATTTCTGAGCCTTAAACAACAACCCAACTCTGGAGCAGCAAAGCAACGTTACAGATGGCTCAAGGCTGAGGTCCAACAAAAAACCCGGGACCTAAAGAACAGGTGATGGATGGAGAAAGTGCAGGAGATACAGCAGCTGGCTGACAGCCCGAATATGTGGGGATTCTTCATCGCAGTCAAGGCCACCAAGGTCCAAACACCCAAGGCACCACCCCACTGCTGGCCAAGAACGGGGAAACACTCATCAAGGACACCAAGGCAGTCAGGGCCTGCTGGAAGGAGCACTTCGAAGATCTCCTCAATCAAGATTCTGCCTTTGACTCGAGTGTTCTCGACTCCATTCCGCAACATGCTACCTGCCACCACCTCAATAAGACCCCAACACTGCACGAGGTAGAAAAAGCCATAAGACAACTAAAAAACAACAAGGCTACGGGAGCGGATGGAATCCCTGCTGAGGCACTGAAGAATGGCACGAATACATGACCTCATCTTTCTCATCTGGAGGGAGGAGAGTATGCGGGAGATCTTAGAGATGCAGTGATACGTGACCATATTTAAAAAAGGAGACAAGTCCGACTGCGGCAACTGCAGAGGAATCTCCCTGTGATCGGCTACTGGGAAAATCGTTGCTAGAGTCCTCCTCAACCGTCTTCTCCATGTGGCCGAGAAGCTCCTCCAAGAGTCACAGTGTGGATTTCATCCCTTATGGGGCACAATGGACATGATTTTTGCAGTGCGACAGCTGCAGGAAAAATGCAGGGAGCAGCGCCAACCCTTATACATGGCCTTCTTTGATCTTACAAAGGCCTTTGACACTGTCAAACGCGAGGGTCTATGGAGCGTCCTCCTCCATTTCAGATGCCCCCAAAAGTACATCACCATCATCTGCCTGCTCCACGACGACATGCAGGCACTGATCCTTACCAATAGATCCATCACAGACCCAATCTACATCCGGACCGGGTTCAAACAGGGCTGCGTCATTGCCCCAACCCTCTTCTCAATCTTCCTCGCTGCCATGCTCCACCTCACAGTCGGCAAGCTCCACCTCACGGTCCACCCCAACAGGCTACAGTATGCGGACAACGCCTGCGTCTGCACACATATAGAGGCTGATCTCCAGCACATAGTCGACATATTTACTGAGGCGTATGAAAGCATGGGCCTTACGCTAAACATCAGTAAGTCCTCCACCAGCCTGTCCTCACTGCACAGCACTGCCCCTCCAGTCATCAAGGTCACGGCGCAGCCCTGGACAACGTGGACCACTTCCCCTATCTCGGGAGCCTCCTATCAACAAGAGCAGGCATTGACAACGAGATCCAACACCGGCTCCAGTGCGCCAGTGCAGCCTTCGGCCGCCTGAAGAAAAGAGTGTTTGAAGACCAGGCCCTCAAAATTTTCACCAAGCTCATGATCTACAGAGCTGTAGTAATACCCGCCCTCCTGTATGGCTCAGAAACATGGACCATGCACAGAAGACACCTCAAGTCGCTGGAGAAATACCACCAACGATGTCTCCGCAAGATCCTACAAATCCCCTGGGAGGACAGATGCACCAACATTAGTGTCCTCGACCAGGCCAACATCCCCAGCATTGAAGCACTGACCACACTTGATCAGCTCCGCTGGGCAGGCCACATAGTTCGCATGCCAGACACGAGACTCTCAAAGCAAGCACTCTACTTGGAACTCCTTCACAGCAAACGAGCCAAAGGTGGGCAGCGGAATCGTTACAAGGACACCCTCAAAGCCTCCCTGATAAAGTGCAACATCCCCACTGACACCTGGGAGTCCCTGGCCAAAGATCGCCTGAAGTGGAGGAAGTGCATCCGGGAGGGCGCTGAGCCTCGTCGCCGAGAGCATGCAGAAATCAAGGACAGGCTACGTGAAGAGCATGCGGCAAACCAGTCCCACCCACCCCTTCCCTTTAATCTACATATAGATTGGGCTAACCTAACTGGTAGCAATGCGGTGGAGGAGGATTTCCTGGAGTGTATTAGGGATGGTTTTCCAGACCAATATGTCGAGGAACCAACCAGGGAGCTGGCCATCCTAGACTGGGTGATGTGTAATGAGAAGGGACTAATTAGCAATCTTGTTGTGCGAGGCCCTTTGGGGAAAAGTGACCATAACATGGTAGAATTCCTTATTAAGATGGAAAGTGACAAAGTTAATTCTGAAACTAGGGTCCTGAACTTAAGGAAAGGTAACTTCGACAGTATGAGGTGTGAATTGGCTAGAATAGATTGGCAGATGATACTTAAAGGGTTGACGGTGGATAAGCAATGGCAAACATTTAAAGATCACATGGATGAACTTCAGCAATTGTACATCCCTGTCTGGAGTAAAAATAAAACTGGGGAGGTGGCTCAACCATGGCTAACAAGGGAAATTAAAGATAGTGTTAAAACCAAGGAAGAGGCATTTAAATTGGCTAGAAAAAGCAACAAACCTGAGGACTTGGAGAAATTTAGAATTCAACAGAGGAGGACGAAGGGTTTAATTAAGAAGGGGAAAATAGAGTATGAGAGGAAGCTTGCAGGGAACATAAAAACTGACTGCCAAATCTTCTATAAATATGTGAAAAGAAAAAGATTAGTGAAGACAACCGTAGGTCCCTTGCAGTCGGATTCAGGTGAATTTATAATGGGGAACAAAGAAATGGCAGACCAATTGAACCAATACTTTGGTTCTGTCTTCACAAAGGAAGATACAAATAATCTTCCGAATGTAGTAGGGGACAGTGGGTCTAGTGAGAATGAGGAACTGAAAGATATCCTCATTAGGTGAGAAATTGTGTTCAGGAAATTGATGGGACTAAAGGCCGATAAATCCCCGGGTCCTGATAGTCTGCATCCCAGAGTACTTAAGGAAGTGGCCCTAGAAATAGTGGATGCATTGGTGATCATTTTCCAACAGTCTATCAACTCTGGATCAGTTCCTATGGACTGGAGGGTAACTAATGTAACGCCACTTTTTAAAAAAGGACGGAGAGAGAAATTATAGACCGGTTAGCCTGACATCAGTAGTAGGGAAAATGTTGGAATCAATCATTAAGGATGAAATAGCAGCCCATTTGGAAAGCAGTGATAGGATCGGACCAAGTCAGCATGGATTTATGAAAGGGAAATCATGCTTGACGAATCTTCTGGATATTTTTGAGGATGTAAATAGTAGAGTGGACAAGGGAGAACCAGTGGATGTGGTGTATTTGAACTTTCAAAAGACTTTTGACAAGGTCCCGCACAAGAGATTGGTGTACAAAATCAAAGCGCATGGTATTGGGGGTAATGTACTGACATGGATAGAGAACTGTTTGGCAGACAGGAAGCAGAACGTCGGGATAAACGGGTCCTTGTCAGAATGGCAGGCAGTTACTAGTGGTGTGCCGCAGGGCTCAGTGCTGGGACCCCAGCTCTTTACAATATCCATTAACGATTTGGATGAAGGAATAGAGTGTAATATCTCCAAGTTTGCGGATGACACTAAACTGGGTGGCAGTGTGAGCTGTGAGGAGGACGCTAAGAGGCTGCAGGGTGACTTCGACAGATTAGGTGAGTGGACAAATACATGGCAGATGCAGTATAATGTGGTTAAATGTGAGGTTATCCATTTTGGGGGCAAAAACACGAAGGCAGAATATTATCTGAATGGTGGCAAACTAGAAAAAGGGGAGGTGCAACGAGACCTGGATGTCATGGTTTATCAGTCACTAGAAGTGGGCACACAGGTACAGCAGGTGGTAAAGAAGGCAAATGGTATGTTGGCCTTCATAGCTCGGGGATGTGAACATAGGAGCAGGGAAGTCTTACTGCAGTTGTACAGGGCCTTAGTAAGGCCTCACCTGGAATATTGTGTTCAGTTTTGGTCTCCTAGTCTGAGGAAGGATGTTCTTGCTCACCTTCGAGTGCAGCGAAGGTTCACCAGACTGATTCCACGGATGGCTGGACTGTCATATGAGGAGAGACTGGATCAACTGGACGTTTATTCACTGGCGTTTAGAAAGATGAGAGGGGATCTCATAGAAACATATAAGATCCTGACGGGACTGGAGAGGTTAGATGCGGGAAGAATGTTCTCGATGTTGGGGAAGTCCAGAACCAGGGGACATAGTCTTAGGATAAGGGTAGGCCATTTAGGACTGAGATGAGGAGAAACTTCTTCACTCAGAGAATTGTTAACATGTGGAATTCCCTGCCGCAGAGATTTGTTGAGGCCAGTTCATTGGATATATTCAAGAGGGAGTTAGATATGGCCCTTACGGTTAAGGGGATCAAGGGGTATGGAGAGAAAGCAGGAAAGGGGTACTGAAGGAATGATCAGCCATGATCTCATTGAATGGCGGTGCAGGCTTGAAGGGCCGAATGGCCTACTCCTGCACCTATTTTCTATGTTTTTATGTTTCTATGTTTCCCTCAATGACTATCTGTCCCACCTGTGACAGAAACTGTGGTTATCGTAATGGACTGTACAACTACCTAAGAACTCATTTTAAGAGTGAAAGAAAATCTTCCTTGATTCTGAGGGACTGCCTATGATGATGATGATGATGATGAGTGTCAGTTGTGGCTCAGTGGGTAGCACACTCGCCTCTAGGTCAGAAGGTTGTGGGCTCAAGTCACGCTTTAGGAAGTTGAGCAGAAAAATCCAGACTTATACTCCAATGCAGTGCTGAGGAAGTACTGCACTGTCGGAGGTGCCATCTTTTGGAGGAGAAGTTAAACCGAGGCCCAGTCTGCTCTCTCAGGAGGATGTAAAAGATCCCATGGTACTATTTTGAAGAAGAGCAGGGGAATTATCCCTGGTGTGTTTGCCAATATTTATCCCTCAATCAACATAACAAAAATAAATTATCTGATCATTGTCACATTGCTCTTTGTGGGAGCTTGTTGTGCGCAAAATCAGTTTGAAGCAAGTTGCTCACAAGATGAAAATGTTCAGGAATGTCTCAGGAATTATGGATAATCTCTGTCAATATATTTTTATTCAGCTACACTTGCAGAATTTAGACTTTTGAAAATGTGTAACATCAAAAAAAACATTATAACTCCTGGAAAATTAAAAACAAAATAGATTACCACATTTACATTGAAAAGACACAAATATTTGGAAAATAGGATGCAGATAGATAATATCAGTTAAGGCTGTGCACTGGTATATAAAAATAATTGACATTTGTATTCCTCTCCCACTATATTAACAAACAAAAATGTTGCTGCATGTGATGGATAATGACAGCTTGCTAAGTCAGATAACGTGTACTTAGCAGATGACTGGAAGCTGCCTTTTATAATTGTACTGAGTGTGGCAGCTGGAGTAGGGAAAATGTATTTGGACATGTGACAAGTCATTCTGTGATGGGTTAATTCTTTCGTCCTCAGTAAAGAAATAGGTGTATCATCCAAAAACGCAGGGAAAAGCACAAATATGTCAGTATATGAGGACTTTGTCCATGCATATCATGGTAAGTTATAAAGCATTTTGTAATGCTCTACTATCAGCAAGGAGACTTGGTAGAAGGGAATTGCCTGTCAAAGAATCATTTTTTCTTCAGCCAACGACAGGTCGCCTAGTGGAGTGCCCGTGTAGCACTTCCTCTATCCTACCAGCAGATTATAGTTCGTTCCACTGATACATGCTTGCAGACATGATGTGCCAACCATGAACATGTGAATGACTCTGTCCATCGGATTTGGAGAGGTTTGTTGACCATGGCTGCAGGCATTGGGAAGTCCTGTTTCACTGCTCTTCCAGAGGCATTGCAGGGACTTCAGCCCAGCAATATGTAGAATCAGGCTAAAGATAGACAGTACATAATTACTTACCACTTTTTAAAAATTTTGCTTCTGTCTCATTCTCTTCTCTTCTGCTTCTTTTTTTTCTTTTTGCTTCTGTCTCAATCTTTTTCTACTTTCATTTTGGGTGGCAAGTGGTGGGTGGAGTGGTGTTGTTTGAGCCAGTTCTTTGTGGCCAACAAAATGGAGGAGGTCAGCGACGCAGATCGGCACCGGGCTGTGTTCCTCACGGTTTACGGTCCAAAAATTTATGGTCTGATAAAGAATCTGCTCCTGCATGTGAGTCCAACAGAGAAGACGTATGAAGAATTGTGTACACTGGTACAGGACCACCTTAAGCCAGACGAAGGCATCATCATCTCGAGATACAGCTTTTACACGCAAGTTCGCTCAGAGGGCCAGAATGCGGCGGAATTCGTTGCCGCCCTGAGACGTCTAGCGGGACCGTGTAAGTTCGGGGCTGTGTTTGCAGACATGATGCGGGACTTCTTTGTAATCTGTGTCAACCACGAGGTGATCCCACGTAAACTACTGGCGGTGAAGACGTTGGACTGGAACAGGGCCATCACGATCGCTCAGTGATGCATGATGATGGATAGAAGTATAAAGCAGATATCAGTGAAAAATCAAAACTCGGCAAGTACTGTAAATATGATTGATTTGGCATTCAGCAGAGCAGCACATGGCAGGGCCTAGCCGACCGCATACGTGAAATCTGTGGCTGCTTAAAGTCTGCCAGCGGGAATGCATCCAATTTCTCCGTGTTGGTGTTGTGGGGGAAATCACCGGCACCAGCAGTGCCGATTTAAGCAATATAGTTGCAAAGGCTGTCTGAGATTGGGGCATCTCCAGCGCAAATATCCGCAGATGAGCAAGCGTGCTGCAACCCACCACATGGAGGATGATGGTCAGTCTAGTGCGGATCCGTATTCGCAATCCGAGATACCAGAGTAGGAAGTGTATGGACTGTACTTGTTCCTAACTAAGAGCAAACCGATAATGATCAACGTGAAATTTAATGGGATGCCGGTATCGATGGAACTGAACAAGGGGGCAAGTCAATCGATAATGAGCCAGAGGACATTCGACAAGCTGTGGGATACGAAGGCTGTGAGGCCCAGGCTGAGTCCAGTCAATGCCAAGTTGCGCATGTACACCAAAGAACTCATAACGGTGATTGGCAATGCCACAATTAAAGTGTCGTATGACAGTGCGGTTCACGAGTTACCGCTATGGATTGTCCCAGGCAATGACCCAACGCTGCGTGACAAGAGCTGGCTTGAAAAAATCAGATGGGGTTGAAACGTTGTCGTCGGAGAAAGATACATGTGCCCAAGTAATTAGCAAGTTCCTCTCGCTGTTCGAACCAGGCATCGGCAACTTCACGGGAGCCAAGGTGCAGATCCATGTGGACTCGGATATAAGACCTGTCCACCATAAAACTTGGGCAGTTCCGTATATGATGAGGGAGAAGGTCGAAATTGAACTGGACAGACTCCAGCGAGAAGGGATCATATCACTGGTTGAATTTAATGAATGGACCAGCCCTATTGTTCCTGTGCTGAAAAGTGATGGCACAGTCAGAATCTGTGGAGAGTACAAGGCTACGATCAATAGGGTTTCAAAACAGGATCAGTACCCGTTACCGAAGGCTTATGACTTGTTTGCAATGCTAGCCGAGGGGAAGTCATTCACCAAACTGGACTTGACATTGGCTTACATGACATAGGAGCTAGTTGACACTTTGAAGAGACTTACGTGCATTAACACGCATAAAGGACTGTTTATTTATCCCAGGTGCCCTTTTGGAATTTGCTCGGCTATAGCAATATTTCAACATGGAGAGTCTACTGAAGTCCATTCCCAGAAACGTTGTGTGCCAATATGACATCCTGATCACAGGTCGTGGCTCCGAGGAACATCTGAACAACACTGGAAGAGGTTCTACATCTTCTGGACAAAGTGGGACTCAGACTGAAATGCTCGAAGTGCGTCTTCATGGCACCAGAGTTCGAATTCCTGGGGAGGAAAATTGCTGCTGACGGCATCAGGCCCACGGACGTGAAAACCAAGGCCATCAAGAATGCACCCAAGCCGCAGAATGTGACGGAGCTGCGTTCATTCCTGGGTCTACTTAACTACTTCGGTAACTTCCTACTTATTTGAACCACTGCACATGCTGCTAAGAAAAGGTGACAACTGGGTGTGGGGTGAGTCTCAAGACAGAGCTTTTGAGAAAGCCACTAATCTGCTTTGCTCGAACAAGCTGCTGGTACATTATGACCCATGTAAACATTTAGTATTGGCCTGTGATGCTTCGTCATACGGAACTGGTTGCCTATTCCAACAAATTAATGAGTCGGATAAACTTCAACCAGTCGCATATGCTTCAAAAAGTTTGTCTAAAGTGGAAAGAGCCTACAGCATGGTAGAGAAAGAAGCACAAGCCTGTGTGTATGGGGTTAAAATGATGCATCAGTACAATGCTTCATCCCGCATCCAGAGGTGGCCACTGACATTATCCGCTTATTATTATGTCATTCGCCATAGACCTGGCACCAAGAATTGTGTCGATGCTTTAAGGCGTCTGCTATTGCCCACACCTGAGGTGGAAACGCCACAACTGGCGGACCTATTGTTAGTTATGGATGCTTTTGAGAGTGAAGGAACCCCTGTCACGGCTCAACAAGTTAAGACCTGGACCAGCCAGGACCTGATTTTATCGGTGGTGAAGAGTTGCATCCTCAAAGGTGATTTGCAGCATTCTCATTGATAGGGAGTCAAGGGTTATGGAGAGTGGGTAGGGAAGTGGAGTTGAGGCCAAGATCAGATCAGCCGTGATCTTATTGAATGGCCTACTCCTGCTCCTATTTCTTATGTTTTTATAGTAATGGGAGCTCATACAAATGGAGCTCCCATTATTATCAATGAGAATATTCCATGTTCATTGGTGGTCCAGGCCCACGTGATGCCAGATTGCGCTTACGTTCCTGGGATGCTTGGACCCATATGTTGAACTGTGAATGGAACCCTCGGACTGCAAGTCTACCTTCCTCCAGGCCACCGGGTACTTTCGGAAAAAAATTTAGGTCAGAGGCATCGGCCCGCAGGAAGCTTCCAACCGCAATTTCTGGGCCATTATGTGCGGGGTGGGGAGGGGGGGTGGGCTTAATTTAAATGCCAGCTCTAATCATGCTTTCTATAAACATTGCTGAACCAGAGGGGGATGATGGGCGAATGGTATTTGGTGCAAGTTAAGAGCCTCTAGCTACCAAATACAGTCCCCACTGCTGAATGATTGGCCAGAAATAGCAGTGAACCCAGGGACTGGGAGAAATTTAGAACTCAGCAGAGGAGGACAAAGGGTTTGATTAGTGCAGGGAAAATAGAGTACGAGAGGAAGCTTGCAGGGAATATTAAGGCGGACTGCAAAAGCTTCTATAGATATGCAAAGAGAAAAAGGTTAGTAAAGACAAACGTAGGTTACCTGCAGTCAGAATCAGGGGAAGTCATAACGGGAAACAAAGAAATAGCAGACCAATTGAACAAGTACTTTGGTTCGGTATTCACTAAGGAGGACACAAACAACCTTACGGATATAAAAGGGGTCAGAGGGTCTAGTAAGAAGGAGGAACTGAGGGAAATCCTTATTAGTCGGGAAATTGTGTTGGGGAAATTGATGGGATTGAAGGCCGATAAATCCCCAAGGCCTGATGGTCTGCATCCAAGAGTACTTAAGGAGGTGGCCTTGGAAATAGCGATGCATTGACAGTCATTTTCCAACATTCCATAGACTCTGGAACAGTTCCTATGGAGTGGAGGGTAGCCAATGTAACCCCACTTTTTAAAAAAGGAGGGAGAGAGAAAACAGGGAATTATAGCCTGACATCGGCAGTGGGTAAAATGATGGAATCAATTATTAAGGATGTCACAGCAGCGCATTTGGAAAGAGGTGACATGATAGGTCCAAGTTAGCATGGATTTGTGAAAGGGAAATCATGCTTGACAAATCTTCTGGAATTTTTTGAGGATGTTTCCAGTAGTGTGGACAAGGGAGAACCAGTTGATGTGGTGTATTTGGACTTTCAGAAGGCTTTCGACAAGGTCCCACACAAGAGATTAATGTACAAAGTTAAAGCACATGGGATTGGGAGTAGTGTGCTGACATGGATTGAGAACTGGTTGGCAGACAGGAAGCAAAGAGTAGGAGTAAATGTTACTTTTCAGAATGGCAGGCAGTGACTAGTGGGGTACCGCAAGGTTCTGTGCTGGGGCCCCAGCTGTTTACATTGTGCATTAATGATGTAGACGAGGGGATTAAATGGAGTATCTCCAAATTTGCGAATGACACTAAGTTGGGTGGCAGTGTGAGCTGTGAGGAGGATGCTATGAGGCTGCAGAGTGACTTGGATAGGTTAGGTGAGTGGGTAAATGCATGGCAGATGAAGGTATAATGAGGATAAATGTGAGGTTATCCATTTTGGTGATAAAAACAGAGAGACAGACTATTATCTGAATGGTGACAGATTAGGAAAAGGGGAGGTGCAACGAGACCTGGGTGTCATGGTACATCAGTCATTGAAGATTGGCATGCAGGTACAGCAGGTGATTAAGAAAGCAAATGGCATGTTGGCCTTCATAGAGGGGATTTGAGTACAGGGGCAGGGAGGTGTTACTACAGTTATACAGGGCCTTGGTGAGGCCACACCTGGAGTATTGTGTACAGTTTTGGACTCCTAACTTGAGGAAGGACATTCTTGCCATTGAGGGAGTGCAGCGAAGGTTCACCAGACTGATTCCCGGGAGGTGGGACTGACATATCAAGAAAGACTGGATCAACTGGGCTTGTATTCACTGGAGTTCAGAAGAATGAGAGGGGATCTCATAGAAACATTTAAAATTCTGACGGGTTTAGACAGGTTAGATGCAGGAAGAATGTTCCCAATGTTGGGGAAGTCCAGAACCAGGGGTCACAGTCTAAGGATAAGGGATAAGCCATTTAGGACCGAGATGAGGAGAAACTTCTTCACCCAGAGAGTGGCGAACCTGTGGAATTCTCTACCACAGAAAGTTGTTGACGCCAATTCACTAAATATATTCAAAAAGGAGTTCGATGTAGTCCTTACTACGAGGGGGATCAAGGGGTATGGCGAGAAAGCAGGAATGGGGTACTGAAGTTGCATGTTCAGCCATGAACTCATTGAATGGCGGTGCAGGCTCGAAGGGCCGAATGGCCTACTCCTGCACCTATTTTCTATGTTTCTATGTTTCTATGATTTGATGTCAATGCGATTTATCCACTATACTCGGTGGCTGGTGTAACAAACAAATAATGATGTGAAGCAAAGTAGGTATAGCATAACTCAGGATAATTCTATTTTCTATTCTGCACATATGACTCAGAAGTCTGCATTGAAAACCAATGAATCTGTCAACTTTGCAGAGATTAAAGCTCTAGAACCGTCAGATATCTGTAGGAGGTTGAGTTAAATGAGCCCGGGTGCACTCTCTCATCTTAAAACTTATTTTTAAGTTGAATCATACTTAATGCCAATCTTTTCCATTGAGAAAATAAATTGGCCTATGCAACCTCTTTCCAAAGTTTAAAATGGAGTCAGAATATGTCCAGTTCAGCAAGCCAGCAAAAAGGGTTCACAACAGTGGTAGTTCGAGACACCATGGGAGTTAGGGCTAAATTGCAGCAAATCACGCTTTAACAGCCCGAAATATCTGGCTCACAATACAGCTAAAGCGGTGACTTTGTAATTGATGCCTATGGTAATGGTTAGCACCATTTTCCTGATGTAAGCGGCTATCAGAGATAAATGGTGATTGTGCAAATGGTGGGGACTGTATAGAGGCATTAAAAAATTAAACCGCTCTGCTGTGCTCCATCACTCTATACATATGTGTATCTTTTTGGGTAGTGATTAATGCTGAATTCAGCCTTCAAAATGTGATTACTTTCAGCCCCACTTCTCTCCCGCCCCCTTCCCGCTGGTAGTGCCCCAGGCCGCTGCGTCTCCAGCGATGATGTCATGGCCGTGTGCGGCATTCCCTTTTTGCCCTGCAGCGGCCAGTTTTCGACCCATGGCAGAATATTTGCCCAGCACCTCATGAGGCTGCTGTGGGCAATGTTAGCACCAGCCTCGCGGGCTGCAAACCGGGTCGCACTTAGGTTGCGGGCGAAAGTTAAAGTAGAGGTGCGCGACGCCATTTTACATTTTTGGCAGACTTATCAGCCCAGCCTCGGTGTGGTTTTCCATGGGGTACGTACCAAGATGTTGCAGCCCGAAACTCTGCTTTGGTACCGGGCTGCCATGGCACCCTGCATCTGCGATGGTCAAGTGGAGACCCCTCAAAACCCCTTTTGAGCTCGCAGTGTGCTCTCCCCTTTAATGGAAGGGGAGGGCCCTGTGATTGCATCTGCGCTACATAGTAAGGCCGCGTAGCACTCCGATTTGTGCACGCTTAGTGCCACCAAGAGAAATGCACCTGGCATTGAGCTCCACTGTCTCTCGGAGAAGAAACCCCAATTTTACAGCCGGGACACCTCGCCTCGGTTACTGCCCAATTTCGGCGCCATAGAATTTACAGCACAGAACTGAACCATTCAATCCAACAGGTCTATGCTGGTGTTTATGCTCCACAAGAGCCTCCTTCCACCTCACGTCATCTCACTGTATCAACATTTCAAGCTATGAAGCCAAGGCAGGCAAATGGAGTTGAGGTACAGTTCAGCCATGATCGAATTGAATGGCAGAGCAGGCGCGAGAGGTTGAATAGCCTACTCCTGCTCCAATGTTCCTAAAATATGCTTATAAAACCCTGTACAATGTGCCCTGCATTACCTTAGTGTTCAGTTCTGTTGAGGTAACTGCCTCTATGATTTCTGACTGGAGCTATAGTTACAGCATTGCCACACTCACTACCAAAGACAAACGAGAGAGAGACACTGGCCCTGATCTTAAATTGCAGACATGCTGGGAGCGCGAGTGGAAGTGAGGGAATCCGATACCATGCGGGAAACCTGGAAGTATGTTAAGCATGTCTGTCAGCTCGTGTGTATTGGCTGCTTGTGGCCACTCTCTATGGTGCATAACTCTGGTCCCAGGGACGCAGGCTACAGCATTGGGTAGCTCGCTGGACCTGTGTGCTCTCGGTGGGTGTCTGCCCGCTGCATTGGCTGCGTGCAGTTGAAATCCTACATCACACCACTTTTCATTACTTATTGTGGATACTCTGTAGCTCCGATCGCGATCGCGCGACTTTTCCTCACTGGTTGCATGTACACAATTCTGACCATCACTTACACATTTTACATGATCGCGCGACTTTTCCTTGCTTATTGCATGTACACAACTCTGATCGTCAGTTGCACATTTTATCTCTATCTTACTGTTGCTATTACATTACTTGAGTGTGTGGAACTGTCCCTTTAATTGTGGTGGGTTGCCGGCCTCCTTTAAGAGAGCCTTGCTTGCTTTACCCCAATCCTTTTCTCCGTTTGGTGCCACGTGTTGCTCCAACATTGCTGCACCTTGTGGTCTGTCCACGGCCATCTTTTTCTTCAGCGCCTCACCTCGTGGTTTGGGCACCATCTTTCCTCCATCCACGATGTCGACTGCGGTGATCTTCTTCTCCCCGGGTTCTGCCACCGAAGTTGGGAAGTCGCCTTTGGATCTGATTTTCTTCCTCCTGAATCCTGCCACTGGAGCCTGGAAGGTGCGTTCGGTCGTCTCAGCTGGATCATTTTCACGCAGTTGTGCTGAGCGGTCTGTGCCTCGGGTACTTTGTTGGTCTGCTCTCTGGTGCTGGGTCCACCCTCAAGTGAGGGCTTGCTGTGCCTCCGAACGCGGAGGACGTCGATCGCTGGAGGGGTGAAGTCTTCCCACTTCCAATGGATCTTCTCCATCCACCTTCTTCCGAGTAGCGTTGGTCCATCACCTGCAACAATCCACAGAGGTAATTTGTGCACCATGTCATCATGGAGTAACTTTACATTCGCACGACCAATGACTGGGATAAGTTCATCGGTGTAGGTGCGCAGCTTTGCCTGAACCGGGACCAACTTGGGTCGTTCAGCTTGATTGTCCCATAGCCTCTCAAAGGCTTCTTGATTCATTACTGACTGGCTTGCCCCCGTGTCCACTTCCATGAAGACTGGAACGCCATTTATCTCGACTTCCATCCTCAACGGGGAACACTCGGTGGTGCAGGTAAACATGCTATATACCTCATCGTGGGGCTGAGCTGCCTCTCTGCCTATCATTTCATAATCTGCGCTGGATTCATGGCCATCTGCAGACTCTTCATTGACACAGTGAGTCATATTTCTCTTAAATATTCGCTGGAGGTGGCCCTGTGTGCTGCAGCCCTTGCATACATAGTCTTTAAAGTGGCACTGGTGAGCCCTGTGATTCTCTCCACAATGCCAGCATGGAGCTACTCGATTAGCCCCCCTCGGTGGACTCTGATTTAAGGGACTCGGGGGCTTGTTCTCACTCCCCTGAGAGGGTTCGCATTCTACAGTCCAGCCTCTATAACGTGCCCTTCGGTGCACAGTAGCTGCCGGGTTTGAGTCCTGAGGGTGAGTCATCTGCCTAGAACCACAGGTCGAGGTCATGAATGCCTGGCTCACAGAGAAGGCATTCTGCAATGTGACTGTGGTATCCACCGACAGTAGCTTATGAAGAAGGCCCTCATGGCCAATTCCAATTACATAAATGTCCTGCAGCGCTTCGTTGAGGTGGTTGCCGAAATCACATGATGCCGCCAGCCTCCTGAGGTCTGCGGCATATTTTGTGATTTCTTGGCCTTTGGGCCGTTGGTGGGTATAGAACCGGTGTCTGGCTGTGAGGATGCTCTCCTTGGGCTTGAGTTGGTCATGGATCAGGGTTACGAGCTCCTCGTACGTCTTGGCCGTTGTCATCGCTGGTGCCAGCAAGTCCCTGATGAGACCATAGACGGTGGGCCCACAACTGGTTAGCATGATAGCTCTGCGCTTATCAGCCAGTGTGTCCGGGTCGTCTCCTGCCAGGTCGTTTACTGTGAAGAAATGGTCGAGCTTCTCCACAATGGCGTCCTAATCATCACTATCGGTGAACTGCTGCAACATACCAAGGGTAGCCATTTCCGCGTGAAAGTCCGTAATCTCATCGCCAATTGTTGTGTCCTTGGATGCTCTAATAATGACTCCACGAGGCAATGTGTTGTACTTGAACTGTAGTGACCTTAGTCCTTTATTTGTTAACTCCAGAGTGAGGATCACACCTGGTGGCCTGCCTTTTATACTAGGTCAGGTACACCTGTACAGGTAACATACAAGTCTCCCACTGCTGTGCCCTCTGGTGGCACACCTTGTGATAGTACCAACAGTAGCCATGTAGAATACATGACAGCATCCACCACTCCCATTCACAACAACAACAACAGCAACAACTTGTAATGATATAGCATCTTTAATGCAATAAAACGTGTCAAGACTTTCCACAGGAGCGCTAAAAAACTAAATTTGACACTGAACCACATAAGGAGATATTAGGGCAGAGAATCAAAAGCTTGGTAAAAGAGTTAGGTTTTAAGGAGCATCTTCAAGGAGGAAATAGAAGTAGAGGCGGAGAGGTTTAGGGCTTTGGTAGTTGAAGGAATGGCCACCAATAGTTGAAGGATTAAAATCAGATAATCAAGAAGCCAGAATTAGAAGAACGCAGATATCGCGGAGGGCTGTGGGACTGGAGGAGATTATAGAGATAGGGAGGGGTGAGGCTGTGAGGCCATGGAAAGATTTGAAAACAAGAATGAGAAATTTAAAATCCAGCCATTGCTTAACTGGGAACCAATGTAGGCCAGTATGCACAATGATGATGGATGAATGGGACTTGCTGCAAGTTAGGACACAGGCAGAAGATTTTTGGATGACTTCAGTGTAGAATGCAGTGTAGAATGTGGGAGGAGGGCCAGGGGTGCATTGGAATAGTCAAGTCTAGAGGTAACAATGGCATGGAAGAGGGTTTCAGCAGCAGATGAGTTGAGGCAGGAACAGAGTTGGGCAATGGGGCGAGATGGAAATAGGCGGTCTTAACAATGGTGCAAATATGTGGTGAGAAGCTCATTTCGGGGTCAAGTATGACACCTAGGTTGTGAAAAGTCTGGTTCAGCCTCAGACTGTTGTCAGGGAGAGGGATGGAGTCGGTGGCTAGGGAACGGTGTTTGTGGAGATGACCGAACACAATGGCTTCGGTCTTCCCAATATTTAATTGGAGGAAATTTCTGATCATCCAGTAGTGGATGTCGGACAAGCAGTCTGGCAATTTAGAAACCATGGAGGGGCTGAGAGAGGTGGAGGTGTGGTAGAGCTGGGTGTCGTCAACGTACATGTGGACACCGACTCTGAGTTTTCAGATGATATTGCTGAAGGCCATATGTAGATGAGAAATAGAAGGGGCTAAGGATAGATCCTTGGGGGACACCAGAGGTGATAGTGTGGAAGCGGGTAGGTAACCTATTGCAGGTGATTCTCTGACTACAATTAGATAGATAAGAATGGAACCAGGCGACTGCAGTTCCATCCAGTTGGCTAACAGTGGAGAGGAGGTCAACCATGGTAAAGGCTGTAGACAGATCGAGAAGGACGTGGAGGGATAGTTTATCTTTGTCACAGTCCCATAGGATATTGTTTATGACTTTGATAAGAGCCATTTTGGTACTATACCTGATTGGAGAGATTCAAACATGGAGTTCCGGAAAAGATGGGCATGGATTTGGGAGGTGACAACAAGGACTTTGGAAAGGAAAGAGAGATTGAAGATGGTTGCAAAGACAGAGGAGTCAAGGGTTGTTTTTTGGAGGAGAGGGATGATGATAGCAGATTTAAGGAGAGAGGGACAGTACCTGAGGAGCAAGAACTGTTAACAATATCAGATAATATCGGAGTCAGGAAAGTAAGTTGGATGGTCAGCTGTTTAGTGGGAATAGTGTCGAGGGAGCAGGAAAAGGGTCTCATGGATGATATAAGCCCAGAGATGGCACGAGGGGAGATTTGAGAGAAACTGGAGAAAGATGCAAATTCAGGGCTAGGGCAGGGGGAACCTTAGAGGAAGTTTGGCCCGGTGGGCTTGGGGAAAGAAGGGAAGTGGCAGAGACATCTGATCAGATGGTCTCAATTTTAATGAAAAAGTAGTCCATGAGCTCCTTACACTTTGTTGTTTGAGGTGAGGGTGGAGGAGATGGGAAGAGGGGTTTAAAAAGATGGTTTACAGTCGAAAAAAGGAGCTTGGGGTTATCTTTGCATTCTAGAATGGTTCTGGAATAATGAGCAGTTTTGGCAAAGGAGTGCAGGACCCGACAATGCTTTATGTGGTCCTGCCAGATTTGGCGGTAAATGGCTAAATCAGTTGTCCACCATATCCATTCAAGTCTGCATCCTTTAGACTTATGGAGTGAAGATCAGGGCCGTACCAGGGGAATGGCCAGAGTAAGAGAGAATAATTATTTTAACAGGGACTAGAGCATCAAAGTTGGTCTTGCAGGTGTGGTTGAGCAGATCGGTAACTGCAGAAACGTCATGGTGAGTAGAGGGCCAAGAGCTAGACACTTTGAAAGTGCAGTTGTAAGTGAGTTGAGAGAGAGTTTTTTCCAGGGGCAGACTCAAAAGGAAGTAGAGTTGAGAGGGAGAAGGGGGATGTGGGTGGAGAGCGATATCAGGAGGTAGTCAGAGATGGCCTTCTCTGTGATAGACACGATGGGAGTAGCGAGGCCAAGTGACATTGTACGGTCAAAGAGGTGGCTGTGAATATGGGTTGGGGAGTTCATATGGATGGAGAGATTAATGGAGGAAAGGAGGGCAGTGAACTTAGAGAAGGAGCATGATAAATTGAGATGAATTTTGAAATCTCTGTAGCTGAGAAATTGAGCGATGAAGATGCTGAGGGAGGAAAGCAGTGAAGTTATCTTGGTGAGAAACATTGTGTGGTACTTCAGCGAGCAGTAGAGAATGAGGACTTTAAATGAGAGTTGAGAGGAGTGGAAGAAGGTGAGAAGGCATTTGACAAGGTGCCACACAAAAGGTTACTGCACAAGATAAAAGTTCATGGGATTGGGGGTAATATATTAGCATGGATAGAAGATTGGCTGACAAACAGAAAACAGAGAATCGGGATAAATGGTTCATTCTCTGGTTGGCAATTAGTAACGAGTGGGGTGCCACAGGGATCAGTGCTGGGACCTCAACTATTTACAATCTATATTAACAATTTGGAAGAGGGGACTGAGTGTTACGTAGCCAAGTTTGCTGATGATACAACGATGGGAGGAAGGGCAATGTTTGAGGAGGACATAAAGAGGCTGCAGGAGGACATAGACAGGCTAAGTGAGTGGGCAAGAATTTGGCAGATGGAGTATAATGTTGGAAAGTGTGAGGTTATGCACTTTGGCAGAAATAAAATCAAAGAGCAAGTTATTATTTAAATGGAGAAAGATTGCAAAGTGCTGCAGTACAGCGGGACCTCGGGGTACTTGTGCATGAAACACAAAAGGATAGTGTTATATATGTAAACCTGTAAATACCATGTTTAACCACCAGAGGGCTCATCCCCTGGCGTCCCAAGGGATCCCCCAATCCCTTGGGAGCACCTGTACATAAGGAGGCCTCACAGGCTGGAGAGGCACTCTGGAGACCTGAATAAAGGACTACGGTCACACGTTACTTTGAGCTCACAGTATCTGGTCAGATTCTTTATGCAAGACACAACAACTGGTGACAAGATACAGATAATGAACCCCACCGCAATAATGCAGAGAACCGTGGGCATCCTGGAGAAATTTTCGGAGGGAGATGATTGGGAAACCTTTGTGGAGCGACTCGACCAATACTTCGTGGCCAACGAGCTGGAAGGAGAAGCGAGCGCTGCCAAATGAAGTGCGATCCTCCTCATCGTTTGCAGGACACCAACGTATGGCCTCATGAAAAATTTGCTTGCTCCCACAGAGAAACCCACAGAGAAGACATACGATGATTTGTGCACACTGGTCCGGGCGTATCTAAATCCGAAGGAAAGCGTTCTGATGACGAGGTACCGGTTCTACATGTACAAGAGGTCTGAAGACCAAGAAGAGGCGAGCTACGATGCCGAGCTGAGGCACCTTGCATGATATTGCGAATTTGACGGACACTTGGAGCACATGCTCAGGGACTTCATTGTACTTGGCATTGGCCATGAAGTAATACTTAGCAAACTTTCGACTGTAGAGACCCAACCTTGAGTAAAGCCATAGCGATAGCCCAGGCGTTCATCACCACCAGTGACAATACCAAGCAAATCTCTCAGCACACAAGTGCTGTTGCAAGTACTGTGAACAAAGTAATATTGTTTTCAAATCGTCACGTACAGGGCAGGACTCACATGCCTGCAGCTGCATGTCCGCAGATGTCTCAGAGTCCACCATCAAAGGTGGTGAATGCAAGGCCATTAATACCTTGTTGGCTCTGCGGTGGTGATCATCGCTTCCATTCATTCCACTTCAAAGGATACGTTTGCAAGGGCTGTGGAACAATGGGACGTATGTGCAGGTGAGCTCCAAACCCTGCTAATCCTGAAAACCACCATGTTGCAGAGGAGGACAGATCCACGGGGGATCACGACGTACCAGAGCCTCAGACTAAGGAGGCAGAAGTATATGGGGTGCACACATTTACCACAAAGTGTCCTCTGATAACGCTGAAGGTTGAATTAAATGGACTCCCGGTGTCAATGGAGCTGGACACAGGCGCAAGCCAGTCCATAATGAGCAAAAACACTTTCGATAAGTTGTGGTGCAGCAAGGCCTCAAGGCCAGGCCTGACTCCCATTCGTACTAAACTGAGAACGTACACAAAGGAACTGATTCCCGTAATCGGCAGTGCTACCGTAAAGGTCTCCTACAATGGAGCGGTGCACAAATTACCACTCTGGGTGGTACCGGGCGATGGCCACACGTTGTTCAGCAGGAGCTGGCTGGGAAAGATACGCTGGAACTGGGACGACGTCCGAGCGTTCTTGTCCGTCGACGACACTTCATGTGCCCAGGTCTTAAAGAAGTTCCCCTCGCTGTTCAAACCGGGTATCGGGAAATTCCAAGGAGCAAAAGTGCAGATCCATTTGATTCCGGGGGCGCGACACATCCATCACAAGGTGAGAGCGGTACCATACATGATGAGAGAGAGGGTGGAGATCGAGCTGGACTGGCTACAACAAGAGGGCATCATTTCACCGATCGAATTCAACGAGTGGGTCAGTCCGATTGTTCCATTCCTGAAGGAAGACGGCACCGTCAGAATCTGTGGTGACTACAAAGTAACTATCAATCATTTCTCCCTGCAGGATCAATACCCGCTACGAAAAGCAGACAACCTATTTGCGACGCTGGCGGGAGGAAAAACGTTCACGAAGCTGGACTTGTCCTCAGCCTACATGACGCAGGAGCTGGAGGAATCATCTTGGTTACAGGTGGGGACACCGTCGAGCATCTGCAGAACATGGAGGAGGTTCTTAGTCGACTAATTGTGTGGGACTCAGGTTAAAACGCTCGAAGTGCATTTTTCTGGCGCCTGAAGTGGAGTTCCTGGTGAGAAGAATCGCAGCGGATGGCATCAGGCCCACCACGAAGACGGAGGCAATCAAGAACGCACCGAGACCACAGAATGTGATGGAGCTTCAGTCATTTCTAGGACTCCTGAACTACTTTAGTAACTTCTTACCGGGATTTAGCACACTGTTAGAACCACTGCACGCTTTACTGCGTAAAAGAGATGAATGGGTATGGGGTAAAAGCCAAGAAAATGCCTTTGAGAAAGCTAGAAAATTGTTATGCTCAAACAGATTGCTTGTGTTGTATGATCCATGTAAGTGTTTGTTACTAGCATGTGATGCGTCGTCATACGATGTGGGGTGTGTATTGCAACAAGCTAATGAATCTGGGAAATTGCAACCGGTTGCTTATGCATCTAGAAGTCTGTCTAAGGCTGAGAGGACCTACACCATGATCGAAAACGAAGCGTTAATGTGTGTTTATGGGATAAAGAAAATGCATCAATATCTCTTTGGGCTCAAATTTGAATTGGAAACCGACCATAAACCTCGTATATCCCTTTTTTCTGAAAGTAAGAGGATAAATACGAATGCATCGGCCCGCATTCAGAGATGGGCGCTCACGTTGTCTGCATACAACTACGCTATCCGCCACAGGCCAGGCATAGAAAACTGTGCCGATGCTCTCAGTAGATTGCCATTGCCCACCACAGGGATGGAGATGGCATAGCCCGCAGATTTAGTTATGGTGGTGGAAGCATTCGAGAGTTACCGCCCAACAGATTAGAAACTGGACGAGCCAGGACACCTTACTGTCCTTAGTAAAAAACTGTGTGCTTCACAGGAGTTGGTCTAGTGTCCCTTTAGAGATGCAGGAAGAAATAAAGCTGTACCAGCAGCGCAGAGATGAAATGTCCATACAGGCAGACTGCTTCCTATGGGGTAATCGGGAAGTGGTGCCAAAAATGGCAGGGACACTTTCATTAGTGACCTCTATTGTGCCCAGCCAGGCATTGTAATGATGAAAGCGATAGCCAGATCCCACGTGTGGTGGCTCAGTATCGATGGAGACTTAGAGTCGGCGGCAGTCGGGAGCAGCGTCGGAGGTGCGTGGAGAGGCCTATAAAAGGCACAGCAGGGAGTCCGGGGCCCAGCGTCGGCGGCAGTCGGGAGCAGCGTCGAGGAGGTGCGTGGAGAGGCCTATAAAAGGCACAGCAGGGAGTCCGGGGCCCAGCGTCGGCGGCAGTCGGGAGCAGCGTCGAGGAGGTGCGTGGAGAGGCCTATAAAGGCGTGACTTGTGCAGCTACAGGGAGAAGGCAAAAAAGAAGTAGAAAGAAATCAAAAGGTGACGTCACAGCCAAGAGGGTAAGTGATTGGCTGGTGATTGGTGAGTAGTTTTTCTTTTTTCTCTTCTATATCAGTGAGTAACTTTTAACATTGTTGTTGCCAATTTAAGTGTATATAAGGGTTAAGTCATGGCAGGAGAGCTCGGTCGGGTGTTATGCTCCTCCTGTACCATATGGGAACTCAGGGACACTTCCGGTGTCCCTGATGATTACGTGTGCGGGAAGTGTATCCGCCTCCAGCTCCTGACAGACCGCATTGCGGAGTTGGAGCTGAGGGTGGATTCACTCTGGAGCATCCACGATGCTGAGAATGACGTGAGTATCACTTGTAGCGAGTTAGTCGTACCGCAGGGAAAGGGTCCATAGCCAGATAGGGAATGGAAGACCAACAGGAAGAGCAGTGCAAGGAAGGTAGTGCAGGAGTCCCCTGTGGTCAACCCCCTGCAAAACAGATACACTGCTTTGGGTACTGTTGAGGGGGATGACTCATCAGAGGAGGGCAGCAGCAGCCAAGTTCATGGCACCATGGTTGGCTCTGCTGCACAGGAGGGCAGGAAAAAGAGTGGGAGAGCAATAGTGATTGGGGATTCAATGGTGAGGGGAATAGATAGGCGTTTCTGCGGCCGCAACCGAGACTCCAGGATGGTATGTTGCCTCCCTGGTGCAAGGGTCAAGGATGTCTCGGAGTGGGTGCAGGACATTCTAAAAAGGGAGGGAGAACAGCCAGTTGTCGTGGTGCACATTGGTACCAACGACATAGGTAAAAAAAGGGATGAGGTCCTACGAAACGTATTTAAGGAGCTAGGAGCTAAATTAAAAAGTAGGACCTCAAAAGTAGTAATCTCGGGATTGCTACCAGTGCCACATGATAGTCAGAGTAGGAATTGCAGGATAGTGCAGATGAATACGTGGCTTGAGCAGTGGTGCAACAGGGAGGGATTCAAATTCCTGGGGCATTGGAACCGGTTCTGGGGGAGGTGGGACCAGTACAAACCGGACGGTCTGCACCTGGGCAGGACCGGAACCAATGTCCTAGGGGGAGTGTTTGCTCGTGCTGTTGGGGAGGATTTAAACTGATATGGCAGGGGGATGGGAACCAATGCAGGGAGACAGAGGGAAACAAAAAGGAGGCAAAAGCAAAAGACAGAAAGGAGATGAGGAAAAGTGGAGGGCAGAGAAACCCAAGGCAAAGAACAAAAAGGGCCACTGTACAGCAAAATTCTAAAAGGACAAAGGGTGTTAAAAGAACAAGCCTGAAGGCTTTGTGTCTTAATGCAAGGAGTATCCGCAATAAAGTGGATGAATTAACTGTGCAAATAGATGTTAACAAATATGATGTGATTGGGATTACGGAGACGTGGCTCCAGGATGATCAGGGCTGGGAACTCAACATCCAGGGGTATTCAACATTCAGGAAAGATAGAATAAAAGGAAAAGGAGGTGGGGTAGCATTGCTGGTTAAGGAGCAAATTAAGGCAACAGTTCGGAAGGACATTAGCTTGGATGATGTGGAATCTATATGGGTAGAGCTGCAGAATACCAAAGGACAAAAAACGTTAGTGGGAGTTGTGTACAGACCTCCAAACAGTAGTAGTGATGTTGGGGAGGGCATCAAACATGAAATTAGGGGTGCGTGCAAGAAAGGTGCAGCAGTTATAATGGGTGACTTTAATATGCACATAGATTGGGTTAACCAAACTGGAAGCAATACGGTAGAGGAGGATTTCCTGGAGTGCATAAGGGATGGTTTTTTCGACCAATATGTCGAGGAACCAACTAGGGGGGAGGCCATCTTAGACTGGGTGTTGTGTAATGAGAGAGGATTAATTAGCAATCTCGTTGTGCGAGGCCCCTTGGGGAAGAGTGACCATAATATGGTGGAATTCTGCATTAGGATGGAGAATGAAACAGTTAATTCAGAGACCATGGTCCAGAACTTAAAGAAGGGTAACTTTGAAGGTATGAGGCGTGAATTGGCTAGGATAGATTGGCGAATGATACTGAAGGGGTTGACTGTGGATGGGCAATGGCAGACATTTAGAGACCGCATGGATGAACTACAACAATTGTACATTCCTGTCTGTTGTAAAAATAAAAAAGGGAAGGTGGCTCAACCGTGGCTATCAAGGGAAATCAGGGATAGCATTAAAGCCAAGGAAGTGGCATGCAAATTGGCCAGAAATAGCAGAGAACCCGGGGACTGGGAGAAATTTAGAACTCAGCAGAGGAGGACAAAGGGTTTGATTAGGGCAGGGAAAATGGAGTACGAGAAGAAGCTTGCAGGGAACATTAAGACGGATTGCAAAAGTTTCTATAGATATGTAAAGAGAAAAAGGTTAGTAAAGACAAACGTAGGTCCCCTGCAGTCAGAATCAGGGGAAGTCATAACGGGGAACAAAGAAATGGCGGACCAATTGAACAACTACTTTGGTTCGGTATTCACTGAGGAGGACACAAACAACCTTCCGGATATAAAAGTGGTCAGAGGGTCTAGTAAGGAGGAGGAACTGAGGGAAATCCTTATTAGTCGGGAAATTGTGTTGGGGAAATTGATGGGATTGAAGGCCGATAAATCCCCAGGGCCTGATGGACTGCATCCCAGAGTACTTAAGGAGGTGGCCTTGGAAATAGTGGATGCATTGACAGTCATTTTCCAACATTCCATTGACTCTGGATCAGTTCCTATGGAGTGGAGGGTAGCCAATGTAACCCCACTTTTTAAAAAAGGAGGGAGAGAGAAAACGGGGAATTACAGACCGGTCAGCCTGACATCGGTAGTGGGTAAAATGATGGAATCAATTATTAAGGATGTCATAGCAGTGCATTTGGAAAGAGGTAATATGATAGGTCCAAGTCAGCATGGATTTGTGAAAGGGAAATCATGCTTGACAAATCTTCTGGAATTTTTTGAGGATGTTTCCAGTAGAGTGGACAAGGGAGAACCAGTTGATGTGGTATATTTGGACTTTCAGAAGGCTTTCGACAAGGTTCCACACAAGAGATTAATGTGCAAAGTTAAAGCACATGGGATTGGGGGTAGTGTGCTGACATGGATTGAGAACTGGTTGTCAGACAGGAAGCAAAGAGTAGGAGTAAATGGGGACTTTTCAGAATGGCAGGCAGTGACTAGTGGGGTACCGCAAGGTTCTGTGCTGGGGCCCCAGCTGTTTACACTGTACATTAATGATTTAGATGAGGGGATTAAATGTAGTATCTCCAAATTTGCGGATGACACTAAGTTGGGTGGCAGTGTGAGCTGCAAGGAGGATTCTATGAGGCTGCAGAGCGACTTGGATAGGTTAGGTGAGTGGGCAAATGCATGGCAGATGAAGTATAATGTGGATAAATGTGAGGTTATCCACTTTGGTGGTAAAAACAGAGAGACAGACTATTATCTGAATGGTGACAGATTAGGAAAAGGGCAGGTGCAAAGAGACCTGGGTGTCATGGTACATCAGTCATTGAAGGTTGGCATGCAGGTACAGCAGGCGGTTAAGAAAGCAAATGGCATGTTGGCCTTCATAGCGAGGGGATTTGAGTACAAGGGCAGGGAGGTGTTACTACAATTGTACAGGGCCTTGGTGAGGCCACACCTGGAGTATTGTGTACAGTTTTGGTCTCCTAACCTGAGGAAGGACATTCTTGCTATTGAGGGAGTGCAGCGAAGGTTCACCAGACTGATTCCCGGGATGGCGGGACTGACCTATCAAGAAAGATTGGATCAACTGGGCTTGTATTCACTGGAGTTCAGAAGAATGAGAGGGGATCTCATAGAAACGTTTAAAATTCTGACGGGGTTAGACAGGTTTGATGCAGGAAGAATGTTCCCAATGTTGGGGAAGTCCAGAACCAGGGGACACAGTCTAAGGATAAGGGGGAAGCCATTTAGGACCGAGATGAGGAGGAATTTCTTCACCCAGAGAGTGGTGAACCTGTGGAATTCTCTACCACAGAAAGTTGTTGAGGCCAATTCACTAAATATATTCAAAAAGGAGTTAGATGAAGTCCTTACTACTAGGGGAATCAAGGGGTATGGTGAGAAAGCAGGAATGGGGTACTGAAGTTGCATGTTCAGCCATGAACTCATTGAATGGCGGTGCAGGCTAGAAGGGCCAAATGGCCTACTCCTGCACCTATTTTCTATGTTTCTATGTTTCTATGTTTCCTGCATGCACAAATGTAACACATGTTCACAGTTAAGCAGTGCACCCAGGGAGGCACCGTTAAGTTTATGGTCCTGGCCCAAACCGTGGTCCAGGGTCCATGTCGACTATGCAGGCCTATTCTTGGGAAAAATGTTCCTTATGGTTGTAGATGCGTACTCCAAGTGGATTGAATGTGAGATAATGTCAGCAAGCACGTCCGCTGCCACCATTGAAAGCCTGCGGGCCAAGTTTGCCACGCACGGCCTGCCCAATGTATAACCAAGTAGGGGGAAGGTGTCATCATCCCTCAGTCAGGTTTCCATCGGGGCAATGATGTCAATGCAATCATCCACAATAAGCTCATAGATGACAAGGGCTTTGTTCATGAGTGAACGGACATTCTAGAAGATTCACTGCCAGAGTTCACAAGGTCAGCACTGGGAAGGGTGAGATGAACGGGGAGAAGATTGGTAAGATTAGCTCCCAGCGGGCACTCTAGGCGGGAGAGAGTAGAATGGGGAATTTAGGGTTGCTGCTTGTAAGGAGATAGCGCCGAGTGCCTCAATGGGCCTTTGTAGGATGCCAAGAAAGGCACAGAGGGAAGCTGTAGGCTTATCTAAGAGGACATCAAGCCTAGGACGGTGACAGGAGAGTAGGAAGGGAGTATTGAAGGGTTGGGGAAGGATTTGGGAAGGCAGAGTACCTAAGAGGGGAGAAATGAAAGGAAGTATGATGGCAGGAGGGAGTAGTCAAGGAGGGGTGGAGGGAAAAGAAAAGCGGGGGAGAAAAAAGTGCAAATAAAAGTGATAGGCTCAGGTCTGGAGCGGCAACAGAAATGTGTACTGTTGGAAAGCTTAGGTGAGTGGACAAATGCATGGCAGATGCTGTATAATGTAGATAAATGTGAGGTTATCCACTTTGGTGGCAAAAACAGGAAGGTAGAATATTATCTGAATGGTGATAGATTAGGGAAAGGGGAGGTGCAAGGAGACCTGGGTGTCATGGTACATTAGTCATTGAAAGTTGGCATGCAGGTACAGCAGACGGTGAAGAAGGCAAATGGCATGTTGGCCTTCATAGCGAGAGAATTTGAATATAGGAGCAGGGAAGTCTTATTGCAGTTGTACAGGGCCTTGGTGAGGCCACACCTTGAATATTGTGCACAGTTTTTGTCTCCTAATCTGAGGAAGGACATTCTTGCTATTGAGGGAGTGCAGCAAAGGTTCACCAGACTGATTCCCGGAATGGCCGGACTGACATATGAAGAAAGACTAGATCGACTAGACTTATACTCACTGGAATTTAGAAGAATGAGAGGGGATCTCATACAAACATAAAATTCTGACGGGATTGGACAGGTTAGATGCAGGAAGAACGTTCCCAATTTTGGGGAAGTCCAGAACCAGGGGTCACAGTCTAAGGATAAGGGGTAAGCCATTTAGGACCGAGATGAAGAGAAACTTCTTCACTCAGAGAATTGTGAACCTGTGGAATTCTCTACCACAGAAAATTGCTGATGCCAGTTTGTTAGATATATTCAAAAGGGAGTTAGATGTGGCCCTTATGGCTAAAGGGATCAAGGGGTATGGAGAGAAAGCAGGAATGGGGTACTGAAATTGCATGATCAGCCATGATCATATTGAATGGTGGTGCAGGCGCAAAGGGCCAAACGGCCTACTCCTGCATCTATTTTCTATGTTTCTGTGTTTCGAATGAAAACAGGGAAAACTCAAGTTACATAGGCCTGGTGCTTATCCTTGTGCAATTAAATGCCTCTCATTATAATGATCCCCACCAAATGCACTCCTTACATCAGTTGGAAACATGCCATTACACTCAATCATATGTCTGTTGGCCCTGCACAGATCTCATAATTCACAAGTGCAGAGGAGGAGGTGCTGGAGATCAGTGGACTCTCAGCATGCCTTTGGAGATGGGGCCTCCCAGCTGACTGGTGACAGAATTAAATATCAGATAGCCACATGTCATACAACACTCAGTCATGTTGATTTGATGTCAACACCTCGTGAAATAAGATCATGTTCGTAATGATAACTTCCAAAATTCTTATCTTAATAGTACTCTTTCATGTCTTTTATCTCCCACAGGTCACTCATGTGTGTCGCAGGGGCTTGATTCCTCAGAGGAGCTAAATCCCTCTGAGGGTGCACTATCACAGGACTCACGCAGACCATGCAGCAGCTCAGATGCTCACAATTCGGTGGGACTAGAGAGATAGTTAGGTTCTCACATGGTGACTTGTACTTCACAAGTGAGCAAGAGCAGATGGAGGAGTCAGGAACAGCAGTGGAGAGCCTGGTTCAGAGCGCGCAGGCCTCTCCAAGCTCAGCTCAGCTATTTTACAAATGCTGTATCCCAGTGAATGTCAACGAAGAGAATAATCATTAAGCAGCAGCATAGAATGTGTTTTGTATGGACAGGCATTCCAAGCACACGTGATTGCAGAGAGATTGGCACTGTCCACCTTAAGCAGGCCAGTGCAATGATGTCTTCTTCAATGGATAGTGTGGCCAACTGCATGGAGAATCACACGTGGCAATCAAACGAGTGCATGCAGGTCTTCAACAAAGGTTTGCAGACACTGGACACCACCTTAGGTAAGCTGACCAATAGCCTAGCCTTGACCTTACAGGGCCACGCTGATCTGCATCAAAGTGTTTTCCAGCACAGTGGTAGTAGTAAATACAGCTGAGCCATGAGGGGGATGATGGTGAATGGTTACAGGGAAATGGGTGCTCGGCTCAAAGTCCTTCCACTTCTCCTCTGTTGCCCTCCCTTCAGTCAGTACCCCACATGCTGACTCACGTCCCGATAGTCCAGTCTTTGCGGGGCCTTCACGGGCTCCAAAACCGAAAGGATGTGGCTGAACCGTCAGAGCAGGGATCTGAGCAGCCTGTCTCTATCTCTGCTGAAGCCATAGTGGTTGCACCACATAGAAATGCTAGGAAAAGAAAGATTAAGATTAGTAACTGCACAAAGGTATGCACATGTATGTCTTAGACATTGTTTTATTAAGTTCCTGTTCTTTACTTGAAGCACATAACTTTTATTTTGCATCGCTTTTCCATCTTGCCCATTCTTGGTTGCTGGTGACCAATTGGCCTTTTCAGTTTTTTGATGTTGAATGAGAATACGTGAGTATACAGTGAGCAAAGTGGGGATGTGAAAGGAATGCTTGGTTATTTGCAGGGCTGTTTTGTGTTAGTGGCATTGAGGCGGGACGAAAAGTGTTTTTTGCAGGTGGTTGTTAGATGGAACTTCAGTGAACCTCAAAATAATCAGAGCATCCTGGGCAGGATTGTGAGCAGCTGGTAGTCTACTGCCCTCATCACCTTCCTTCTGCTCATCTTCCTCCTCCTCATCAGAATCCTCCAAAGAGGCTCTTTGCTCTGCGCATTGGTCCTCCTGCAGGTCCAAACCTCGCTATTGGGCAACATTGTACAGAGCGCAGTGCACAACAACCATTCTTGAGACCCTGGAAGGGTGCTCCCAGATCTGACTAGGCTTCTGAACATATTTTCAACATACTGATGGCTTGTTCAATGAATCATCTGGTATTATTCTGGCATTGATTGTACGCTCTTCGGATTAATTCCTCGGGCTTATGAGAAGAGTCATCAGCGACGTTTTAAGTGAGTATCCCTTGTCTCCAAGAAGCCAACCATTAATTCTGCTTTCAGGTGCAAAGACGTCAGATAGCTTGGACTGTCACAGGACAAGGGCATCATGGCAGCTGCCCGGAAATCGTTCGCAAATCTGCATAAAGATCTTTTTGTGATTGCACACTAGCTGCACATTTACGGAGTGGAAGTCCTTGCAGTGACAAACACTCCTGTGTGATCTATGGATGCTTTAATTGCCATGTGCGTGCAGTCACATGTGGAACTGCACCTGTAGGAAGCCAGCCAGAGCCACAAACCCTCCTCTTCATTTTCACTGGCTTAATTGCAGGCAAAATTGACATAATTGCTGACCCTGGCAAACAATCTCTCATTCACCTGTTATATGCATTTGTGGACTGCTGACTGGGAGCCAGAAGCAAAAAGGTTAAGGGCGGTGGTGACTTTGACAGTCATTGGTAAAGAATGACCACCAGGTCCAGCTGGCAGCAGGCTGCAAATACCTGCCACCACCTGACACAATACCCTGAACCTCCTGACACACTGCTGTTCAGACATGGCAAGGGACATATCTTCTGCCAGTACAGCTTTTGTGCCGAGTATGGCCTCCTAGGAGCTGCACGTTTCTGTTGCTGCCCTCTCTGTTTGTCGTCTCTCTGTTGCTCCCCTCTCTTAGTCATGCTTCTCTTGGAACACTCCATGGAACCTTATGATAATCTAAATACACATCTGTTGTACTTTTGGTTGGTGTTCTACGAACTTCAGAAAGTATATTCGCTGAGAGAGAAACACAAGTCAGAGAGGGGTAGAGAGGCCAAAACTGTGGTCATAGTAAAAGAAAGAGACAATGTGATTTCTTCATGTAATGTTACTTCAATTTTCAACAAAACATCAAATTGAATACTAATTATTTCCATCTGGCAATTAGAAAAGTTCAATGCTAATGGCTTGCATCTGGGACACTGTTTATTTCTAACATTAATGAGACGGAAGGATGGAGAGAGAAAAAGATGCTCATCACTCCCATTCTTCAATCCCATGCCTCTTCCTTCCTCCAAACTACAACCCCTTCCTGATTCCTCTGACCCAACCGTCTCTCTGACCACCCATGTTGCACCACATTCCCAACCGCGTCTCTCCATGCCCACCTCCAACTCAACAAATGTCCCATATGTTCCTATAACTCTAGGCATTAAAAAGATAAAATGTAATTGTTGTGTATATCAGTAAAGGAACATGTGGAAGAGCCACATAGAGACATTGCAAACGTGCAATAAAACGTGGAGACAGAGATGCAAAGGCTTCAAGAAATAGTGAGGTATCATCAATGAAGAAAGGGTCAGTCTGAGTGAAACAGAGACCACACTGAGAAAAGTTAGGGCTAGGGTTAAAGTTAAGGTTTGGGTTAGGGTTAGGGCTAGGGCTAGAGTTAGGTTTAGGCTCAGGTTGATGGTAAGGTTGAGGGTCAGGGTGACGGTTAGAAGTAGGGTTAAGGTTAGGGTGAGTGTTAGGGTGAGAATTAGCATTGTTGGCCTAACTGAGGGAGATTGAAAGTGCAGATGACAAGAGCGATAGAAAAAGAATGAGAATAGGAATGAAGCAGAGAGACAGCTAAATATATGTCTTATTACTTCACGATTACATTTTGAACAGGAGTGTAGGTAGTCTGAGTTAATTTAGTTTATTTGCATGTTTTATTCTTTTAAGGAACAACACCACACTTGCTCCTTAAGACATTTTACTTTCTTTTGTTTGCTAATCCTTTGCAGGAGTTTTGTTATCTTGAATGTGTTGCATTAAGAATGTTTAGATCGTTTTCTGGTGTCTTTGACTGGAAAATGTGACTGACAGATGATGAATCTTTAAAACAACATGATAATGTGATTTTTAATTCTGTGCTGACAGGTCCATCTGTTCCATTTAATTTATTCAACCATCCTATCTCTTTCTGCTGCTCTTTGGGAGATAGAATTAATTTCCTTGATCATCCTGGCGTGGGAGGAGGATTTTGTCTAAGGAGCCGTTCCTTGGTGGTTTTGGGAATATTGTGAAATCATTTGAAAAGACTGATAATTACTATTATACCCTGAGGTAAAACATACTTAGCTTATTTGAGAGAATCATTCTGATGCTTGCTGACAGATTCACAACAGGGCCGCTGCGCACTCTGAAATGCCTCTGATGGCCGCCGCTGGACCACCAAGCAGTCAGATTGCAACATTACCAAAACAGAGTGCCGGGCTGTACGATGGAGGCCCCAACCACGCTAGGGGAACGACATGAAGCATACCCGAGAGTCGGCAGAACATTAAAGGCGCAGGGTGATGGTGACCTCCTCTTTAACTTCCGTCCCGCGAGCGGATGTCTGCCAGCTTTGCGACCCGCGAAGCTAGTACTGACAGCCGCTCACACCTGGTTGCTGGCCGTGGGGCAGAAAGGGGTCGGCCGCACGCTGAGGGTTTGGCGTACACGGCGATGATATCATCGCTGGTTACGTGGCAGCCTGGGGCACAGCGCTGCCACGCAAACTCATGGGCAATTCACCCCCAGAGCAATAACCTCTCGGAGGCGCTGACAGACCTCTCATAAATGGGTAAATTCATCTCAAAGTCTTTAACCAATGAAGCAGAGGTAAAAGATCCAACTTCCACAATGTGCAACGTAAAAATACAAGCAAGCAGTAGACTGCCAACAAGGATGTAATCTAACCATTAAGAAAGCATTGAAAATTTACCTCTACATAGAGATTGTCAACATTTTCTGTTTGACAGACCCCTGGATATATTGTCACATTACTGGAGATCCCTCTGAAAGATGATTAGTGAAATAAAGAAAAGCAGAGCTATAGTTACAGTGTACTGGCATCTGGCCATAACACTGTCAGCGGGCAGGCGAAACCCCAAAGAAGCTTTTACCTGGGAGATCCAATGGTCTCCTGCTGGAGTTACGCTGGGATCTCCCAGCATAACACCAGGATTAACATGTTGCTGTATACTAATATAAAAGTGAAATACGTAAATAAATGTGTCCCTCACTTATCGCTACATCGTTTCATATAATATTAAAAAAAAGAGCAGCTGAACATCATAAAAATTGCATCAACCTTGGCTGAATGGTAGCACACTCGTTTCTGAATCAGAAGGCCTTGGTTTAAGTCCCACTCCAGAAACTTGAGCCCATAATCTAGGCTGGCACTGCAGTGTTGTGCTGAGTAAGTGCTCATCATCTTAGGCAGTCCTGAGATGAGGAGAAACTTCCTCACTGAGAGAGTTGTGAACCTGTGGAATTCCCTACTGCAGAGTGTTTATGATGCCAGTTCATTGGATATATTCAAGAGGGAGTTAGATATGGCCCTTATGGCTAAAGGGATCAAGGGAGATGGAGAGAAAGCAGGAAAGGGGTACTGAGGTAAATGATCAGCCATGATCTTAATGAATGGTGGTGCAGGCTCGAGGGCCGAATCGCCTACTCCTGCACCTATTTTCTATGTTTCTATGTTTCAAAGACTTGCTTCCACTCTTAACATGAGTTCTTAGGTGGCTGTACAGCCCAATATGAGAACCACAGTCTCTGTCACAGGTAGGACAGATAGTTGTTGAGCGAAGGGGTGAGTGGGACTGGTTTGCCGCACGCTCTTTCCGCTGCCTGCGCTTGATTTCTGCATGCTCTCGGCTTGGAGACTCGAGTTGTTCAGTACCCTCCCAGATGCACTTAGGCTTTGGCCAGGGACCCTCAGGTGTCAATGGAGATGTTGCACTTTATCAGGGAGGCTTTGAGAGTGTCCTTGAAACGTTTCCGCTGCCCAACTTTGGCTCGTTTGCCATAAAGGAGTTCCAAGTAGAGCGCTTGCTTTGGGAGTCTCGTGTCTGGCATGCGAATTATGTGGCCTGTCCAGCGGAGCTGATCAAATATGGTCAGTGCTTCAATGCTGGGATGTTGGCTTGGTCGAGGACGCTAACTGTTGTGTGTGGAGAAAGAGTCAGACTGAACAATGTGAGCTCAAAGTAAAGTGTGATCTTAGTCTTTTAATGCAGGTCTCCAGAGTGCCTCTCCAACCTGTGAAGCCTTCTTAAATACCTGTGCTCCCAAGGGATTATGGGATCGCTTGGGATTCCGGGGAATGAGCCCTCTGGTGGCGGTACAGAGTAAATACAAGTCCACATATATAACAACATTCCCCCGCCAAAGTCAATAGTGTAACTATTTACAATGTGAGTCGATCTGGGGCCCTCCTTGGCCTGGTTGATTGTCTCGGTGTGAAAGCTGGTGTTGTTGAATCATTTGTTGGGCCCTCGCTGGGCTGCTGTGCAGCTGGCCTTGCTGGGCTGTCTGGTGTGTTGGGCCCTGCAGGGCTGTTGTGGATGATGGGTTCGGCTTCGTGGTCAACCGTGGTGTCTGTTGCCACTGGTGTGTGTGTTGGGGGATCAAAAAAGGTAGGGTCCAAGGTGGGTTGCTCAGGGTAGTCCATGAATCTGAGTTTGACTTCGTCCAAGTGTTTCCGGTGAATAAGTCCATTTGAAAGCTTGACCCGAAACACCCTGCTCCCCTTTTTTCCCACGACAGTGCCGGGAAGCCACTTGGGACCTTGTCCATAATTTAATACGAATACAGGATCATTGACTTCAATCTCGCGTGACACATTTGCGCTATCATGATATGCACTTTGTTGAAGCCACCTGCTCTCTACCTGTTCATGTAGATCAGGGTGAACTAACGAGAGCCTTGTCTTAAGTGCTCTTTTCATGAGCAGTGCAGCAGGTGGGATCCCAGTGAGTGAGTGTGGTCTCGTGCGGCAGCTAAGCAGGACTCGGGATAGGCGAGTCTGCAGTGAGCCTTCAGTTACCCTCTTCAAGCCTTGCCTGATGGTTTGCACTGCTCTCTCTGCCTGACCATTGGAAGCTGGTTTAAATGGGGCAGATGTGACATGTTTGATCCCATTACGGGTCATGAATTCTTTGAACTCAGCACTGGTAAAACATGACCCATTGTCACTCACCAGGACATCGGGTAAGCCGTGTGTGGCAAACATGGCCTGCAGGCTTTCAGTGGTGGCAGCGGAAGTGCTAGCCGACTTTATCTCACATTCAATCCACTTGGAGTACGCGTCTGCAACCACAAGGAACATATTACCCAAGAACGGGCCTGCATAGGCGACGTGTACCCTAGATCACAGTTTGGAGGGCCAAGACCATAAATTTAACGTCGCCTCCCTGGGTACATTGCTTAGCTGCGAGCATGTATTACATCGGTGAATGCAGGACTCTAAGTCCGCATCGATACAGGACCACCACACGTGGGATCTGGCTATCACTTTCATCATTATGATGCCTGTGTAGGTACTGTGAAGATCAGTGATAAAGGTTTCTCTGCCTTTCTTGGAGAGCACTACTCGATTGCCCCACAGAAGACAGTCTGCCTGTATAGACATTTCATCTTTGCGCCGCTGGAACGGCTTTATCTCTTCCTGCATTTCCACTGGGACACTGGACTTGCTCGGTGAAGCACACAGCTTTTGACTAGAGATAATAAGGGGTCCTGGCTTGTCCAGGTTTTGATCTGCCGGGCAGTGATGGGTGATTGCTCACTCTCAAATGCTTCCATAACCATAGCTAGATCTGCGGGCTGCGCCATTTCCACTCCCCGTGGTGGGCAATGGCAGCCGACTGAGAGCATCGGCGCAGTTTTCTGTGCCTGGCCTGTGGCGGATGGTGTAGTTGCATGCGGACAACGTGAGCGGCCTTCTCTGGATGAGGGCCGATACGTTGGTATTTATCCCTTTACTCTCGGAAAACAGGGATATAAGTGGCTTATGGTCAGTTTCCAATTCGAATTTTAGTCCAAACAGATATTGATACATTCTCTTTACCACATAGACACACGCTAACGCTTCTTTTTCAATCATGCGGTAGGCTTTCTCAGCCTTAGCCAGACTCCTGGATGCATAAGCAACCGTTTCCAGTTTCCCGAAATCATTAGCTTGTTGCAATACACACCCGACGCCATATGACGACGCATCACATGCTGGTACCAAACGCTTACATGGATCATACAACACAAGCAATTTGTTTGAGAATAACAATTTTCTCACTTTTACAAAGGCATTTTCTTGGCTTTTGCCCCAAACCCATTCACCCCCGTTTCATAGTAAGGCATGTAGTGGTTCTAGTAGGGTGCTGAGACCCTGTAAGAAGTTACCAAAGTGGTTCAAGGGTCCCAGAAACGACTGCAGCTCCATCACGTTCTGTGGCCTTGGTGCGTTCTCTATTGCCTCCGTCTTCGCATTGGTGGGCCTCCTTCCCAGGAACTCCACTTCAGGCACCAGAAAAATGCACTTCTAGCATTTTAACCTGAGCCCCACGCGGTTGAGTCGGCTAAGAACCTCCTCCAGGTTCTGCAGGTGCTTGACTGTGTTCCGACCTGTGACCAAGATGTCGTCCTGGAAGACCACGGTGGGCGGGACAGACTTCAGTAAACTTTCCACGTTTCTCTGTAATATCGCCGCCGCTGATCGGATTCCAAATGGGCATCCGTTATAAACAAAAAAACCTTTGTGCGTGTTGATGCAGGTGAGGGCCTTCGATGATTCCTCCAGTTCCTGCGTCATGTAGGCTGAAGTCAGATCCAGCTTCGTGAAAGTCTTTCCTCCCATCAGCATTGCAAAGAGTTCGTCAGCCTTTGGTAGAGGGTATTGGTCCTGCAGGGAGAAACGATTGATAATTACTTTGTAATCGCCACAGATTCTGACAGTGCCGTCTCCCTTGAGGACTGGGACAATAGGACTGGCCCACTCAAATGAACTCGATCGGTGAAATGATGCCCTCTCATTGCAGCCGGTCTAGCTCAATCTCTACCCTTTCTCTCATCATGTATGGTACTGCTCTCGCCTTGTGATGGATGGGTCGTACCCCCGGAATTAGGTGGATCTGCACTTTTGCTCCTTGGAATTTCCCGATGCCTGGTTCGAACAGCGAAGAAAATTTGTTTAAGACCTGGGCACACGAAGTGCCGTCAGCAGGCGAGAGCGCCCGGACGTCGTCCCAGTTTTAGCGTATCTTTTCCAGCCAGCTCCTGCCGAGCAACATGTGACCATCGTCCGGTACCACCCAGAGAGGTAGCTTGTGCACCGCTCCATCGTAGGAGACCTTTACAGTAGCACTGCCGATTACAGGAATCAGTTCGTTAGTGTAAGTTCTTAGTCTCGTGCGAACTGGAGTTAAGACTGGTCTTGAGGCCTTGTTGCACCACAACCTTTTGAAAGTCTTTTTACCCATGATGGACTGGCTTGCGCCTGTGTCCAGCTCCATTGACACCGGGAGTCCATTTAGTTCAACATTCAGCATTATCGGGGGACACTTTGTGGTAAATGTGTGCACCCCATGTACCTCTGCCTCCCCAATCTGAGGCTTTGGTTCGTCGTGATCCTCCGTGGATCTGTCCTCCTCTGTAACATGGTGGTTTGCAGGTTTAACAGGCTTAGCAGCTCACCTACACACTCATTGGAGGTGTCCCATTCTTCCACAGCCCTTGCAAACGTATCCTTTGTATCGGCATGAATGGAAATGATGATCACCCCTGCAGCGCCAACAAGGTGTTTATTGTCTTGCATTCATCACCCTTGATGGTGGACTCTGAGACATCTGCGGACGTGCAGCTGCAGGTACGTGTGACCTGCCCTGTATGTTACAATTCGAAAACAACATCACTTTGTTCACAGTACTGGTAGCAGCACTTGTGTGCTGAGAGATTTGCTTAGTATTGTCACTGGTGATAGCCTGGGCTATCACTATGACCTTATTCAAGTTTGGGGTCTCTACAGTCAAAAGTTTGCGAAGTATGGTTTCGTGGCCAATGCCAAGTACGAAAAAATCTCTCAGCATGTGCTCCAAATGTCCTTCAAATTCGTAATGTCCTGCAAGACGTCTCAGCTTGGCAACATAACTCAGCACTTCCTGGCCTTCAGACCTTTTGCAGGTTTAGAACTGGTAACTTGCCATCAGAATGCTTTCCTTCGGGTTCAAATGCTTTCGGACCAGTATGCACAAATCGTTGTATGATTTCTCCATGGGTGCCCCACAGACCGTGAGGAGGATCGCTCTACGTTTGGTAGCGCTCTCTTCCCTACCTAGCTCGTTGGCCACAAAGTATTGGTCGAATCACTCCACAAAAGTTTCCCAATCATCTCCCTCCGAAAATTTCTCCAGGATGTCCACTGTTTTCTGCCTCTTTGGGTTCGCTATCTGTATCTCTTCGCCAGTTGTGTATGGAGAAAGAGACAGATGAACACTGTGAGCTCAAAGTAAAGTGTGACCTTAGTCTTTTTTTGTAGGTCTCCAGATTGCCTCTCCAACCTGTGAAGCCTTCTTAAATACCTGTGCTCCCAACGGATTATGGGATCCCTTGGGACTCTGGGGAATGAGCCCTCTGGTGGCTGTTCAGAGTAAATACAAGTCCATATATATAACACTAACTTTGGTGTGTCTGTCCTCCCAGGGGATTTGTAGGATCTTGCGGAGACATCATTGGTGGTATTTCTCCAGCGACTTGAGGTGTCTACTGTACCTGGTCGATGTTTCTGAGCCATACAGGAAGTGCTACATTGTCAGAAGTGCCATCTTTTGGATGAGATGTTAAATCAAGGCGATGTTTCCCTACATTACAGCATTGCCAACACTTCAAAAGTACTTCATTGGCATGGACTGGGAGGCTTGGGTGTGCTCTATGAAAGAAAATTCTTTCTTAAACATACACTATATGCAATTAGATTATATGTAGACATTAGGGGAGTGATTATCTTTCTTTCTGATGCCTGGGGCTAGACAGGCAGAGCACCTCTGAAGTGCACCCTGCCTGCAATGACCTGAATCTGCCTATATTTCTGGTTGCAGGTCATTAACACAGACCAGGGACTAGTGCCTGGGAGGAACGATATGACAGGTCTGCTGCAGCAGTAATGGACACTAGTTGTGAAACCTTTTGGCTGCTGTGCCAAAAATGTTCACCCTAATCCTCTTGTTCTTGCACGTACAAATGAAGGAACTTACCTGCTGTAATGCTGCAATCAGTAGTATTCAGTTCGCGCTCAGTTCCTGTGACCTGATTGGCGCAAATGGGAACCTTCCAGGCCTTCCAAGGGGATCCTGGAACTCCCTTCCTAACAGCACTGTGGAAGTACCTTCACCATACGGACTGCAGGCGTTCAAGAAGGCTGCTAATCACCATCTTCTAAAGGGCAATTAGGGATGGGTAACAAGTGCTGGCCTTGGCAGTGACGCCGACATTTCAGGAATGATTTATTAAAAAGGAGTTGCCAAGGTGCTCCAGCTGGCAGTTGTAAATCACTTCCTTATCTCCAACGTAGAGGTTAGGTTTTTTACTTATCTCTGAGACTACAAGTAGTGTCCACAGTATTGGAGCACTTGAATTCAAACTTGGTGCTTGATGCTTCCTATTACCTCTTTACATAGAAACATAGAAACAGAGAAAATAGGTGCAGGATTAGGACATTCAGCCCTTCGAGCCTGCACCACCATTCAATATGATCATGGCTGATCAGTCACCTCAGTACCCCTTTCCTGCTTTCCCTCCATACCCCTTGATCCCTTTAGCCGTAAGGGCCATATCCAACTCCCTCTTGAATATATCCAACGAACTGGCATCAACAACTCTCTGCGGAAGAGAATTCCACAGGTTAACAACTCTCTGAGTGAAGAAGTTTCTCCTCATCTCGGTCCTAAATGGCCTACCCCTTATCCTTAGACTGTGACTCCTGGTTCTGGACTCCCCAAACATTGGAAACATTCTTCCTGCATCTAACCTGTCCAGTCCCGTCAGAATTTTATATATTTCTACGAGATCCCCTCTCATTCTTCTAAATCCCAGTGAATACAGGCCCAGTCGATCCAGTCTCTCTTCATGTGTCAGTCCTGCCATCCCAGGCATCAGTCTGGTGAACCTTCGCTGCACTCTCTCAATAGCAAGAATGTCCTTCCTCAGATTAGGAGAACAAAACTGAACACAATATTCCAGATGAGGCCGAACCAAGGTCCTGTACAGCTGCAGCAAGGCCTCCCTGCTCCTATACTCAAATCCCCTAGCTATGAAGGCCAACATGCCATTTGCCTTCTTTACCGCCTGCTGTACCTGCATGCCAACTTTCAATGACTGATGCACCATGACACCCAGGTCTTGTTGCACTTCCCCTTTTCCTAATCTGCCGCCATTCAGATAATATTCTGTCTTCATGCTTTTGCCACCAAAGTGGATAACCTCACAATTATCCACATTATACTGCATCTGCCATGCATTTGCCAACTCAACTAATCTGTCCAATTCACCCTGCAGCCTCTTAGCCTCCTCCTCACAGCTCACACCGCCATCCAGTTTAGTGTCATCTGCAAACTTGGAGATATTGCACTCAATTCCTTCATCTAAATCATTGATGTATATTGGAAATAGCTGGGGTCCCAGCACTGAGCCCTGTGGCACCCCACTAGTCACTGCCTGCCATTCTGAAAAGGACCCGTTTATCCCAACTCTCTGCTTCCTGTCTGCCACCCAGTTCTCTATCCACGTAAATAAGAAGATAAGAACATAAGAATTAGGAACAGGAGTAGGCCATCTAGCCCCTCGAGCCTGCTCCGCCATTCAACAAGATCATGGCTGATCTGGCCGTGGACTCAGCTCCACTTACCCGCCCGCTCCCCGTAACCCTTAATTCCCTTATTGGTTAAAAATCTATGTATCTGTGACTTGAATACATTCAATGAGCAAGCCGCAACTGCTTCCTTGGGCAGAGAATTCCACAGATTCACAACCCTCTGGGAGAAGAAATTTCTTCTCAACTCGGTTTTAAATTGGCTCCCCCGTATTTTGAGGCTGTGCCCCCTAGTTCTAGTCTCCCCGACCAGTGGAAACAATCTCTTTGCTTCTATCTTGTCTATTCCTTTCATTATTTTAAATGTTTCTATAAGATCACTCCTCATCCTTCTGAACTCCAACGAGTAAAGACCCAGTCTACTCAATTTATCATCATAAGGTAACCACCTCATCTCCGGAATCAGCCTAGTGAATCGTCTCTGTACCCCCTCCAAAGCTAGTATATCCTTCTTTAGGTAAGGTGACCAAAACTGCACCATGTACTCCAGGTGCGGCCTCACCAATACCCTGTACAGTTGCAGCAGGACCTCCCTGCTTTTGTACTCCGTCCCTCTCGCAATGAAGGCCAACATTCCATTCGCCTTCCTGATTACTTGCGGCACCTGCAAACTAACTGTTTGGAATTCGTGCACAAGGACCCCCAGGTCGCTCTGCACCACAGCATGTTGTAATTTCTCCCCATTCAAATAATATTCCCTTATACTCTTTTTTTTTCCCAAGGTGGATGACCTCACACTTTCCGACATTGTATTCCATCTGCCAAACCTTAGCCCATTCGCTTAACCTATCTAAATCTCTTTGCAGCCTCTCTGTGTCCTCTACATAACCCGCTTTCCCACTAATCTTTGTGTCATCTGCAAATTTTGTTACACTACACTCTGTCCCCTCTTCCAGGTCATCTATGTATATTGTAAACAGTTGTGGTCCCAGCACCGATCCCTGTGGCCCACCACTAACCACCGATTTCCAACCCGAAAAGGACCCATTTATCCCGACTCTCTGCTTTCTGTTAGCCAGCCAATTCTCTATCCATGCTAATACATTTCCTCTGACTCCGCGTACCTTTATCTTCTGCAGTAACCTTTTGTGTGGCACCTTATCGAATGCCTTTTGGAAATCTAAATACACCACATCCATCGGTACACCTCTATCCACCATGCTCGTTATATCCTCAAAGAATCCCAGTAAATTAGTTAAACATGATTTCCCCTTCATGAATCCATGTTGCGTCTGCTTGATTGCACTATTCCTATCTAGATGTCCTGCTATTTCTTCCTTAATGATAGCTTCAAGCATTTTCCCCACTGCAGATGTTAAACTAACCGGCCTATAGTTACCTGCCTTTTGTCTGCCCCCTTTTTTAAACAGAGGCGTTACATTAGCTGCTTTCCAATCTGCTGGTACCTTCCCAGAGTCCAGAGAATTTTGGTAGATTATAACGAATGCATCTGCTTTAACTTCCGCCAACTCTTTTAATACCCTGGGATGCATTTCATCAGGACCAGGGGACTTGTCTACCTTGAGTCCCATTAGCCTGTCCAGCACTACCCCCCTAGTGATAGTGATTGTCTCAAGGTCCTCTCTTCCCACATTCCTGTGACCAGCAATTTTTGGCATAGTTTTTGTGTCTTCCACTGTGAAGACCGAAGCAAAATAATTATTTAAGCTCTCAGCCATTTCCACATTTCCCATTATTAAATCCTCCTTCTCATCTTCTAAGGGACCAACATTCACTTTTGTCACTCTTTTCCATTTTATGTATCTGTAAAAGCTTTTACTATCTGTTTTTATGTTTTGTGCAAGTTTACCTTCATAATCTATCTTTCCTTTCTTTATTGCTTTCTTAGTCATTCTTTGCTGTTGTTAAAAATTTTCCCAATTTTCTAGTTTCCCACTAACCTTGGCCACCTTATACGCATTGGTTTTTAATTTGATACTCTCCTTTATTTCCTTGGTTATCCACGGCTGGTTATCCCTTCTCTTACCGCCTTTCTTTTTCACTGGAATATATTTTTGTTAAGCACTATGAAAGAGCTCCTTAAAAGTCCTCCACTGTTCCTCAATTGTGCCACCATTTTGTCTGTGTTTCCAGTCTACTTTAGCGAACTCCGCCCTCATCCCACTGTAGTCCCCTTTGTTTAAGCATAGTACGTTCGTTTGAGACACTACTTCCTCACCCTCAATCTGTATTACAAATTCAACCATACTGTGATTACTCATTCCGAGAGAATATTTTACTAGGAGATCGTTTATTATTCCTGTCTCATTACACAGGACCAGATCTAAGATAGCTTGCTCCCTTGTAGGTTCTGTAACATACTGTTCTAAGAAACAATCTCGTATGTATTCTATGAATTCCTCCTCCAGGCTACCCCGTGCGATTTGATTTGACCAATCGATATGTAGGTTAAAATCCCCCATTTTCACATGCCTCCATTATTCCCTTGATTATTGCCCGCCCCACTGTGAAGTTATTATTTGGGGGCCTATAAACTAGGCCCACCAGTGACTTTTTCCCCTTACTATCTCTAATCTCCACCCACAATGATTCAACATTTTGTTCGTTAGAGCCAATATCGTCTCTCACGACTGCCCTGATATCATTACCCCAAATACCACGTGCTTTAATTTTGCACATCAATCTCCTGTGTGGGACCTTGTCAAAAGCCTTTTGAAAGTCCAAATACACCACATCCACTGGTTCTCCCTTGTCTACTCTACTAGTTACATCCTCAAAAAATTCCAGAAGATTTGTCAAGCATGATTTCCCTTTCATAAATCCATGCTGAATTAGACCGATCCTGTCACTACTTTCCAAATGTGCTGCTATTATATCTTTAATAATTGATTCCAACATTTTCCCCATTACTGATGTCAGGCTAACCGGCCTATAATTCCCTGTTTTCTCTCTCCCTCCTTTTTTAAAAAGTGGTGTTACATTAGCTACCCTCCATCCCATAGGAACTGATCCAGAGTCGATAGACTGTTGGAAAATGATCACCAATGCAGCCGCTATTTCTAGGGCCACTTCCTTAAGTACTCTGGGATGCAGACTATCAGGCTCTGGGGATTTATCAGCCTTCAATCCCATCAATTTCCCTAACACAATTTCCTGGCTAATAAGGATTTCCTTCAGTTCCTCCTCCTTGCTAGACCCTCGGTCCCCTAATATTTCTGGAGCGTTATTTGTGTCTTCCTTAGTGAAGACAGAACCAAAGTATTTGTTCAATTGGGCTGCCATTTCTTTGTTCCCCATTATAAATTCACCTGATTCTGACTGCAAGGGACCTATGTTTGTCTTCACTATACTATATCTTTAATGCTATCTTGCAGCTGCTAACTGTCCCTTGGCACATCTGGACCCCAAACTGATGCTGCCTTATCTCACTCTTATCCCACTCCTGTGACTAGACCCGAAGCCCCACCACACTCAACCTTGAGTCTCAAAGCTCCCTCCCCTATAGTCACAAAAGCTGCATTCCTGACTGTTGCTGGGAATCTTAGTTTTAATCCTTTAAGGGCACATTCAATATTATAAAAATACTGGAGCACCTTTACACCAATACCTTGCAATGGCCAAGAATGTGGCTTCTGTAACTGGAGGGAGGAAGGAAGCCTTGAGATTCAAGATTGTGTCGGAGTTCAGATGAGATGGTGGCAGGAGAAGTTCTTAATGGGGTTCACCTATCAGTCACCTAGCAAATTATATTATTTAAAATAAATATTCAATCGTATTTGTTTCAAATAATATAGTTTTCCCAGGTCACAGTTTGGAAAATGCTCTTCTATATTTCTGGAGCATTCCCATGTCTAAGCATCTTATTATCATACCTTCTCTCCAGTTTCTTCCTTACTCCCATATCCCCTGTACTAAGCACCATTACTTTCCCCTCCTGCCACCACTTGAAACTCCCACCTCCCATAATCCAAGCTTCTGTTCGCCATGACTTGATGTCATTAAGCTCCAACAAACACCATTGCTTTACTTTTTTCAGTAGCAGCCTGTAACCCTGCCAACCAATAGTTCCATTTCCCTGGATCTCCCGCCGAGTATTCCCCCACCCAACAATTCTTTCCACAGATTTCCACATGCAGAAGCCCCCTTTCCATACATTGGCACCTCGCTTCGACACCTCCTACTGCCCAGGATGTCCCCAGTGTTATCATATTGTGAAATCCATTTCACCCCTGCAATACACCCTTTGGACTCCCCTGCCCCCTGCAAGTACTTACAATACCCTCTCACTGTTCCCATCCCAACATTATCAATCCACACAGCTACCCCACTCTCCAGTACTGCTACACAGAGTTTCTACAACCTATATCCGTCCCAACTGCAACAGCTTCCTTGCCAGCTTCTTCTTATTTCTACGCTTTCAAAAAGGGAAAGAGATAAAAATAACAACAATAATCACACTGGAGCACAACCTTGGACAACATGGACCATTTCCCATACCTCGAGAGGCTCTTATCAACAAGAACAGGCATTGACAATGAGATTCAACACCGCCTCCAGTGTGCCAGTGCAGCTTTCAGTCGCCTGTATGGCTCAAGAGACATGAACCATGTACAGTAGACACCTCAAATCACTGGAGAAATACCACCAACGATGCCTCCACAAGATCCTACAAATCCCCTGGGAGGACAGATGCACCAACATTAGCGTCCTCGTCCAGGCCAACATCCCCAGCATTGAAGCACTGACCGCACTTGATCAGTTTTGCTGGGCAGGCCACGTTGTTTGCATGCCTGACACAAGACTCCCAAAGCAAGCGCTCTACTTGGAACTCTTTCACAGCAAACGAGCCAAAGGTGGGCAGAGGAAACATTACAAGGACACCTTCAAAGCCTCCTTGATAAAGTGCAACATTCTCACTGACACCTGGGAGTCCCTGGCCAAAGACCGCCCTAAGTGGAGTAAGTACATCCGGGAGGGCACTGAGCACCTCGAGTCTCATCGCCGAGAGCCTGCAGAAAACATGCGCAGGCAGCGGAAAGAGTGTGTGGCAAACCTGTCCCACCCAACCCTTCCCTCAACAACTATCTGTCCCACTTGTGACAGAGTCTGTGGTTCTCGTATTGGACTATTGAGCCACCTAAGAACTCATTTTAAGAGTGGAAGCACCTCGATTCCGAGGGACTGCCTATTAAGATGATGATGATGATGCTATTAAATTAATGTTAATAGTAATAAAGGTCACTGATTTACAGGCAAATACACACATAATCATGGAATTTAAGCCTGAAAATATCATGAACACTCTTACAAAAACCTACAATGAAAATAAAATTTGATATACTCAATCTCTATGAATCAATGGCCCTCATAATACATTATACATTCCATGTCATAAAACAACACCGGGAATAACACCCTAGACACTCAGCTTCTCTGAAAAACATACAAAAAAAGAAAGACTGGCAGTTATTTCCGACTGGTCTTTCTGGCCTTCAGATAACCTAGCTTCTTCCCAAGGAGAGGAAACAAGTAGCTGTCAATCAACAGTAGCTGCAATTAGCCTGCAATGTCAATGTGTCTATTGAGATCACTTCTCCACAGTGAGTACTTCATCAGTGGCTTTCAAGGGACAGGTAGGATTACATATCATACTGCACAGAAACAGGCCTTTCAGCCCAAACAATCCAAAGATAAATGTATCTGATATTTTTTATATATCTTCTGCATATATAAAGCATTGTGCTTAGCGCACATTACATCACACTTCCTGTGATATATGGCCAGTATAACATTTAAGGTGTCACCGTCACACTTTTAGCATTATGCCTGCAGAGATGGAACTTTCTGGGAGGTGATTGGCTCAAATTTTGCATCCATAAAATAGCAACAAATCAGTATTAGAGATGTAGGGAACCGATGGATTGAAAGCTAGGTTAGTAAGGAGCAGGAAACTGAGCAATCAAATTATTTTTTTGAAGTTCCTTGTCCAGACCTGGTTAGTAACAGAAAATGACCCATCAACTCAGCCCAAAGTTTTGTGAAGTTGGTTTGCACTGTCATCTGCAATTTTTCTATCAGCTGAAAAATGATCAGTAAGTATACCAGAGGCATAAATACTCTGTCCCAACAATGTTTCTGTGGTGCAAGTCTAGCGCAGGAGGCCTAACGTAGGTGGGAATTCTAGCAGGACTTGGTATTGCGTGTCTCTGGTGAAAATCCCACTGACTGCCAGTTTCTAATGGGTCTGGGGCAGAAGTAACTTTCATCCACCCCAAACATTGTCCCTAATGTCAGAGGTAGCAGGGCTGAGTGGTTGTATTTCTCCTGCCGGAATTTTATCTGCTCCAACCTTACTATTGCTCAGCGACTTGAATGTCAGATGAACCTGGCATGGACACCCTTTGAGTGTCAGAGGTGAGGCCTATCTGGGTGTCTAGGCCATAATCTCGTAAGAATGCTGGCTCAATGGACACAAGTTTCGGCTTGAGTTGCTCCTATTTTTTGGAGCAACTAGTTTAGTATGGAATATCTTAGCAATTGCAATTCTCGGCATTTAGTTTGCTCCAATTCTAGTTAGTTAGAATAGTTTCATTTTAGAACAGTTTTTTTTTCAAAAGGGAGCGTTACCAGCCACTTATGCCTGTTTTGCAAGTTTAGGCAGCGAAAACTTACTCCAAACTAACTTAGAATGGAGTAAGTGTAGATTTTTGTACGCTCAGAAAAACTTTGCCTACCTTTTAGGAATTAGGCGCAGGGAGCGAGAGATAGCGGGGTCGGGGGGAAGTGAAGTTAGAGGGAAGTTAGGGGATTTTACAAGCATTAAACACTTCACTTTTACTAATACAGAGCCATTATCAATAATAAATGATAAATAAATCAATAAATCAATAAATAAACCAAAAAATTCAATCAAAAAAAATTAAAAAATTAAAAATAAAAATAATAAATCAATCAATAAATAAAAAATTAAAAGTTTCTACTCACCTACTGCAGCACTGAGAGCCCTCCAACAGCCTGCTGAAAAGCTGCTCAGGCAGGGCCCCCCCCCCCGAGGAGATGCCGGTTGGGTGGGGCCTGCCGCCGCCGAGGACTTCGGGCAGGGCCCGCCCCCAGGAGATACCAGTCGGGCGGGCCCGCCGCTGATGAGGAGTTCGGGCGGGGCCCGCCCCCAGGAGATGCTGGGCGGGCCCGCCGCGGAAGAGGTAAGGGCAGTCAGGCCACTCGGCCCGGGATAGGGGTGACGTCCCTTCGGCCAGGGATAGGGTCGTCGCCCGGAGACAGGATGCGCTGGGAGAGCCCGGAGCTACTGCACTCGTGCGCAGCCTCCACTGCGCACGCGCGCAGCTGCCGGCACTCTTTTTGCCGCAGGGCTGTAGCTCCACCCCCAGCAGCTCCAGATGCGCGCGCCGAGCTGGAAACGGGCCGGCATATATCCGAGAATCGCAAGGTAAGTATTCGGCGCAATTTCTGTTCCACAAATTAAGCGGGCCTCTCCGATGTGCGCCGTTCTAGCGGGGGTCCGAAACTTGAGCCCAATGATTCTATTTCCTTATAAAGAGAGCTACTTAGGCAGACTTTTAAAAGTAATCCTGGCCGGTATCGGCAGTTGCTGAATAGTGGCTCGCTAGCACCACCCTTCTAACATTCACCCACCTGCCAGGCACAAAAGATGCATGGATTCCCACCCCTATAGCATTTCTGCCCCTGACCTGACATCATGGATACTCTAATGGGGTCAGGAGCAGAGGTTAATGGTGCTTCGTTAGCCACATTTCTGCCGGCAAAGTGGAGCTGAGGATTTTCGGCATTAAAAAAATATCATTAAAAAATTAAAATACTATTTGCACTCGCCATCTCACTCAGCCCATATGATTCCCAGCTCTCCAGCTTGCCTGGTAAACTCATTTTACCATCTGACCTAATTGCTTACCAGTCTGCTGCACCATTCCCCCACCTGCACTGAGTGTAGCTTAACCTTATTGCTCACTCACATGCCCCAAGTGATTCTTGTATTATCAGCCTGTCCAAGTAGTTCTCAGCCTACCAAGTCATGAGAGAACGAGAGAGAGAGAGAGGGAATAAGAAATTAAAAAGTTGAATGCCAGTTAAGTTAAGAGTGTGAAGTTAAAGATTGAGGGAAAGTGAGAACTAAAGGAAGAGAACAAGAGAATGAGAAATAAATCAGGACAATGAATGAAAGGAAGAAGGAATTGCATTGATATAATGCTTTTCACATCCTCAGGACATCACAAAGTCCCAAATGATTTACTTCTGAAGTGTACTGTTGTGTGTGCAAATGCAGCAGTCAATTTGCACACAGCAAGGCTCACAAACAACAATGATAATGACTCAGAATTTGCTTCACATGATAGCAAGTTTCGTGCCGCTCATGGTTATCAATGTTTAAGTCATCCAGTAACTTGTGGCGATGAAGAAATACCCTTTGAATTGTGAATCACCACAGGTTTCTGGATGATTTGTACTGCTGTTAGTCTTGTAAAAATGGCAGCTCCCCCTCAACCTCTCCATGAGTTTCATGAAATTGCTGCATTTGCACATTAATTGGCAATGAAAATCGCTGTAGAAAGCTAAGGCTGCTGCTGGCCAGGACACTCGGAGAATTCCCCTGCTCTTTTTTGCATACTGCCATGCAATGTTTTGAATTCACCTCAGCAGGCAGATAGGGCCTTAGTATAAAGACTGACATAAGCAGGTCAGAAATGGCTTAAGACTGGAGTAGTGGCAATTACCATTCTACTTATGCTCGCACCCCGGTTGCTGTCACTTTGTGTAAGATCCTGCGAAGTGCAGCCAGAGTACCTGACTGTTTCAGATGGGAAGCCACATAATATGGAAATTAGGGTCCTATGACATACCTCAGACACCAATTGCCATTTTGAGGTATAAACGGTACCGGAAAGTGCGCTACCGATGGTCCGCCCATTTGTACCAGCATTGAGCGGCCTAAAAGGGACCACTGGAAGCCGCTCAAAAAATTTGAATATCTTATAATATCAATAATAACTTATTTTATTTTATTTTCATAGGGACAGGAGGAGCAGGAGTGCTCAACTCAACTTGTGACACTCAGCCTGCTCCAAATAGGGACCAGCCAATTTCCCAGCCTCGTCAACAAGTGAGCTGAGTCAGAGCATCAGTTTGGCTGCTGCCGCTTGAGCCCTGCGCCTCAGAACAAGTAACAACAGGCAGTCGGGAGGAAGAATGTGGGGACTGTGAACCCAAAATCTATTGACTCAGAGGCGACAAGACTACCATTGAGCCAAGCTGACAATTTGCAAATAAGTAAAGCAGAAGGGCAAGCAGAAAGTGAAAAATAAAAGTGATCTAGAAGAATGGAGTGAAAAATAGAAAAAAAAAATAGAGCTGAAGGAGAAAATTAAGAGAACAAACATTGAATGACCAGAACAAGCAAGGAGTGAAAGAGGAGAGTGAAGGAAGGAAGAGAGGAGAAAGTAAGATAGCAGGAGGTAAAGGAGGTGACAAGAAGTAAAGAAGAGTGTGAGGAGTGAAGGAGCAGAGCAAAAGAGCCTTGAATTTCCTCAAGGAATCTGTTGGATTCCTGCCATAAATTCATCAGAAGTCTCGTGAAATCTGCAGAAAAAGACAGAAAGCAGGGAGGAAGGTAGAGAAGGCAATAGTGGTAGGGGATTCGATAGTTAGGGGAACAGACAGGTGTTTTTGTGGCTACAGACGTGATTCCAGGATGGTATGTTGCCTCCCTGGTGCCAGGGTCAAAGATGTCACTGAGTGGCTGCAGGACACTCTGAGGGTGGAGGGTGAACAGCCAGAGGTCGTGGTCCATATTGGTACCAACGACATAGGTAGAAAGAGGGATGAGGTCCTGGAGGCAGATTTTAGAGAGTAAGGAAAGAGGTTAAAAAGCAAGACCTCAAAGGTAGTAATCTCTGGATTACTCTTGATGTCACGCGAGAAATAGTGGGATAGAGCAGATGAATGCATGGCTGGAGAGATGGTGCAGGATGGAGGGCTTCAGCTTCCTGGGGCATTGGGGCCGGTTGCGGGGGAGGTGGTACCAATATGCTCACGGGAAGTTTTGCTACTGCTCTTGGGGAGGGTTTAACGTAAGTTGGCAGTGGAATGGGCACCAGGATGTAGCAGTAGAAAGGAGAAATAAAGGGCACATAGGATTGGGAGCGATGGATAGCATTAAAGTAAGAAATAGTAAGGTATTAGGTGGGGTCAGACTAAGAGAGAACACAAGATGATCCAAGATAGATTTACTGTGTATGTATGTGAACGCACGAAGCATGGTAAACAAGCTTGGTGAGTTGTAGGGACAAATAGCCACATGGGAATATGATGTTGTGGTAATAACAGAGACCTGGCTCAAAAAAGGGCATGATTGGATATTAAATATTCCTGGATATAAGATATTCAGAAAAGATAGAGAAGGAAAGATAGGAGGCGGTGTGGCAGTATTGGTTAAGGAGAATGTTACAGTGCTGGAGAGGGGGGATGTCCTGGAGTGGTCAAGGACAAAATCTATATGGCTAGATTTAAGAAATAATAGAGGTGCCATTTTACACTACTAGGCCATCAACTGGTGGGAAATATATGGAAGAGCAAATTTGAAGAGAAATTGCAGAGAGATGCAAGAACTATAGAGCAGTGATAATGGGGGACTTCAACTATCCTAATATAGACTGGGATAGCAATAGTGTCAAGGGCAGAGAATGGGAAGAATTTCTGAAGTGTGTTCAGGAGAACTTTCTTGATCAGAGTGATTCTGGCCCAATGGGCTCGATAGGCCAAATGGCCTTCTTAGAATCATAGAATCATAGAATGGTTACAGCACAGAAGAAGGCCATTCGGCCCATCGAGCCCGTGTCAGCTCTCTGTAAGAGCACTTACATTAGTCCCACTCCCCCGTCCTTTCCCTGAAGCCCTGCAATTTTTTTTCTTTTAGGCACTTATCCAACTCTCTTTTGAAAGCAATGATTGGGTCTTCCTCCAACACCCTTTCAGGCAGTGCATTCCAGGTCTTAACCCCTTGCTGTGTAAAAAAGATTTTTCTTATGTCGCCTTTGGTTCTTTTGCCAATCCACTTAAATCTATGTCCTCTGTTTCTTGACCCTTTCACCAATTGGAACAGTTTCTCACCATCCACTCTGTATCGACCTATCATGATTTTGAACACCTCTATCAAATTTCCTCTCAAACTTCTCTGCTCCAAGGAGAATAACCCCAGCTTCTCTAGTCTATCCACGTAACTGAAGTCCCTCATCCCTGGAATCATTCTCATATATCTTTTCTGCACCCTCTCTAAGGCCTTCACATCTTTCCTAAAGTGCGAAGCCCAGAATAAGACACAATGCTTCAGTTGAGCCCAAACCAATGTTTTATAAAGGTTCATCATAACTTCCTTGCTTTTGTATTCTATGCCTTTATTTATGAAGCTCAAGATCCCGTATGCTTTTTTAACCGCTTTCTCAACCTGCCCTGCCACCTTCAACAATTTGTGCACATATACCCCCAGGTCTCTGTTCATGCACCCACTTTAGGATTGTACCCTTTAGTTTATATTGCCACTCATCATTCTTCCAACCACAATGTATCACTTCGCGCTTTTCTGCGTTAAATTTCACGTATCCGCCCATCTCACCAGCCTGTCTATGTCTTCTTGAAGTCTATCACTATCCTCCTCACTGTTCACTATACCTCCAAGTTTTGTTTCCTCTGCAAATTTTGAAATTGTGTCCTGTACACTCAAGTCTAAGTCATTAATATATACGAAGAAAAGCAGTGGTCCTAGTGCCGACCCCTGGGAAATACCACTGTATACCTTCCTCCTCTCTGAAAAACAACCGTTCTCCACTACTCTCTGTTTCCTGTCACTTAGCCAATTTCGTATCCATGCTGCCACTGTCCCTTTTATTCCATGGGCTTCAATTTTGCTGGCAAACCTATTATATCATTATCATAGAAACATAGAAACATAGAAAATAGGTGCGGGAGTAGGCCATTCGGCCCTTCGAGCCTGCACCGCCATTCAATGAGTTCATGGCTGAACATGCAACTTCAGTACCCCATTCCTGCTTTCTCGCCATACCCCTTGATCCCCCTAGTAGTAAGGACTACATCTAACTCCTTTTTGAATATATTTAGTGAACTGGCCTTCACAACTTTCTGTGATACAGAATTCCACAGGTTCACCACTCTCTGGGTGAAGAAGTTTCTCCTCATCTCGGTCCTAAATGGCTTACCCCTTATCCTTAGACTGTGACCCCTGGTTCTGGACTTCCCCAACATTAATAAGAATATAAGAACATAAGAATTAGGAACAGGAGTAGGCCATCTAGCCCCTCGAGCCTGCTCCGCCACCCAACAAGATCATGGCTGATCTGGCCGTGGACTCAGCTCCACTTACCCGCCCGCTCCCCATAACCCTTAATTCCCTTATTGGTTAAAAATCTATCTATCTGTGATTTGAATATATTCAATGAGCTAGCCTCAACTGCTTCCTTGGGCAGAGAATTCCACAGATTTACAACCCTCTGGGAGAAGAAATTCCTTCTCAACTCAGTTTTAAATTGGCTCACCATCATCACAGGCGGTCCCTCGAACGAGGATGACTTGCTTCCACAAGAGTTCACAGATGTTTTAATGAAGGACCTGATGCTCCAGTCCTGAACTCCAATTGAGGGGGTGGAAGATGCCTGTGCGTGGATTTTTTTAGCATGTGGTGAACGTTGCACATCAGCCACCACACGGGCTCAGCAGAGCTAGGCCTTTATCCAGTGACAAGGGTTGAATCAGGATGACTGGAGACCTGCTCTGCTGCACGGGCCTAGTGTACACATATACCACAGTGTGGGCTGGCCCATGCTGCCCCTGGGCCCTCGGCTCTTCTGGGCCCCGTACCCTCATTCGCTGCCCCTTCGCCCACAATGTGGCACTTTACCAAATGCCTTTTGGAAGTCCATGTTGCCCTCATCAATCCTCGCTGTTGTGTCATCAAAAAATTGGTCAAATTAGTTAAACATGATTTGCTTTTAATAAATTTGTGCTGGCTTTCCTTAATTAATCCACGCTTAACTTTGTCCCTGATTATCGTTTCTAAAAGCTTCCCCACTACCAAGGTTAAACTGACTGACCTGTAGTTGCTTGGTTTATCTAATACCCTTTTTTGGACAAGGGTATAAAATTTGCAATTCTCCAGTCCTCTGGCACTACTCCCATATCTAAAGAGGATTGGAAGATTATGGCCAGAACCTCTGCAATGTCCTCCTTAACTTCTCTCAGCTTCCCGGATGCTTCCCATCCTGTCCTGGTGACTTGGCAACTTTAAGTACAGCCAACCTTTCTAGTACCTGCTCTTTCTCAATTTTTGTCCAGTATCTCCATACCTCCTCTTTCACTATGACTTTGGCAGCATCTTCTTTCTTGGCAAAGACAGATGCAAAGTACTCATTTATTACTCAGCCATGCCCTCTGCTTCCAAGCATAGGTCTCCTTTTGGTCCATAATCAGCCCCACCTCTCGTCTTACTGCCCATTTACTATTTATATGCCTATAGAATAATTTTGAATTACCTTTTATGTTAGCTGCCAATATAGTCTCAGACTCTCTCTTTGCCCATCTTTTTTTCTTTCCCACTTCCCCTCTGAACTTTCTATATTCAGCCTGATTCTCACTTGAATTCTCAACCTAACATCTATCATACCAGCTTTCCTGCTTCATCTTATTCTCGATTGCTTTTGTCATCCAGGGAACTTTGACTTTGGTTGCCCTACCATTCCCCCTTGTTGGAATGTACTTTGACTGTACCCGAACCATCTCCTGTTAAAAGGCAGCTAGGATGAGAATGTTATAATCAAGACTTGGTTAACTAGGTGCTGAATATGGTCAGTGAGCACAGGGGTGATGGATGAACAGGACTTGGTGCAAGTTAGGACCTGGACAGCAGAGTTTTGGATGACGGCAGATTTACAGATCTATACAAGATGCACTGCAGCAACTCAGCAAGGCTTCTTCAACATCACCTCCGAAACCCGCAAATTCTACCACCTAGAAGGACAAGGGTAGAAAGCGCATGGGAACACCACTACCACCAAGTTCCCCTACAAGTCACACACCATGCTGACTTGGAAATATATCGCCATTCTTTCATGCTCACTGGGTCAAAATCCTGGAACTCCCTCCCTAACAGCACTGTGGGAGTACTTTTATCACATGGACTGCAGCTCACAACCATCTTCTCTAGGGCAATTAGGGATGGGCAATGAGTGCTGGCCTTGCCAGCAATGCCCACTCCCGTGAATGAATTTAAGAAATAGGTAAAGGAAACCTGCAGCCACAACAAAGAAGGCATGTCTTGAGGTGGTGCAACAAGTCAGCAGCAGGGGCCTCATAATGTGGACATGGATCTAGTGCTAGAAATGTTTTAATGACCTAACCAAATCAAAGTTGCAGATTCACCTACATTCTGTAGTGCAACACCCCTCACTCTGTCTTGTCAATCATACTCCATTTCAATGCACAACCTTACTCCCGCTTCCTCCATCCACCACTGCCACTCACCCCAATCCTTATATAATGCGGCACCACCTCACTCAGCTTCCCAGATTCTCAGCACATATCCTCAAATAGCACCGTCAACACGTACCTCAAATGGATGCTAGAAACACTCATAATCCATCCTCCTGATGTTACCCTCACCACATACATACACTGTATCCATCGAATGCACACACACCTTACAGACACTCATAGATCTGTTGTGCCCCTTGGAGGAGAATAGAGTGCAAAATACAAGGGAGAGAGAGAGGACCAGATGTGGACCATCTCAGATCGTGGCACTCACAAATACTGAGCAGGAACCGATGGAGATAAGTGGCATGTCTGTCACCTCTTTCTGAGCATCGAAGATGGTTAGACTCATAATTCATTGTTGCATGGTGACAGAATTAATCTCTCTGACCCAAACCTCATACAATACTAAACCGTCTTGATTTGAATTCAGCACTGAATGAAATATGATCAACTTAATCTTGTGTAATTCAACATTGTTACAATCTCATGACTAAACCATATTTGTCTCTTGTCTCCTGCAGGCCATCACACAAAGTACAGCAGCTTGTGGCCAATTGCAGATGAGGATTCTTCAGCTGAGCTGATTCCTTCTGAGGGTACACAGTCAAAGGACTCATGCGAACCAGGCACCAGCACAAATACGTGCACTTCGGTAGGACAAGTTAGACAGTTAAGTGGGACGTCACTTGGTGAATCCCACAGCCCAAGTGAGCCACGAGCAGAGAGTAGTGGTAGAGACAGCTGTGGAGAGTCCATGGTCAGAGGGTGTAGTCCTCTCCAAGCTCTGCTCAGCTGGACAGAGATGCTGATGCCTGGGGGCCATCAATGAAAAGGAATATTTCAGCAGCAAATGTGCGAGGTACTGACAGTCCTACCAGGCACACTGTCCACAATACCACAGAGAATGGAGGAGTCCAGTTCAAACATTGGTGAAAATGCAAAGTACTGCAGATGCTGGAAATCTGAACTAAAAACAGAAAATGCTGGGAATAGTCAGCAGGTCGGGCAGCATCTGTGGAGAGAATTTTTTTTTGTTTTTTGTTCAATCATTTGTGGATTGATATCGCAGGCCATTGCGAGAATGTTTTCCACAGAGAGAGTGGTCTTCTTTGTGGAACTTGAATTGCAGAACTCAAATCAGTCCCTGCAAGCCCAGACGGTGGAACTTCAAACAATGGATGCCAACATTTCTGCCGCTGTAAACAGGATGACAGATACATTAGCTGTGGGCTCATAAGGCGTCATTGATCTGTTCGAAGCTGCTCTCCCACAGAGCGTTAAGAGTGATGTGCCCCTGGCCCAAGAGAGCGACGATGGCAACAGGGGAGATAAGAACATAGGAACATAAGAAATAGGAGCAGGAGTAGGTCATTTGGCCCCTCAGCCTGCTCCCCATTCAATAAGATCATGGCTGATCGGAACTTGGCCTCAACTCCATTTCCCTGCCGGCTCCCCACTGATGAGATGAAAGTGGAAACTTCTCTCAATGCATATCCAAGTCTCACCCATTGCCCACCCCCTGCAACCAATACCCTACGTACTGCATCCTCTCCTCTGGCCCAGTCAGCGAGTGGAGCAGTCTTAGCCCTCGGGTTCCAACACCCAGAGGTCATCAAGGTTGATCACCAAAGCGATCAGAGCAGGGATCAGGACAGCCTGCCATTACCTCTGCTGAAGACACAGGGGTTGCACCACATAGGGTGTGCTACGGAAAGAGAAAGAAAAGCTTTGTAATTCACTGAGGTTATGCACATGAGCATACATCAAATGTATTGCCTTGCATCACTTTCCCGTGTTCCCCAAGGTGGTGAGTACCTTCTCCAGTTTTATTTATTTGGTGCTGAATATGAAGACATGAATTGAATAATACCAATTGGTGGATGTGGAATGAGTCGATGGATGGTTGCAGGAATGACTTGTGTAAGTAGAGGGCTTGATGGGTGGGGGATGTGATAATTATCTTGGTCCAGTGTGAGTGACTAACTGAACCTTAAGGGCATACTTGGCCTCCTGAGCAGCAATGTGGTTGGCTAGTCTGGAATTGGGCGCACCATCTTTCTCTTCCTTCTCCTCATCTTCATCTCCTTTCCAATAATGGAGAGCCAATGCCCCAGACTCCTCCATCACCATCCCTGGATGTGTCATGTCCCACTGGCCAGACAGACCCACTAGCAGTGGTGGCACAGTGGTATAGTCGGGAAGAAGTGGCCCTAGGAGTTCTCAACATTATCTTTGGACCCCATGAAGTCTCATGGCTTCTGGTCAAGCATGGGCAGGAAACCAACTGCTGATTACCACCTACCTCCCTCACTCAGCTGGTGAATCAGTACTTCTCCATGTTAAACACTACTTGGACGAAGCAAGCGTACAGAATGTACTCTAGGTGGGGACTTCAAAGTCCATCACCAAGAGTGACTCGGTAACACCATTACTGATTGAGCTGGACAAGTGGTGAGAAAACCAACACAAGGGAAAAACGTACTTGACATTGTCCTCATCAATCTAACTGTCACAGATGCATTTGTCAATGACAACATTGGTTGCAGTGACCACCACACAGTCCTTCTGGAGAAGTCATCCTGTCTTCACACTGAGGACACCCTCCATGGTATTGTATGGCACTACAGTATGCTAAATTGGATAGGTTCAGAACAGATCCAGCAGCTCAAAACATGGGCGCTGTGGGCCATCTGCAGCAGCAGAATTGTATTCCACCACAATCTGTAACCTCATGGCCCGGCATATCCCTCACTCTAACATTACCATCAAGCCAGGAGACCATCCCTGGTTCAAAGATGAGTGCAGAAGAGCATGCCAGGAGCACAACCAGGTGAACCTAGCTGGGGAAGCTGCAACACACCACTACAAGTATGCTAAACAGTGGAAGCAGAATGCTATAGACAAAGAAAAGCGATCCCGCAATCAACGGATCAAATAAAAGCACCACAGTCCTACAACATCCAGTTGTGAATGGTAATGGACAATTAAATAACAAAAAGGAGGAGGAAGCTCCATGAATTCCCCCATCCTCAATGATGACAGAGTCCAGCAGGTAAGTGCAAAAGACAAGGCTGAAGTATTTACAACCATCATCAGCCAGAAGTGCTGATCCGTATCGGCTTCCTCCTGAGGGCCCCACCATCACAGAGGCCAGACTTCAGCAGATTCGATTCACTCCACGTGTTATCAAGAAACGGCTAAGTGCACTGGATACAGCAAAGGATATGAGACCCAACAACATTCTGGGTTTCGTGCTAAAGACTTGTGCTTCAGAAGTAGCAGTGACTCTAGCCAAGCAGTTCCAATACAACTACAACACTGGCATCTATCTGACAATGTGGTAAACTGCCTGAGTATGCCCTGTCCACAAAAAGCAGGACAAATCCAATCCAGCCAATTACCGCCCCATCAGTTTACTCCCAATCATCAGCAAAGTGGTGGCAGGTGTCATCGACAGTGCTATCAAGCGGCACGTACTCACCAATAACCTGCTCACTGATGCTCAGTTTGGGTTCTGCCAGGACCTCTCAACTCCAGCCCTTCATTACAGCCTTGCTACAAACATAGACAACTGAATTCCAGAGGTGATATGAGAGTGACTGCCCTTGACATCAAGGCAACATTTGACCAAGTGTGGCATCAAGGAGCCCTGGTAGAGTTGAAGTCAAAGGGAATCAGGGGGAAAACTTTCCATTGGCTAGAGTCATGCATAGCACAAAAGAGGATGGTTGTAGTTGTTGGATGTCAATCATCTCAACCCCAGGACATCGCTGCAGGAATTCCTCAGAGCAGTGTTCAAGGTCCAACCATCTTCAGAAGCTTAATCAATGACCTTCCCTCCATGATAAGGTCAGAAGTGTGATGTTCACTGATGATTGCACAATATTCAGTTCCATTTGCAACTCTCCAGATAATGAAGCAGTCCATGCCCACATGCAGCAAGACCTGGACAACATTCAGGCTTGGGATGATAAATTGCAAGTAACATTTGCCAGGCAAGGACTATCTCCAACAAGAAAGAGTCTAACCACTGCCACCATGACCTTCAAGAACATTACCACCACCGAATCCCCCACTATCAATATCCTGGGGTTACCAATGACCAGAAACTTAACTAGACCATCCACATAAATACTGTGGCAATGAGAGTGGTTTAGAGGCTGGGTACACTGTGGTGAGTGTCTCACCTCCTGACTCCCCAAAGCCTTTCCACCATCTACAAGGCACAAGTCAGGAGTGTGACAGAATACTCTCCACATGCCAAGATGAGTGCAGCTCCAACACACTCAAGAATCTCGACACCATCCAGGACAAAGCAGCCTGCTTGATCAGCACCCCATCCATCGCCTTAAACGTTCATACCCTCCATCACTAGAGCACCGTGGCTGCCGTGTGCATCATCCACAAGTTACATTACAGAAACTAGCCAAGGCTTCTTCGATAGCACCTCCCAAACCTGTGACCTCTACCAGCTAGAAGGACAAGGGTAGCAGGCGCATGGAAACATGGGAAATATATTGTTGTTCATTCATCGTCGTTGGGTCAAAATTCTGGAACTCCCTCCCGAACAGGAGGGAGAACCTTCACCATGTGGACTGGAGCAGTTCAAGGAGATGGCTCACCACCACCTTCTCCAGGGCAATTAGGGATGGGCAATAAATGCTAGTCTTGACAGTGATACCCACATCCCAGGAATGAATTAAAAAAAGTAGAAAAGTCATCAGGTGCTGAGTGCTGAGCGACTTGTTTTTCCTGCATTTTTAGTTCTCACTGCTGCGCTATTTTGTGTAGAACATAGCACATGATGATTATTCAGATACCTTCACTGATGAGTGCTGAAGGGCAATTCCAGATCTGTCCAAGCACCTGGATCGCAACTTCAGCATACTGATGGCTTGCTCGATGACACACCTGGTTGTCGTATGGCTTCTGTTGTCGCAATCCTGTTGTTCATCGGTGGAGTTCCTCAGAGGTTTCATCAGCCAACTTTGAAGTGGAATCACTAAAGCAAAACATCGCGGATGCTGGAATCTGAAATAGGAACAGAAAATGCTGGAAATACTCAGCAGGTCAGGCAGCAGCTGTGGAGAGAGAAACAGAGTTAACGTTTCAGGTCGATGACCCTTCATCAGAACTGGAAAAAGTTAGAGATGTAACAGATTTTTAAGCAAGTGCAGGGGCAGGGAAAGGGTTGAGGGGAGGAAAGAACAAAAGGGAAGGTCTGTGATAGGGTGGAAGCCAGAAGAGATAAAAGGTATGATGGTGCAAGGCAAAAGGAGATGATAATGGGACAAGTCAAGAAACAAAAGATGGGTCTAGGTAGGGTGTAAATGGAAAAATCATCAACAGCTGCCATGGGAAAGAGAGGAAAAAACAGAGAAAAAACATTGGGGCAGGTGCTATGGTCTGAAATTGTTGAACTCGATGTTCAGTCCAGAAGGCTGTAAAGTGCCTAAACAAAAAAATGGCACTTTACAGTTTCCTCCCTTTCCCTGCTCCTACACTTGCTTAAAAACCTGTTACATCTCTATCTTTTTCCAGTTCTGACGAAGGGTCATCGATCTGAAACATTAACTCTATTTCTCCCTCCACAGATGCTGCCTGACCTGCTGAGTATTTCCAGCATTTTCAGTTTTTATTATTGAAGGTGGTATCCTTTGTTTCCTAGCAGCCATTCTTTAGGCTAGTTCTAGGTCTGAACATGTTGGGGAACTTACTGCAGTATGAAGACATCATGGCAGCTTCCAGGGAATTTGGCTCAGACCTGCACAAACCTTTTTTTTAGATGCACACCATCTGAACATTGATGGAATTAAATCCTTTGCTGCTGACAAATGTTTCTGATGTGGTGGTGCTCAGATTGCCAAGAGTTTGCAGTCATTGGCACCTTGCACTTGTGGGAAGCTTTCCAGAGACAGAAATCCAAGTGCCTGCTCATTCTGGTGTTAGCAGTCAACCTCCTTCCCCCTCTGGTTCACAACAACATGTTTCGGAAAAGCGTAAGACACTTTGTACTGGAGTATACAGAACAGACTTTATTGATACACAGTACAAATGATCAGCCTAATTGTATACAGAGAATGGCTTTATGGTTTCTGCATCTTTTGAATCTTCTGAATTACTATTGAATACCATGCTCCTTTATGCACCATATTTTGGCTACATCAAAGAAAAATATCATCGATAAGATTGCATGATGTATCTACTCCCAAATCCTTTGAAAATAGACTATTCATGTAAACACATAGCCGTTTACTCAAAAGCTACTTCATATAAACAAGACTTCAGGAACTAACTGTTCATAAACCCTTTCAAGAGAAACCACATGTTTTATTACCCTAGCCCCGAAAGTTGCATTTTATTCACTCATGCCTGATGTCATTACTGTCATGTATTACCTTACACAAGCAATTTACATCTCAGAATACAAGCCATGCATTCCCCTTAAGACATTTCAAAGTCATATATATATGGACTAGACTTTCCACTGATGATCGCTGGGCTATCGCCCATCTATCGCCCAAATAGGCAGGCTATCGCCCATTTTACTGAAAAAATGGCAAGTTGGGTCGGAACATCGCCCAAAGATCGCCGGCCCAACTTTCAGCACACAAGAATTTCACATCGCCGAGGTGATCGGCCACCGCAACTTCCACCACATCGTCCACACATCGCCGGGCTGATCGCTTGCCGAGAAGATCGCTGGAGATCGCTGGAGAAAGCTGCTCCCGACTGGCACTGTTCACAGTATTCGGCATTAGGGACGCTATTTTGAAAGTCGGAGGAAGTGAGAGGCTGCTTGAAGAAGGGGTTTATCAGGATAATTTTAATTTGTGAGTTATTTAAGGCCTGTATGACTGATCTGCTCACTTTTATATTTATTGAGGACCATAAAGGGCATTTATAGCATTAGTGATGGGGTCTGTAACTTCACTCCCATTATTTGTAAATGCTCACATGCTGGAGACTGAAGTTGGGTTTAGTGAAGAGCCCAGTCAAAGAGGTGGCAGACTGATGCGGAGGAGGAGACCTAACTTCTTTCAAAATGACGTTCAGGACCTGGAAAATTAGGTCCTTCATTGAAACATCTGTGAACTCATCCTTTTGGAAGCAAGTCATCCTCGTTTCGAGGGACTGCCTATGATGATGATGACACCCGACGAACTTAGACGGAAAAGCAATCATACCTGAACTTGTCTGAGAACACTTGCCTTAGGAGGCTGCGTTTCCAAAAGAAGGTCATCGCTGAGATATGCCAACTAATTAAGGGAGATCTGCAGTCTACCAGCACCATCAGGACTGTACTGCCTGTTAAGGTAAAGGTTACTGCGGCACTTTTCTTCTACGCATCAGAGTCCTTTCAGGCTTCAACTGGCGATGTCTGTGGTGTCTCTCAGCACACCATTCGACAAGTGACTAAAGCCTTTTACGTACGCAGGATGGACCTTATAAGCTTCCCGATGACCAGGGAGGCACAGACCGGGAGAGTTTTGGGTTTCACAAGAATAACAAACTTCTCCAAGGTGCAGGGAGCAATAGACTGTATGCACATCTCCCAGAGAGCACCTTTACAGGATGCGGTGGTGTTTCGTAAACGAAAGGGATTCCACTCCCTGAATGTGCAGCTCGTTGTCGACCACAACCAAATAATCATGGCAGTAAATGCTAATTTTCCAGGCAGCATCCATAATGCTCACATCTTGTGTGAGAGCACTGTCTCTGACCTGTTTAACAGTCAGCCACAAGGTCACGTTTGGATGCTGGAGGATAAAGGATATAGGGCTAGAACCTCCACTTTTATGGTTATTTCCGATGTGGGCAGTAAAAAAGCGTTTTCATATCGCCGGCTTCTTGCCCATTCTCAAACCATCAAGTCCCCACTTTTGAAAATGGGCGTTACCGCGAGCGATATAAAGTGGGCAGTGGCGTTAAATTTTTTTGACCTTCTGCCGTAAAGTGTGGCTGTGCTTAGCAACGGCATAGCAATGCTCGATTCCCGCAATTCTGGAGGTCAAGGGTCATCATGACATGCGCAAAAGAGGAGACAGAGAGAGAAGGAGCTCAGAGGGACTTAAGGCCTGTCTGCGTGTGTTGTGGCTGCTTTGGGAGGAAGGAGGGAGACTTTAGAGCTTCACAGCAAGTAGGCAAACAAAAAGTAGGTATTGCCAGCCACACATATTTGACCGAATTTGGCCTATAATGGAGAGAGAAGAGAAGACATCACAGCACTCTGTGGAGACTCACGCTGGAAAGAGCAGTGAGCTGGGAGAGGAGCACATTGGAGTGCGCAAAAGAGCCAGGAGGTTCTCAGACGAGGCAAATGCCTCCCTCCTGCAGGAGGTCGAGTTATGCTGGGGTGATGTGACACAGGGAGGGCGTGGGAAGCCCACCCCAAAGGCATACCAGAAGATATGGACTGAGATAGCAGAGGTGGTCTCGTCGGCGACCAACGAGGTGCGTGAGGGCAACCAATGCCGCAAACGATGGAACGACCTTGTGGGATCCACAAGAGTAAGTATTACATTGATTTACATGTATTTATGTATTTATATCATTTGATTTACATAGAAACAAAGAGAAATATAGAAAATAGTTGCAGGAGTAGGCCATTCGGCCCTTCGAGCCTGCACCACAATTCGATAAGATCATGGCTGATCATTCCCTTTGTACCCCTTTCCTGATTTCTCTCCATATCCCTTGATCCTTTTAGCCATGAGGGCCATATCGAACTCCCTCTTGAATATATCCAATGAACTGGCATCAACAACTCTCTGCGGCAGGGAATTCCACAGGTTAACAACTCTCTGTGTGAAGAAGTTTCTCCTCAGCTCAGTCCTAAATGGCCTTTTCCTAAGACTGTGTCCCCTGGTTCTGGACTTCCCCAACATCGGGAACAATCTACCCACATCTAACCTGTCCCGTCCCGTCAGAATCTTGTATGTTGCTATGAGATCCTCTCTCATCCTTCTAAACTGCAATGTATAAAGGCCCAGTTGATCCAGTCTCTCCTCATATGTCAGTCCGGCCATCCCGGGAATCAGTCTGGTGAACCTTCGCTGCACTCCCTCAATAGCAAGAACGTCCTTCCTCAGATTAGGAGACCAAAACTGAACACAATATTCCAGGTGAGGCCTCACCAAGGCCCTGTACAACTGCAGTAAGACCTCCCTGCTACTATACTCAAATCCCTTAGCTATGAAGGCCAACATACCATTTGCCTTCTTTACCGCCTGCTGTACCTGTATGCCAACTTTCAATGACTGATGAACCATGACACCCAGGTCTCATTGCACCTCCCCTTTTCCTAATCTGCCGTCATTCAGATAATATTCTATCTTCGTGTTTTTGCCCCCAAAGTGAATAACCTCACATTTATTCACATCTTACGGCATCTGCCATGCATTTGTCCACTCACCGAATCTGTCAAATCACCCTGCAGCCTCTTAGCATCCCCCTCACAGCTCACACCACCACCCAGTTTAGTGACATCTGCAAACTTGGAGATATTACACTCAATTCCTTCATCCAAATCATTAATGTATATTGTAAAGAGCTGGGTCCCAGCACTTAGCCATGCGGCACTCCACTGGTCACTGCCTGCCATTCTGAAAAGGACCCGTTTATCCTGACTCTCTGCTTCCTGTCTGCTAACCAGTTCTCTATCTATGTCAGTATATTACCCCCAATACCATGTGCTTTGATTTTGCACACCAATCTCTTGTGTGGGATCTTGTCAAAAGCCTTTTGAAAGTCCAAATGCACCACATCCACTGGTTCTCCATTGTCCACTCTACTAGTTACATCCTCAAAAAATCCCAGAAGATTTGTCAAGCATGATTTCCCCTTCATACATCCATGCTGACTTGGACTGATCCTGTCACTGCATTCCAAATGCGCTGCTATTTCATCCTTAATAATTGATTCCAACATTTTCCCCACCACTGATGTCAGGCTAACTGGTCAAAAATTACCTGCTTTCTCTCTCCCTCCCTTTTTAAAAAGTGGTGTTACATTAGCTACCCTCCAGTCCATAGGAATTGATCCCGAGTCGATAGACTGTTGGAAAATGATCACCAATGCATCCACTATTTCTAGGGCCACTTCCTTAAGTACTCTGGGATGCAGACTATCAGGCCCCGGGGATTTATCAGCCTTCAATCCCATCAATTTCCCTAACACAACTTCCTGCCTAATAAGGATATCCTTCAGTTCCTCCTTCTCACTCAACCCTCGGTCTTACGGAAGGTTATTTGTGTCTTCCTTCGTGAAGACAGAACCAAAGTATTTGTTCAATTGGGCTGCCATTTCTTTGTTCCCCATTATAAATTCACCTGAATCCGACTGCAAGGGGCCTACATTTGTATTCACTAATCTTTTTCTCTTCACCTATCTTTTACAGTCAGTTTTTATGTTCCCGGCAAGCTTCTTCTTGTACTCTATTTTCCCCCTCTCAATTAAACCCTTTGTCCTCCTCTGCTGCATTCTAAATTTCTCCCAGTCTTCAGGCTTGCTGCTTTTTCCGGCCAATTTATATGCCTCTTCCTTGGATTTAACACTATCCTTAATTTCCCTTGTTAGCCATGGTTAAGCCAACTTCCTCGTTTTATGTTTACTCCAGACAGAGATGTACAATTGCTGAAGTTCATCCATGTGATTTTTAAATGTTTGCCATTGCCTATCCACCGTCAACCCTTTAAGTATCCTTTGCCAGTCTACTCTAGCCAATTCACGCCTCATACCATCGAAGTTGCCTTTCCTGAAGTTCAGGACCCTAGTTTCTGAATTAACTGGTGTCACTCTCCATCCTAATAAAGAATTCTACCATGTTATGGTCACTCTTCCCCAAGGGGTCTCGCACAACAAGATTGCTAATTAGTCCTTTCTCATTACACATTGCCCAGTCTAGGATGGCCAGCTCCCTGGTTGGTTCCTCGACATATTAGTCTAGAAAACCTTCCCAATACTCTCCAGGAAATCCTCCTCCACCACATTGCTACCAGTTTGGTTAGCCCAATCAATATGTAGATTAAAGTCACCCATGATAACTGCTGTACCTTTATTGCATGCATCCTGTTTGATGCTGTCCCCAACCTTACTACTACTGTTTGGTGCTCTGTACACAACTCCCACTAGCGTTTTCTGCCCTTTGGTATTCCGCAGCTCCACCCATACTGATTCCACATCATCCAAGCTAATGCCCTTTCTTTCTATTGCATTAATTTCCTCTTTAACCAGCAATGCCACCCCACCTCCTTTTCCTTTCTGTCTATCCTTCTTAAATGTTGAATACCCCTGGATGTTGAGTTCCCAGCCTTGGTCACCCTGGAGCCATGTCTCCATGATGCCAATTATATCATACCCGTTAACTGCTATCTGCGCAGTTAATTCGTCCACCTTATTCTGAATACTCTTCGCATTGAGGCACAGAGCCTTCAGGCTTGTCTTTCCAACACACTTTGCCCCTTTAGAATTTTTCTGTAATGTGGACCTTTTTGCTTTTTGCCTTGGGTTTCTCTGCCCTCCACTTTTAATTTTCTTCTTTCTATCTTTTGTTTCTGCCCTCATTCTACTTCCCTCTGTCTCCCTGCATAGATTCCCATACCCCTGCCATATTAGTTTAACTCCTCCCCAACAGCACTAGCAAACACTCCCCCTAGGACATTGGTTCTGGTCCTGCCCAGGTGCAGATCATCCGGTTTGTACTGGCACCACCTCCCCCAGAACCGGTTCCAATGTCCCAGGAATTTGAATCCCTCCCTGCTGCACCACTCCTCAAGTCATGTATTCATCTGAACTATCCTGTGATTCCTACTCTGGCTAGCATGTGGCACTGGTAGCAATCCTGAGATTACTACTTTTGAGGTCCTACTTTTTAATTTAGCTTCTAGCTCCCTAAATTCATCTTGTAGGACCTCATCCCTTTTTTTACCTATATTGTTGGTACCTATATGCAGCACAACAACTGGTTGTTCACCCTCCCTTTTCAGAATGCCCTGCACCCGCTCCGAGACATCCTTGATCCTTGCACCAGGGAGGCAACATACCATTCTGGAGTCTCGGTTGCGGCCGCAGAAACATCTATCTATTCCCCTTACAATTGAATCCCCTATCACTATAGCTCTCCCACTCTTTGTCCTGCCCTCCTGTGCAGCAGAGCCGCCCACGGTGCCATGAACCTGGCTGCTGCTGCCCTCCCCTGATGAGTCATCCCCCTCAACAGTACCCAAAGCAGTGTATCTGTTTTGCAGGTGGATGACCGCTTTGGACCCCTGCACTACCTTCCTTGCACTGCTCTTCCTGTTGGTCTCCCATCCCCTATCTGGCTGTGTACCCTTTTCCTGCGGTAAGACCAACTCACTAAACATGCTATTCCCGTCATTCTCAGCATTGTGAATGCTCCAGAGTTCATCCACCCGCAGCTCGAGCGCCGCAATGCGGTCCGTCAGGAGCTGCAGCTGGATACACTTCCCGCACACGTCGTCGTCAGGGACACCGGAAGCGTCCCTGACTTCCCACATAGTATAGGAGGAGCATAACACGTGTCCGAGCTGTCCTGCCATGACTGAACCCTTAGATAAACTTAACTTGACAAAAACAAGGCTAAAGGTTACTTACTGATATGGAAAAGAAAAAGAAAAACTACTTATCAATCTCCAGCCAATCATTTACCCTTTTGCATGTGACGTCACCTTTCAATTTCCTTCTACTTCTTTTTTGCCTTCTCTCCCTGCTGCAGCTGCACTGGACTCAGCGATCTCCCACTCCGCCTCCCGACACGATGCTGTTGCTCCCCGGACTGACGGGCCTCTTGTAGGCCTCAGCGATCTCCTGCTCCGCCTCCCGTAACAGTTATGAGTGACTATCAGCAGATGTGAGGTCTTGCACTTTTACCGGGAATGTTTTACTCAAAGCCTGCGGTCACAGTGTACGTCTTTAGGTAAAGAATGATAATTGTCATAATAATCATGATTACATCTGTCGGTTATGTGTTGTATCAGTGTCTGTGACAGTACCTAGCAATGATATCACACAATGATCTCATGCCAAGTCGTCCTGTCACCTTTTACAGAAGAAGCTATCCACGATGAGGTCCGTGCAGAGGCGAACGGGTTGGGGGCCACCAGTTGCCAGCGACATCACTGACATGGAGGAGCATGTGGGGCAGCACCCCCGGACAACCACAGACGCATCTGCAGACCCTGAAGTGATGCAATGTGAGTAAAGTTTACACCATTGCATCATGTAAAGTCTATAGATGCCACACCCACCCATATCTGAACAATCATATATGGTAGATAATTTCTAAAATTGTCACAGAGATAATGCTGGAATAATGAAAATCATTGCAATGCACAATGTGCGGATGGTCATGAAATGTGATGTCTGTGATGATTTTGATAGCTGTGGTGCTTTTGTCATGCATATTCTGTGTGCAGCACTGGACTTACCTTGTCGCCCTAGCACCCTCTTCTCCTCTAATAACCTCATTTGTGTTTTGCAGCTCAGCCAGCAGTGCGGCTCCAGGCAAGACCACAGAGGCCAGAAGATGGGGGCCGGGGCAGGAGTCAGTGGACAATCCTACGACATCTGGTGCTGAGGAGCTCCGATTCTTGCACATCAATCCACTGGGTCTGTTCTCCATGGATGAGAGTGTGGACTTCGAAGAACCTTCATTGCCATGCTCCAGAAGCCATTCCACCCCAAGGCCATCTACTGCTCCTCCGGTCATTCCTGCCTCCACTCTGGAGGTACCAGCTCCAAGCACCCCGCCACACGGCACCCCATTTGTCCCCAGGATGGTGCCGACCCTGTGGGAGCCTCGTGGACGTGGCAGGTCTGTTCCACGAACGCGACATGAGAGCGGAGAGAAGGTACAGTTGTCCAGGAGGACTGTAGACATTGGCGACCAGCTCATCGTAGCATTGGAGGGCATATCTTGACAGCTTACCACCATAACCGAGTACATTTCACGCATGGCAGAGGCCCTGAATGTGATAGCCAGGAACACTGCTGCCACAGGCCTCCTAGTAGTCTCCGAGCGCGGTACTCCACTCCCTGGTTCCGCACCTCCAATGAGGCACCACCTGAGGAGCTCCTCGTCCAGGCGCCATGGAGCGAGGAGGGGAAGGGGTAGAGGTGGGGAGAATAAGGAGTAGGTGGGGGGAAGGAAAGTGAGGTGCATGTCCGCTGGTGATGGCTGTGTTATATCTCCATCTGGGTGTATGCAATTTGTTGCCATGTATGGGGGCTGGGGACCACGCTCCTGCTTTGCCTTTGTATTCTGTGTTGCTGGACATGTGATTTATGTCAATGGTGGAAAAAGTGGGGTGTGGGCGGGGGTTGGGTGTTATTGGCTGTGATACTTATGATTTCAGACCAATATTGGTATTAAATTTTTGTTATTGAACATAACCTTGTTGCGCATTGTCTCAGATAGCTGGACCGTTACACACTGGTGATTCTTTACTATGAAAGGGTTAAATACAACTTAACATCAATCAACGTAAACTTTAACTGCCACCAAGGTGATGGGGACCATTGATGCCTGAGCTGCACACACACAGCAGTGTATCAGCATTGTCACTCACATCAGCGCTCTTTCAGGCAAATCTTTCAGATATCAGTTCCTCATGGAAGAGAGGGATTTAACAAATGTGAACCACACTGCTGGCGTTCGTTCCAGTAAGTTCCACTTTTTGTGGGCAGTTTTTTGGGCGAGCGATATTGTGGTCGATATGTGTGCGAGGTGGTGAAATTGATGCTGGCTAATCTCTTGGTCGCTAGTCTTGGTAAATGTGCTCTTTAGGACAAAAAACAGTGGGAGGGCGTTAATATTGAATCTCGCTGTTAATTCCGTGGGGAAAGTAACGCTGGCCGATATTATAGGCGTTGATTTCACCCATTCTGCTGATTCCGCCGCAAAAAAGTGGACGGGTGGTAATATTTTTTCCTGGCGTTAAGCACATGTGGAAAGTAACGCTCAGCGATAAGTTCCCGAAAAATGCCCGTCAGTTTCCATTTTGTGCCAGAATGTGTGATATATAGGTGTTATTCGTCATTTCAGCGGTAAAATGGCCGTTAAGTGGGAGTTAAGCATGCAAAAAAGTGAAGGTTCTAGCCCATGGCCTTGCTTGCTGGTTCATGAAGCCCCTGCTTAATCCCCAGATGGAAGCCTAGAAGCGTTACAACGAAAGCCATATAGCTACACGCAATTTCGTCGAAAAGACAGTTGGAGTGCTGAAGCAGCGCTTCAGATACCTGGATCACTCTGGAGGCAGCCTGCAATACCACCCTGACCAGGTCGCTGAGTTTATTGTGGTGTGCTGCATTTTGCAAACTTAGCTATAAGGAGAGGGCAACAATTGCCAGATGGGCCTGCCAGTCCACCTCAGGAGAGAGCGGAGGCGGAAGAGGCAAACGAGGAGGAGGAGGAGGAAGATGATCAGGATCTCGGGGAGGACAAGCAGCTTGGCGATGAACCCATGCCCCCACGCCCCACCCCCGCAAGACTGGAAAAACTCCGTGGGAGTTACGCAACTGCAAAACTCTTGCAGCTCATAAATGAACGCTTTGCATGAACTTACATTGGTGACAGTTACAGTTGCAGTTATGGAAAGACAACACTTGCAGTTGCGAACGTTTCATCCTTGCCTGGCCTGGCCATTGTTTTCCAACAATTGTATTCATGTTATATCTTACCGTACATTATTCGAAGCCACTGCACAACAATTGAAAAATTCAATAAAAATGTTTAATAATTTAATAATGTAATTTTTCAACTGTAACCACCTACCCCCAACAATCACCCAACAATAAATTTAAAAAACAGCAACAACAATAAAAAAATACAACAATATTTAACAACAATAAATCCCACTCCCCCACTACCTTTCTCTCCAGGTACTCTACCCCGACCGTGTCTTAGCCCCCGTTTGAATCCCCAGGTAGCGGGACGAGGCGGATGTGCAGCGGGCGGCATCAAGACTTCCTGCTGTGAGGCGGGGTGACGGTGGCAGGATCAGCTCAGGGGGTGGTGGAGGGGAAGATGTTCCTGTGGAAACGACTGCCGAGCCAGAAAGAAGTTCTTTCTCCTGACTCACATCTGTGCTGACGGTTGGTGGGACGGCACCTTGGGGTGCAGTGCCGTCTCCCACTAGTCTCACATGCCGCAAAGCATGGATGGCGGCGGTCTGCTCAGGCATCTCCCGGATCATCTGCTGTATATCCTCCGATGTGCGAGCGGACATCCGGGACATGTTCCCCGTGTACACACCAATCTATGTCGTCGCCAATTGATACACTCATAATAAAGGATATAACTGAGTACTGTGTGTAATGAGCAAGTGTGACCTTTGCTCCTTTAGTAAGATTCCAGAGTGCAGGTACCTCATGGGTGGCCTGCTTATATACTGTGCTCCCAAGGGATGCTGGATCGCTTGGGACTCCAACAGGTGGGCCTTCTGGCAGTCAGGTGTCATGCAGGTTACAAAGGGTTAAATACATTACATTACTCCCCCGTGAAGTCAACAGTACACTTATTTACAAGGTGAGATGATCTGGGGCTTTACACTCGCTTGTCGATCGTCTCGGTACAAATGTGGGTGTGGGTGGGTTGGTCGGTTCTTCACTGGGCTGTTGGGCAGCCGGCCTTGCCGGGCTGCTGGGGTTGATGAATTCGGTTTCATGGTCAACCATGATGTCAGTTGCCACTTGTGTGTGTGCTGGAGGGTCAAAGTTGGTTTGTGTCCTCTTCGAGTTGTTCGTAGCTGTCGGTGAACCGCAATTTGATTTGGTCCAAATGTTTTCTGTGCGTTTGTCCATTGGCCAATTTTACCTGAAGCACCCTACTCCTCTCTTTGGCTGTAACCGTACCAGCAAACCATTTGGGATCATATCCATAATTGAGCACAAACACAGGATCATTGATCTCAATATCGCGTGACAAATTTGCACGGTCATGGTACACACTTTGTTGATGTCGCTTGCCCTCCACATGATCATGGAGATCAGGGTGGACAAGAGAGAGCCTTGTGTTAAGCGCCGTTTTCTCAGCTGGGGGAACCCTGGTGAGTGAGTGGGGTCTGGTGCTTTGCTTGATGGCCTGAACTGCCCGTTCTGCCTGGCCATTGGATGCAGGCTTGAACGGGGCAGATGTGACGTGTTTGATCCCGTTGCGGGTCATGAATTCCTTGAATTCAGCACTGGTGAAGCACGGCCCATTGTTGCTGACTAGGACATCAGGCAAGCCGTGCATGGCAAACATGGCTCGTAGGCTTTCAATGGTGGCCGTGGACGTACTTACAGACATTATTGAACATTCAATTCATTTTGAGTAAGTGTCCACGACAACCAAAAACATTTTTTCGAGGAATGGGCCAGCATAGTCCATGGATCCTCGACCACGGTTTGCAGGGCCACGACCACAAACTTAGCGGTGCCTCTCTGGGTGCATTGCTCAGCTGAGAGCAAGTGTTGCACTGGCGCATGCATGACTCTAAATCTGAGTCGATGACGGGCCACCACACATGAGATCTGGCTATGGCTTTCATCATTACGATGTCTGGTTGGGTGCTGTGCAGTTCACATGTGAATGTGTCTCTGCCTTTCAAGGGTAAGACCACACGATTGCCCCACAATAGTGAGTCCGCCTGCAGGGACAACTCGTCTTTGCGTCTGTGGAACGGCTTAACCGCCTCCTGCATCTCCATTGAGATACTGGACCAGCTCCCATGGAGAACACAATTTTTTACCAAGGACAATAAAGGATCCTGGCTGGTTGAGGTCCTGATCTGGCAGGCCATAGCGGGGAACTTCTCATTCTCGAATGCCTCCATGACCATGAGCAAGTCCGCTGGCTGTGCCATTTCCACCCCGTTGGTGGGCAATGGCAGCCGTCTGAGAGCATCTGCGCAGTTCTCTGGTGGATTAAATAGTTGTGTGCCGACAGCATGAGCGTTCATCTTTGGATGCGGGCAGAGGCATTGGTAGTAATCCCTTTGCTCTCAGGGAACAGCGATATGAGCGGCTTGTGGTCAGTTTCAAGCTCAAACTTGAGGCCAAATAAGTACTGGTGCATTTTGTTTTTAACCTGTAAACGCGCGCCTCTTTTTCAACCATGCTATAGACCCTTTCGGCCTTGGACAAACTCCTAGACGCATAAGCAACCGGTTGTAAAATCTCCGATTCGTTAGCCTGTTGTAACACACATCCGACCCCGTATGATGACGCATCGCAAGCTAGCACTAATCGTTTACAAGGGTTATACAGGAGAAGCAGCTTGTTGGAACACAACAGATTTCTGGCTTTCTTAAAGTCAGCCTCTTGTGAATTCCCCCATACCCAGTCATCTCCTTTGTGCAGTAGCGCATGTAGGGGCTCTAGCAGGGTGCTTAACCCATGTAGGAAATTACCGAAATAGTTAAGGAGCCCCAGGAACGACCGCAGCTCCGTCATGTTCTGTGGTCGCGGTGCGTTCTTGAAGCCTCCATCTTGGCGTCGGTGGGTCTGATGCAGTCTGCTGCGATTCTCCTTCCCAAGAATTCGACATCCTGTGCCACGAAAACACACTTCAAGCATTTCAACCTGAGCCCCATGCGATCCAACCGACTAAAAACCTCCTCCAGATTCCTCAAATGCTCCATAGTGTTCCAACATGTAACCAATATGTCCACCTGGAAGACCACTGTGCAAGGAACCGACTTTAGCAGGCTCTCCATGCTCCGCTGGAAGATCACCGCGGCTGACCGAATCCCGAACGGGCACCAGTTGTAGATAAACAGACCTTTTTGCGTGTTGATGCAGGTGAGGCCTTTCGAAGACTCCTCCAGCTCCTGCGTCATGTAGGCCGAGGTCAGGTCCAGCTTAGTGAACGTCTTCTCTCCAGCCAGGGTCGCAAATAGGTCATTTGCCATGGGTAGCAGGTACTGTTCCTGCAGCGAAAAGCGGTTAATCGTTACTTTATAGTCGCCACAAATTCTAACTGTGCCGTCCTCCTTAAGTACCGGGACAATCGAACTGGCCCAGTTGTTGAATTCCACCAGTGCAGTGGTGCCTTCACGTTGCAGCCTGTCCAGCTCAATTTCCACTTTTTCACGCATCATGTACGGTACCGCCCGAACCTTGTGGTGGATGGGTCGCGTACCAGGAACCAAATGGATCTGCAATTTCACCCCAGAGAAGCTTCCAATGCCTGGCTCATACAACGATGGGATCTTGCTCAGAACCTGGGTACATGAGGCGTCGTCGATGGACGAAAGCGCTCAGATGTCATCCCAGTTCCAGCGGATTTTTCCCAGTCAGCTTCTGCCAAACAACGTGGGGCCATCCCCTGGTACAATCCACAGCGGGAGTTCATGTACTGCTCCACCATAGGAGACGTTGACTTCTGCACTGCAAATTACAGGGATTAGTTCCTTGGTATAAGTCCTTAGTTTGGTGTGAATGGAGCTGAGCATGGGCCTGTGTGCCTTTTTGCCCCATAGCCTGTTGAAGGCCTTTTTACTCATTATGGACTGATTTGCCACTGTGTCCAGCTCCATCGATACTGAAATGCCATTCAGTTCAACTTTCAACATTATTGGTGGACATTTCGTAGTATACGTGTGTACCACGTGCACTTCTGCCTCCTCAGTATGAGTCTCCAATTCAGCCTGATCCACTGTAGATCGATCTTCTTCTGCAACGTGGTGGTTTGCAGGGTTTGCAGCTCGCCTGCACATTCGTTGGAGGTGTCCCATTGTTCTGCAACCATTGCACGCATAGTGCTTAAAGCGGCATTAATGGGGCCAATGATCACCTCCGCAGCGCCAACAGGGAGTTAACTGCTTCGCATTAACGATTGATGGCGGACTCTAGGTTATCTGAGGTTGGGCTGCAGCAGCAGGCATGCAAGTTCTGCCATGTACATTTCTGCTCGAGACTGTGATGTTATGTATTGATGTGTGTATCATCCTGGCACCTTAAATGTAATGTAAGCACAATGCTACACCACAGAGGGCGCTGTGGTGGGAAACCTGGAAGTACCTGCAACAGGCACTATAAAAGGCTGACCACCACACCTGAGAGGCACTCTGGAGCTGTTCAATAAAGGACGAAGGTCACAACAGTTAGACTTACATCAGACCGTGTGGAGTCAGTGATTTGTGTGCTACATACACCACATTGGCGACAAGGAAGCGGACGAACTCCACGCAACCATGGCTACTCTGGGCTCGCTAAAGGATTTTACCATGGGCAATGATTGGGAGGCCTTCACGGAAAGGCTCGAGTACTACTTCACAGCAAATGACCTGACGGAGGACACGGACGCAATGAGAGATAAGCGTAAGGCGATATTGCTCTCCAGTTGTGGAGATGAGGTTTACTGTCTCGTCAGGGATTTGCTGGCACCTGGGAGCGCCAGGGACAAGTCATACGAGGAGCTGACTGAACTCATTCGTGACCAGTTGAAACCGAAGGAGAGCATCCTCATGGCCAGATACAAATTTTACCGTCACTGCAGATCTGAGGGCCAGGATGTCACCAAATATGCTGCGGACCTCAGGAGACTCGCGGCGCTGTGTGATTTTGGGGCACACCTTGACGAGGCGTTACAGGACGTTTTCATTATGGGGATTGGCCACGAGGGCCTCCTTCACAAGTTGCTAGCCACGGAACCCACAGTCACTCTGACAAAGGCCATCACCATCAGCCAGGCACATATGACCTCGACTTGCAGCACCAAGCAAATAATCCACAGTCTCGAACCCGGCAGGCACTGTCCACAGGATAGCGCCCACCACGGACAAAACTGCAGAACGTGGCTCTGCCCGGGGCAGAGAGCACGGACCTCTGGATCCTGGAACTCAGAGTCCGCTGAGGGGGGCCAATCAAGCAGCACCATGCTGGCGTTGTGGAGGAAGCCATGGGGCTCACCAATGCAGGTTTGCGGAGTACACGTGCAATACCTGCCACCTGAAAGGCCAACTTCAGCGTATGTGTAAAAGAAATCGGACTCACCATAGTAACATAGGAACATAGGAATTAGGAACAGGAGTGGGCCATCTAGCCCCTCGAGCCTGCTCCGCCATTCAATAAGATCATGGCTGATCTGGTCGTGTACTCAGCTCCACTTACCCGCCCTCTCCCCATAACCCTTAATTTCCTTATTGCTTAAAACTCGATCTATCTTAGACTTGAAAACATTCAATGAGCCAGCCTCAACTGCTTCCTTGGGCAGAGAATTCCACAGATTCACAACCCTCTGGGAGAAGAAATTCCTTCTCAACTCGGTTTTAAATTGGCTCCCCCGTATTTTGAGGCTGTGCCCCCTAGTTCTAGTTTCCCCCACCAATGGAAACAACCTCTCTGCCTCTATCTTGTCTATCCCTTTCATGATTTTAAATGTTTCTATAAGACCACCCCTCATCCTTCTGAACTCCAAGGAGTAAAGACCCAGTCTACTCAATCTATCATCATAAGGTAACCCCCTCATTTCTCGAATCAGCCTAGTGAATCGTCTCTGTACCCCTTCCAAAGCTAGTATATCCTTCCTTAAGTAAGGTGACCAAAACTGCACGCAGTACTCCAGGTGCGGCCTTACCAATACCTTATACAGTTGCAGCAACACCTCCCTGTTTTTGTACTCCATCGCTTTCGCAATGAAGGCCAACATTCCATTTGCCTTCCTGATTACCTGCTGCACCTGCAAACCAACCTTTTTTGGGATTCATGCACAAGGACCCCCAGATCGGGGGGCACGGTTGAATGTTTTTTTTCCGTTAACTCCCTAAAAGAGTTTCATGCAAAAGGACCCCCAGGTCCCTCTGCACCACAGCATGTTGTAATTTCTCCCCATTCAAATAATATTCCCTTTTACTGTTTTTTTTTCCCAAGGTGGATGACCTCACACTTTCCGACATTGTATTCCATCTGCCAAACCTTAGACCATGTAGCTGAGGAGATGGGGGATGATCCACCATCCAACGAGGAGCAGGCAGAAGATGATGAGGTGTTGGGACTGTACACGAGTACCGACGATTCGCCCCCAGTGATAAGGGAAGTAAAAATCAACGGAGTCCCTGTGAGTATGGAAGTGGAAACGGGCTCGGGTCCGTCGTTGATGAGTCAGATAACTTTTGATAAACTGTGGATTAACCCAGCTGCACGACCCAAGCTGGTCCCGGTCACAGCGAAGCTGCGTACCTGCACCAGGGAACTGATACCTGTTCTTGGCAGAGCGATGGTGCAGGTGTCCCATGGGGACGAGACGCATGGTTTAACTTTGTGGGTCGTTGCAAGCGATGGGCCGACACTCCTCGGCCGGAGGTGGATGGGGACGGTCCGTGGGAGCTGGGAAGACTTCATCACTCCACAGGCTGCTGCTCCCCAGGGTGCTGCCATGCCCCGGGTCCCCAGAGAGCAACACCGACCGAGCTGGAGCTGCAGCATCAATCCACCCACAGGCAAGCCCCAGCCCCGGACCTCACAGAGAGATCCTGCAGCCTCAGCCCCCACAGGCAAGCAGCCCTGCAGAGAGGAGCCTAGTGGGGCCGGGGGGGTGGGGGTGAGCCAGCAGGGTGCGAGGGATCCAGGATGGCCGGCAGATCAGAGGGGCCCACGCAGAGGAAGAGTTGGGTGGTGGCAGCAGTTGGAGGTCGGTGGCCACGGCGGCCGCAGGGGAGGCCGCTAAGGAGGCCGCAAGGGAGGCGGCAAGTGCGGCCACTGGAGAGGCCACGATGGCCACAGGGGAGGCGGCTATGGTGGCCGCTGGAGAAGCGACGACGACGGCTGCAGGAGAGGCGGCAAGTCAAGTGGCAGCGGAGGGGAGCGGAGGCTATGGCGGCGGAGGCATCCGGAGCGGCAGAGAGCAAGATGGCGGCGGCCTCGGTCCAGAGCATCAAAGATGGCGGCGCCCAAGGAGAAGCCTCGTGGAATCCTCCTGCATCAAAGATGGCACCTTAAAAAGGAAATGCACCCGGGAGTCTTAAAAGGGCCTTCCCATGTGGTGGTCCCCACAAAGTACTTCTGTAAGGCAGAGCGAGTCTAAAATGAGCTATGTTAATGTGAGATGGCGAATTTATAATAAGAATTAATTTTTTAATGCTGAATGGCCACTGTATTTGTGTAAAATAATAGATATGAAGTACAATTAATGATAAAGGCTAACAAGGAAATCAGGGATTCATTACCAGTCAATAACTAGTTACTGTACCAGATAACATGTACCATACTAACGCACTGTCTATGCCTACCTGCCTTCCATTGGACAAGTGTGATGTTATGTATTGATGTGTGTATCGTCGTCCTGCGTCCTGGTGGGGAGGAAGTGTGATGTTATGTAATGATGTGTATATCGTCCTGGTACCTTAAATGTAATGTAAGCACAATGCTACACCACAGAGGGCGCTGTGGTGGGAAACCTGGAAGAACCTGCAACTGGCACTATAAAAGGCTGACCACCACACCTGAGAGGTACTCTGGAGCTGAACAATAAAGGACGAAGGTCACAGCAGTTAGATTTACACCAGACCGTGTGGAGTCAGTGATTTGTGTGCTACATACACCACAGAGACCGACGTTACTTTATGCACCGTACTGGCCGAAACTTCTTTATTCTGCGAAATCTGCTTGGTGTTGTCGCTGGTGGATATAAATGCCTGGGCTATCGTTATGGCTTTACTTAGATTCGGAGTTTCTACAGTCAACAGTTTGCAAAGGATTGTCTCATGTCCAATGCCCAGTACAAAAAAGTCTGAGCATTTGTTGTAGGAATCCCTCAAACTCACAATGTCCTGTGAGGCTTATTAGTTCGGCGACGTAGCTCGCCACTTCCTGCCCTCCGATCGTTGACACGTGTAGAACTGATATACCGCCATCAAAATGCTTTCCTTAGGATTTAGGTGCTCCCGGACCAGCGTACACAATTCTTCGTAGGATTTCTTTGTTGGTTTTGCCGGGGTCAGGAGATTCATCATGAGGCCATTGCTGTTGCCCCACAGACAGTTAGGAGGATTGCCCTTGGTTTGGTAGCATTCTCGTCCCCTTCCAGCTCGTTGGCCATGAAGTATTGGTCAAGTCTCTTCACGAAGGCCTCCCAATCGTCCCCAATCTGAGAACTTCAACAGGATGGCCGAGTGGTTAAGGCATTGGACTTAAGATCCAATGGGTTTATTTCCACGTGGGTTGTTCATTACCTCGTTGCTAATTGATACACCCATAATAAAGGGTGAAACTGAGTAGTGTGTGTAATGAGCAAATGTGACCTTAGCTCCTTTAATAAGATTCCAGAGTGCAGGTACCTCATGGGTGGCCTGCTTATATACTGTGCTACCAAGGGATGCTGGGCTCCCTTGGAACTCCAACAGGTGGGCCCTCTGGTGGTCAGGTATCATGCAAGTTACAAAGGGTTAAATACATAACAGAGGCGTGTGCTGATCTCACTGAATCAACCTCCGTGGGGTCGGCGTGAGCACAAATAAACGTCTTAGCATCGCCGGCTGCAAGCCACTTGGTCCCGCTAATTCTTCTGTTGAAGATGATGACGAAGAAGTGACTGCAGGTATTACTTGCAGCTGGATGGAAGGGGCATCCTCCACCCTTTCCATAGCATTCTCCTCCTCATCTGGTTTTGGTTCTGATGATGTGTCGGCCTTCTCGGCACAAGTGATGATTATTACCTGTAGTGGCCTCCCTCTGCGCCATTGGAATTGTTGGACCTGCAAAACACCATTGAGCTTATTGAGATAAGAACAGAAGGGATTCTTGCATTGTGCTGGCATATGCAGGAGAAGCAACAGTACTACAATAAATGTGACCAAGAGACGTTACTGCATCATATGGTAATACATATGGTAGTACATCTATGTGAAATTTACTGCCCCAGAGAGCTGTGGATGCTGGATCAATCAGAGATAGACATAATGATAAATGAGTGAAGGTTTATGGTGAGCTGGCAGGGAAGTGGAGCAAAGCCCAACATCGGATCAGCCATGATCTTATCAAATGGCGGAGCAGGCTCGAGGGACACGTTGGCCTGCTCTTGCTCCTACTTTTACGTTCTTATGTTGTTAACCTGAGAGTAGGACAGAAGCTGCATGCATAACATGACATCATTCGTATATGAATTGCCATTACATTACTTTGAATTAACATTGCTTTACACATTACTCACGTGATGCAAGGCAGGACTCTGCCTCACCACGGATGGTGGCCGAGAGATTGTAGCTGCCGACCAGTGCCGCAGCGCGTTCCTCAAGGTCGGTCAGCATTACGAGTTGTGCGGGCCCTCCTCTGGTGCATCTACGCTCCGAGCGATTCTTAGATATTTTCCTCTGCAAACGTGACAAGAGCATCGCATAAGCTAATAGATTAGGTACTATCATGGAAAGACAACCGTTTCGAACATTATATGCTAATAGGGTTTGTATCCACAATTGTTGCATGGCTATAACAAAGATCATGTTTAGGATCTAAGGCTTGACACAAACATCTCAACTACAATCTCCATTGAAGGGCCCTCAAGGGTGCTGGGAATCAGTGTTCTTAGCTTAATGTCCCTTTGGTGGTCGTTATTTCTGTAGGACTTTTTCCAATGGGTTTCGAACATCAAAATTTTCCAATACAGCTGGTGAACTCGGCAATGACAGGAGCTAATGTCCCAAAGTGTCCCAGGGCAGACAGTGAGCAAGGGCAGCTCTCCCCCAGTCCAGGCTGGGTCACTGTGTAAGTGACAGCAGCCGGAGAGTCTAACACAGTTTGAGTAAAGGTGACCAGACACCTCAGTGCTCAGTCATGCTCCATCCACCAATATAACCCAAAAGGAGACGGTGCCAAAATTAGACTTAAAAAGGACGCAGGTTCCGAGCCCTGTCCAGATCTTAGCAGGGAATATATGCAAGAATAACCAGCTTAATTTCAATCCGGAGATTTACATATTATGTGATCATTAAAATTTAAAATGTATTTCATACTTACTCTTGCTGAAGCAACCGGGCTGTCCCAGCTTTTGCGGCACTGGTCGGACCCCCTTTGCCTTGTGGGACGCCGACGAAACCACGTCGGCGATCTCGCCCCAAATTTTTCTGTAGGCCCGGCGTGGAGGTTTCCCACACCCATCCCAGGTTAATTGGCCCCACCTCGAGTGCACATCTCTGACCAGGGCCTCGTTCACCTCAACTGAAAAGGGCTTTTCTCTCGCCCTCCACACCTCCACATCTCCAGTCCAGGCAACATTCTTGTAAATCTCCTCTGCTCCCTTTCCAGTGCAATCACATCTTTTCTGTAATGTGGTGACCAGAACTGCACACAGTACTCCAGCTGCGGCCTAACCAGTGTTTTATACAGTTCAAGCATAACCTCCTTGCGCTTGCATTCCATGCCTTGACTTATAAAGGCAAGTATCCTTCTTAACCACCTTATCTACCTGGCCTCCTACCTTCAGGGATCTGTGGACCTGCACTCCAAGGTCCCTTTGTTTCTCTACACTTTTAAGTATCGTACCATTTAATATATATTCCTTTGCCTTGTTAGACCTCCCCAAATGCATTACCTTGCATTTATCCAGATTGAATTCCATTTGCCACTGTTCTGCCCAGCTGACTAGTACATTGATATCTTCATTATCAACCACACAGCTTATTTTAGTGTCATCTGCAAACTTCTTAATCATACCCCCAACATTCAAGTCCAAGTCATTGATATAGACCAGAAAAAGCAAGGGACCCAGCACTGAGCTCTGCTGAACCCCACTAGATTCGATCCTCCAGTCACAAAAACACCCATCAACCATCACCCTTTGCTTCCTGCTTCCAAGCCAATTTTGGATCCAACTTGCCACTTTGGCCTGGATCCCATGGGCTATTATTTTCATGACTACTCTGCCATGTGGGACCTTATTAAAAGCTTTGCTAAAATCCATATACACTACATCGTACGCACTGCCCTCCTCGACCCTCCTGGTTATCTCCTCGAAAAATTCAATCAAGTTAGTCAGACATGACCTTGCCTTGACAAATCCATGCTGACTGTCCTTGATTAATCCATGTCTTTCCAAATGAAGATTTATCCTGTCCCTGAGAATTTTTTCCAATAATTTTCCCACCACCAAAGTTAGGCTGATTGGCTTGTAATTACTTGGTCTACCCCTTTCTCCTTTTTTAAACAAAGGTGTGACATTAGCAGTCCTCCAGTCCTCTAGCACCGCATCTGTAGTCGGAGAGGATTGGAAATGATGGTCAGAGCCTCTGCTATTTCCCCTTTTGCTTCTCTTAACTGCCTGGGATATATTTCATCTGAGCCTGGGGTTTATCCACCTTCAAAGATGCTTAAACCCCTTAATAGTTCCTCTCTCACTATGTTTATCTCATCTAATATTTAACACTCCTCCTCCCTCATTGCAAAGTCTGCATCACCCCTCTTTTGTGAAAACAGATGTAAAGTATTCATTAAGAATCATACCTATGTCCTCTGCATCCACACACAGATTTCCTTTATGGGGTTTCTAATTGGCCTCACTCTTTATTTAGTTATCCTCTTGCTCTTAAAGTATTTATAAAACATCTTTGGGTTTTTCTTGATTTTACTTGCCAACATTCTCTCATGCTCTCGCTTTGCTTTCCTGATATCTTTTTTAATTGCAATTTAATTGCACCCCTGCACTTCTTATACTCCTCTAGGATTTCGGCAGCATTGAGTTTGCGGTATCTGTCATGTGCATCCCTTTTTATCTTTATCATACCCTGTATGTCCCTTGTCATCCAGGCAGCTCAAGATTTGTTAACCCCATCCTTTTTCTTTAAGTGAACATACTTGCCCTGTACCCTCATGATCTCCTCCTTGAATGCCTCCCACTGCTCTGACATTGATTTACCATAAAGCAGCCGTTTCCAGTCGACTTTGGCCAAATCACATCTCAGCTCAGCAAAATTGGATTTTACCTCAATTGAGAACTTTTTTTCCTGGTCCATCTTTGTCCTTTTCCATAACTACACTAAATCTTTCTAAAATATGATCACTACCACCAAAATGTTCTGTGACTGATATCCCTTCCACCTGCCCCTCTTCATTCCCCAAAACCAAGTCCAGAACCGCCCCCTCCCTTGTTGGGCTTGTTACATACTGGCTAAAGAAGTTCTCCTGAATGCATTTTAGGAATTACACACCCTCTGTCCCATTCATGCTGCCTTTTCCCAGTTAATATTAGGGTAGTTGAAATCTCCCGTTATTACAGCTCTATAGTTTTTGAACTTCGCAGCATCCTATTTATATTGAAAAGCCTATTGCTCCAAGATACAAAGAAGTTCAAATATTAACCCTTAACTCCCCAAGGTGACAAAGTTTACATAACTCCCAGCCTCGGCAAACAATCCATCCGTCACCTTCCTTATGCATATCTATATGTAACCGACTGCGAGACCTTCGCTATGTCTCTAGAAGTGCCCTAGAAGGAATCTCAAAGAGACTGTGGCTGTGATTTTCGCAACCTCAGCAGGTCGGGTGCAGTCCAGGTCAGAAGTAGGTCCCCACTCCTGTCTCCAACATGATTCTCTGTTGATTGGGCTAGATATGCCCATCCAGCGAGTTTCCTGGCCAAATGAAGGAAGCAGGTCTGATGATGTCATTTGATGACATCAGCCTGTTTCCTTAAAGGGACCATGCACAAATTTATTTTGACAGTTGTGCTGTCAGTGTTACATAGAAACATAGAAAATAGGTGCAGGAGTAGGCCATTCGGCCCTTCGAGCCTGCACCACCATTCAATAAGATCATGGCTGATCATTCCCTCAGTACCCCTTTCCTGCTTTCTCTCCATAACCCTTGATCCCCTTAGCCATCAGGGCCATATCTAACTCCCTCTTGAATATATCCAATGAACTGGCATCAACAACTATATGCAGCAGGGAATTCCACAGGTTAACAACTCTCTGAGTGAAGAAGTTTCTCCTCATCTCAGTCCTAAATGGCCTACCCCTTATCCTAAGACTGTGTCCCCTGGTTCTGGACTTCCCCTGAGACAATCAGTTCCAAAGAAAACAGACCCAGCATCTCCAATCTTTCCTCATGGCCACAATTCTCCAGTCCAGGCAACACTCTAGTAAATCTCCATATGCACCCTCCCAGTGCAATCACATCTTTCCTGCGATGTGATGATCAGAACTGCGCACAGTACTCTGGCCGTGGCCCACTACTGTTTTATACAGTTCAAGCATGATGTTCCTGCTCCTGTATTCCATGCCTCAACTAATAAAGGCAAGTATTCCATATGCCTTCTTAACCACCTTATCTACCTGACCTGCTACCTTTAGGGATCTGTGGTACTGCCCTCCAAGATCCCTTTGTTTCTCTACACTTTTCAGTGGTGTACTACTTAATGTTTGTTTTATAATCTGCAACATACTCTGTTGCCCCTGTAGATTTTTGCACTTTTCTTTGCTATATATCTACAATTCATGGTTTGGATTCCCATTGAACATCTCTTTTTTTAAATTCCTTCCTGCTTTTTTTAAGCAGCCACCATAGCAACTAACTTCAAACCTTATCTCTTCCAGCATAAAAAGGGGCCTCTCCATATTCCATACATCACTTTTGCCCGGGAAAAAAATGGGTGGAGCTAAAATAAACAGAACACACTTTCTTTGGAAGACAGACTTTCAAACAAATGAAAATTCTTGCACTCCCCAAACAACTGCTTCTTTTTTTTCCATCTGTTAAACAACCAGCATACAACATTTCCGGACCATAAAGATACAGCAAACACATCATCACCATCATCATCACCATAGGCAGTCCCTCGGAGTCGAGGATGACTTGCTTCCACTCTAAAAATGAGTTCTCAGGTTACTGAAGAGTCCAATGAGGGACCTACATTCTCTGTCACAGGTGGGGCAGTGGTTGAAGGAAAGGGTGGGTGGGGAGCCAGGGTTGATGCACGCTCCTTCCGCTGTCTACGCTTGGTTTCTGCTTGTTCTCGGCAATGGGACTCGAAGTGCTCAGCGCCCTCCCGAATGTTCTACCTCCACTTTGGGCGATCATGGACCCAGGATTCCCAGGTGTTGGTGGGGATGTTGCACTTTATCAAGGAGGCTTTGAAGCGTTTTCTCTGCCCACCCAGGGCTCGCTTGCCGTGACGAAGCTCCATGTAGAGTGCTTGCTTTGGGAGTCTTGTGTCGGACATGCGGATGATGTGGCCTGCCCAACAGAGCAATTCTTTGCTGAATCACTAATTACATCCAAACCCTTTGAAGTTCTTTTTGGATTCCACATGGTCCTTCTGCCCATTCTGTTTCATAACCTTTCTCAACACCACTTTAATCTCCTGAAACATCTCACCCCTTACCCCCAGGTTCGGTACTTCTTGAACCATTTCTTTAGCTTGGTCATGTTATAGGGGGCCACATAATCGCTTTCCAATAACCCTGTTTGGCTGTCCTGTTCAGACGGCACAAACCTTTGTTCCCACATGGGGTTCATCGGCGCCGGGTCCGCAGGCGTCTCAGGCGGAGGGCTTACATTCCCGCACTAGTGCCCGTCATCAGACTCCTCCCTTTCCTTCACCTCTTGTTCCATACCGGGGTTCATTAGACAAATAATTCTCCTTTTTATGCCCAGTTCTTTTCTTAGTTTCTGACTCTTCTGCACACATTTTGTGTGATCAGTTTCACTCTCTTTTTGGTTTTGCAGCACTTAAAAGCTGCTTTCACTTCTCTGGCTGTCTCCTCAGCCTCGTGGGCCTGCCTAAAATTTGTATTGCACTCCCCCTGATATTCATCCCACCCTCTCGAGCATTCTGTAACCTGACATTGCAAGTATTCTATTGTTTTCTCCAGCCGCAGCTTTTTGGCCTTTCTTTCATTCTGTGACTCTTTCAGTTCCTTGAACAAGCGATTAACCATTGCTTCTCTATCGCTAGCTTTCCTTTTTAACTCCTCAATGGTCTTCACCAGCTCTTTCCATTTTAACCTATTATCTGACTCCCTGTGGTAAACCATCAGCCAGGCTGCGTTGTGCCACAACGGTTTAGTGAGTGGACCCTCTGTCCAATCTTTCACTTTCTGGACAGGGTCTTCCCCATCCCTTATATCCTACACCCCTGGGTCAGTTGGTCTGATTCTACGATGAAGATATTTCACTATCAACTCATCCATAGACGTCTCTTTTTATCCCCACAGTCAGTGTTCTTAGCTTAATGTCCCTTTGGTGGTCGTTATTTCTGTAGGACTTTTTCCAATGGGTTTCGAACATCAAAATTTTCCAATACAATAGATTTTTATTAAAAAGATTAAAAATGACTATGTGTTCTGAGTTCAACACTACCGCATACAGATTTAAAATCAAAAATCAAAACAGCAAATCTCTAGTTTACCGATTTTAGATTCACATGCCTCAATTCCCCCAGTTACATACAATTAAACGAACCTTAAACTTTGCAATGTATATGTTCCTACATGAATTGGTTATGCACAATTCCTCTGGCAATTTTTTCTTTTCTTTATTAATAATTTAGCATTGTTGTTGCCAAATTAAGTTTATCTAAGGATTAAGTCATGGCAAGACCTCGGACATGTCTTATGCTCCTCCTGTACTATGTGGGAAGTCAGGGACGCTTTCAGTGTCTCTGACAACTATGTGTACGGGAAGTGCATCCGCCTCCAGCTCCTGACGGACGGCATTGTGGCACTGGAGCTGCGGGTGGATGAACTCTGGAGCATCCACCGTGGTGAGAATGACGTGAATAGCATGTTTAACGAGTTGGTCTTACGGCAGGTAAAAGGTACACAGCCGGATAGTAAATGGGTGATCAACAGGAAAAGCAGTGGAAGGAAGGTAGTGCAGGGGTCCCCTGCGATCATCCCCCTGCAAAACAGATACACTGCTTTGGGTACTGTTGAGGGGGATGACTCATCAGTGGGGGAGCAGCAGCAGCCAAGTTCATGGCACCATTGGTGGTTCTGCTGCACAGGAGGGCAGGAAAAAGAGTGGGAGAGCTATAGTGACAGGGGATTCAATTGTAAGGTGAATAGATAGTCATTTCAGCAGCCACAACCGAGACTCCAGCATGGTATGTTGCTTCCCTGGTGCAAGGGTCAAGGATGTCTCGGAGTGGGTGCAGACATTCTGAAAAGGGAGGGTGAACAGCCAGTTGTTGTGGTGCATATAGGTACCAACGATATAGGTAAAAAACGGGTTGAGGTCCTACAAGATGAATTTAGGGAGCTAGGAGCTGAATTAAAAAGTAGAACCTCAAAAGTAGTAATCGCAGGATTGCTACCAGTGCCACGTGCTAGTCGGAGTAGGAATTTCAGGATATATCAAATGAATACGAGGCTTGAGGAGTGGTGCAAAAGGGAGAGGTTCAAATTCTTGGGACATTGGAACCAGTTCTGGGGGAGATGGGACCAGTACAAACCGGACGGTCTGCACCTGGGCAGGACCGGAACTAATGTCCTTGGGGGAGTGTTTGCTAGTGCTGTTGGGGAGGAGTTAAACTAACATGGCAGGGGGATGGGAACCTATGCAGGGAGACAGAGGGAAATAAAATGGAGGCAGAAGCAAAAGATAGAAAGGAGAACAGTAAAAGTGGAGGGCAGAGAAACCCAAGGCAGAAAACAAAAAGGGCCACATACAACAAAATTGTAAAGGGGCAAAGTGTGTTAAAAAGACAAGCCTGAAGGCTCTGTGCTTCAATGCGAGGAGTATTCAGAATAAGGTGGAGGAATTTACTACACAGACAGCAGTTATCGGATATGATGTAATTGGCATCACGGAGACATGGCTCCAGGGTGACCAAGGCTGGGAACTCAACATCCAGGGGTATTCAACATTTAGGAAGGATAGGTAGAGAGGAAAAGGAGGCGGGGTGGCGTTGCATGTTGAAGAGGAAATTAATGCGATATAAGGAAGGACATTAGCTTGGATGATGTGGAATCTGTATGGGTGGAGCTACGAAATATCAAAGGGCAGAAAACGCTAGTGGGAGTTGTGTACAGACCACCAAACAGTAGCAATGAGAATGGGGACAGCATCAAACAAGAAATACGGGATGTGTGCAATAAAGGTACAGCAGTTATCATGGGCGACATTAATCTACATATTGATTGGGCTAACCAAACTGGTAGTAATGCGGTGGAGGAGGATTTCCTGGAGATTATTAGGGATGGTTTTCTCGACCAATATGTCGAGGAACCAACGAGAGAGCTGGCCATCCTAGACTGGGTGATGTGTAATGAGAAGGGACTAATTAGCAATCCTGTTGTGCGAGGCCCCTTGGGGACGAGTGACCATAATATGGTAGAATTCTTTATTAAGATGGAGAGTGACACAGTTAATTTGGAAACTAGGGTCCTGAACTTAAGGAAAGGTAACTTCCACGGTATGAGGGGTGAATTGGCTAGAATAGACTGGCAAAGGATACTTAAAGGGTTGACAGTGGATAAGCAATGGCAAACAGTTAAAGGTCACATGGGTGAACTTCAGCAATTGTACATCCCTGTCTGAAGTAAAAACAAAACGCGGAAGGTGGCTCAACCGTGGCTAACAAGGGAAATTAAGGAATGTGTTAAAACCAAGGAAGATGCATGCAAATTGGCTAGAAAAAGCAACAAACTGAGGGCTGGGAGAAATTTAGAATTCAACAGAGGAGGACTAAGAATTTAATTAAGAGGGGGAAAATAGAATACGAGAGGAAGCTTGCAGGGAACATGAAAACTGACTGCAAAATCTTCTATAAATATGTGAAAGAAAAAGATTAGTGAAGACAAACGTAGGTCCCTTGCAGTCGGATTCAGGTGAATTTATAATGGGAAACAAAGAAGTGGCAGACCAATTGAACAAATACTTTGGTTCTGTCTTCACAAAGGAAGACACAAATAACCTTCCGAATGTTCTAGGGGACAGTGGGTCCAGTGAGAATGAGGATCTGAAGGATATCCTTATTAGGCGGGAAATTGTGTTGGTGAAATTGATGGGATTGAAGGCCGATAAATCCCCGGGGCGTGATAGTCTGCAACCCAGAGTACTTAAGGAAGTGGCCCTAGAGCTAGTGGATGCATTGGGGATCATTTTCCAACAGTCTATCGACTCTGGATCAGTTCCTATGGACTGGAGGGTAGCTAATGTAACACCACTTTTTAAAAAAGGAGAGAAAGAGAAAACGGGTAATTATAGACCGGTTAGCCTGACATCAGTAGTGGGGAAAAACGTTGGAATCAATCATTAAGGATGAAATAGCAGCGCATTTGGAAAGCAGTGACAGGATCGGTCCAAGTCAGCATGGATTTATGAAAGGGTAATCATGCTTGACGAATCTTCTGGAATTTTTTGAGGATGTAACTAGCAGAGTGAACAAGGGAGAACCAGTGGATGTGGTGTATTTGGACTTTGAAAAGGCTTTTGACAAGGTCCCGCACAAGAGATTGGTGTGCAAAATCAAAGCGCATGGTATTGGGGGTAATGTACTGACGTGGATAGAGAACTGGTTGGCAGACAGGAAGCAGAGAGTCGGGATAAACGGGTCCTTGTCAGAATGGCAGGCAGTGACTAGTGGAGTGCCGCAGGGCTCAGTCCTGGGACCCCAGCTCTTTACAATATACATTAACGATTTAGATGAAGGAATTGAGTGTAATATCTCCAAGTTTGCAGACGACACTAAACTGGGTGGTGGTGTGAGCTGTGAGGAGGATGCTAAGCAGCTGCTGGGTGACTTGGACAGGTTAGGTGAGTGGGCAAATGCATGGCAGATGCAGTAAAATGTGGATAAATGTGAGGTAATCCATTTTGGGGGCAAAAACACGAAGGCAGAATATTATCTGAATGACGGCAGATTAGGAAAAGGGGAGGTGCAACGAGACCTGTGTGTCATGGTTCATCAGTCATTGAAAGTTGGCATGCAGGTACAGCAGGTGGTGGAGAAGGCAAATGGTATGTTGGCCTTCATAGCTCAGGGATCTGAGTATAGGAGCAGGGAGGTCTTACTGAAGTTATATAGGACCTTAGTAAGGCCTCACCTGGAATATTGTGTTTAGTTTTGGTCTCCTAATCTGAGGAAGGACGTTCTTGCTATTGAGGGAGTGCAGCGAAGGTTCCGCAGACTGATTCCAGGGATATCTGAACTGTCATATGAGGAGAGACTGGATCAACTGGGCCTTTATTCACTGGAGTTTAGAAGGATGAGAGGGGATTTCATAGAAACGTAAAAGATTCTGACAGGACTGGGCAGGTTAATGCGGGAAGAATGTTCCCGATAGAAACATAGAAACATAGAAAATAGGTGCAGGAGCAGGCCATTCATCCCTTCTAGCCTGCACCGCCATTCAATGAGTTCATGGCTGAACATGAAACTTCAGTACCCCCTTCCTGCTTTCTCGCCATAACCCTTGATCCCCCGAGTAGTAAGGACTTCATCTAACTCCCTTTTGAATATATTTAGTGAATTGGCCTCAACTACTTTCTGTGGTAGAGAATTCCACAGGTTCACCACTCTCTGGGTGAAGAAGTTTCTCCTCATCTCGGTCCTAAATGGCTTACCCCTTATCCTCAGACTGTGACCCCTGGTTCTGGACTTCCCCAACATTGGGAACATTCTTTCTGCATCTAACCTGTCTAAACCCGTCAGAATTTTAAACGTTTCTATGAGGTCCCCTCTCATTCTTCTGAACTCCAGTGAATACAAGCCCAGTTGATCCAATCTTTCTTGATAGGTCAGTCCCGCCATCCCGGGAATCAGTCTGGTGAACCTTCGCTGCACTCCCTCAATAGCAAGAATGTCCTTCCTCAAGTTAGGAGACCAAAACTGTACACAATACTCCAGGTGTGGCCTCACCAAGGCCCTGTACAACTGTAGCAACACCTCCCTGCCCCTGTATTCAAATCCCCTCGCTATGAAGGCCAACATGCCATTTGCTTTCTTAACCGCCTGCTGTACCTGCATGCTAACCTTCAATGACTGATGTACCATGACACCCAGGTCTCGTTGCACCTTCCCTTTTCCTAATCTGTCACCATTCAGATAATAGTCTGTCGCTCTGTTTTTACCACCAAAGTGGATAACCTCACATTTATCCACATTATACTTCATCTGCCATGCATTTGCCCACTCACCTAACCTATCCAAGTCACTCTGCAGCCTAATAGCATCCTCCTCGCAGCTCACACTGCCACCCAACTTAGTATCATCCGCAAATTTGGAGATACTGCATTTAATCCCCTCGTCTAAATCATTAATGTACAATGTAAACAGCTGGGGCCCCAGCACAGAACCTTGCGGCACTCCACTAGTCACTGCCTGCCATTCTGAAAAGTACCCGTTTACTCCTACTCTTTGCTTCCTGTCTGACAACCAGTTCTCAATCCACGTCAGCACACTACCCCCAATCCCATGTGCTTTAACTTTGCACATTAATCTCTTGTGTGGGACCTTGTCGAAAGCCTTCTGAAAGTCCAAATATACCACATCAACTGGTTCTCCTTTGTCCACTTTACTGGAAACATCCTCAAAAAATTCCAGAAGATTTGTCAAGCATGATTTCCCTTTCACAAATCCATGCTGACTTGGACCTATCATGTCACCATTTTCCAGATGCACTGCTATGACATCCTTAATAATTGATTCCATCATTTTACCCACTACTGAGGTCAGGCTGACCGGTCTATAATTCCCTGTTTTCTCTCTCCCTCCTTTTTTAAAAAGTGGGGTTACATTGGCTACCCTCCACTCCATAGGAACTGATCCAGAGTCAATGGAATGTTGGAAAATGACTGTCAATGCATCCGCTATTTCCAAGGCCACCTCCTTAAGTACTCTAGGATGCAGTCCATCAGGCCCTGGGGATTTATCGGCCTTCAATCCCATCAATTTCCCCAACACAATTTCCCGACTAATAAAGATTTCCCTCAGTTCCCCCTCCTTACTAGACCCTCTGACCCCTTTTATATCCGGAAGGTTGTTTGTATCCTCCTTAGTGAATACCGAACCAAAGTACTTGTTCAATTGGTCTGCCATTTCTTTGTTCCCCGTTATGACTTCCCCTGATTCTGACTGCAGGGGACCTACGTTTGTCTTCACCAACCTTTTTCTCTTTACATACCTATAGAAACTTTTGCAATCCGCCTTAATGTTCCCTGCAAGCTTCTTCTCGTACTCCATTTTCCCTGTCCTAATCAAACCCTTTGTCCTCCTCTGCTGAGTTCTAAATTTCTCCCAGTCCCCAGGTTCGCTGCTATTTCTGGCCAATTTGTATGCCACTTCCTTGGCTTTAATACTATCCCTGATTTCCCTAGATAGCCACGGTTGAGCCACCTTCCCCTTTTTATTTTTACACCAGACAGGAATGTACAATTGTTGTAATTCATCCATGCGGTCTCTAAATGTCTGCCATTGCCCATCCACAGTCAACCCCCTCAGTATCATTCGCCAATCTATCCTAGCCAATTCACGCCTCATACCTTCAAAGTTACCCTTCTTTAAGTTCTGGACCATGGTCTCTGAAATTACTGTTTCATTCTCCATCCTAATGCAGAATTCCACCATATTATGGTCACTCTTCCCCAAGGGGCCTCGCACAATGAGATTGCTAATTAATCCTCTCTCATTACACAACACCCAGTCTAAGATGGCCTCCCCCCTAGTTGGTTCCTCAACATATTGGTCTAGAAAACCATCTCTTATGCACTCCAGGAAATCCTCCTCCACCGTATTGCTTCCAGTTTGGCTAGCCCAATCTATGTGCATATTAAAGTCACCCATTATAACTGCTACACCTTTATTGCATGCACCCCTAATTTCCTGTTTGATGCCCTCCCCAACATCCCTATTACTGTTTGGAGGTCTGTACACAACTCCTACTAACGTTTTTTGCCCTTTGGTGTTCTGCAGCTCTACCCATATAGATTCCACATCATCCAAGCTAATGTCTTTCCTAACTATTGCATTAATCTCCTCTTTAACCAGCAATGCTACCCCACCTCCTTTTCCTTTTATTCTATCCTTCCGATGTTGGGGAAGTCCAGAACCAGGGGACATAGTCTTAGGATAAGGGGTAGGCCATTTTGGACTGAGATGAGGAGAAACTTCCTCACTCAGAGAGTTGTTCACCTGTGGAATTCCCTACCGCAGAGAGTTGTTGATGCCAGTTCATTGGATATATTCAAGAGGGAGTTAGATATGGCCTTATGGCTAAAGTGAACAAGAGGTATGGAGAGAAAGCAGGAAAGGTGTACTGAGGGAATGATCAGCCATGATTTTATTGAATGGTGGTGCAGGCTCGAAGGGCCAAATGGCCTACTCCTGCACCTATTTTCTATGTTTCTATGTTTCTATATTTCTAATGTATATATCCAACTATTTATAATTATCCTATTCCCCCAGTTATGTACAATTAAGACCTATGTTAACTGGTTATGCACAATGCTTCCCACAATGTATATATCCAACTTGTTACAGTCCCCAATTTCCCCAGTTATGTACAATTACTCTTACATTAACTGGTCATTCCACTCATCAATAACTATGCTCAAACTGGCTCAGTATAATTCAATGGGTGATGAGTCCAACCAAATATACTTTCCATGTTTTTCCTTCCACATGTTCCCTTCCACGTGTTAGATGGCTTTCTTCCAACACCTCCTTCCAGTGTCCATTCCAAGCTCTAGAGAAAGAAAATTCCTTTGTCTTCTCTGTTTATAGCACAGAAAAAGTGGAACAGTCAGATGTTCTGTTCTGTTTGGTTAGAGATAACGTGACCATGTCACTGATTGGCCATCTCGAATGTCACTCAATGTCCCTTCCCTTCCTGTTTCAATTCAAACTTTACACAGTCCTGTCAGACTTCCTGTTTGATGCCTCTTCCTGTTTCAATTCAAACTGCTTGCCCCATCCCCTGAGGCTGCTTTCAAACATCTTACAGATGATTTTGTTCTCCCACAAGCCTTCACCGAAAGGCCAAATAAACTGAGCCTCTGTCTGTAGATACTGCTATGTGTTTGGGGCTTCCTGCGATCTCGACTCCTCTGTTGTCCACCTGTATCTCACTCCTTGCTGCTGATGATGCTCATTCTCTTCTTCGTCCGAAGTCTAATCAAAAGCAGCATGGCATCACCCATCATGATCTTCTCTGTTTGAAAATCAAAAAACTCTACAAATAAGTCTCTCACAACAAATACTCTCCCCAAACTTTGTCCCAGGGGGAATTAAGAAAGCAGCTGTGAGTACCGAGCCTTTATTGTAGATTGGACCCCCCCTCCCCTTTTATAGGGGTCACTTGGAAAAAAAAAATTTGATTTTAGTGCCCCAAAAAAAATACAAAAAACAAAAAAAAAAGGAAAAAAGAGGGCAGTTGAAAAATGTTTGGAGTGTCCCCCAGATTGGAGGGCACTTGACTTAACTGTTTTGTTTTCAACCAAAAGAGTTGTAGATCGGACCTCCTGACCTTTAACCATGCTGATAAATTGTCGCTTAATCTCGTCTCGGTTTCACTGCTGAGATTCCTGAACCCGGGAAACCCAATAATTCTAAATCGGGCATTATAGGAGCCTGATTTATATAATGAGCATCGCACCTCTCCATGGCGGGATATTCAGACAGCCCAATATCCACCACTGTAAAGTAGGCACAGACCCAGGCGCGTGTGCCAGGGGTTGGATGGCATTTTGCACATTTGTTGATTTAACCACTCCTTCCACCCCCCCCCCCCCCGCCCCGCCTACCCCCCACCCTGCCTACGCTCCTCCCCTCTGACCCTCTCCCACCCATCATGGTGCAGTTAATATTAAGGCCTTAGTATCAAGAATGGAACTAATAGGGTCGATTTTAACCCTTCCTGTCCGGCAGAACCCCGGCAGATGGGTAGTTACATTTACCCAGGTTACTTCCCCGCTCTGGAAATGCCGACAGCTGACTGTTCCAATTTTAACTTGCTCAACTGAGCAGCCAGCAAGGACATCACCCAAAGCTGTGGAGATCTTTTTAACATATGCATATCGGCTCCCAATTGCAATTGTCCCCCCTTCCAGATGCTGGACTTTAAACCTCAATTGCTCCAATTCGTGACTGCTCACAGGTTACTTCCCGTTGTCTCAGATTCCCACTCTCCTGAGTCCACCCATCTTCATACTCCATTTTGAATATCCCTAGCACTTCCAAGGATCAGTCTTTCATCCCAACCAGATGGCCAAGGAAATAGTATCCTGGGGGCTGATTTTCAGTAAGACCTCCGCCCACCTCAGTGCAGCCGATAGCTGCTGAGGTACTGGACGGTACTTTGGATGGGATATTCAGGAAGGAGGTCCCTCGAAGGTCGGCGGGCGTCAAATGGAAGACGTACGCCGCCAATCTGGGTGGCAGCTGGCGGGAGGTCGTGTTCTCGGCGGCAGAGATGCTTGCCGCCCAAGTGCCGCCGAGGATGGAGTCGGGCCCACGGAGGGTCGAAGATATGAAAAAAAACAAGCAAAAAATAAAAAAAGTATCTGAAGACCTTCAGGGGACCACATCCAGGTAAGTTGCTGTTGACAAAAAGTATTAAAATGTTCACTTTCCTTTTTTTCAGGTTCTTCATACCATCGGGGACAGACCAGCCTCCAGCCAGCTGTCCACCCCCGTTCTGCTGCCAACTCCCACCCGCAGGAATCTAGGAGGAGCTCAGTTGTGTCACTCGGCCGTCTGCTGACATCAGCGGGCAGTTTCTGGTGGCTCTCCCATCTCGCCCACTCCAGGTCACCCCGAAAGTTACACTGGGCAGATCGTCAAGAGGAACGTTTGCGGGAGTGGGCGGCAGTCGGCGGCAGTGGGCGGTGAGGTGCTGAAAATCGGCCCCCATATCACAAAGGGAACCAGAGAACCATACAGCACAAGGAAAGGTTATTTGTATATGTGTTGGTTATCAAGTTAGTCCCACTGCTCTGCTCTTTCCCTGTAACCCAACTTTTTTTTTCCTTTTCAAGTATTTATTTTATTCCTTTTTGAAAATCACTATTGAATCTGCTTCCACCACCCTTTCAGAAAGTGCATTCCAGATCATAACAACTCATTGTGTAAAAAAATTCTCATCTTTATCTCTGGCATGTGTTTGGACATCTGGCAAGGATAAATCTGTGATGGCCAAATAGACTGCACACATCATCATCATAGGCAGTCCCTCGGAATCGAGGAGGACTTGCTTCCGCTCCCAAAGTGAGTTCTTTGATGGCTGAACAGTCCGATACGAGAGCCACAGACTCTGTTACAGTTGGGACAGACATTCGTCGGGGGAAGGGGTGGGTAGGGCTGGTTTGCCACGTGCTCCTTCCGCTGCCTGCGCCTGGCCTCTTCATGCTCCTTGCATTGAGACTCAAAGAGCTCAACGCCCTCCCGGATGGACTTTCTCCACCTCGGGCGGTCTGCGGCCAGGGTCTCCCAGGTGTCAATGGTGATGTCACACTTTATCAGGGAGTCTTTGAGGATTTCCGCTGTCCTTCTTTGGCTCGTTTACCATGAAGGAGCTCCGCATAAAGCATTTGCTTAGGGAGTCTCGTATCTGGCATGCGTACTATGTGGCCTGCCCAGCGAAGCTGATCGATAAGTGTACAAGTGTAATGCAGGGCTGCTGGTATCTGCAACTATATTCCCGCAGGAGTCAGTGATTCAGGAGAGGTGGCAAGAATGTTCAGCAAAAGGGAGAAAGCTGATTGGTGTTGTTATGAAATTAGGGGAAGGATCTACATCAAGCAGAAGATTACTATGATCAGTTTAAGAGCCACCATCTGATATTATAATGAAAACTCAATGGGGATTGTGTCAAAGTCAATGTGTTAATTTGAGTATTGATAATTAATTAAATCAATACCCAGTGAACACTTGTAAAAAAAATAATCTTTATGAGGTTACTTCAGTAGCTGTCAGATCAAAAAATAAAAACAGAACACAATTAACCGGAACACATTTTATTTAAACAAATATTACAGGTGCAACAAAAACAGAAATTGCAGGAAACACTCAGGAAGTTGGTCAGCATCTGTGGAGAGAAAATGATGTTTCAGGTGTGCACCCTTCATCAGAACATTTTTATACATGTTGAACATTTAAGTCCAAACATGTTGAATTGTACCAAATGTTTTTCAGACAGCTCTGTACTGGGGATCCACTGTTACATTTTTGGGTTTGTTTATCCTTTTCTAGATATTCTTGGCTTCTGTGTTTCACTTTGTTCTCATGGGTGGGTCATTAGCCCTCACCCTTGCAATTGTTTCCAACTGCCCTGATACCCATGGCAAGTATCAGCATGCCCTTCGTAATGAAAGAAGAGCACTGTTTTAGATTGCTTCAGCACCTGCTCTATCTCAGGTCTCCAATGGTTCATCTGAGGAGGCATCAGAGTAGCACCAATACCAACCCTTATTGTTATACATTAAATGGCAAATAGATTTGTTATGTCTTTAGATGCTCTGATAATGACTCCACGAGGCAATGTGTTGTACTTGAACTGTAGTGAACTTAGTCCTTTATTGATAACTCCAGAGTGAGGATCACACCTGGTGGCCTGCCTTTTATACTAGGCCTGGCACACCTGTACAGGTAACCTACAAGTCTCCCACTGTGGTGCCCTCTGGTGGCACACCTTGTAATAGTACAAGCAGTAACCATGTAGGATACATGACAAGGTTTATTAAAAAAGTAAATGAACAAACAATAATCATGGAAACATAATAGCCCTGAAATCCCACTCGTTCTTTGGATTGAATTCAAACAGAGGGGTCGGAAACTGGGGTAGAACCCAATTCTACTGGATTTCTGCTCTAAGTTAACTGGGCACTTCTTCCACCCCCTCAACCACAGCCTAATTTCAGAGTTTGGGTGGATCTGGGTAGTGGTTTCTGCAGCAAATACTTTAAACTCAACCTTGGAAAGCTTATTTCTCTACCAATCTCCAGTATTTTTTTGTATTTTTGCTGATGACAACTTCTTCGCCACCTACTTTTGAAGGTTATGCTGTGATGATCACATTCTATATTTCCCTCAATCCTAAAGAGACCACAATAGATTCTCCATTGTTCTGTGGAGGAACAAGAGGAGGAGCAAAGGAAGGACATCATGCAGGTCATGAAGCTCTTAGCTCCAAATGACACAGGAACAGTTCTTGCAGTGCTTGCGTTTCATAATAGACCACAAGCTTCAAACTGACCTACAGCTCTGCTGCACCACAGGCACCGCACTGCCAGTGGCTGTAGATGTCTCAAAGGCCTGGTATGCTCCATCAGCATCTGAACATGGTAAAGACTGATGGGCTGGATTTTCGTCTTTTGAGATTTCGGGGCGATAATGGTGGCAGGGCTGTCCTGATACTGCCTTAAAAAGTTTGCACCCTTGTCTGCAAAATTTGGCAAAATATTAGGTTCCATGATCAGGGGCATAAAATTAGGTGTTACACAAGGAGGTTTGTGCGCCCCAGCTGAAAATTGTGGCGTTAAAAATGTTTTGTTGAGTTAAGGAACATTCAGTGCCTTGCAACATTACGTTGTATATTGTATGGTTTTAATTTGGTGGGGGAGTTTTTGTTACTTTGTTGCAGTACAATTTATGATTCATCCTTTGCCATTGGTGTCTTGTATATCATTTCAACGTTCACGGGAGATGTGCCTTTATGGGAGCACATAGCGTGTCCAGTATTAGCTCCATCCCTCAGTTTCCTCCATTTAGGAGAACCAGTCTATTATGAGCTGGTGACATGTGACTCTCGGTCCAGCAGTATCTCCACGCTGCCTCCCCCGTAGATGGTGTGGCTCTCCAATGGGGGCCTCGCCAGGCTCCTCTTCATTGTCCTCCTCCTCCTGAGGCATACAATCCCCACTGGCAATGTCTGGCCCCTCATGAGGGCCAAGTTGTGCAACATGCAGCACACCACAATGAATTTGGATACCCGTTGAGGGGAGTATTGAGGCTGATCAGGCATTGGTCTGCCTGTAGGAGATGGCACTTTTCTCTGTCATCATTTCCTTTTAGAAGTGCAGCCTTCTCACATACTGCTCCTCAGAGAGCTGGAGGTAGGGGCATTGATGCCTTTAAACCCGTGGGGTTAAGCCCTCCTCCCCAGATGTCTTCGGCCTCTCCTCATCCATGGGCAGACATGGCCAATAGTCCTTCTTCTAGCTTGAGGCCGCCTAGCAATAGCGTCGAACTAGTAATGCCCCCATTAAATTCTTTCACTGAAGTTGGAAGGGCACTATAATGGCAGATAAAAGTGCCGTTTGCAAGTTGGAGCATCACGCAGTGTGGTGTGCACAACCATTAAGGTCAATGTGACCTGCGATGTAGAAGCCTTATTCCTCCAATTACATATGCTGCCAATACCGCCTGTTGCACCCTGGGAATGCCAGGTTTTTCAGACGTGTCCTGGGGCGGCCATTAAATGAGGCGTATGGGCCAAATTTTGCATCTAGGGCGTTAGCGGAGTGTTGCATGATGATTGACGTCATGATCTCAGTGAAACTAGAGGGCGGGATGCTAAGTTTTTGCGCCGCTGCAAGCCCTGAGCCGAATTTGCCGCTGGGCAGTAAAAGCAGGACACCCGCCGTAATTCCTAGAAACACCGTTTACCGCCCCTCCGGGGCACTAACTGAGGCACAATCGAGCCGAAAATCCAGCCCATCTCAGGGTAGGACTCATGAAAGGTGCCTAGTTGAATTCTCCTTTATTTGTCTCACCAGATGCAGACAGACCTGTGTATTTCCAGCAATTTTTGGTTTATAACCTGGTCACAGAAGCTGCTTTGCACTTGTGTTTGCTGAAAATGTTAATCTTTTGGGATTGTATAGCAACAGAATATTAATGGCCAAGATAATTAGACTTAATTATGGTTTTGCTGGTATTTAACGGCATGGAGTGTTTGTGCTCTATTGAAATCAGTAAAATTACTGCAATGACTGGGGAGGATACAAAATATATTCACAAATAAAAATGAGTGGGGCTTGATAATGGGAATGCCTCAAGCTGCGGAAGCAATTTAGCACAACAGGGTTCAGCAGCATGATGCCTCCTATCACCCTTAGTTGATTATGCTGCTCCAGAGATCCTTTAGATTTTTTGCATTAGTTTATTTATACAATGAAAACACTAGAAATGCTGGCTTTCTGAAATTATAACAGAAAATAATGAGCATGTGGTAGGGGCACAGGGTATGTTCCCTGCACCTGAATGGTGAGGCCCAAGGCTCTCCAGATATTGGTCCTCGGGCCTTATTATAATGCAGCTGGCGAAGACCAATAAAATATTGGGCTGCAGCCTGCAGGCCCTCAGGTAAGTGGGTTCCAGGGGTAAGGACAAGTATTCGGGCCTGGGGCCGGATCCTAGCTCAGGATCAGGTCAGGGATCATAGGAGCCAGGAATTGTGGGGCCGGGTATCAGGAGGGTTGATGCCATGAGCAGCGAAGACAGGGAGGTCGGGATGGGAGATCAGGGGCCAGGAATGGTGGAGATTGGGATGAGGAGATTGGAAGTTGGAGCTGGGAGCTGGACAGAACTGGGGTCAGGGCCAGGAGTTGGGCAGATAGCGATGAGGAGATTGGGGGTCAGAGCCGGGAGTTGGGCAGGAAGGGGGTCAGGGCAGGGAGTAAATTATTTTGGTGGTCGGGGCTTGGAGCGATGGGGGTGGGGGTGCGGTGGCAACAATGGTGGGGTGGATAGCGGCAGCAATCAGACTTTAATCTGGTCTCAGGTGAAGCACTCCTGGCTCCACATTCTGGTAAGTTACTTACCTTCTTTGTTGAGCCAAGCAGGCGACCCAAGGTCTGGTTCCATTGATTGCAGCTGACTCTGATGCCTCAGGGCAAAGCAATCTTGGAAACGGAGCATGAAACAGGTGTTAGGCCCCTTAATTGTCTGTTTCAGGATGTTTTTTGTCCTTACGCAATATGGCGGACAGCCCACTTCCAGATGGAAATGTGTGCACACTTCCTGCTAATTATATTGAGGCGTTAGTAGTCCAAGTAGCATCTGAAAACAAGCGCAATGCAGATCAATTTCTAAGCCAATGCGAGGAATTTTAACCTGGAGGAATGCAGGGGATTGAAAGCGGGTGGAGGGTTAAATCTGGTAAAAATTACAGCGCATCGGGAAGCCAGGTCCAACTTACCAACTTCCTTGTTTAACTCGAACGCATTAGGTTGGTTGCAAGCAACCACCTCAGGAGGGGTGGATTGCCCTTTAACATATTGTAATTGCTCAATTGAAGTGATATTTCAACACAGTTTTACATTTAACATCACATCCATGGGTATCCCAGGCTTCCTGAAACTCGCCAGTGCACTATGCTTTCTTCTCCTGCAATGGGGGAAAGAACAGACCTTTGCATGACTGTAATGTCATGTGTTCACTTGATAGGTGCAGTACATTTAGTGAGGGTGACTATCTAGGGAGGCATGAAATTGCTTAAGGATGAGGGTGAGTGGCAATGGTGGATGGATAGATGGGGATGTGAGGAAATGCATAGAAAGAGAAGGATGGATGCACTTACAAGTTAAATGGGTGTGAGAAGTGATGTGATTGAGTAGGCTTGAGAAGGCAGAGTGAGGGGTTGGGGTGATGTGCGCAGCAAGATGTAGGTGACTGTGCAACTATACTCACATTTCCTGATGTGGTTAGGTCACTAAAGCACTTCCTGCACTGAATCCAGGAGTGTGGCACAATGCTCCTACTGCTGATTTCCGTGGCCACCTCTGCCCTCGCCTTTTTTGTGGCAGCAGCAGGTTTCTTCTTCCCATTGCTGGGGATGAGTATCTCTCTGAAACTCCTCACAGCTCCCAGTGGTATACCAAAGGAGGCGTCATTGAAGCGGGGCACAGCCTTTGAGTGTCCTGAATCCATTGTCACACCTTGTCTTCTTTTGCATTCAATTCCAAACTCCTCCAAACTGCATCTTTGGATTAGTTCTTTAAATGCTGGAGTTGCGATTGAGTCATGTGGGTCCTCATTGTGCCCACTGCCACGCAATCAACTTCAAACCCGGAAATAAATAATAATGAGCTGGCTGTGCTAAAATGCCACCGAAAGACGTACTGAATTTATTTTTGGGATTCCCACATGCTATCAGACCAGACCTGTTCCTAACGCATCTCCGAGTTAATGTCAGGGTCCCTATTTCTGGATCCACCTTTATAGTTCTCCAAGAAAACCAAGGCTGGCTCTGACTGTATTTTGTATTTTGGATCCCAAAGCATTCAAAACAGCATTGGAATCATTCATGAGAGCATTCATGCCTGATAAGCTGAGGTCATCACTGTGCTAGGCATCAGTGTATCTAGATGCACAATGGCAGACTGTATTTCAGATAGCCATTGATACACATTAGCTATATCATCTTCATATCAGTTGAAATTGTAAATGGTTCCCTCTCCTCACACTTCGTACCCTTTTCCTTTTAAAATTGCAATAATCGCCACCCTCTATCTGTCTGATTTTGCAAATTATTACCCCAGCTCCAACCTCGCTTTCTTCCTCACATGTTCTTTTGCCTCCGAAATACATGTCCGTTTCTCCTGCAGCTCCCTATTTGAATCTCTCCACACAGAACAGAAGAAATAGTACTGGCTATAAGAGATACTGCAACTATCCTTTTAAAAGAATGTGCTCTAAACCACCTGATATTCACTACACCAGACAATTCAGTTGATCCTGGGCACAAGAAAAGTGATTATCATGGGAATTACTTCTGGGATTCCAAAGGCACTTCTAGATTTGGATAAGAAAGAAGAGGAAAAATTGGATGAGGACGACTTGCTGCCAGGAAGATCTGTGCGCCAGACAGTGATTGAGAGGATATTCACTTATGTGATTAATCTGTCTCTGCACAAACAGTTCAATCCAATTTTTCACAGTATGATGGCCATTTCAGTACTATGCCCCCCATTATTATCGACGACTATGCTTCAGTTATCATAGATGGCTACAATCCATCTGCTGCTATCTTAATATGGCATTTTCAAGTTAATTCTTAGCATCATATTTAATCAAAATGCCACTGCTTAATTCTTTACAAGTGAGTTGTGTATTTGTCTTCTCAAACTTAATCAATTGCTCTTTCTAGATGCTGTCTCAATGAGAGGTGTACATGTAGTTGCAGGCTGATCCTCAGGGGTGATCTTAAGTAATTGGATGTGGCCCTGGATGTACCTCTTAGTACTGGCCATAAGAGATACTGCAACTATTCTTCACTTTTAAACTTCACATTAATTCTAAACTGCACTTCTCATTTTGCGCTGATTGCCTACTCTTTACTGCTAAAGAAGGAACTTACAGTTAGGCTGTGCCTTATCAGGTCCCTTGGTGATTTGCAACCAATGGATTATTTTTGAAGTACAATCACAGTTGTTATATAGGCAAACGTGACAGCCAATTTATGCATAGGAGTACAGTGGTTATAGAAACATAGAAACTTATAGCGCAGAATGAGGCCATTTCAGCCCATTGTGTCCGTACCGGCCGACAAAGACCCACACAGCCCTCGGTCAGCATCCCTGAAGGTTACATATAAACCGATGGACAATAAACAATGGCAGACAGGTAAAGAGCATCTGGCCCAACCAGTCCATCCCACACAACTGCATTACCCCATGTATCGCAACATTTTGTACTCCACTGCACCCAGAGCCATGCGATCTCCTGGGAGAGGTGAAAACTGTAGTGTATGTAGGCATCTTTAGTAATGACTCCACGAGGCAGGGTATGGTCTTAAACTCTGCAGACTTGCAGTCTTTTATTAGCAGCTCCTGAGTGCTGACAACAAGCTGTGTGTTCCTTTTTATACTGGGTTACCTGCCATGTGCAGGTAACCCCTGGGTCTCCAGCAACAGCACCCTCTAGTGTACCGGTAAGGTTTGTACAATACAAGGACACATTCAATGTTGCATACAGTGTTACAGACATCACACAGTAAACAGGCATGCATACACAACAAAAAACAAATAAAAACCCAGGCCAATTGGGGAAAAAAAATCTGGGAAAATTCCTCTGCGACCCATCCAGGCGATCGAAACGAGTCCAGGAGATCATTCTAACCATATTAGATTCCCTGAAGTACTTACCATCGTGTCTGCGCCAACCACCAAGAGGTTATCCAGTCTAATCCCACTTACCAGCTCTAGGTCCATAACCCTGCAGGTTACGACACTTCAATTGCCCATCCAAGCACCTTTTAAATTTGGCGAGGGTTTCTGCCTCTACCACCTTTCCAGGCAGTGAGTTCCAGACCCCCACAAGCCCCTGCATGAAGAAGCCTCCCCTCAAAGTCCCTCTGAACCTTCCACCAATCACCCTAAATATATGCCCCCTCGTAATTGACCCCTCCACCAAAGGAAATAAACCCCTGTTGAACCATTATATCCAGGATCCTCAAAATTTTATACACCTCAATGAGGTCTTCCCTCAGCCTCCTCTGCTCCAAGAAGAACAAACCCAACCTATCTAATCTGTCTTCATAGCGAAGATTTTCCATTTCAGGCAGCATCCTCGTAAATCTCCTCTGTCCCCTCTCACATCCTTCCTATAATACGGCGACCAGAACTGCACGCAGTACTCCAGCTGTGGCCTAACCAGAGTATTATACAATTTAAGCATAACCTCCCTGCTCTTGTATTCTATGCCTCGACCAATAAAGGCAAGCATGCCATAACCACCTAATTCACCTGGCCTGCTACTTTCAGGGATCTGTGGACCAATGGTGGAGCTTTGGAGGTGTGGTCTATTCAGTTGGAGCTGTGCTGCTGCGAGAGAAGGAACTCCCTGCTGAAGCTCTTGTCTGGAAAGCATGGAGTGAGCCCTGAGACCAGCCCAGGAAGAGGAGGAAAGGGCTGGCTGACTACAATACAACGTCCGAGGGAGAGGAGGAGAGCTGAAAATTTCAACAACTTTATTTATTTCTACAAAGAATTGGAGAGAGTGGGAAAAGAGCAACAACCTGTGTGGAAGGAGGGTGATCTACAACATTCTACAGGTGGGTGTTGGTGCATTCCCCGAAATACATTGTTTATTGGTGGGGGAGAAATCTTCGAGGCCCGGAACATCGCGGGGGGTGTGTGTGTGTGGAAGTGTGTGTGGGGGTCTTGCTTACAGCTAGGCCCCACACACCACTGAAGCACCCCTCCCCCATTGCTTAGCCCGGGATAGCTGGAGCGACCTGGCTGAAGATTTACTAAATCACCCTATTAAACATCGTTGGGAGTGTGTGCCTGGGTGGCTCCAGCTGTCCCAGGTGAAGACATCTTCTCCTCCCGCCCGAAGATCATCCCATAAGACTGTGCCTTGCTTTGTTTTTTCATTATCTAGGGAGTGCGCCCCAGAAAAACACCCACCATCGCTGTGAGGGGAGACCTGCCCTCACAGCTTCCCTCTTTCCCACCCCCCGCTCTCTCTCTCTGTCACTCTCTCTGTCTCTCCCCTCTCCCCTCTCCCCTCTCCAATTGTCAACTAGGGGAGAGGTGTGCCTCATTGAGAGCTCCTCTGCTCATAAATTCAAACGAGGCCAATTTAAAATGATTAAGGCCTGTGGCTTTGGGGTGGGTGTAGCCCTTAAAGGGACCCCGTGATGGCGACCCCATCCACGCCGGTGGCAGGGCCAGCGAAGACTTATGCGCAGGCGGCGTCCACATCCACGGCGCCTCCTGTGCCACCTGCTGCCCTGCCATCATTCAGACTAATTACTAAGAAAAACAGGGTCAAGAGCTACACTCACCCCACAATGAGCATCGAGGAGTGCGTGCAGGCGATGGCTGGGGTAGTCGGCCCCTCGGCCATTGTCGCAGCCTCCAAGATGTCTGGGAAGGCAGTATTCCTCCTGGGGTCGGAGCGGGCGGTGTCCCTGGCCATCGAAAAGGGGCTCACGGTGGGCGGGACGTTCCTGCCGGTGGACCCACTCGAGGCCACCGCGCAGAGGGTCGTCCTTTCAAACGTCCCGCCCTTTGTTCCCGCTGAGCTCCTCCTCCATCACCTACACCAACTGGGGGAGGTAAGGTCGGGGATCAACCCCATACTGCTCGGCCTCAGGGAGAACAGCCTGCGCCACGTGTTCTCCTTCCGCCGCCAGCTCTTTGTCCGGCTGGCGCGGGAGGAGACGACGGAGGGCAATTTTAATGTGGTGCATGAGGGGACTGCCTACCGCGTCTTTTGGACGTCGGACGGTGTGCGGTGCCATGCCTGCAGGGAGGTGGGGCACGTTCGCAAGAACTGCCCCGCCTCCAAGGCCGCCAAACCACCGAAGGCGGCCAAGGCTGGCGCCGCCGCCACCCCTCCCCCTAGTAGCGTCCGCGTGCCGGGAGCTGTAGGTGCGCGGGCATCGTCGGGGGCCTTTGTTTTCACGGCCTCCGGCAGGGGGGAGGAAGAGCGTCCGATCGGAAGGAAGGCGCGGAGGAAGGCGAAACATCTCGAGGCGGGTCCCCTCAGTGCGCCAGACAGCTTGACCACCGCGCTCAGCCCAACCCCGTCACCGGCGAGCACGGGGTGCCCTGAGCCCATGCTCGAGCCCTTGTCCAATAACGCAGGGGGGCTCGGGTGTGGGCAAGATAAGAAAAAGGGGGTGGTGGAACGGGAGGCCTCGGCAGACATGGAGGTCTCCCTGCCTCCGCGCACCCCCAGGAACAAAAGGAGGCGCGGCTCCAATGAGGCGGAGGGGGAACAACATCCCTCCGCGGAGGAGTCGGTGCCCGCCGCGTGTCCCGCGTCCCCCACCAGCGCCCCCAAACTGCGCCGTAGACGGGAGGAATCTGTCCCCGGGGAGGGTGAGACAGTCGAGGCTGCCCAGCCTCTGCCTCCCGCGGATGGCGTGGAAGATCTGCCTGTCGTGGGGGGCGTGGGGCCAGCGGAGGAATACGATGCCGCCGGGTCGAGCGTCCCGGGGACTGAGGTGGGCGGGGCCGAAAAGGCCGAACCTGAGCCCGCCCAGCCAATATCCAACTTCCCCCGGGACTTGTTCGACTCGGCAGAAATATACAGTATTAACAATTTTAATGAATCTGTACACACTGTGCCGGTGGGTGGCGGCGGGGAGGGAGAAGAACAACAACCCTCGCCCCCTACTTTAGAGCTGGGGTACTTGGAGGACCTGGTACATTTCTTTGGCCAGGTCTCTCCGTGTTCCCCGGTTCCTGGGGCGGAGGAGGAACCCCTTCCGCTATCACTTCCTGACCCAGCACCACTTTTAAAAGAGCCCAGTGGGGACTCCTCTGCCGACGATCCTGGGGGTGGGATCGGGGCAGAGCCAGGGCCGGATGGAGCGGCCGGGCCGTTTGCCGTACCTCGTGCGGTCGACGGGCCGGCTGCTAGCGGCGACCTCCCGGAGGGGGACGGGGACTCGGTGGAGGACGCGGGTGAAGATCTCGAGTCCATCGCCAGTGAGGCGGTGGATCTCCTCGTGCCCGCCGCTGTGTCCCCCCTCATTCCCGTAGAGGAACTCCGGGACTTTTTGGTCCAGAGCCAGGGTCGCCGCAACCGAGCCCGTCTGGCCCTGGAAAGATGGTCTGAGCCGGGGCTGCTCATCGCTTCCGTCCGCGCCGCCACTAAAACCATGGCCGCGGGTGGGCCCTAATCAAAGGCGCAAGGCCTTGAGCTGCGCCGGCTCAAAAAGTTCCTCGCTGGGCTGCGGAGGGAGTGGAGGTCAACAAACGACTCCACTCCCCCCCAACAATAGGTTAGGTAGAGGTTGCACTATGCTTTTGTCATGAAGATAACCATAGCCAGCCTCAACATCAATGGCAGCAGAGGGGCACACCGTAGATTTAACAATTTTTCGCTCCTGCGGGAGGGGAAATATGCGGTGTGCTTCCTGCAAGAAACCCACACCGTTCCGGGAGACGAAGCCACGTGGCTCCTAGAATGGCAAGGAGAGGTCCGCATGAGCCGCCTCACCACCACTTCTTGTGGGGTGGCCATCTTGTTGGCCCCGCATTTTCAGCCGGAGATCTTGGAGGTCGAGGAGCCCGTGCCAGGCCGCTTGCTGCACATCACGGTTCGCCTGGGGGACGTGCCGCTCCATCTCGTGAACGTGTACGCCCCTCAGCCCGGCCCGCAGCAAACGCGCTTCTTCGAAGAGGTGTCCACTCTTCTTGGCTCCGTCGACGTTGGCGACTGCATTGTCCTCGGGGGGGATTTTAACTGCACCCTCGAGGCGAGGGACCGCTCCGGTGCCCCGCAGAGCATGACGGCGATGGAGAAGTTGAGGGAGCTGGTCGGGTCCTTCGACTTGGTGGACGTCTGGCGAAATCTCCATCCCAACTCCAGCGCCTTTACTTGGGTGAGGCCTGGAGTAGGATGGTCCACAGTCGACCGCCTTTACGTGTCTCGGGCGTACGTTTCCTGCGTCCCGGCGGCCTCCATGCGGCCGGTGCCGTGTTCGGACCACCACCTGGTGTGGGCGGAGCTCGCTTCGCTCCGCGCGAGGACGGGGTCCGCGTACTGGCATTTTAACATCCAGCTGCTGGAGGACGTGCGGTTCCAGGACTCGTTCCGTCGTTTCTGGGCCGACTGGAGAAGGAAGCAGGGGGGCTTCCCCTCCTTGAGGCTATGGTGGGACGTGGGCAAGGCTCACGTCCGCGTCTTCTGTCAAGAGTACGCGAGGGGGTCGACCAAGGGGCGGGCGGCCAAGGTCGGGCGCCTAGAAAAAGAGGTGCTCGACCTGGAGTCCCGTCTCGGTCAAGTCGTCGAGGACCCGGCCCTGCGGATGGTGTACGAAGCGAAGAAGGCCGCGCTGAAGGACCTGCAGCTCGTCGGGTCCCGAGGCGCGTTTGTGAGGTCGCGGATCCGGTTCCTGCGGGATCTGGACCGCGGCTCCCCCTTCTTCTACTCGCTGGAAAAAAGACAGAGTGTCCGTAAGCAGCTCTTGACGCTGCTGGCCAACGACGGCTCTCTCGTCTCGGATCCGGAGGGCGTCAACAACAGGGCCCGTGAATATTACGGGGCTCTGTTCTCTCCGGAGCCGTCCAGCGAGGAAGCGTGTAGAGTTTTGTGGGAGGATCTGCCGAAGGTCGGCCCGGAGGGCGCCGAAAATCTGGAAGCTCTGCTAAGCCTGGCAGAGCTGACCGGCGCCCTCGACCGGCTCTCGAGGGGAAAAGCCCCGGGGCTGGACGGGCTGACCGTGTAGTTCCACAGGGCGTTCTGGGACCACCTCGGGGACGACTATGCGCGGGTCCTGGGGGAAAGTCTGGCGACCAGGGAGATGCCCCTCTCTTGGCGCAGGGCAGTCATCGTCCTGCTGCCTAAGAAGGGCGATCTCTGCCTCCTTAAGAACTGGCGCCCGGTCTCCCTCCTCAGCACGGACTACAAAATCTTCGCCAGGGCGATGTCTGCTCGCCTTGGCGCCCTGCTGGACCACATGATCCACCCCGACCAGTCCTACACGGTCCCGGGCCGGACAATCCACGATAACATCCATCTGGTCCGGGACCTCATCCATCATTCCCAGGAGGCTGGTCTGTCAGTCGCCTTCCTATCCCTCGACCAAGTGAAGGCGTTCGACAGGGTGGATCACGACTATCTGTTTGGGACTCTGCGCGCTTTCGGGTTCGGGACACATTTCGTCGCCCGGATCCGACTTTTGTATGCCGCCGCGGAGTGTCTGATAAAGGTTAACGGGTCCTTGACGGCGCCCCTTCGCTTTGGGAGAGGGGTGCGCCAGGGATGCCCCATGTCCGGCCAGTTATATGCCATCTGCGTGGAGCCTTTCCTGCGCCCCCTGCGGACGAGGTTGACGGGACTGGCTCTGCAAGGGCCGGGTGTGGAGGTCGTCCTCTCGGCTTACGCCGATGACGTGCTCCTCGCGGTAGAGGATCCCGCTGACCTGCGGAGGATGCGTGAGTGCCAGGAGATTTACTCGGTCGCATCCTCCGCCAGGATCAACTGGGAGAAATGTTCCGCACTCCTGGTGGGTCAGTGGCGGGTGGACTCCCTGCCAGAGGAGCTCAGGCCTTTTGCCTGGAGCATGACCCATCTCCTCTATCTGGGCGTCTACCTTAGCCCTGACGAGGAAGCCTGGCCGGCGAACTGGCAAGAGCTGGAAGCCAAGGTCGCCACTCACCTAGGGCGCTGGACAGGACTGCTCCGAGTGCTGTCCTACAGGGGTCGAGCGCTAGTCATAAACCAGCTGGTGGCCGCCATGTTGTGGTACCGGCTGGTCACTTTGACCCCTCCCCCTGCGTTTGTCGCCAAGATACAGAAGAAGCTGGTGGACTTCTTCTGGAACAACAGGAAGCACTGGGTCTCTGCCGCGGTCTTGAGTCTCCCGCTTGGGGAGGGAGGTCAGTCGTTGGTGTGCGTCAGCACCCAGCTCGCGACTTTCCGTCTTCAGACCCTGCAGAGATACCTTTACGTCGAGCCCCCTCCTCGGTGTCGTGCTCTGGCGACGTATTTCTTCCGCCAGCAGCACGACCTCAACTATGACACGCAGCTCCTGTTTGTGAGCTTGGGGGGCGTCAGGACTGCCTTCCAGGAGCTGCCTGTCTTTTACAAGGAACTCACCAGGGTCTGGAATAAAGTCTCCACCAAGCGCGGCTCTCCACCGGCTGGCGTGGCGGCCGTCCTGCAGGAGCCGCTGCTCGGGAATCCGTACCTTCACGACCGAGGTTTCAGGTGCTGGTCGGACGAGAGGGCTGTGGCTGGTGAGGTGACCAGGGTCAGGGACCTGCTCGATGGCGGAGGAGCGGGCTGGATGGCGCCAGACACGCTGGCGCGGCGCCTAAATTCTGCCAACGTCCACCGCGCGGCCGATGCCATCGATTTGATAAAAACAGCTCTGGGCCCCGACTCCGTTAGGTGCATCGAGGAGGCTCAAGCACGTGGGGAGATCCCGTCCGAACTGACCCCCGTCCGGACGGAATTCCTCATCGGCGTCAAACCCCGGAACCTCCCTCGGGGGCCGGCGCCTCACAACTTGAGCTGCCTCGGGGAAATCCGCTCCGTGCCTTTCAGTTCCGCGCGGAGGGGTTTCCTGTACGGGCTGCTCCTGCACACCCTCAACTTTGCCATCCTCGCCTACCGTCCGGACACGCCATGGCGTACCATCTTGCCGTCCGGAGGAGGCGAGGGTCCCCGATGGAGGGCACTCTACGCGGGAGTCCTCCCAGTATTTATCGGGGACTTGGCCTGGAGGGTGGTGCACGGAGCAGTGCCGTGCAATAAATTTTTAAGCCGGTTCACGGGCTCCCAGGCCGCCTGCAATTTCTGCGTTCTGGAAGAGTCCGTGTTCCATGTTTTTATCGGATGCACAAGGTTGCAGCCCCTGTTTTATTATTTAAAGGGGCTGCTCCTGAAATTCTGGCTGCACTTCAGTCCCACACTCCTGATCTTTGGGCACCCTGTGCGGAGGGGAGCGGGTAGGTCCGAGGGCCTCCTCGTAGGACTACTCCTGGGCACGGCCAAGGGTGCCATCAGCCGGTCCAGGCATCGGGCGGTCGAGGGGGTCGTTCAACCTGACTGCCTGCCTCTCTTCCGCGCGTACATCCGCGCCAGGCTGTCCTTGGAGATGGAGCACGCGGTGTCCACCGGTACGCTCACGGCCTTCACGGGCACCGGAGGGACTGGAGTGCATCATCACCCCCGGCAATCAAATTTTAATTTGATTTTATGTTTTAAGGTTTATTTTGTTTTAATTTCCGGTGTTTTTTAGTGTCCCCCCTCCCCTTTTATAGGGGGCTCTTGGAGGAAAAACATGATTTTAATGTCCCAAAAAAACAAAACAAAAAAAACCCCACAAAAAAACCCCCAAAAAAACAAAAAAGGGGACTGGAAAATGTTTGGTGTGTCCCCCAGATCGGGGGGGCCACGATTTAATGTTTTATGTTTCCTATCAAAAGAGTTCTGTGGACAAGCACTCCAAGGTCCCTTTGTTCATTTACAATTTTAAGTGGCCTACCGCTTAATGTGTATACCCTTTCCTTATTAGCCCTTCCCAAGTGCATTACCTCACACTTCTCCGAATTAAATTAAATTTGCCACTGTTCTGTGCACCCGACTAGTAGATTGATGTCCTCCTGCAGTCCATGACTTTCCTCTTCATTATTAGCTAATTTGAATGTCATCTGCAAACTTCTTAATCATAACCCTTATATTCAAATCTAGATCATTGATGTGTACCACAAAAAGCAAGGGACCCAATACTGAGCCCTGCAGAACCCCACTGGAAACATCCTTCCAGTCACAAAAACATCCATCAACCATTACCCTTTGCTTCCTATCTTTAAGCCAATTTTGGATCCAACTTGCCACTTTGCCCTGGATCCCATGAGCTTTTACCTTCGTGACCAGTCTACCATGTGGGACCTGATCAAAAGCTTTGCTAAAGTCCAAAATCACTACATCGTACACACTACCCTCATCGACCCTCCTGGTTACCTCTTTGAAAAATTCAATGAGGTTAGTCAAACAAGCTCTTCCCTTAACAAATCCATGCTGACTGCCCCTGATTAATCCTTGACTTTCCAAATGTAGATTTATCCTGTCCTTCAGGCTTTTTTGTAATAATTTTCCCACCACTGAGATTAGGCTGTTAGATCTGTAATTATTCGGCCTATCCCTTTCTCCCTTCTTAAACAAGGGTACTATATTAACAGTCCTCCAGTCCTCCGGCACCATGCCTGAATCCAAAGAGGACTGGAAAATGACGGTCAAATCCTCAACCAATACCTCTTTTGCTTCGTTCAACAGCCTGGGATGCATTTCATCCGGGTGTGGGGACTTATCCACTTTCAAAGCTGCTAAATCCCTTAATATCTCACTATGTTTATTTCATCCAGAGTTTCACACTCCTCCTCGACAATAATATCTACATTACCCCTTTCCTTTGTGAAAACAGACACAAAGTATTCATTAAGAACTGTGCCCACATCTTCCACACACAGATCACCCTCATGGTCTCGAATAGGCCCTACTCTTTCTTTAGTTATCCTCTTGCTCTTAATATATTTATAGAATATCTTTGGGTTTTCTTTGATTTTACTTGCCAAGAATTTTTCATGCTCTCTCTTAGCATTTCTAATATGCTTTTTAATTTCACCTCTGAACTTCCTATATTCCTGCAGAGATTCTACAATATTTAGCCATTGGAATATGACATAAGCTTCCCTTTTTTTCTTTATCCTTCCCTGTAGGTCCTTAGACATCCAGGGGGCTCTAGAATTGTTATGCTCACCCTTTTTCTTTAAGGGCACATGTTACTGGACCTGTAATCCAGAGGACTGGACTAATGATCCAGAGACACGTGTTCAAATTTCCCATACCTGGGGAATTTAAATTCAGTTAATTTAAAAATCTGGACTAAAAAGCTAGTATCAGTAATGATGACCATGAAACTATCAGATTAACCTAAAAACACATCTGCTTCATTGATGTCCTTTAGGGAAGGAAATCTGCCATCCTTAACTGATCTGGCCTAAATGTGACTCCAGACTCACAGCAATGTGGTTGACACTTAACTGCCCTCTGAAATGGCCCAGCAAGCCACTCAGTTGTTCACAAGCCCTACAAAAAACAATAAGAAGAATAAAACTGCACGGACCACCCAGCATCGACCTCGGCACAGGCTTCAGACACGACAATGGTATACCCAGCTTAGCTGACCCTGCAAAGTCCTCCTCACTAGCATCTGGGGACTTGTGCCAAAATTTTACAGCTGCCCCACAGACTAGTCAGTCTCATAGAATCTGAAATTGATGACCTTACCACCCACCGCCACCGACTGCCGCCCACTGCGGCCCACATTCCTCTGGTCGAACCGCCCAGTGCCACTTTCATCATGGCCTGGAGTGGGCGGGAGGGGAGAGCCGCCGGGAAGCGCCTGCCGATGTCAGCGGACAGCCGATGCATGTATGTACACTCACACCCGCCGAGATGCCATATTCATGCGGGCGGAAGTCGGCTGGAGTCAGCAGCAGGACGGCGATGGACCGCTGAGTGCAGGCACTCTGTCCTCAATGGTAAGTGTGAAGATGCTGCAAAAAAGGTTAGTAAAGTTTATTTAAATTATTTCTTTACAGGTACTTACCTGGATGGGGTTCCCTGAAGGTTGTCAGATGGTTTTTTTTGTTTGTTTTTGAAGCTTTTTATTTTTAGTTCTTCGACCCTCCCTGGGCCCGACTCCATCCTCGGCAGCACTTGGGCGGTAAGCACCTTTGCCACCGAGAATGAGAGCTCCAGCTGGCTGCCGCCCACATTGGCGGTGTACATCGCAGGTTTGCCACCCGCTGACCTTTGAGAGACCTGGGTGATGAAACCCCCACCCAAAGAACTGTCAGGGACCTCAGCCGCCATTGGCAGTCTTTTGGGCGGCATTTGGGTGGGCGGAGGCCTTCATCAATTTTGGGCCCATATAGTCATTCTCAGAGAATCATACCTTTCAATCAGTGTCCCAGATCCCTCCATCATCATCCATGGGTATGTCCTGTCTCACTGACAGCACAGACCCACTGGAGGTGACGGCACAGCGAGAAAAAGTTGGGAAGAAGTGGCCCTGGGATCCTCAACATTGATTCCGGACCCCATGAAGTCTCATGGCTTCAGGTCACGCATGGGCAACGAAACCCTCTACCGCCCTCCCTCAGCTGATGAATCGTACACCTCCATCTGAACACCACTTGAAAGAAGCACTGAGCGGTGCAAAGGCACAGAATGTTTTCTGGGTGGAGGACTTCAATACCCATCACCAAGAGTGGCTTGGTAGCACCACTATTGACTGAGCTGGCTAAGTCCTGAAGGACATAGCTGCCAAAAGGGGCCTGCAGCAGATGGTGAGAGAACCAATGCGAGGGAAAGACCTACTTGACCTCGTCCTCATCTATTTACCTGCTGCAGATATATCTGTCCATGACAGCATTGGTAGTGGTGACCACCACACAGTCCTTGTGACGACGAAGTCCCGCCTTCACACTGAGGACACCCTCCATCGTGTTGTGTGGCCCTACCACTGTGCTAAAAGGGATAGATTCAGAACAGATCTACCAGCTCAAAACTGGGCCTCAACGAGGGGCTGTGGGCCATCAGCAGCAGAATTGTACTCCACTACAATCTACAACCTCATGGCCTGGCATGTCCCTCACTCTACCATTACCATCAAGCCAGCGGACCAACCCTGGTTAAACGACAAGCAGCACCAGGTGTACCTAAAAGTGAAGTACCAACCTGGGGAAGCTGCAACACAGGACTACATGCATGCTAAACAGCAGAAGCAACCTGCTATAGACAGAGCTAAGCGATCTCACAATCAACGGATTAGAGAAAAGATCTGCAGTTTTGCCACATCCAGTCGCGAATGGTGGAGGACAATTAATCAATTAACAGGAGGAGGAGGCACTATGAATAACCCCATCCTCAATGATGGCGGAGCCCATCATGCGAGTGCAAAAGACAAGGCTGAAGCATTTGCAACCATCTTCAGTCAGAAGTGCCGAATGGATGATTCATATCGGCCACCTCCTGACATTCCCTCCATCACAGAAGCCAGTCTTCAGCCAATTTGATTCACTCCTCTGATATCAAGAAATGGATACAGCGAAGACTATGGGCCCTGACAACATCTCAGCTGTCATGCTGAAGACTTGTGCTCCAGAACTAGCCGCACCTCCAGCCAAGCTGTTCAGTACAGCTACGACATTGGCATCTAACCGACAATGTGGAAAACTGCCCAAGTATGTCCTGTCCACAAAAGTCAGGGCAAATCCAATCCGGCCAATTACCACCCCATCAGTCTACTCTCAATCATCAGTAAAGTAATGGAAGATGTTGTCATCAGTGCTGTCAAGTGGTACTTACTCACCAATAACCTGCTCTCCGATGCTCTGTTTGGTTTCCTCCAGGATCACTCTGCTCCAGACCTCATTCCAGCCCTGGTCCAAACATGGACAAAAGAGCTGAATTCCAGAGATGAGGTGAGAGTAACTGCCCTTGACCTCAAGGCAGAATTTGACCAAGTATGGCATCAAGGAGCCCTAGTAAAATTGAAGTCAATGGGAAACAGGGGGAAAACTCTCCACTGACCATCTCCAACAAGAGAGAGTCTAGCAATTTTCCTTTCATATTTGTGACAAAGTTAATTCAGAAACTAGGGTCCTGAACTTAAGGAAAGGTAACTTTGATGGTATGAGGTGCGAATTGGCTAGATTAGACTGGCAAATGAAACTTAAAGGGTTGACGGTGGATAGGCAATGGCAAAGCTTTAAAGATCATATGGATGAACTTCAACAATTGATATCCCTGTCTGGAGTAAAAATCAAACAGGGAAGGTGGCTCAATCGTGGCTAACAAGGGAATTTAAGGATAGTGTTAAATCCAAGGAAGAGGCATATAAATTAGCCAGAATAAGTAGCAAGCCGAAGGACTGGGAGAAATTTAGAATACAGCAGAGGAGGACAAAGGGTTTAATTAAGAGGGGGAAAATAGAGTATCAGAGGAAGCTTGCCGGAAACATAAAAAATGACTGCAAAAGCTTCTATAGATATGTGAAAAGAAAAAGATTAGTGAAGACAAACGTAGGGCCCTTGCAGTCAGAATCAGGTGAATTTATAATGGGGAACAAAGAAATGGCAGATCAATTGAACAAGTACTTTGGTTCTGTCTTCACAAAGGAAGACACAAATAATATTCTGGATGTACTAGGGGTCCGAAGGTCTAGTGAGAAGGAGGAACTGAAGGATATCCTTATTAGGCAGGAAATTGTGTTAGGAAAATTGACAGGATTGAAGGCCGATAAATCCCCAGGGCCTGATAGTCCACATCCCAGAGTACTTAAGGAAGTGGCCCTAGAAATAGTGGATGCATTGGTGATAATTTTCCAACAGTCGATCAACTCTGGATCAGTTCCTATGGACTGGAAGGTAGTTAATGTAACACCGCTTTTTAAAAAAGGAGGGAGAGAGAAAACGGGTAATTATAGACCAGTTAGCCTGACATCAGTAGTGGGGAAAATGTTGGAATCAATCATTAAGGATGAAATAGCAGCGCATTTGGAAAGCAGTGACAGGATCGGTCCAAGTCAGCATGGATTTATGAAGGGGAAATCATGCTTGACAAATCTTCTGGAATTTTTTGAGGATGTAACTCGTAGAGTGGACAGAGGAGAACCAGTGGATGTGGTGTATTTGGACTTTGAAAAGGCTTTTGACAAGGTCCCTCACAAGAGATTGGTGTGCAAAATCAAAGCACATGGTATTGGGGGTAATGTACTGACGTGGATAGAGAACTGGTTGGCAGACAGGAAGCAGAGAGTCAGGATTGACGGGTCCTTTTCAGAATGGCAGGCAGTGACTAGTGGAGTGCCGCAGGGCTCAGTTCTGGGACCCCAGCTCTTTACAATATATATTAATGATTTGGATGATGGAATTGAGTGTAATATCTCCAAGTTTGCAGATGACACTAAACTTGGTGGCGGTGTGAGCTGTGAGGAGGACACTAAGAGGCTGCAGGGTAATTTGGACAGGTTAGGCGAGTGGGCAAATACATGGCAGATGCAGTATAATGCGGATAAATGTGAGGTTATCCACTTTGGGGGCAAAAACACGAAGGCAGAATATTATCTGAATGGCGGCAGATTAGGAAAAGGGGAGGTGCAGCGAGACCTGGGTGTCATAATTCATCAGTCATTGAAAGTTGGCATGTAGATACAGCAGGCGGTGAAGAAGGCAAATGGTATGTTGGCCTTCATAGCAAGGGGATCTGAGTACAGGAGCAGGGAAGTCTTACTGCAGTTGTACAGGGCCTGGTGAGGCCCCACCTGGAATATTGTGTTCAGTTTTGGTCTCCTAATCTGAGGAAGGATGTTCTTGCTATTGAGGGAGAGCAGCGAAAGTTCACCAGACTGATTCCTGGGATGGCAGGACTGACATATGAGGAGAGACTGGATCAACAGGGACTGTATTCACTGGAGTTTAGAAGGATGAGAGGGGATCTCATAGAAACATATAAAATTCTGATGGGTCTGGACAGGTTAGATGCAGGAAGAATGTTCCCGATGTTGGGGAAGTCCAGGACCAGGGGACATAGTCTTAGGATAAGGGGTAAGCCATTTAGGACTGAGATGAGGAGGGACTTCTTCACTCAGAGTGTTGTTAACCTATGGAATTCCCTACCGCAGAGAGTTGTTGATGCCAGTTCATTGGATATATTCAAGAGGGAGTGAGATATGGCCCTTGCGGCTAAAGAGATCACGGGGTATGGAGAGAAAGCAGGTACGGGGTACTGAAGGAATGATCAGCCGTGATCTTATTGAATGGTGGTGCAGGCTCGAAGGGCCAGATGGCCTACTCCTGCACCTATTTTCTATGTTTCTATGTAACAGGATTACCATCGCCATATCCTGCACCATCATCATCTTGGGGGTCACCATTGACCAGAAACCTAACTGGACCAGCCACATAAATACTGTGACTAAAAGAACAGGTTCGAGGCTGGGTAGTCTGCAGCGAATAATGAAATAGTCACATTTTCTCATTCTCAAGATGCTTTAGGTTTTAATGTGTAAAAGTACAATTTAGCTGACTGCTGTTGAGCTTCTGCTGAAAGTACAGGATATGTGATTCGCGTCTGTTTGCCTGAACTTCGTGAATATATTGTGAAATGAGATGGGCCCAAAACAGCGACAGGAAGTGGGATAATGGACAGGATGGCAGGCTGGTTGGCATCTGGTGTTTCTTGAAACTATCTCATTTCTGGGAATCTTGTTCACAATAACTGTTACCAGGATATAATGAATCTCCTGGGACAGTGCGCTTGACTATCGGCCAATAAAGATCTTGAGGTTTCCATCGCAATTTGTAGAGAGTGTCAGGATCGGAAGGATCGACGAGGATTACATCTCTACCCAGAGGAAAAAAGGCGCAATTGCATTTATTTCTCTGCATGTCTACTGCTTAAATACATTGTGAAGAAATTTGTGGCTTTGGCGCCATTCCGTAGGACCATTAAATGGCACTAAAACTGTGGCTGTAGCTGTTTCGCCAGCTGCTGGCAGTTCACGTGGCAACGACCATTTTGGTCCTTACCTTTGCGTTGCCGGTAACTGGCAGCGCCAACCCAAAAAAATGGTGATTTGTGACATAAATTGGCATGCAGCGCCGACTTAACATCACAAGTGTAAACTTCGACCCATGCACAGAATTCAAGCTGGGTCCTAAGCACACCGGGTTAAGCTGGCGTGCAAACAGGCTGACAGTGGTGATGTCTGCACATCTTAAAGGGACACACACACTGTTCAGGTAAGTTTGGATTTAATGTTTTGAATTATTTTTTTACTTTATTGAAGTGGTAGCTTGCTACAATGCATGTGAAAAGTTTTTAAAAGTCTGTAAGGAGTGCTGTTAGATGCTTGAATGTGCTCAGATTGTAAATGAAGGTCTTTGAGAAGACAGAACATACTGAAAATACTCAGCAGATCACGCAACATTCATGGAGTGAAAAACAGAGTTCACGTCTCAGGTCAAGATACTGCCCAATCAGCTGAGTATTTCCAGCATTTTATACTGGCATTTCAGATTTGTAGCATCCACTTGCAGGGTGAAGAGGAAGACAAAGAAGAGGAAGACTCAGAAGAGCAGGAAGCCAAAGAGGAGGAAGCAGATGAGGATGAATCAGACAGAAGATGCATCCCAAACAGACACTTTATGGCCGAGACATCCAGGTTAGAATGATCTGCCTTTGGTTCCAGTGACCGCAACCCCAATTCTCCTCTCAACATTAGTCCCACACTTTACCTGCCCTCTGTTACTGACCATCACACATCCTCTTGGTCACAATGCAGAATTAAAAGCCCCCACAAAGCAAACTTCCCAATCCACCTATATATGTCTATCCAAAAAATGTGACCAAGATATAGACTCATGACCCATATGCATTGTCTTTGTGTGTGCCTTTGCCTATCTTACTGATGTCACGCTGTGCTACCCCAGTGGCTGCAGCATGGCAGGTGAAAGACTGCTGACTTTCAGTGAGGGACATTGTAAATGTCCTTGCTGGTCGTCAGTGAGGCACTGGTGGCTGAGTGTCAAATCAATCATCTTCTTTTTGTTCTTCTTCACTCTCCTCTCCCTCTTCTTGGGTAACTATTGGCTGGACAGCCTTCATTTCTTGGGTGTTTGAAATGAGTAAGGCACAAGGATGCAGTTGTGGTGATGGGAGGGCAGAAAACCATGAGGTGCATGCCAAAAGGAGGATAACGTATGAAGATACCAGCATCTTGTATCCTTTCTGCCCAGCCGCTGTCCAAGGACTCTGCCATGCTCCTCCCAAGAATGGCCTGCCCCGTCACCTCCAAGGAGGTGAGGTGAGGCTAGAAATGGGAGATGTGCCTCGTGATTGGTACAGATTGTTGATAGGTGAGTGTTTGGTGATGGGGGTCATGCATTCAGCAGTGTGTGAGGCTTGTGGTGCACTTGTTAGGAGATGGTTTTTGAAGATGCATTCACTGATCCTGACCAGTGGTCTGAGGTTATGCAGTTCTTTGGCACTGGAGCCAGTTGGTAGGGGCAACACCGCTGACAGTAGAGGCCTTGGTGATGTGGTCCCACATCATTCTTTCTGGAGGGCCACCTGGTCCATGTGGGTAGAGTGCCTGTCTTGCAGTAGTGACCCTTGCACAAAGATAAAGTGCTGCTTGTGAGAGCCTGGGTGCCCCTTCCCTGGCTTGCTGAGCCATTTGAGTTACTGCTGAGACATTATTCACATTTTTTGAGGTTAGGAAGGGAATTCAGCTTTAAGAGCTGAATATTCACATTTGGGACTTCTTTATAATGATAAATATTTTTTAAATGGCAGAAATTTCTGATAAAAGCATTGTTTCACTTCATTTTAAATTATATTCCTTCAGTATGCATGACCCCTTTAATTTTCAGACCTCTTCATTTCCCACAATTCCTTGCGAGCTTGATTGCCTCACATCCAAAAACTGTATGAAGCTCCAATGCTGCAATTGGACTTTACCACGGATTCCTCCAGTAACAGCACCAGGATGGCATTTCACGCTGTTGCACGGCAGGTAAGCACTGCGCCAACAATCTCCATCCCCTCAGATGAATTTTGCTCCGTTAGCATTTCTGTCATTTTCATCTGCCATTAACTCCAGTTGCCGGTGACACTGTCAACTTTACTAGCTGAAACAAATTTCTCCTTCATTATGTGTGTCTGAACTTGGTCAAAAATAATTCAAGGTTTATGTTGCAACCATATTTGATGTCAGATTCTAATGTTCTTACAAACACCCTGTTCTTCTTAGGGCCATGGGTAGCTGGCAGACAGGACTCAGTTTAACATTTCATCAGAAAGATGGTACACAACCCTTAGTACTATACTGAAATATCAAGCTAAAGTCCATTGTGTGTGCCATGGCCAGTCTCTTAAATAGAGGGGCTGAAGTCCAGTGGGCAGGGAGGGAAGAGAGCAAGGGGAATCAGCCATGGGGGGCTAGAAATTGGGCACAAAACATTTTATTAGGTTTGGGAAGATGCTGGTGCCATGCTAGTACTGATGCTGTGGGCTGCTCTGACTTTCACCAGCGGTTTGCAGTGGGGACCTCTGACACACCCTTACAGATATAGATACAGGGGACACACAGCACCTACTATGTTAATATTCCCATCGCTGGGATATGGGATGGGGTTCCTGTCCTTTACAATGGATAGGCATTATGTTGGTCTTCCACCAATGAAGAGGGGACCCGCAATTTTGGAAACATAGAAACTGCATCGGGGGAGGAGCCCATTCATCCCCTTTGCCTGCTCTAAATTTAGGCCCCTTTCAGAGGTTTATTTTAAACATTCCAGGCTAGAAATTTGGTACATTTGCTTCTCCCATTAGCCTTACTGCCTGGGCATGGCACTGGCAACAACTCCCGCCATATTGGGCGGGAGCTTAGCGGCGGCGCTATGGTGTTGTGCCCCAATCTCCTGCACCCGGAGATCGTGACGACATCGCTGTGCGCATTGCCCCGTTAGCGCCTGGCTCGGAAATTCACTTTTTCCCCCTGCAGCAGTGCCGGGCGCAAGCACCGACAGCCGTAGAAGATGTGGATCAGGCGGCCAGCCGCTACCGGGGCTAAAATTAATTGCGAGATGTCCGGGGCAAAAAACAACTTTCCTTGTCTTTCCTGCTGCTGCTCGATTGTCTTCGTCCTGGCCACGATCGCACAGCCTGGCACTCTGCTTGAGTGGCTGATCACGCAGCACCCCTGCTCCCAGGTGGTCCAAGCCAATCCATTTTCCTTCTGCAGAGTCGGCAGCATGAGCCGTACCCTTTAAGTGCAGGAAGAGCCCCTTACATGGCCCATTGTGCAGCGCTGCTGAGGCATCTGCCCCGTTAGTGCCCCTGGAAGGAAGTGGAGGGCTTGATTTAGCGTTCTACTTCCTTCCAGGGGCGGTAACGCGAATTTCTCGAGAGGGGCGGGCCTTCCGAATGTTACTGCCCCAAATGGGTCGATAATTAATTTAACCCCTCCCATTTTCCTACTTTCTTTTCACGTCCTTTTATGTTATTTTTCTTCAATTAATTAACCAATATTTAAATTTTTAATTGTGTAGTTGATTTCGCAGTAATCACTACATTACAGTGGAAATGGGGCGATAACTTTTGAAATTTTGAAATTTTAACACCAGCCGCTAATGATTCTGATCTCTACTAAATTGGGCACCTCAGGAAGGAAATGGAATGCTAAATCAAGCACGAGTGACCTCAGTGGGGCGCTACAGGGACGCTTCTGGCAGAGCGATAATGAATTTCAGGTACAAAGCATTCAGCAATGATCCTTCACACTGGCTCATTGAAGCTCTTAAACGAGACGTTGTATCATTGTGCAGATCCTCATTTTCAGCATTGCTGGCTCTGAAGGCAACGTGCAAGCAACAATCCCCTGATGGCAATGACTCATCCCACTCCCAGAGAGAGAGCTCGTTGTTTTACAGACGTGGAATTGGAGGCATTGATGGCTGGAGTGGAGCAAAGGAGAGCAGTGCTGTTCCCGGCCACTGGAAGAAGGCATTGCCCCAGTTCGTCAGCGCAATGTGGAGGGAAGTGGCCCAGGAGGTCTCGGCCATTAGTGTGGTGCAACGCAGCTTGACTCAGTGCCGGAAGAAATTCAATGAGCTCACTCGAATGGTCAGGGTGAGTACATGCTTCAACAAGTCCTACATAACAGCATCTGAACCTCAGTCTGTGCACACTGCACAAAGCACCACTCCCACACCACTCACCCACCAAACATCTGCAACTACTCAAACTCACATCCACATGTAACGCCTTGCCTACAATCAAAGCTATTCAACGATGGCAAGTATAACTCGCAAACACATAGCTGCACTCTGACTCACACACATTTGCTTCTCTTGCAGGCCAAGATGGCGCACAGTAGGAGGGAGCTGCACAGCTCCAGCAGCTTTCAGACCTTGAGGAGCGAATGCTGCAACTTATTGGCCAGCAGGTGGTGGGCGCCGTGGCTATCGGTGACATCGACCCCATTGGGAGCAACAACGTTATCTTCATCCCCTCTCCTTTTCTCATCCCACTTCCCCCTCTCACCACTTTCCAGCTCCTGATAATGTCTGCATTCCTTGCTCCATTCCTGCCCCCTACCCTCACCTTAACACAAGTCTTGTGCCTTTATGCTTTCAGATAATCAGCAACCAGATGAGCAGCCTGTCCCTGAGCTTTGCACTGAGAGTGAGAAAAGAGAAAAGGAGAAGGAGCAAAGCATCGCGTCATTGTATCTCTCACCTGCAGGCACCGCCTCAGAGATTAGCACTACGTGATCTTTAAAAGGAAGTTTAGTAGAGGGGTCTGCACTGGATGATGCACTGGGGATGAGCGGGCTGCAGTAAGGCCAAGGGGAGAGGGTACCTTGGGCTCCAGGTCCCCGGAGGGAGAGTTCACATGTACCATGCATTGTCCCATGTAATTACATGTAATAACCAACAGATGGGGAAAGCCCGGGAGGCACACATTACTGCACCTCATGCTGCCTCCCTATATAAAGCAGGCTCCCCCTGCAGTGCTCACTTTTGGAGTTTACATTAAACCTAAAGGTCACAAGGTGATCAGCTCCAGCATGGGCCACGTGTGATTTATTATAGTGATAAGGATACATATCAACTGGCGACGGGAATAGGAGACTAACACGCAGCTATGGCCACCATTGACTACATCGAGCGATATTGCGTCGGGGAAGACTGTGATGACATCATTGACCGGCTGGATCAATGCTTTGTCGCGAAAGACTTAGAGGGAGCCGCGAATGCCAGCAAACGCAGGGCCATCCTCCTCACGGTCTGCGGATCACGGACATATGCACTGATCAAGGACCTACTGGCCCCAACAAAACCCGCTGAGAAAAGTTACAAAGAACTTTGCGAGCTAGTTCGAAATCACCTAAAGCCGAAACATAGTGTGCTCATGGGGAGGTACCGCTTCTACGCCCACCGGCACGGGGTAGGCCAAGACGTGGCAGTGTTCATTGCTGCGCTAAGGCGTCTTGCTGGGCCATGCAAATTCAGGACAGTTCTTGAAGATATGTTAAGAGACTTCTTTGTTTTGGGAATCGGGCACAAAGGGATTTTCTGCAAATTGCTAGCGGAGGAAGACTTGGACTTAGCCAAAGCCACCCTGATTGCTCAGGCACACATGGCCAGAGAGGAAGAAACAAAGCTACTCTACTCACAACTTCGGAATCACCCAGGACCAAACACAGTGAATAAGCTAAATTTGTCGGCAGACAGGAGAAGTGCCCCCAGCTGGGCTAATGCGACCTTTGCTCGATCTGAGATGACTCACTCACCACAACAATGGACTAATGTGAAGAGCTCAGTACCTGTGAATGCAAGTCCATCAGCAAGCTCATCGAGCAAACCAGTGCAGGTTCAAACAATATGTCTGCAAAAATTGCTCAATGATGGGGCACCTCCAACGAATGTGTAAACATGCTACAACTCGATACGTAGTGGAGGATGGGAGGTCAAGCGTAGATCCTGAGGATCATGCAGAGATGACCGAGGAGGAAGAGGTACATGGGGTGCACGTGCATGAAGTGCACACCGTGACCAACAAGAGTCCCCCGATTATGATGAACGTTAAACTGAACGGCATACCGGTACCGATGGAACTGGACACGAGTATGAGCCAATCAATCTTGAGCCAGAAGGCCTTCGAGAAGTTATGGGCAAACAAGGCACACAGGCCCAAGCTGAGCCCGATCGAAGTGAAGCTGCACACCTACACTAAAGAGATTATCCCGGTCCTCGGAAGTGCAATGGTTCAGCTGCTGTATGATGGTTCTGTGCATCAATTGCCACTAAGCATTGTTCCCCGTGTTATGTATGTAAAATTATATTTACCTTTTATAGCCACCAGAGGGCTCATCCCCTGGAGTCCCAAGGGATCCAATAATCCCTTGGAAGCACAGGTACTTAATGAGGCCTCACAGGTTGGAGAGGCACTTAGGAGACCTGCAATAAAAGACTGAGGTCACATTTTACTTTGAGCTCACAATATCCAGTCAGACTCTTTATTCATATACAACAACTGGCGACGAGATATAGATGACGATCCCAATGATGCAGAGAACAGTGGGCATCCTGGAGAAATTCTCGGAGGGGGATGATTGGAAAACCTTCGTGGAGCGACTCAACCAAACTTCGTGGCCAACGAGCTGGAAGCAGAAGCGAACGCTGCCAAATGAAGGGCGATTCTCCTCACCATCTGCGGGGCACCAAAGTATGGCCTCGTGAAAAATCTGCTTGCTCCAGCGAAACCCACAGAGAAATCGTACGATGATTTGTGCACATTGGGAGCATCTGAACCCGAAGGAAAGCGTTCTGATGGCGAGGTACCGGTTCTACACCTACAAAAGGTCTGAAGGCCAGGAAGTGGCGAGTTATGGCGCCGAGCTAAGACGCCTTGCAGGACATTGCGAATTTGAAGGACATTTGGAGCCCATGCTCAGAGACTTTTTCGTACTTGGCATTGGCCATGAAGTGATACTTTGCAAACTTTTGACTGTAGAGACCCCAACATTGAGTAAGGCCATAGCGATAGCCCAGGCGTTCATTCCCACCAGAGACAATACTAAGCAAATCTCTCAGCACACGAGTGCTGCTACAAGTACTTTGAACAAAGTGATATTGTTTTCAAATCACAACGTACAGGGCAGGTCCCACTTGCCTGCAGCTGCACGTTGTGGAAATGTATTTTTATCTAAGCTGATACCAAACGGTATTTGTGTGCCTTTTGATTAAAATGGAGTCCTGGCCCTTCCAGAACTTTCTGCATTTTAGCAGCCAGCTTATTTTAAACAGCTAAACCTGCTGTTAGATGGCTGATGGTTATCAGACAGCTAGGAGACAAGTCATGCTGAGACAAGTAACCCCCCATGGTGCTCTCCTATTGTCTACACTACAGGAGTTCCATGTCACCCCACCCTTATCTTCTAGCCATTATCTCTTTCCTTTACCTCATCCATTTGAAGCAAACAGGTAAACTGACCAGGAAATTGGATAATCCTGATACAATACAAGACAGGTGATAGCCCATTACCTATGACTCATGGAGTAATGGCCGTTTGGCTTTCTGATAACCCTGACAAAAGGAAATATCTTGACACCATTTCAGTAACAGGATATAGTAATTAACTCTTCATCTGTATTCACTGACTGTGAGACAGAGCAATACACAGGGAGAGGCCAGAACTTGGGTTTTACTGTATAAATATCTTGTGAAGCTGTACCATTGCGGAGGTTTCATTTTAGCCCTTGACTGAGTGAAACCTACCCCTTGCGAGCAAGTAAATTAAAAGGGAAACTTCCATCGGAGCTGTAAGTGTCGGAGTCATTCTTTTCTGAGGTCGAGATTTCGACAGTTATTGGAGGTTCCACCGAGATGCATACTCTCTGTTCTGTGAGTAAAACGGATACAGGCATAGTGCCTCTCCAGTGAAAGGCTTCGGTGGCCAAACAAGGTGAGCCTTTGCTCACAAGAGGTTTCTTCACTGTTGAATCGCAGATGTAATCTGTTGTCCACAGCTGAGGTACTGCATCTACAAGACTCGGCATTTAAAAGTTAAAGGTATTTTTTTTATAACCATTTCTTTCTCAGCTCGCCAGCAGAAGAGAACAGGTTCTGGAAAAAATCTCGAGACAGCCCGGGGAAGGTTTCAGTAGGTAAGGAAGCGCTAGTCGATCGAAAAGGGTTCCAGGTTCTTATGTGATAAGATTTTTATTGTTTTTAATTCGGAAGGGGTTCTTATGTGATAAGACTATTAAAAGAAAAGAAAAAAAGAAAGCGCTAATAATCGATCGAAGGTTCTTATGTGATAAGATTTTTATTGTTTTTAATTCGGAAGGGGTTCTTATGTGATAAGACTATTAAAAAAAAAGAGCGCAATCGATCAAAGAGTTTGGGTACGGAACCTTAAGTTTTATCAGCTGTTATTAGGATAAGTTAAGGACTCGGTCTGTAGTGGCGTACAACGCAGACTGAGAATTTGTTTAGAGGTTATGATTTGTGTACTCACGGGAATATTGTTTGTTGTCCTTGTATTACTGTTGGTTGCAATACCTTTGTGAGTCATTGCCATTAGAGAAACGGGAAGAGTCACTAGGGAAAATTGTGATTCGAAAAAAAACCCACAAGGATTGATTAAGAAAAGAAACAGTAACTGATTGATCAACTACGGTTGGTTCGTGCCAACATATCTCACACACCCAGACTGAGCCCGAATTAAGAGCCTTTTCAGGCCACGTAACGGCCAGGAGAAGTGGGCGTAGAGAACTCGGTTGGCCGAAAGGATTGTGAGATCAGAAACTGTGGGAAAATCTTAATCATCCAGAATGGGTGCCGGAGCAAGTTAAAACACCACAAAAGGCACACCAGCCTATGTCATGCTCCAGAATTGTGGTCAGTCTTCAATTGACCAAAGAAACAAAAACCAGTAAAGTGGACTAAGGGTGAAAACAGGCCATTTCCACCCGATGGTTCATTTAATTTAGAGAGAACAACTTGTCTCCAGGAGTGTCTTATAAACAGAGATCCAAAAAAAAAAAGGAAAGTAATAGAAAAGGCCTGGGTTCCGATTCTTCAAGCCCATGTAAAATTAACAGAGGAAGTAAATCAAATGTAAAAAAAAAAAGAGAACCTGATAGTGACTTAGGAAAAAAAAATGAAGCTAGTAAAAGAAAAAGCTTTATTGAATGGAGAGAGACTTGTGAATGTCTTGTCTTTGAATGAGAGTGCTTCTGTCTTTTTTCCTTGTGTCTGGAAATCTGTTTGGAAAAGTTGTGGAGCTGCCTGTTTGTTTTAGCTCCGCCCACTTTTTCAAGCAAAGTGAAGTTTTTTAACCCTTCATAGTGTTGTCCTGTATGTGGGAAGTTTAAGACATTTTAAGTTAGAAGCGCAGGTGTGGATTTATTCGGATGAGAGGTTACGGAGCTAGGAAATGCACAAAGGATGGGTTTGTTGAGACATGGTCCCGGTGGTTAAAAGTTGTAATGCTTTTTTTTTTAAAAAGCCTTTGTGGGTCTCTCGAGGTGCAGGCTGGGGGAGTACACTCTCATTGTCCTTGGTGTAAAATCTTGGTACAAAAGCTTCTAACTCAGTAGGGGGAAATTTTTTTGGATAAAGAGTGGCAGTACAATAATTGAATTGGGATTTTGAGATATTTCAGGTGATCTCCTTGATCAACATTTTGAGTGTATTGGAAAAATCTTGGGTTTGGAGGCCTTTTAATAAGATTAGAAAACAAGTACTTTACATTCTGTGATCTGTGAATCACTATAAGCATAAATGAGAAGTCCGTGTAACACACAGATTCGTCCAGTTCAGAAGCCCACACAAATGGAGGTTTGTCCATGACCTACGAGCTGTGAATGAATCTACTATATTCTCACAATGCTTAAAGGATGTGGAATGAAGTATCCCGGAATGCTTTCCAGAACCTTAAGCAGTCCCTCACTTCAGCACCAGCCTTGGGATTACCAGATTACACTAAGCTATTCAACTTATTTGTGCATCACAAGTCGGGTTTTGCACAATCTGTTTTGACTCAGTTATATGGGGACAGGCATTTCAGTACCCAACTAGACCCAGTGGCACGCGGACTATCGGGATGTCTTCCTTCGTTGGCAGCAGCTTATTATGCTATGCAACAGGCTCAGACAATCAAAAATGCAGAACAAGTGGAAAATCTCCTGCGAGCCATTTAATGCCCCTTAAAACTTGCCATTATCAAATGCCAGGCACATACAGGCCAGTCGAATGAGGTGGCACTTGGGAATGCCAGAGCTGATAATGCAGCTAAGTCAGCAGCTCTGTCGAAAGGGGGGATGCAGGTGTCATTGTTCCCACTGAGGAAAAATAATTGCTCAGACCCGCCACCCACTATTAATGACGTGCTGGCCTTTCAGACACAGACCAGTACAGAGGAGGTGGTGACCTGGACGAAGGATCAATGTTATAAAAATCCAGAAGGAATATGGGTTCACCATGACGGCCGCGTGGTGGCCCCTAGATCCTTACTTCCATGGATTGCCCGATGTGTTCATACATTCACACATGCAGGCAAAGGGGGATTGGCAGATTATATTTTGGCAACTTGGTATGCACCAGGTATTTCGGCAATTGCAAAACAAATCTGTGAAAATTGTGTTACCTGTCAGACAATGAATCCGGGTAAGACGGAAAAAGTAGAATCTGCCTCCCACCCAAATCCAGTCGGGCCTTTTGTACATTTACAAATGGATTTTATTGAATTACCTATGTGTATGGGATTCAAGTATGTATTAGTTATTGTAGATGTGTTCTCTAGATGGATTGAAGCCTTTCCATGTAAAAAGGCCGATGCCACTACGGTTGCTAAATGTTTGTTAAAAGAAATTGTACCACGCTTCGGAATCCCTGCTAAGCTTTCCAGTGATAACGGGTCACATTTCACGGGAACTGTCATAAGAGAAATGTGTAAAGCTTTACAGATTAATCAACGTTTTCATTGCAGTTATCATCCACATTCAGCTGGACTTGTTGAAAGATATAATGGAATGCTTAAAAATAAGCTGGCAAAACTATGCAATGACACTGGACTGAAATGGACAGAACTGCTGCCCTTAGCTTTGATGGTAATGCGATCTGCAACCAACAGAACAACAGGCTTGTCACCACATGAGATAGTTATGGGACGTCCCCAACGACTACCTTTTACAGCACCATTTACTGCAAAACAGATGGACATCCACAAAATGGAGGAAAATATGTTGAATTATTGTATTGCACTAACCAAATGTATTTCCAGCTTTCATTCACAGGTAAAGGAAGCCCAAGTCAAGCCAGCGGAAGGGAAGTGTCATAACCTGGAGCCAGGGGAATTCGTATACATCAAGATTTTTAAAAGGAAAAGCAGTCTACAGCCAAGATTCGAAGGACCATACCAGGTCTTGCTGGCGACCAATACTGCAATCAAGGTAAAGGAAAGACCAACATGGATCCACGCATCCCATTGCAAACGGGCACCCGACCAGGAGGAAGGGACGAAGGAATCAGAGGAACAGAAAAAGGAAGACTGAATAAGGAACTGTATGGACTATGGGGACTGATGGTGCTGGGCTTGACAGGGTTTTACTTCACATTATTGATTACACCAGGGGTACAGACCCACCACCGAAGGGAATTGCACGTAAACGTATTTATGGCACTGAGTCATAGGTATGCTCAAGAAAGAAACTTGTCGAGTTGCTGGATATGTTCCCATGTACCTGTCCACTCCAGGGGGGTATTCCCCTGAGATCTGTCCCCTTTAACGAATCAGAAATGGTAGAATGGTTGACAGTGCAAAACAGGACAAAACTAACTAAGGGGCCAGAAACGAAGGAGCAAACAGAATGGAGGTCGGCAGGGTATAAACTTACAGCCTTCCAGGGATGGTACCAGCCCAATTATGATAATAACCATCAGCCTCCCTTCCTAAGCATTACTCCCAGAATAAGAAATCCTGAGGGTATAATATGCCTAGTGAGTAATGAGACAAAAGGACCAGAAATGGGACGCAGCAAGTGTTCCCAAATGATTAAATGGCAAGCCACAACTAATCCGACTGAGAGAAAGATAGCAACCGTTGGCTGGACAACGGTCCATAACAAAGCCCCAGGTGAAGGGTGGGAAGGTGAGACCACTCGAGTAGGGACAGTGCGAAAGGACCAGGAGCTGACGTCCTATAATTGCACCTACTTTATTTGTGGCCATAAAGCCTACCCATGGTTACCAGCCAACTGGATAGGGTCCTGTTACTTAGGATATGTGGTACCCCTTATCAGATCAGTAAGGACTCTAAGGGAGGCCTATGGAAGCCACAGATTTAAACGGGATTTGACGTGGCTAAACGGAATATTCAAGGTAATGGTGCCACCCTATGGAATAGCATCAACCGAATGGCAGTTACGGGAACTGGCTAACTTAGTAGAATCAGTAGCCAACGCAACTTCCCAAGCCTTTGAAGGGATAAATGACGAAATGGTAGCTATTCGAACAGTGGCTCTCCAAAATCGTATGGCCTTAGATTATCTCCTAGCCAAGGAGGGAGGGACATGCGCATTAATAGGTGAAGAATGCTGTACATATATCCCAGACTGTACAAGATCAGAATGGATTGAGTTGTCCTTGTGAAGGACAAAATGGGGGAATGTGGAAATGTATTTTTATCTAAGCTGATACCAAACGGTATTTGTGTGCCTTTTGATTAAAATGGAGTCCTGGCCCTTCCAGAACTTTCTGCATTTTAGCAGCCAGCTTATTTTAAACAGCTAAACCTGCTGTTAGATGGCTGATGGTTATCAGACAGCTAGGAGACAAGTCATGCTGAGACAAGTAACCCCCCATGGTGCTCTCCTATTGTCTACACTACAGGAGTTCCATGTCACCCCACCCTTATCTTCTAGCCATTATCTCTTTCCTTTACCTCATCCATTTGAAGCAAACAGGTAAACTGACCAGGAAATTGGATAATCCTGATACAATACAAGACAGGTGATAGCCCATTACCTATGACTCATGGAGTAATGGCCGTTTGGCTTTCTGATAACCCTGACAAAAGGAAATATCTTGACACCATTTCAGTAACAGGATATAGTAATTAACTCTTCATCTGTATTCACTGACTGTGAGACAGAGCAATACACAGGGAGAGGCCAGAACTTGGGTTTTACTGTATAAATATCTTGTGAAGCTGTACCATTGCGGAGGTTTAATTTTAGCCCTTGACTGAGTGAAACCTACCCCTTGCGAGCAAGTAAATTAAAAGGGAAACTTCCATCGGAGCTGTAAGTGTCGGAGTCATTCTTTTCTGAGGTCGAGATTTCGACAACGTCCGCAGATGTCTCAGAGTCCACCATCAAGGGAGATGAATGCAAGGCCATTAACACCTCGTTGGCGATGTGGGGACGATCATCGTTTCCATTCATGCCACTTCAAAGGGTACTTTGCAAGAGCTGTGGAACAATGGGACACCTCCAACATATGTACAGGCAAGCTGCAAACCCTGTTAATCCTGAAAACCACCATGTTGCAGAGGAGGACAGATCCATGGCAGATTACGACAAACCAGAGCTTCAGACTGAGGAACAGAGGTATATGGGGTGCACACAGTTACCACAATGTGTCCCCCGATAATGCTGAAGGGTGAACTAAATGGATTCACGGTGTCAATGGAGCTGGATACGGGCGCGAGCCAGACCATTATAAGCAAAAAGACTTTCAAAAAATTGTGGTGCAGCAAGGCCTCAAGGCCAATCTTGACTCCCATTCGCATGAAACTGAGAACTTACACAAAGGAACTAATTCCCGTAATCGGCAGTTGTCCACATACTACGCCATCCGCCACAAGCCAGGCACAGAAAACTGTGCTGATGCTCTCAGTAGGCTGCCATTGCCCACCACGGGGGTGGAAATGGCACAACCCACATATTTAGTCATGGTTATGGAAGCATTTGAAAGTGAGCAATCACCCGTCACAGCCCGACAGATTAGAACGTGGATGAGCCAGGACCCCTTCCTGTCCTTAGTAAAAAATTGTGTGCTTCACAGGAGCTGGCCCAGTGTCCCAGTGGAAATGCAGGAAGAGATAAAGCCGTACCAGCGGCGCAAAGATGAAATGTCAATACAGGCAGACTGCCTTCTGTGGGGCAATCGGGTAGTGGTCCCCAAGAAGGGTAAAGACACTTTCATCAGTGACCTCCACAGTTCCCCCCAGGCATCGTAATGATGAAAGCGATAGCCAGATCCCACGTGTGGTGGCCCGGTATCGATGCAGATTAGAGTCCTGCATTCACAGATGTAACACATGCTCGCAGTTAAGCAATGCACCCAGGGCGGCGCCACTATGTTTATGGTCTTGGCCCTCCAAATCATGTCCAAGGTCCATGTCGACTATGCAGGCCCGTTTTTGGGTAAAATGTTCCTTGTGGTTGTAAATGCATACTCCAAATGGATTGAATGTGAGGTAATGTTGGCAAGCACATCTGCTGTCACCATTGAAAGCCTACGAGCCATGTTTGCCATGCACGGACTACCTGATGTCGTTGTGAGCGACAACAGGCCATGTTTTACCAGTGCCGAGTTCAAAGAGTTCATGACCCTCAACGGGATCAAACATGTTACATCTGCCCTGTTCAAACCAGCATCCAATGGTCAGGCAGAGAGAGCGGTGCAAACTATCAAGCAGAGCTTGAAGAGGGTAACTGAAGGCTCGCCTATCCCGAGTTCTGCTTAGCTACCGCACGAGATCCCTCTCGCTCACTGGGATTCCACTTCTTGAACTGCTCATGAAAAGGGCACTTAAGACAAGGCTCTCATTAGTTCACCCTGATTTACATGAACAGGTAGCGAGCAGACGGCTTCAACAAAGTACATATCATGATAGCGTAAATGTGTCACACGAAATTTAAATCAATGATCCTGTATTTGTATTGAATTATGGACAAGGTCCCAAGTGGCTTCCCAGCACTATTGTGGCCAAAGAGGGGACAGGGTGCTTCGGGTCAAACTTTCAAATGGACTCATTCACTGGAAACACTTGGACCAAATCAAACTCAGATTTACGACTATCCTGAGCAACCCACTTTGGACCCTACCTTTTTAGACCCCCCCAACACACACACCAGTGGCAACCGACACTGTGGTTGGCCACGAAGCAGAACCCATCACCCGCAGCAGCCCAGCAGGACTCACCACACCAGGCAGCCCAGCAAAACCAGCTGCACAGCAGCCCAGTGAAGGCCCAACAAGCGATTCACCAAAACCAGCATTTGCACCAAGATGATCAACCAGGGAAAGAAAGGTCCCAGATCGACTCACCTTGTAAATAGTTACACTGTTGACTTTGGGGGGGGGGCAGGGAGGAGTGTTGTTATGTATTTAAACTTGTATTTACCTTGTACAGTCACCAGAGGGCTCATCCCCTGGAGTCCCAAGGGATGCCACAATCCCTTGGGAGCACAGGTACTTAAGGAGGCCTCACAGGCTGGAGAGGCACTCTGGATGTCTGCAATAAAAGACTAAGGTCACACTTTACTTTGAGCTCACAGTGTTCAGTCTGACTCTTTATTCATATATAATACCCGGTAATGGGCCCACGCTGTTTGGCAGAAGCTGGCTATGAAATTTTAACTGGAACTAGGGCGATGTAAAAGCATTATCGTCGGTGGAGAAAGCCACGTGTGCGCAGGTCTTAGACAAGTTTCCGTCACTGTTACAGCCTGGCTTCGACAGCTTCACAGGGGCCAAGGTGACAATTCACCTCAGCCCAGACGCGAGACCCGTTCAGCACAAGGCCAGATCAGTCCCTTACATGATGCGGGAGAAAGTAGAAGTCGAGCTAGATCGGCTTCAGCCCGAAGGCATCATATCGCCAGTGGAATTTAATGACTAGGCCAGTCCCATTGTCCCCGTTCTTAAAAGTGATGGGACAATTAGAATCTGCGGAGATTATAAAGTAACCATAAACCGAGTATCGTTACAGGACCAGTACCCGCTAGCCAAAGCGGAGGATTTGTTCGCGACCGTCGGGTGGACAGCTGTTTACGAAATTGGACCTCACTTCGGCGAACATGACCCAGGAGATGGCGGAATCGTCCAAGAAGCTGACGTGCATAAACACACACAAGGGGCTGTTCATATACATCCGGTGCCCCTTCGGGATCCGTTCAGCGGCTGCGATCTTCCAACGAACCATGGAGAGTCTGCTGAAATCTGTCCCGGGAACGACATCTTGGTCACTGGACACGACACCGATGAACACCTCCATAACCTGGAAGAGGTGCGACGCCGACTAAATCGAGTAGGTCTAAGATTGAAATGAACTAAATGCATCTTCTTGGCACCTCCTGGGAAGGAGAATCTCAGCAGATGGCATCAGACCCTCAGACTTGAAGACTGAGGTGATCCAGAAGGCCCCGAGACCACGCAACACGACGGAGCTGCGCTCGTTCCTAGGACTACTGAACTACTTTGGTAACTTTCTGCCTGGGCTGAGCACTTTGCTTGAACCATTACATGTACTGCTCCATAAGGGTGATGAATGGGTCTGGGGTAAAAATCAAGAAACTGCTTTTGAGAAGGCCAGAAACTTATTGTGCTCAAACAAACTACAGGCGCTATATGATCCCTGTCAGCATCTTGTTTTAGTGAGTGATGCGTCATCCTATGGGATCGGGTGTGTGCTTCAGCAAGTAAATATGTCGGGTAAGCTCCAACCTGTAGCGTATGCATCCCGGAGCCTTTCCAAGGCCGAAAGCAGGTACAGCATGGTCAAAAAGGAGGCCCGCAGTAAAAAAAATGCACCAGTACCTATTTGGATGACGGTTCAAACTAGAAATCGACAACAAGCTGCTCACGTCATTATTCTCTGAGAGCAAAGGCATTAATACTAGCGCCTCAGCTCGCATTCAGAGGTGGGCATTAACGCTGTCTGCTTACGACTACACGATCCGCCACAGACCAGGCACTGATAACTGCGCAGATGCGTTCAGCCGGCTCCCGCTCGCCACCACCGAGGGGTGAAGCGGAGCAGTTCGCGGAACTGGTCATGGCCATGGAAGCCTTTGAGGGCGAAGGGTCACCCGTCACGGCGCGCCAGATAAGAATCTGGCCCAGCCAAGACCCACTGCTGTCCCAGGTGAAAAACTGTATATTAAGTGGAAACTGGGCATCCATGTATGGAGAGATGCATGGCGATTTTAAGCCGTTTCACTGGCGCAAGGATGAGCTATCCATCCAGGCCGACTGCATTTTGTGGGGAAATTGCATAGTCCTGCCCAAGAAGGACAGAGATTTATTTGTCAAGGATTTCCATAGCACACACCCCGGCATCATAATGAATGAAAGCCATTGTGAGATCGCACGTGTGGTGGCCTGGCATCGACGCAGAGTTAGAGTCATGCGTATGTCGGTGCAACACCTGCGCGCAACTCAGCAACGCACCCAGGGAAGCCCCCCTGAGCCTGTGATCCTGGCCCTCCAAACCCTGGTCCCGCATCCACATAGACTATGCGGGTCCCTTTCTAGGAATAATATTCCTAGTTGTAATTTATGCTTCTTCGAAATGGCTCAAATGTGTTATAGGGCCCAAGTTTCCACAAGAAAAAAAACGGGCGCCCCTCCGAGCTTTTTTCGCGCCTAAAACGGCGCCTAAAAAAATCCTCGGTATTCTCCACCTACTTACAGGTCCTGTGGCACTCGGCGCAGCCAGCACGCGCTGTGGGGAGGCGGAGCCAGGTCCCGGCGCTGAAAACAGTGCCGGGACCTCTGCACATGCGCGCTACAGTCGGCACGCAAGTGCAGTAGCTCCAGGCGCCGAACTGTGTGGGAGGGGCCCCGAAGCACGCAGCCCCTAGCCCTGGCTGAATGGCCTCACTGGGGCTGCGTGAATAAAGCTCCTCCCACGGCCAGCTCCTGCTCCCCCCCCCGACCAGACCCGACACTCGCTCCCCCACCCCCCTCCCCGCCGACCAGACCCAACCCGACACCCGCTCCCGCTCCCGCTCCCCCCCCCCGCCCCGACCGAGACCCGACACCCGCTCCCCTCCCCGCCCCCCGAGACCCGCTCCCCCACGCCCCGACCGAGACCCGAGACCCGCTCCGACCCGAGACCCGCTCCCCGCCTCGACCCGAGGCCCGCTCCCCCCCGACCCGACCCGAGACCCGCTCCCCGCCCCGACCCGAGGCCCGCTCCCCCCCGACCCGACCCGACACCCGCTCCCCCCCCGACCCGACACCCGCTCCCCCCCCGACCCGACACCCGCCCCCCCCCCCCCAGCCGACACCCGCTCCTGCTCCCCGAACCCCCCCTCTTTCCCTCCCCCCTCTTTTCCCCCCCTCTTTCCCCTCCCCCTCCCCTCCCCTCCCTCTCTTTCTCCCTCGCCCCTTCTCTCTCTCCCTCTCTCGCTCAGCGGCACGAACGGCTGCAGAATTCTCCCTGGCTGAAGCACTTTCACAGGTAGGAAGATGGTTTATTTAATCTTTTCTTGGCTTATAAATGTTTATTCAGGTTGGATTTATTTGTATAATATTTGTAGAAGTATAAATAAGGATTTATTGTCGAATTTAATGAGTTCCCTTCCCCCCCACCTCGTTCTGGCGCCTAATTTGTAACCTGCGCCTGATTTTTTAATGTGTAGAACAGGTTTTTTCAGTTCTACAAAAATCTTCACTGGCGCCATTCTACTTTAGTTTGGAGTACATTTTCACTATGGAAACTTTCAAATCAGGCGTCGGTGGCCGGACACGCCCTCTTTTGAAGAAAAAATTCTGTTCTAAACTAGAACTGTTCTACCTGACTAGAACTGCAGAAAAAAAAATGTGGAGAATTGCGATTTCTAAAATAGTCCGTTCTCCACCAGTTGCTCCTAAAAATCAGGCGCGAATCATGTGGAAACTTGGGCCCATAATGTCACTCAGCACATCCACCACCACAATAGAGAGCCTTCGGACAATGATCGCCACCCATGGCCTGCCCGACGTCCTTGTTAGTGACAATTGGACCATGCTTTACGAGTTTTGAATTTCGTGAATTCATGTGATGTAACGGCATAAAGCATGTCAGGTCAGCCCCGTTCAAACCAGCCTCCAATGGCCAAGCTGAACGGGCAGTACAGATCATAAAGTAGGGCATACAGCGAGTGACGGAAGGCCTCTTGCAGACCCGTCTGTCTTGCGTGCTGCTTGCATATCGGACGAGGCCCCACTCACTCACAGGAGTTCCACCCTCCAAACTCCTCATGAAGAGGACCCTCAAAACCACGCTGTCCCTCGTGCACCCGGTTTGAAATGAGATTGTCGAAAACCAGCGTCTTAAGCAATGTACATATCATGACCGCAACTCTGTAATGCGTTGTACCAATGTCGATGACCCTGTTTCCGTGCTGAACTTTGGTACGGGCCCCAAATGACTCGCAGGCACTGTCGTAGCTAAAGAGGGGAGTAGGGTATTTGTGGTAAGACTCACTAATGGCCAAACTTGCAAGAAGCACATCGATCAAACCAAATTGAGGTTCACCGATGATCCAGAGCCGCTGGATGACTATCGTGACATCGACTTCCAACCACAAGCAACAGAACCGGCAGTTCACCAAGAGACAGAACCTGTCGCACCGGACAGCCTACCAAAGCCGCAGCACCACAAGGCAGCGACACTCCGGTCAGGCCGCCCACACCCAGCGTACAACTCAGACGCTCAACCAGAGAGCGCAGACCCCCGGTCAGGCTCAACCTGTAAACCGCATCTAAGACTTGGGGGGAAGTGTTGTGATATATTTGCAGCCATAATCCGTACCATGCATTGTACCATGTAATTACATGTAATCGCCAACAGATGGGGAAAGCCCGGGAGGCACACATTACTGCACCTCGTGCTGCCTCCCTATATAAAGCAGGCTCCCCCTGCAGTGCTCACTTTTGGAGTTTACATTAAACCTAAAGGTCACAAGATGATCAGCTCCAGCATGGGCCATGTGTGATTTATTATAGGGATAAGGATACGTATCAAACGATATCTTCATAGCCTCTCCTTTTCTCTTTCCACTTGCCCCTCTCACCACAAGCCTTTTATCACTTTCCAGCTCCTGATACTGTCTGCATTCCTTGCTCCATTCCTGCCCCCTACCCTCACCTTAACACAAATCTTGTGACTTCAGATAATCAGCAACCAGATGAGCAGCCTGTCCCTGAGCCTCCCACTGAGAGTGAGAAAAGAGAAAAGGAGGAGGAGAAAAGCATCGCGTCATTGTATCTCTCACCTGTAGACACTACCTCAGAGATTAGCACTACGCAATCTTTAAAAGCAAGTTTAGTAGAGGGGTCTGCACTGGGTGATGCACTGGGGATGAGCGAGCTGCAGCAAGGCCAAGGGGAGAGGATACATTGGGCTCCAGGTCCCCGGAGGGAGAGTTCACATGTAAGCTGTGCTCCACAGGACTCAGATAAGGACCTTGAAGGAGAGGTGTACGCAAGAAGGGTGATGGCCGAGTTGATAGGTGCAATGGCAAGGGTGACCGAGAGCTTCTCGGCAATGTTAAGCAATGTGGAGTCCGTTTCCAACATTGCACAGCGCACACCATGGAGTCCATCATTTCCACTCTGCAGAGGATGATGGAATCCCAGCGAGACCGTGGGAATCCAGACCTCATGATGCGTGTCATGGGCAACGTCCATTGCAGCATTGACGGAAGCCACGCAACATCTTAGTGCTGTAATGCAGTCAATGGTTGCTGGCATTGAAGCTCAGACTGCCATCATGCAGTCTCAGCTGGATACCACACAAGCTCTGACTGCTGCCAGCGTTGCTGGGGCCACTAAAGTCCATTGGGCATTACACGCTGTCGCAGCAGGCCACCAATCTATGCTCCAGCGGATTAGTAGGGATGCTGAGGTGCTGTCCCGGGGGAGTGGCAGTGGGTCAGTGGAGCAGGAACCTGCTGTCCTCTCTGAGGATGACAGAATTCCTGATCCCACTACTGACACTCCGCCATTGCAATTGTCACTGCCTGTCATCCAGCTAGTCCAGACTGCCACTGCCCAGGTTGTGCAGTCTACAGCTGGTCCTTCCAGGCCTAGAGCTGGCCGAGCGCGTCTTGCAAGGCCATCTGTAGTATCTGGTACCAACACTCAGCAGTCTTCCACGAGTCCTGCTGCAGCCACTGGGGAAATACTACAAAGAAGCAGTAGATTAGGAAAAGGCAATGTAAAGAGGAGAGGTAAGGGTTTGCACAAGGGTTTTTAGTCAATATTGTTGTTCTTTATATGTGCTTAATGTTTTTTGATTAATTTATTACTGGAATGTTGCAGATTTGGTGATGTCTCTCATTTCAGGTTTGGGGTGTGGTATGGAATGACAAATTGATGCAATGTCGGTCACGTGTTGAGCAACCGAGAAGTGGCCGAAATCTCCTCCTCCTCCTGAGATGGTGGATCTATGCCTGATGGCAATGGCTGTGCCCTTAGGATGGCCAAGTTGTGCAGCATGCAGGCAATGGAAGGAGCGTGCGGCAAACCAGGCTCCCTGCCCACCCTTTCCCTCAACATTATCTGTCCGACCTGTAACAGAGACTGTGATTCTCGTATTGGACTGTACAGCCACCTAAGAACTCATGCTAAGATTGGAAGCAAGCATTCCTCGATTCTGAGGGACTGCCTATGATGATGATGATGATGATGGCATCAGGCGACGATGAAAAGGGACACCCGCTCAGCCAACTACTGGAGGACTCCTCCCGAGTGGTCAAGGCAACGGAACCATTGCTTGAGCACTCCGATGGTCTGCTCAATGATGTTCCTGGTGGTAGCGTGGCTTTCATTATATGAGTTATGGGCGGGAGTGTTGAGGTTACAGAAGGGTGTCGTGAGCCAGCTGGAGAGCAGATAGCCCTTATCTCCCAGCAGCCAACTGCGAGCTTGATATGATGGCTGGAAGAGAGCTGGCACACCAGTCTGGCACAGGATGAAGGCATTGTGGCTGCTATCAGGATAGTGGGCATTGAAGATAAGGATTCACCATGTGTGCTCGTACACTAACTGCACATTAAGCGAGTGGTAGCCTTTGTGGTTACGGAATATTTCAGGATTGTTATGAGGTGCCCAGAAAGCAACATGAGTGCAGTCAATAGCGTCCTGCACTATGGGGATGCCTGCTATCCTGGCAAAGCCACACGCACACTCGTGCCGTTTCTCTCTGCTCATGGGGAAGTAAATGTAGTCCCTTCTGGACAGAGCATCTATTACCTCACAGATGCAGTAATGGATGGCAAAATGGGAGATGTTGGAAATGTCTCCTGTTGCACACTGTAAGGATCCACTGGTATAGAAAGTGAGTGCGATGGTGACCTCGATTGCCACTGAGAAAGCTAGTCTGAGGCTCGAGGTGTGGCTGCAGGAAGTTGCAGAGCTCTATGACCTCATTCTTGCTGAAGCGAAGCCTTCAAACGCACTGTTCCTGAGTGAAATTGATGTAGGAGAACTGCTGCCGGAATACCCTAGGTGAGTAAGGTCTCCTGTTGAGAATCATGTTGGCCCTCCTACCTTATACACACATTCTCTGTGCCTCAGTTGCCTCTGACATTGATGCTGGAGGGCAAGATCCAGTGCCAGCACAGCTACCATAAAAGGATCCAAATATTGTTGTTTCAAATCTCCTCTCAATGAAACTCAAGATTCTTTATAAGCCAGAACACTCAATAAACTTCAAAAGCGCTCAAATCGGTCAAAAGGCCTGTTGCCTATGTGAACATAACAAGGTAGCATTGTTGGCAGACTGAAACTAAACCAGATGTTGACGTCTTTAAATAGCGTTCCTCCAGCCAATATCCAACTGAAACTCGACTCCTCTACCTGTCATTGTTAATGGCAGGTGTACAATCAGGAGACAAGAGGGAATTTAGTGTCCAGGGCACTACCGGGGCGCTGCACACGGCAATGACATCACGATCTCCGGGAACATGAGATCAGGGCACAACATCTTACCACAACCGCAAAACCTACTTCGAATTTAGCGAGAGTCGCGGATCTTGCTATGCCTGGTCGTAAACCCATCTCCACCCCATTATCGCCCCCTGGAGCATAATTTTGCTCCCGACATAGTCTGATAACCTGTTCTGGGAAGATGTTTCTGCTCATCTTTATGTATCTGGTGCATATCTTGAAATCATGGACTCATGTCATCAATTTGTCCACCATCGGATATAAACTATCGATGTTTACCTTGAACACATCAGCCAATTTTTAAAATTCATTCATGGGATGTAGGCTTCACTGGCAAGGCTCACATTTATTGCTCATCCCTAATTACTCTTGAGAAGGTGGTGGTGAACCGCCTTCTTGAACCGTCGCAGTTTGTAAGAAGAAGGTATGCCCACAGTGCCATTAGGGAGAGAGTTCCAGGATTTTGAAACAGTGACGATGAAGGACTGGATATATACTTTCAAGACAGAATGGTGTATGTCTTTGAGGGGAACTTGGGGATGGTTGTGTTGCCATCTGCCTGCTGCCTTTGTCCTTCTAGGTGGTAGAGGTCGGGGGTTTGGGAGGTTCTGTCGAAGCAGTCATTGCTGCAATGCATCTTGTAGATGGTACACACTGCAGCTATGGTGGGCCAATGGTGGAGGGAGTGAATGTTTAAGGTGGGGGATGGGGTATTGTCAAGCGGGCTGCTTTGTCCTAAGCTTCTTGAGCATTGTTGGAGCTGCACTCATCCAAGCAAGTGAAGGGTATTCCATTACACACCTAACTTGTGCCTTGTAGATGGTGGAAAGATGTTTTTGGAGTCAGGAGGTGAGTCATTCAATACAGAATAGCCAGCCTCTGACCTTCTATTTTAGCCGCATTATTTATGTGGCTTATCCAGTTAGGTTTGTGGTCAATGATGACCCCCAAGATGTTCATGGTGGGGGATTTGGTGATGGTAATCCTGTTACGTGTGAAGGGGAAATTTCTAGACTCTCTCTCTTGTTGGAAATGGTCATTACTGGTACATGTGTGGTGCAAATGTTACTTGCCACTTATCAGTCCAAGTCTGAATGTTGTCCAGGTGTTGCTGCATGCGAGCATAAATCTGAGATGTTGAGAATGGAACTGAACACTGTGCAATCATTAGTGAACATCCCCACTTCTGACCTGATGATGGAGGGAAGGTCATTTGATGAAGCAGCTAGGACACTGCCCTGAGGAATTCATGCAGTGATGTCCTGGGGTTCAAATGATAGGCTTCCAACCACCACAACCATCTTCCTTTGTGCGAGGTATGACTCCAACTAGTGGAGAGTTTTCCCCCTGATTCCCATTGACTTCAATTTTACTAGGGCTCCTTGATGCCACACTTGTGCAAATGCTGCCTTGATTTCAAGGGCAGCTACTCTCACCTCACCTCTAGAATTCAGCTCTTTTGTCCATGTTTGGACCAAGGCTGTAATGAGGCCTGGGGCTGAATGGTCCTAGGAGAACCCAAACACAGCATCGGTGTGCAGGTTATTGGTGAGTAAGTGCCACTTGATAGCACTGTTGACAACACCATCCATTAATTTGCTAATGATTGAGAGTAGGGTGATGAGGCGGTTATTGGCCATATTGGATTTGTCTTACATTTTGTGGACAGGACATACCTGGGCAATTTTTCACTTTAATAAGAACATAAGAACATAAGAAATAGGAGCAGAAGTAGGCCACTAAAAATATTCCGACAGTGGATAGTCAAGGGGCTATAGGGGCTATGGGGGGAGGAACTTAACACAATCACAATCACTAAGGAGGTGGTACTGAATAAGATAATAGGACTAAAGGCAGATAAATCCCCTAGACCTGATGGCTTGCATCCTAGGGTCTTAAGAGAAGTAGCGTCAGGGATTGTGGAAGTTGGTTGTAATTTACCAAGATTCCCTGGATTCTGGGGAGGTCCCAGCAGATTGGAAAACTGCAAATGTAGCGCCCCTATTTAAAAAAGGAAGCAGACAAAAAGCAGGAAACTATAGACCAGTTAGCCTAACATTTGTTGTTGGGAAAATGTTGGAGTCCATTATTAAAGAAGCAGTAGCAGGATATTTGGAAAAGCAAAATTCGGTCAGGCAGAGTCAGCATGGATTTATGAAGGGGAAGTCATGTTTGACAAATTTGCTAGAGTTCTTTGAGAATGCAACGAACAGGGTGGATAAAGGGGAATCAGTGGATGTGGTGTATTTGGACTTCCAGAAGGCATTTGACAAGGTGCCATATAAAAGGTTACTGTACAAAATAAAAGTTCACGGGGTTGGGGGTAATATATTAGCATGGATAGAGGATTGGCTAACTAACAGAGAACAAAGAGTTGGGATAAATGGTTCATTCTCTGGTTGGCAACCAGTAACTAGTGGGGTGCCGCAGGGATCAATGCTGGGACACCAACTATTTACAATCTATGTTAATGACTTGGATGAAGGGACTGAGTGTAATGTAGCCAAGTTTGCTGACCATACAAAGATCGGAGGAAAAGCAAAAAATCTGCCAAAGGACATAGACAGGCTAAGTGAGTAGGCAAAAATTTGGCAGATGGAGTATAATGTTGAAAAATGTGAGGTCATGCACTTGTCAGAAAAAAAATCAAAGAGCAAATTATTACTTAAATGGAGAAAGATTGAAAAGTACAGCAGTACAGCGGGACCTGGGGGTACTTGTGCACGAAACACAAAAGGATAGTATACAGGTACAGCAAGTGATCAGGAAGGCCAATGGTATCATGGCCTTTATTGCAAAGGAGATGGAGTGTAAAAGCAGTTAAGTCTTTCTACAGATATATAAGGTATTGGTGAGGCCACAGCTGGAATACTGCGGGCAATTTTGGTTTCCATATTTACGAAAGGATATACTTGCTTTGGAGGCAGTTTAGAGTGGTTCACTAGGTTGATTCCGGGGATGAGGGGGTTGACTTTTGAAGAAAGATTGAGCAGGCTGGGCCTCTACTCATTGGAATTCAGAAGAATGAGAGGCGATCTTATCGAAACGTACAAGATTATGAGGGGGCTTGACGAGGTGGATGCAGAGGGGATGTTTCCACTGATGGGGGAGACTAGAACTAGAGGGCATGATCTTAGAATAAGGGGCCGCCCATTTAAAATAGAGATGAGGAGAAATTTCTTCTCTCAGAGGGTTGTAAATCTATGGAATTCATTGCCTCAGAGAGCTGTGAAAGCTGGGACATTGAATAAATTTAAGACAGAAATAGACAGTTTCTTAAACGATAAGGGGATAAAGATTTATGGGGAGTGGGCGGGGAAGTGGAGCTGAGTCCATGATCAAATCAGCCATGATCTTATTGAATGGCGGAGCCGTATGGCCTACTCCTGTTCCTATTTCTTATGTTCTTATGTTCTTATTTGACCCCTCGAACCTGCTCCTCCATTCAAGGATGAAGAGATGAAGGGGTGAGTGCAGAAGTGCGGGAAATGGAACATACATGGTCGAAGGCCATGTCAACCACGGTAGAGGGGAAATCCTTGGTTGAGTAAAAAGGAAGATAGGAAGAAATCAGTTCTGCGAGGCAAGAACAGACTGAAACAATGGGTCTACCAGTACAGTCCTGTTTATAGATCTTGGGAAGGAGGTAGGCAGGTTGTGAAGGGTTAGGGTGCTGTGAGGGTGCCGGCCGTGGAGGGAAGATCCGCCTCAATCTATTCATGTTGAAGCTGAACACAAAAGCCTTTTTCATATTCAAGATCTAGTTCTCATTAACAGAAGTCTAAGCATTCACAAGAGATACTCGAACTGGACTTTGGACCTGAAAAACTGAAAGTTTTTCTGCAGGTGCCCTGGAGGTACCACATACTTCATGGTAGACTGCAGTGCAGACAATTGTTCATCCAAAATTGCACTATATAGCTCGCAGACAGCACTACACTTTTTGTAAGGTCCTACAGGGTATTTTGGACAGACTCAAATGAAATTTGTAGATGATCTTGCTCTGACAGCAGTGCTCTCTTATATGCAGGTCCTGTTTCCAGGCACTGCAGTTTGAGTTTATTCCCTTGATATGCCATCTTCTCCTGCAAGCAGAGAAGTAGTCTTAAAATGTTGTAAGTTTTAGGAGTACATACAGTAAAAGAGATCTGCCTATCCTTGAGACGATTCTGTGTACTAGGAAATGAATATACATCATGCAGCTAGGTTATCTGAGAAAGCTTTGTTGTGTGAAGCCCCTTTAAGATTTTTGTGAGGCAAAGAGTCTTGGCTCAAAGTTGTAGCCTGTAGTTGTGCCACACTATAGTATGGCCATGCAAGCTAAGCAGTCAATGGGCTGCTTGCCTCCTAGTAGAGCTGTACATGATAATGTATGAATGCATTCGATAGGGCAGCAATAAATCGTTGACAGGTTATCAAAGGAAACTGTGTAGCATGCATACTTAGGGCTGCTACTTGGCATAGAAATCAATCCCACAGATTTAGCTTAGCAGCTTCCTTCAGGTCTGCCACCTTCATGCAGATTTGAATTGAAACCCTCTCAGTCATGTAGATAGCATTGATTCTGTTTGCAATCTCCCACCAGTCTTGATGTGCCAGTTGTTTCTGCGAAGGGCGCCCTTCTGTTCCATACTTTCCCATACTTGCTGGATCATCAACTTTTGCAGTGTAAGGCACTCCCTGCTGCCACGGGCAAGAATGCAACTACTTAAGAAGCTGCTGCAGCCATTTTAATAAACACCAACTGCTATAGGAGTTACTTGAAAGACACATGGGGCGAAAAATTCGGAACTGCCCCATTTGGGGGCAGCAACACTCACAAGGCACGAGATTTTGCGCCAGGCACAGAATCATTCGTGAGAAATTGGGATTACCTCCCCCTAAAGGAAGTGGGGTGCTAAATCAAGTGCTCCACTTCCATTCTGGGGTGGTAGCAGGACAGATGCCTCTGGAGCAGGGCGCATGGCTCAGCAGCCTTGGTAGCTGAAGGCTATGTGAATCGATCCTTTTCACAGTAGCATTTCCTTTCTCCATTCACAAGACACACTCACTTTCTAATCCTGCCGACTCATCCACCCTCAAACCCCTTCAGTTCAGACACATTTGGCCCTGATATTAACAGGGAGGGAGTATGGGGACATGTGTTTGCGACTGGAAAACCCAGAAATGTCAGGTACAGCAATTGGAATGGAAAAGTGTTTCAGCAATAATTCAAATGGCTCAGCAAGCCAGAGAAGGGACACCGAGGGTCTCGCACGCAACACTTCAGCTTTGGGCAGGGGGTCAACACTGCAGGGTAGGTCCTCTACCCACAGGTGCCAGAAGGCCTCCAGAAAGAATGATGTGGGATCAAATCACCGAGGCTGTCACTGCAAGCAGTATTATCCCCACCACCTGGCTCCAGTGCCCAAAGAAGCTTCATGACCTCAGACCAGTGTCAAGCAAAAGAATGCATCTTCAAAAGCCGTCTCCTACCAACTGAATCACGAGCCTCACACTGTACTGAATGCACGACCCCCCCACAATCACTCATCTACCAACAATCTGTACCAATCACAAGGCAGATCTTCCATTTCTAGCCTCACCTCATCCCCTTGGAGGAAACGGTGCAGGCCATTCTTGACAGGGGCATGGCTGATCCCTTGGCCAGCAGCAGGGCAGAAAGATACAAAATGCTGGTATCCTGCTATGATATCCTCCTTCTTGCTTTCCTCCCCTCCCCTCCCCACAACTCCACCCTTGTGCCTTCCTCATTTCAGAAGAAGAAGCAGGAGGAGGAAGATGAAGAGGAAGATGAAGAGGAGGAAGAGGAGGATGAGGAAGAGGAGGAGGAGGGGGAGGAGAGGAGGAGTAGGAAGATGGAGGAGGAAGAAGGATTTGCCCCACTGAAAGTCAGCAGCCTTCCACCAGCAATGCTGCAGCATTGGGGTAGCACTGTGTGACATCAGTAGGATATGCAAAGGCACACACAAGACAGTCAATCAGAGAATGTATACGGGTGACGAGTTGATTTCTTGATGTCAACATTGGTTGGATAAACATATACAGGTGAATTGGAAAGTTTGCTTTGTGGGGGATTTTATTTTAGCATCGTGGCCAAGAGGACATTGTAATGGTCAGTAACAGAGGGAATGTAAGGTGTGGGACTATGTTGAAAGGGGAATTGGGGTTGCGGTCACTGGGACCGCAGGCAGATTCTTTTATCCCGAATATCCCGGCCAGAAAGGGGCTGTCTGAGATGCATCCGCCGTCTGATTCCTCCTCATCTGCTTCCTAATCTTCGGTGTCTTCCTCTTCTGCATCTTCCTCTTCCCTCTGTGAGCAGATGCTGTAAATCTGAAATGACAGCATAAAATGCTGGAAATACTCAACTGGTCAGGCAGCATTTCGACCTGAGATGTAAACTCTGTTTTTCTCTCCATAGATGTTGCATGACCTGCTGAGTATTTGCAGCATTTTCTGTCTTTTCAGAGAACTTCCTTTACCATCTGAGGCCTTGCAAGTATGCAACAGCATTCCTTACACACTTAAAAAAAACTTTTCACATCCATTGTAGCAAGCCACTATTTCAAAAAAAATTCTAAAAAACAGTCCAAAAGTTTAACTGCAAACTTACCTGAAAGATGTGTGTCCCTTTAAGAGGTGTTGACAGGGCCTCTGCCAGCCTGCTTGCATACTAGTTTTACCTGGCATGTTTAGGACCCAGCACTGAGCTTAGCACTAGAGTCAGTGTTGCACGTCAACTGATGTCACCACTCAGCCATTTTTTTTCACGGCACTGTTTAAGATTGTTACCGGGACTTTGAAAATGAGGGACACCGCAGGACCTAGCACCAGCTGACGGAAGTGCGGCTTTCTTTCTCCGCTTTCATATTTTATTAATGTTATTTAAATAGATTTTAATTATTTTTAAGTTTTTGTTATTTTTGTAAAGTTTTATTTTGAAGTTTCCTTAAGGTTTTTAAAACTTTCTTTTAAGTATTTAAGATTTCAAAATTATTTTCTCGTATATTTTAGTTTTACTCTTGCCTTCAAAATCTGTGGGTGTTCGGAGGCAAGTACCATAGGAGGCCTCCAGCTCCTACCCACACCTCTCCATCTACAGACCCAGATGGACTACTTCACCGTGATCCTTGGTAATGCATCACAATGTTTTGCTCACTTCATAATGCAATATCTGAGTTGTGCCAGCTGTTATCTATTAGAAACTTACATATCACTGCAGACAGACTTTGGACCAGCTTCCCAATGCTGTCATCACACTCCACTGCTAACAAAATTCATAGATTCCGAACACATCCCCCCACCCCCATCCCACCCGATGGATTCCAGCCCTCAGTTTGTCAAACTATCGCTTCCCCTCTGCATTACTACCAAGGCACAGGGCACATTTCCTCCACCCTGCCAAACACAAGAACCTGCTGTCTAATTCCAACACCTCCACCCCTCCAGCTCCAAATCCAGCTCCTCCATCCTACTGCTAGGTAGTCATCCAGTTTTGCAGTTGGGATTTTCTTCCTTGCCATTACTTTTCTTCATTGTTCGTGGTTCCTGACTTTGACGTTTCACTTTTACAAAGTGGTGAAAATGGGTATTCCTTCAAGGGTTCTGAATGTGCTACACAATTAAGAATGCTGAAGAGAAGTTTGTGTGGGGCCAACAAATACAGGTGTAATGAGCCTGAGGCATCTTGGTCACAACCATCTCTACCGTGGGAGATGAGTCTGGAGCGGTCAAAAAAGATCACTCTTTGTTGCTTCTGCTTCATAAGGTAGAGTTGTGTGGCTCACTGCAGAATGACCTCCAAACTATATCTAAACCAGGGAGGGGTCTTCCCATAAAATTGATGGTTACCTATAATCTGAAGCTTTAATGCTACCACATCCTTTCAAGCCACCCCAGTAAGCATAGAATTATAGAATGAAGCAGCACAGAAGGAGATCATTTGACATATCATGCCATTTGAAAGAGTCATCCTTTCTCGTCCCACTCCCTTTCTCTTTCCCCATAGTCCTGCAACCCTTTCCACCTCATGTATTTATCCAATTTCCTTTTGAAAGTTATTAATTTGTTTCCGCCACTCTTTCAGGCAGTGCATTCTAGAACATAATAACTCACTATGTAAATTTATTTTCTGTCATGTTGCCTCTGTTTTTTTTTACTTTAAATCTGTATCCTTTGGTTATGGATCCTACTGCCACTGGAAACACTTTCTCCTTATTTACTTGTCAAAATCCTTCATGATTTTGAACACCTCTATCAAATCTCCCCTTACCCTTCACTGTTCTACGGAGAACAATGCCAGTTTCTCTAGTCTCTCCATGTAACTGAAGTATTTTGTCCCTCATACCATTCTAATGAATCCCCTCTGCATCCTCTCTAAGACTTTGACATCATTCCTAAAGTGAGATGCCCAGAATTGAACAAAATGGGAGTCATTTTAACCCCCAAAAATGGGTGTGTTGGGGTCAGATGAGATGTAAAATTTAAAAATAGCTCAAACCCTAACCCAACCCGCCCACTTCCAAGGTTTTTTATAATGAGGCTGGGAGCCTCACATTTAACCTGCTTTATAGGTTTAACCCTGGCCGGCCAGGTTTCCCAGACAACTCAGCAGCTTAAGGGAGGCTAGGACAGCTTCAGGGAAAAGATAAGTATCTTTAGGTCAGGAGGAGCAGGAGTGCTTCTCCCACCCCCCCATCCCCCTAACCCCCCCCTCCGTCCCAAAAGCTTACCTGGCATCACACACACTCCCTCCCCCCCCTCCATAAAACTCGCTCTCCGGGGTCAGGAATCGTCCCCTCCCACCCTCCATCCCCGGCATCGGGCCATTCCCTGGGGTCAGGAACCAGACCCCACCCTCCCACCACACTCCTACTAATGCAGCAGTAGGTTCCTACCCTGATCTAATGTGGCTCAGTTGGTAGCACTCTTGCTTTTTGAGTCATAAAGTTGTGGCTTCAAATACCCACTCCAGAGACTTGAGTACAAACATCTAGGCTGACACTCCCAGTGTCATGAGAGATCGCTGCACTGTCGGAGGTGCCATCTTTTGGATGAGACATTAAACCGAGACCTCATCTGCTCTCTAAGGTGGATGAAAAAGATCCAATTGCACTATTTGAAGATGAGTAGTAGAGTTATCCCTCGTGTCCTGGCTAATAATTATCCCTCAAATAACAACACAAAAACAGATTATCTGGTTATTATCACTTTTCTGTTTGGGGAAGCTTGCTGTGTGCAAATTGGCTGCCATGTTTCCCACATCACAACACTGACTACACTTCAATGTACTTCAAATACTTGTAAAGTATTTTGGGATGCCCTGAGGTTGTGAAAGGCGCTATATAAATGCAAGTCTTCCTTCTAACTTGCTGTGGCTTCTGTAGGACAATGGTTTCATCCCGGATTAATTTGTAGTGGGCAAGAACAATTAGTTCTTGGCTACTTACTGGCTACTTCTCAGAGTTCGACTCCGGAAAATAATGACAAGACACCAATAAGTATAGTTCCCACTTTGCGTGGCAGTCTTTACTGAGTACTGATCAACCCGTTCTCAACATTACACCTATCAGTCTTTCCCTTGAGCTGCTAAGCTATGTTTTAGTTACCAGTTCCTCAGTTCCCTGCGTGCTCACGATCGTCCCAGTGGACCGCTGACATGTCGTGATGCACGTCTTCTGATGACGGACCAGGTCAACCCTCCTTGACTGCAGCTGTGTTCCCACTTGTCTTTACTGAGTCTCTGCCTCAGTTTCCCTACGCACTTACAATCAACCCAGTGGTCTGACGGGTTCGTGGAGCACAACTTTTGATGATTGACCAGGTCACTCTTCTCTGCCTACTGCTGTCTGTTTGCCCCATCATCTGTGAGATTTGTCCCTGCCTTTTCTTATGAGTTGTTTCCATGGCTACTTGCCACACCATAAATCTGTCTTTTGATCAATCGATTATCTATATCTTCCTTGAGCACTCATTGGCACTTTGGAAACTGCTCGCTATTTTTTATAGTCTAGCACTATCATGGACCTCACTGTGTCTCACTGATTACAGTTCTTGCATTTTACATATTCAGTATCGGTGTTTACTTTTCTACAAAGGTGATTTATAGTCAGTATTGCTTCTATTGTGTTGGGGTTTCTCTTAATGTTTGTACTGATTACAGTTTGTGTGTTTTTACATTCCTACACAAAAGGTTTCTTACAGTATATTGTGTTGGGTTATCTCTACAGCTTTTCCTCCACTTTGAGCGGTCTTGGGTCAGGGATTCCCAGGTGTCGGTGGGTATGTTACATTTTTTCAAGGAGGCTTTGAGGGTGTCCTTGAAGCGTTTCCTCTGCCCACCTGGGGCTCGCTTGCCATGTCAGAGGTCCAAGTAGAGCGCTTTTTTTGGCATGCAGACAATGTGGCCCAGCCAGTAGAGCTGATCGAGTGTGGTCAGTGCTTTGATGCTGAGGATGTTGGTGTGAGCGAGAACACTAACGTTGTTGGTACGCCTATCCTGCCAGTGGATTTGCAGGATCTTGCGGAGGCAGCATTGGTGGTACTTCTCCAGTGTTTTGAGGTGCCTGCTGCACACAGTCCATATTAGTGTGGAAGCAAGTCATCCTCGACTCCGATGGACTGCCTAGGATGATGATCTCTACAGGAATTTCTCATTATTAGCATGGATTCGCAGCCTTTCATGCTTCACATTAAGCATTTTAAACAGAAGTCTCCAGATTACAGGAAGTCAGTACTTACAGCGTTCATGTTTTATATGTGCATTTATACAGAATGTTTAAAAAGGTTAATCACAGAGTTTGGTTTCCTGGGCCTTACACTGGATGCTTTATACAGAAGTTTTTTTTTGAAAGTTATTACTAATTTTCAAAAGTGATGTTTTTAAGCCCTACACCTCTTCTGGGCCCCAAATTTCCCCAGCCGCTTCGAACGACGTAGTTAGATGTGGTGTGCCAACTTCGTGGGGGGAAAAACGCGGCAAAAACTTACCGGGATACTTTGGCCATTCCTGGATCCCTGTGGGCCCGTGGCCTGGCACTGAGAAACCTGCGGGAGGCGGAGCTTGGGCTGCACTTGTTTCGTGCAGCCGGCAGGGCAGCGGGGCTTGGGCCCGGCGTGTCCTCGAGTGCTGGCAGGGGAACACATGACCGTTTGTGCGTGCGCGCATGCGCAATGCACGTTAAAGCGTGCGCACATGCGCAATGGAGCAGGAATCTTGGCAATGGGCCATTTAAAGTGAGAGCGTCCTCAATGCCTCAGCAGCATTGGCAGTGGACCATATTAGAAGGTAAGGTGTGAATTGTGATTTTTGGGTAGCGGAGGGAGTGGAAAGGAGTGCTGCATAGATGCATGAAAGGTGAGAACTCTGTGTTTTCAAGATCACCTGAGTGTAAATCCAATACACCAATGACGCAAGAGCATGCAACAAGGACGAAGAACTTCTTGCATGAGGAGGTGTAGAATCTAGTCACTGTCATTGAGGACAGATGGTAGGAGCTGGATATCAGTAAGATTGGTCCCACAAAAGATCCACCCAAAGAGATGAGGAGACGCTAGAACCTAGTTGCAGAAGAATTCTCCGCAGGGGTGAAGACCGTAAGAACTGGAAGCCAGTGTAAAAAGAAATGGCAGGACGTTGATCAAGTACTGAGTGTAAGTATTATATTGAGTTTTAAATAAAATTGCAATTGTTACTGTGATCATCTGTATATGTGCCATTCATCAGAAGCTCACCATGCGGCAAAAATTATATTTTCATCTTTGCAGAAGAAATTGACCCACAACAAAAGGGAGAGAACTAGAACAGGAGTAGGGCCACCAAATCTGCACCAAATGTCACCCCTGGAACAGAGGGTCACTGCCTTGCTGAGTCGCACCTGCAGAAAAAGAATCAGCTCTGCACAAGCTGGGCCCACACGTGAGGGTGAGGGTCAATCATGAAAATGCATCGTCGCCCTTCAAATCAACCTGCTGACTGACCTGCTACACGTGAGACTACTCATTCCACCCATCCTGCCTGTGATCAGTTGTATTTTGCAGAACAAGAAGATAATCCTGAACATCCTGAAGATCAACAAGAAGATCCAAATGCGTCTGCTCCAGACCAAGGCGGGTGGGGAGAGGAGGGGTCCATGGATCTGTGTTCACGGGAGAATGCTGATCGTGATATGGATCAGTCCATGGTACAGGGCATAATTTTGCCAGACACCTCCATGAGCTCTGCCATGACATTCCTTGGTTTCACACCTTCGGAGATTGCAGGTCCCAGTGGCGGTGGTGGAATGCAGGTTGGAACACCCATGGCCCCACTGTCCCAGCCTGCACCTAGTACTGGAGGGGTGCCGCTATGCGAGGGTAACGAGAAGCCGACCAGTCTCTTCTGAGATGCAGCCTTCATCAGATGTACATCAGGTTATGTCATTGGGTGAGGAGACCAATGCCCTTACCCGGTCACTCATGGCCACCATCAGTGGGGTGCGTGATCAGGTTGCGACACTGTCGGGAGAAATATCAGTACTGAGACAGGAAATGAGGGCGGGCATGTCAGAGGGAGTGCAAATGATGGCAGAGGCCTTGAGGGAGCTAGCTGCTGCAATATGGGCACACAGGCCTGACAATCAAAGGCCACTCCCACTGCAATCCCCACACCAGTCTCTGTTGAGACCCAAGCTGGGTCCCCAGCACTCCCCCACTCCACCACATCATCACCGCCCCTTTGAGGAAGTGCACATTCCACGGTATGTGGGTGAGAGATGGGTGCAGCCTTTTTTTGCTGTTGTTGTTGTTGTTGTTGTGGTGCATTGTAAACTTTCCAAGAAAATATTTTTTGCATTAAAACTGAATCATGTTCCATTATCACCACACAACATTTAGGAACAACTGTAAAAAAAAAATCCCTCACCCCTACAGTCATGCATGCCTGCCGCCCTTAGCCGAAGGGCTAGCCGGTGCATTCTGCAGTCGGCAAGGCAAGACTGCTCTATTTTCAGTAGCTGATTTATCTTTCATTTATTTTTGATGATGTCGTGAAGATGTTGTGCTGAAGTTGTTTTGATGTTGTGCTGATGCTGTGAAAGTGTTTAGTGCTTTAGAATCCTCTAACTCACCTTTCCCCCCAGCACCTCCCCCCCCCCGCACCCCCCCGCCCCCAACTATCTCTGGCTACCTGCGCTGATTTCTTAAATGTAGGTAAAGTTTTTCTGTGCCTACAAAAGTGGCCACATACACTGGCCTAAGTTAGTTTGGAGTAACTTTTAGCTGGCCAAATTTGCTTCCATGGCCAAAACAGGTGTAAGTGGCTTGTCACGCCCCCTTTTGGAGAAAAAAAACTAAACTTAAAAAAAACCTAACTAACTGACTTACACTGGAGCAAGTTAAATGGGGAAATTTGCGATTTTTATGTTACTCCAAAAAAAGCTACTTGCTCCAAAAAAAAGCGGGGCAACACTTGGGGAAATTTGAGCCCCTGGAATGATTCCCACCTAACTGGGAGCCTCAATCAGGCTGACTTCAGGGTGGGGATCTTGTTAAAAAACGGCCTTACTCCTGTACTGTATGCCTCTATTTATAAAGCCAAAGATCCTGCATTCCTTATTAACAGTCTTCTCAACTTGTCCTTGATAGATGTGTCTATGTACATCCCCAGAATGCTCTGTTCCTCCACCCCCTTTAAAATTGTACCATTTAGTTCATATTGCCTCTCCTTATTATTCCTACCAAAATGTATCACTTCATACTTCTTTGCATTAAATTTCATCTGCCATGTGTCTGCCCATTTCACCAATCTGCATGTCCTCCTGAAGTCTGTTACGATTCTCCTCATTGTTTACTGTATATCCCAGTTTTGTGTCATGTGCAAACTTTGAAATTATGCCCTGAATACTCAAGTCCAGGTCACTAATATATATCAAAAAGAGAAGCGGTCCCAACATTGACCCTGGGAGACACGACTGCACACTTCCCTCCAGTCTGAAAAACAACTGTTCACCACTACTCTCTGCTTTCTGTCCCTTAGCCAATTGTGTACCCATGCAGCCACTGCCCATTTAATCCTTCAATTTTACTAACAAGTCTATTATGTAGTACTTTATCTAACGGCATTTGAAAGTCCATTTTTACAGCATGAACCATATTACCCTCATCAACCCGTTCTGTTACTTCATCAAATAACTCAATCAAGTTAGTTAAACGCAACTGGCATTTAATAAATCCATGCTGACTTTCATTTATTAATCCATACTTTTCCAATTAACTTTGTCCAGGATTATTCTTGTCATGTATGTAACCTTCATGTAACTGTAACCTTCATAACAACACTGCATACTGTATACACCTAAGAAATGCACACCTTGACCACAGGGGGTGAACTTGTGGGAGACACTCCTCACCTGGTCATCCAGGTATATAAAGGGAGGTCCCACGCAGGGTCATCACTTCTTGGCCCTGTGAATAAAGGTTCAGGTCACAGAGTGACCTTGTCTGCAGAATGTGCCTCGTGTGAATTTATAGTGTGTAAGGACATTACAATTCTCTCGAACAGTTTTCCCACCACAGACATTCATTAATGGCAGAAATTATAATGTAGGTGAGCCCGTGGGGGTGAAATCCTGGAGAAATTCAAGCGTGTCAGCAAGCCGGGTCCAACTTGCTGACATCCACATTTCAGTCCAGCAAGTTAGGCTGCATGCACGTAAACCACTTGGGATTAGAGCGATATTGATGTCACTTTTACAATTTAACTTTGGGTCCATGGGTATTCCAGGCTTCCTGGAACTCGCCAGTGAAAGCAAGGTGAGGGGGATGAAGGCATGACAGGAAAATATGGCACTAAGTACTCAGTGCTCACAGCTGTTTTCTTGCTTGTTTGTGTGAAAGGGTTTGTTCACAGTACTTGTGCTGAGAGGTTACTTCACACATTTTGGAGGTTTCTTCAGCACTATTGAGGTTCAGAGGTCTGATCTACACCTTGGAGCTCTGATCTATCAGATCAGCATGGGTGTAGCTTACATTGTGTTACTTTGGACCTCAGATGGGAACCAAGACGACTACCACCAGCAGCAAGAGCACCAGCAGCAGCAGAAGCTGCACCAGCAACAGCCAGCTGCTCATAAACCTGCAGCTCCATAGGAGAGAAAGGATCAGCAGAGAGGTGCAGCTCACAGGAAGCCATACACGGCACACAGGGTCTAAAAGCATTGGAGAAGCTTCCTGGATATGTCAGAGCACATGTATCTCAGGAGACTCAGGGTGTTGCATCAGGTGGTGGCAAACATTTGCAGCCTGCTGGAACAACACCTGCTGTCAAATGGACCCGGTGGCCACTGTAATAGAGCTCCTCCTAGTGGACTACTGCTCCACCTAGTGAACTACTGATGCACTGCAATTACTGATGTAAATAATAAAGGATCATGTCGCAAAGTCACATGATGAACGTTTCTGTATTAGAGCCATCTTGTATAGTGTGTTGATTAATGATATCGTAAGAATATATCACATTGGTGATGAGGACAGGATTTCTGGGTTCCCTAGCTGAAATTGTTGTTGGTGGAGTGTCCTGCCAACCAACAGAGAGTCTTTGAGAGGTTCTTTGTGTTGCAGAATAACTAAAAATCCAAGGTAAATTTCAAGCACACTTGGCTGGACTGTCGACATTGTCAGATTGGGTAGAGGTTTTCCGATGTGGAAAATAACAAGAAGTAAAACACTAGACAATTTGCGAAGATTGTTTTCTTTATATGGCCTCCCAGAAGAAATTGTGTCTGATAATGGGCCGTACTTTTGTTCAGAAGAATTTGCACTCTTCGTGAGCAGAAACGGTGTGAAACAGACCAAAGTTCCACCATACCACCCTGCTTCAAATGGTGCAGCAGAGCACAAAGTACAAATTATAAAACATGCCCTCATCAATCAAATGTTGGATCCAAATCCAAAGAAACAACAGCTGAAGTTGGACCACAAACTAGCAAATGTTCGAATTATTTATCGTAATATTCCTCATATGGTAGAACACCAGCAGAGTTGATTCTCAAACGACAGCCACAAACCAGGTTCTCGTTGATAAAGTCAAACTTGACACAGTCTGTAGAAGAGAAACAATTAAAACAGAAAGAGATTCAAGATAGAGGTAGAGTAACAGAGATCATTGTGAAATTTAATCAGAAGTTTAAAGTGAAGAATCATCATCATAAATGGTTAAAGTGGTTTACAGGAAGAATAGTGAAGATATATGGTCCTTGCACATATTTGGTCAAGATGTTTGATCATGGAAAGGTTAGGTATGTTCACATTGATCATATTTTACCTGCAGAAGGAGTTGAAAGTTGGAATGAATCGATTATTTCTGATGAGTGAGATAGTCTTATTAAAGTACCAGTAGAAAATCCTACATCAGATATACTAGAAACAAGTCCAAGGGAATGTCAGAATTTAAGTCTGAGTCAGAGTCAGACAGACAAACAGTTTGAAGTCGTAGGGAGTCCAAATGTAGATCAAGGGTTACCCTTCGAGAAAAAACTCTCCTCAGGCTCAGCCTAGAATGAGTCTAAGTTCAATACCATGTCTGGAAGTTCTGTTCAAGAGCGAAGGTATCCTCTTCGAAAACCAGTGGTTAAGTTTGATTTGTAAATATGGAAAAATAAGTTCATATCTTTTGTTATGCATACAGTGCAAGTTATATATGATGATTATTTTGTTATAATTACTTCTTTGTTAAGGAGAGAGAAGTGTAATAGAGCTTCCCTTGTAGACTACTGCTCCACCTAGTGGACTACTGATGTACAGCAACTACTGATGTAAATAATAAAGGATCATGTGGCAAAGTTACGTGATGATAGTTTCTATATTAGAGCCATCTTGTATCGTGTGTTTGTTAGTGATATCGTAAGAATATATCATAGCCACATTTGTCCCCTCTGCCCTTATCATTTCTGCCTCTGGATACTTCCAAGCCTCTGCCATAGACATTTGCAGAGTCAGTAGCACTCAAATACATAAGGTGACTGATTGCTGTTTTGCCAGGGCTGGCAATAATGCAAACTTTCCTGCGATGACACAAGTTAGCGAGCTGTCGGCTTCATACAGGTGCAGAGTGTTATCAATACACACATGTGGCAATTAAGGCATCCCAGATCACCCAGGAGTCTTTGTCATCTGCAAGGGCTTCCACTCCATCAATGTGCAGTTGGTGTGCAACCACAAAAAGATCTTTATGCAGATGTGTGCAAGAATTCCGGGCAGCTGCCATGATACTTTCGTCCTGCAGCAGTCCAAGCTCCCTCATCTTTTTGCACCTCGAAGCAGAGTTACTGACCGGCTGCTCGGAGACAAGGGATATCCAGTTAAAGCGTGGCTGATGACACCTTTCAGAAACCCGACAGATCTGGCAGCGTCCTTCAGTACACACCAACCAGGGTCTCCAGAATGGTCGTGTTGTGCTGCACTCTGCGCAACATTGCGAGGTTTGGATCTGCATGAGGAAAGAGGCGCAGAGCCAAGAACCTCTTTGGAAGATTCCAAGAAGGAGGAGTAAAACTTGGAGGAGGCAGAAGGTGATGTGGGCAATGTACCACCAGTGGCGCGCATTTCTGTCCGAGATGACCTCATTATTGCGAAGTTTACTTAGGTTCCACCAGTGCACCCATCGAACATACACATGCAAATGCCACATTTTCCCCTCCTGCACTGCCCCCAACCCCCATGCCACTAAAGCAAAGCAGTCCTGCAAACAACCTTTCATAGCCCCTCATTGTTTGGCTTCAATTTCTGTCTTCCCATTCATCATCACACAACTAAAAACGCCACTTGCCATCCAGCAACCAATAATGGGAAAGACAGGAAAGTGGCCCAAAAGAATAATATTTATGTACCTCGACAATAAAACAGGAGCTTAGCATTCGAATAAAGTATAACACACCCACGTGCATACCCTTGTGCAATTACAAATCTTTACTCTTCCTTTTCCTAGCACTTCTATGTGGTACAACCCCTGTGGTTTCAGCAGAGAGAATGGTAGGCTGTTGAGATCTCTGCTCTGACTGCTGAGATGCCCTTGGCTGATGTCCTCTGGAGGGCCCCGCCAAAAACTGCTCCACCAGCACCTATTCAGGGGCAGACTCGGCCACTGGGACACAAGGCAGAAGCTTCTATAAATATGTGAAGAGAAAACGAATAGTGAAGACAAATGTAGGTCCCTTGCAGGTGAATTTATAATGGGGTACAAAAAAATGGCAGACCAATTCAACAAATACTTTGGTTCTGTCTTCACTAAGGAAGATACAAACAACCTTCCGGAAATACTAGGGGACCGAGGGTCTAGCGAGAAGGAGAAACTGAAGGAAATCCTTATTAGTCAAGAAATTGTGTTAGGGAAATTGATGGAATTCTGTCTTGGTAGTATGTCATATCCAACAAAGACGTTGATGTGCTAATCATCAATGGCATGTGTCTTCAAGTGGCTGTATAGGCTAATTCTGGATGCATATAGTCTCTTGCACGTCGGACAAGGGAAGTTCAATGTGCCTGATGCTGACACCTGATGTCGTCTATCTCTAGTGTCCCACAGGTGTTGACATTGGCTTTCTTCGAAGATCTGGCAGGCAGTCCTTGTGAGGGTTTGCCACTGGATTTTATGAACTGCTGTATTCTCAGGTCCTTTGGTCGGATGCCACAGTACTGGAGGTTAGCCTTGATGCAATCTTTGTAGTCTTGCGGGGGCATCCCTGGTGTCTTCGACCTTCACAGAGCTCGCCGTGAAGAAGCTGACAAGGGATCCTTGACTCATCCATGCGGATGACATGTCCAGCCCACCAGAACTGGGCTCGCATGATCATCACCTCGATGCTAGTTGATTGTGCTCTCTCCAGAACCTCAAAGTTTGACACCTGGTCTTGCCAGCGTATGTGGAGTATAGATCTGAGACTGCGCATATGGAAAGCTTCCAACTTTTTGATGTGACGCCTGTAGGGTGTCCAGGCCTCACATCCATAAAGGAGAGATGAGAGAACGACTGCTCTATACACCAACAGTTTAGTTGACAGTCAGATGTGGTGGTGACTCAACACCTTAGTGCGCAAGCGGCAAAGTGCCTGGCTGGCTTTACAGATCCTTGCATCAATCTCCTTGTCCAAGGACCCATCACTTGATATGGTGCTGCCAAGGTACTTGAAGCTGTCCACTGACTTTACTTGTATACTGCCGATGAAGTCTGTGGGAGCAGGTGCTGTGATGCCAGGGGCAGGCTGATAGAGAACCTCGGTTTTACTAAGGCTGATGGTTAGGCCAAACAGTTCTGTTGCCTCAGCAAATTTGCTGAGTATGAATTGTAGGTCACTCTCCTTGTGTACCATAAGGGTGCAGTCGTCAGCAAAGAGTGCCTCTAGGATGAGTCGTTTCCATACTTTGGTCTTTGCAGCAAGGTGACGGAGGTCGAACAGTAAACCATCTAATAGATATTTCAGGTAGACCCCAAACTCCAAGTCTTTTATGGCATAGTTCAAGACGCGGATAAAGAATAGGTTGAACAGAACTGCAGTGAGTATACAACCTTGTTTCACTCCATTTGAGATGGCAAATGGGGCCATGGTTGTGCCGTCTGAGAGCACTTCATCTGTCATGTTGTCATGAAACAGCTCAATGATGTGGACAAACTTCCTTGGGCACCCAAGTTTCGTCAAGATTGACCACAGCGCTGCTCTGTTGACAGTATCAAAGGCCTTGGTGAGGTCAATAAATACAGCGTACAGGTCCATGTTCTGCTCAATGCACTTCTCCTGCACTTGTAAGAGTGCAAAGATCATGTCCGCTGTGCTTTGACCAAGTTGAAAGCCACATTGTGTTTCTGGAAGATTTACTTTTGAGACACTAGCTATGAGTCGGTTCAATACTATGCGGGCGATGATCTTCCCAGCAATGGACAGAAGCGATATTCTCCTGTAGTTGCCACAGTCTGCTTTGTTGCCCTTGTACTTGTAGATGGAAACTATCATAGCGTCACGGAAGTCCAGTGGCATGTCTTCATCTTCCCAGATGCTAGTTATTATGTCATGAAAGGCCTCGAGAGTTGCTGGGCCTACTGCCTTGTAGATTTCGGCAGGGTTCCATCCTTTCCTGGAGCCTTTCCAGTATTCATCTGGTTGATGGCTTTCTTTACTTCGTCCATGCTGGGAGGAAGATCAAGATCTTCTTTTATAGGTTGCTGGGGTATGGAATCAAGTGCTTCTTCGTTCACTGTTGAAGGTCGATTAAGACCACCTCTCATTTATGCCAGTCCTGTCTTTGATCAAAGTGCTGCCATCTGCTGAAAGGAGTGGAGTAGTGCTGGGTTTTGATGGTCCATAGACTGACTTGATGGCACTGAAGAACATCTTTGTATTCAGCATAATGTTCCACTTCCTCTGCTTTCGTCTGCCACCATTTATCTTGTATCTGGTGAAGGTCTCTTTGTGCTTTGCTCTGCATGTGTCTGTAGCGGTCCCTCTTGGAAATTGAGGAAGGGTCATGTTGCCATTTTAGCTATGCTTTTTTCTTTTCATCCAGCGTCTTGCAGATCTCAATGTTGTTTTCATCAAACCAGTCTGGGTGTACCTTCTTTTTAAGTCCAAGAGTTGTCTTTGCTGAGTCTGTCACCATCTGTTTGAGCTTTGTCCACTTCTGTGTGGTGTTGCCAGTGAGTGGTCCTTGAGACATCAGCCTGTTATCGAAGTCATCCTGGAACTGCTCACGGTAGCACTGATGTTTCAGCCTAGCTGTGTTAAAGGCACTTCTGCTCGGTTTTGGACGCTTGCGCTGAAGTGGAGCAATGTACAGCTGGAGAGTGGATCTGACTAGACGATGATCTGTCCAGCATTCTGCTCCCCGCATGGCTCTTGTGATTTTTACATCCTTGCTGTCTTGCCTTCTTACAATAACATGGTCTATCATGTGCCATTGCTTAGACTTGGGGTGCATCCAAGTTGTTTTGTACTTGTCAGCCTGCATGAATAGAGTATTTTTGAAGGCCGATAAATCCTCAGGGCCTGATAGTCTGCATCCCAGAGTACTTAAGGAAGTGGCCCTAGAAGTAGTGGACGCATTGGTGGTAATTTTCCAACATTCTATAGACTCTGGATCAGTTCCTATGGATTGGAGGGTAACTAATATAACCCCACATTTTAAAAAAGGAGGGAGAGAGAAAACAAGGAATTATAGACCGGTTAGCCTGACATCGGTAGTGGGGAAAATGTTGGAATCAATTATTAAAGATGTAATAGTAACGCATTTGTAAAGCAGTGACAGGATCGGTCAAGTCAGCGTGAATTTATGAAAGGGAAATCATGCTTGACAAATCTTCTAGAATTTTTAGAGGATGTAACGAGTAGAGTGGACAAGGAAGAACCAGTGAATGTGGTGTATTTGGACTTTCAAAAGGCTTTTGACAAGGTCCCACACAAGAGATTAGTGTGCAAAATTAAAGCATATGATATCGGGGGTAATGTATTGATGTGGATAGAGAACTGGTTGGCAGACAGGAAGCAAAAAGTAGGAAAACAGGTCCTTTTCAGAATGGCAGGCAGTGACTAGTAGGGTACCGCAAGGTTCAGTGCTGGGACCCCAGCTATTTACAATCTACATTAATGATTTAGATGAAGGAATTGAATGTAATATCTCCAAGTTTGCAAATGACACTAAGCTGGGTGGCAGTGTGAGCTGTGAGGAGGATGCTAAGAGGCTGCAGGGTGACTTGGACAGGTTAGGTGAGTGGGCAAATGCATGGCAGATGCAGTATAATGTAAATAAATGTGAGGTTATCCACTTTGGTGGCAAAAACAAGGAGGCAGAATATTATCTGAATGGTGACAGATTAGGAAAAGGGGAGGTGCAACGAGACCTGGGTATCATGGTACATGAGTCATTGAAAGTTGGCATGCAGGTACAGTAGGCGGTGAAGAAGGCAAATGGCATGTTGGCCTTCATAGCGAGAGGATTTGAGTATAGGAGCAGGGAGGTCTTACTGCAGTTGTACAGGGCCTTGGTGAGGCCACACCTTGAATATTGTGTGCAGTTTTGGTCTCCTAATCTGAAGAAGTACATTCATGCTATTGAGGGAGTGCAGCGAAGGTTCACCAGACTGATTCCCGGGATGGCAGGACTAACATATGAAGAAAGACTGGATCAACTAGGCTTATATTCACGGAATTTAGAGGGGGATCTCACAGAAACATATAAAATTCTGAAGGGACTGGACAGGTTTGATGCAGGAAGAATGTTCCCGATGTTGGGGAAGTCCAGAACTAGGGGTCACAGTCTAAGGATAAGGGGTAAGCCATTTAGGATTGAGATGAGGAGAAACTTCTTCACCCAAAGAGTTGTGAACCTGTGAAATTCTCTACCACAGAAAGTTGTTGAGACCAGTTCGTTAGATATATTCAAAAGGGAGTTAGATGTGGCCTTTACGGCTAAAGGAATCAAGGGGTATGTAGAGAAACCAGGAATGGGGTACTGAAGTTGCACGATCAGCCATGATCATATTGAATGGTGGTGTCGGCTCAAAGGGCCGAATGTCCTACTCCTGCACCTATTTTCTATGTTTCTATGTTTCTATGTGGGCTACTGACTGAAGCGAGGTGCTAGCAACAGATGAGAAGTGGAAGTGCTTTGAGCCGAATCCCCACTTCCAAGACCCCTTTCACCATCATCCCTCTCATGGGACGATGAATGGCCAAGGCTAGTGTATCATTCACCATATTTAAGGTGCATTCGTAGTGTGCAAAGCATTGGTGAGGGCCTACATGCACACGTTTGATTGCCCTGTTTGATGCTCCATGCAGGTGGCCACACTTTCCATGGATGAAGACATCATCGCAGAGGTGTATGACATCATGCCGCTCAGCTTGAGACAGACTCCTCCAATCTCTCTGCAATGGTACACAGTGTGTTTGGATCACCTGCCAGTACATCGCACATTCTCTGCTGCTGCTCCAGACGTATCTTGTTCATCAAAGCCCCTGAGGCACAGCATCTGCATTCAGCTGAGTTGAGCTTGGCGAGTCCTGTGCCCTCTGATGCAGACTCTCCACCGCTGTCCCTATCTGCTCTTCTCACTTATGAAGTGCAAGTCACCACGTGAAACCTCAACTATCTCTCTACCTTCTTCTACTGGAGTATGAGTATCTGCGCTGGTGCATGTTCTGCATATGTCCTGTGACGGTGCACCTTCAGAGGGAGTGAGCTCTTCTGAGCAGTCATCATCATCATAGGTAACCTGGACCACATCCTCATGGATGTGTGAAGGCCCTGTGGCGGATAAAAGACATTTCTCCGAATATCTCCTTTTGTGACTCGGTGTCAAATTTTGTTTCATAATGTTTCTGTGAAGTATTTTGGAATGTTTTACTACATTCAAGATGCTATATAATGCAAGTTGTTGTTTTGTTTTTAAAGGGACCACTGGAGGCTGCTGTGTGTTCACTTCTTGCCGAAGTACAGTTCCAAGGCTAACAGGTACATCGCATTATGCACATGAGAACCTCAATTGGCTATTTGGCCATGACGAGCAACAAAGGTGTGGCTGTTCTTACCTGATATGTACATACATGCACACTTTTTCAAAGGAGCAGCGTGCAGCCCGACCCAGCATTCGGCGCGGCATCCCCAATCTGCAGGGACCATCAGCAGGTCGGGGCCTTCAAAGCAGCATACCACTGATAGGAGCGTGGGCAGATACTGCAGGAGCGGCGAGGTTGAGGTGAAGGAATGGCGAGAGATTGTAGAGGGACATGATTGGGGCCCAGAAGAGACGAGGGCCCAGGGGCAGCACGGCCCAGCCCACACTGGCCCGTGCAGCAGAGCTGGTCTCCAGTTGTCTTGGTTAATCCTTGCCACTGGACCAAGACCTAGCTCTGTCAAGCCCGTGTGGTGGCTGGTGTGCAACGGCCATCACACATTTAAAAAATCCACACACAGGCATCTTCCACCCTTCAAGATTTAGTTCGTGACCTGGAGGTCCCAGCAGATTGGAAAACTGCAAATGTAACACCCCTATTTAAAAAAGGCAGACTAAAAGCAGGATACTATAGACCAGTTAGCCTAACATCTGTGCTTGGGAAAATGTTGGAGTCCATTATTAAAGAAGCAGTGGCAGGAAATTTGGAAAAGCAAAATTCGGTCAGGCAGAGTCATCATGGATTTATGAAGGGGAAGTCATGTTTGACAAATTTGCTCGAGTTCTTTGAGGATGTAACGAACAGGGTGGATAAAGGGAAACCAATTGATGTGGTGTATTTGGACTTCCAAAAGGCATTTGACAAGGTGCCACATAAAAGGTTACTGCACAAGATAAAAGTTCACGGAGTTGGGGGTAATATATTAGCATGGATAGAGGATTGGCTAACTAACAGAGAACAGAAAGTCGGGATAAATAGTTTATTCTCTGGTTGGCAACCAGCAACTAGTGGGGTGCCGCTGGGATCAGTGCTGGGACACCAACTATTTACAATCTATATTAACGGCTTGGAAGAAGGGACTGAGTGTAACATAACCAAGTTTGCTGACGATACAAAGATGGGAGGAAAAGCAATGTGTGAGGAGGACACAAAAAACTGCAAGACGACATAGTCAGGCTAAGTGAGTGGGCAAAAATTTGGCAGATGGAGTATAATGTTGGTAATTGCGAGGTCATGCACTTTGGCAGAAAAAAATCAAAGAGCAAGTTATTATTTAAATGGAGAAAGATTACAAGTGCCGCAGTACAGCGGGACCTGGGGGTACTTGTGCATGAAACACAAAAGGATAATATGCAGATACAGCAAGTGATCAGGAAGGCAAATGGAATGTTGGCCTTTATTGCAAAGGGTTGGAGTGTAAAAGCAGGGAAGTCTTGCTATAGCTATACAAGGTTTTGGTGAGGCTGCATCTGGAATACTGCGTGCAGTTTTGGTTTACATATTTACAAAAGGATATACTTGATCTGGAGGCAGTTCAGTGAAGGTTCACCAGGTTGATTCTGGGGATGAGGAGATTGACTTATGAGGAAACGTTGAGTAGTTTGGGCCTCGACTCATTAGAGTTCAGAAGAATGAGAGGTGATCTTATCGAAACATATAAAATTATGAGGAGGCTTGACAAGATGGATGCAGAGAGAATGTTTCCACTGATGGGGGAGACTAGAACTAGAGGGTATGATCTTAGAATAAGGGACCCCCCATTTAAAACAGAGACGAGAAGAAATTTCTTCTCTCAGAGGCTTGTAAATCTGTGGAATTCGCTGCCTCAGAGAGCTGTGGAAGCTGGGACACTGAATACATTTAAGACAGAAATAAACAGTTTTTTAAACGATAAGGGGATAAGGGGTTATGGGGAGTGGACGGGGAAGTGGAGCTGAGTCCATGATCAGATCAGCCATGATCTTATTGAATGGCGGAGCAGGCTCAAGTATGGCCTACTCCTGTTCCTATTTCTTATGTTCTTATTAGGATGAAAGAGAGGGAGAGTGGCAGTGAGGTTTAAGGAGGAAATTCCAGAATTAGGCCCTTGGCTGCTGAAGGCATGTCCGCCAATTGTTGAGCAATTAAAATTGAGGATGCTCAAGAGGCCAGAATTGGAGGAACATAGATATCTCAAAGGTTCTTTGAGACTGTGACCATAATAAACTATCCCTCCTCATCCTTCTCGATCTATTGCAGTCTTTGACATGGTTGACCACAATATCCTCCTTCAATGCCTTTCCTCTGTCATCCAGCTGGAGGATGTTCCATTATTACCTTTCAAATTATAGGCAGAGAATCACCTCTTCCCACTCCCGCACCATTACCTCTGGAGTCCCCCTAGGATCTATCCTTAGCCCCCTTCTATTTCTCACCTACATACTACCTTTGGCTCGCGGGGTGCTACTTATAGTGGAGTTGCATTCACACAAAAAAAACGACTGACTTACTGGTTATGGCCCGTTGAATCGTGAAACGTGGGGTCCACTTCGCTTGAGTGCTGGGCTGATGCCACGGCACCCTACTCGCTGGTAGTTCAGGTAGGAACCCGCAGAGTCAGCAGCTTGTCACTCCCCTTTAATGAAGGGGAGGGCCACTTCTACGCGGCAGCGCTATGCATCCCAGTGCATAGCGCTGCACCTCTCCCCTTTTGTTTCCGTTCCACTCGTGCCCCACAGAACAAGTGAAGCGCATTATTTTGCGCTCGACTTGCTCTCGGGTGCGATAACCCCAATATCGTGAGCGGGGCGGGATTTCCACGCCTGGTGCAGGAATTCCCGCCTCGCAGCTGTTACCGCACCCAAACAGGCGCTACGCAATTTCCCCCACTATGGCTTTGGTCTTCCCAATATTTAGTTTGAGGAAATTTCTGCTCATCCAGTACTGGATGTTGGACAAGCAGTCTGACCATTTAAAGACAGTGGAGTTGTCGAGAGAGGTGGTGGTGAGGTAGAGCTGGGTGTTGTCAGTCAACATGTGGAAATTGCCGCTGTGTTCTTGGAAGGTTGTCGCCGAGAGGCATCGTGTAGATGAGAAATAGTACAGGGCCAAGGATAGAACCATGAGGGCCACCAGAAGTAACAGTGCGGGAGTGGGAAGAGAAGCCATTGCAGGTGATACTCTGACTATGTGTGGTGCCCAGAATTGAACACAATACACCAGCTGAGGCCTAACCAATGTTTTACAAATGTTTAGCAAAAGATATTTGCTTTTGTACTCTATGCCTCTATTTATAAAGCCAAGGCTCCCATATGCTTTTTTAAACAGCCTTCTCAACTTGTCCTGCCACCTTCAAAGTTTTGTGTTCATCCACCCCCTGTTCCTTTTCCTGGATCCCTTTTAATTCATATTGCCTCTTCTCATTCTTCCTACCAAAATGTACCATTTCACAATTCTCTGTTAAATTTTATTTGTCATGTATCTGATGATATCACTAGTCTGTGTATGTCCTCCTGAACTCTATTACTATCCTCCTCATTATTTACTACATTTTTGAGTTTGGTCTCAATTGCAAACTTTTAAAATATTGGCCTGTGTAGCCAAGTCCAGGTCATTAATATAAAGCAAATAGAGCAGTGGTCCTAATACCAATCACTGCACACCTCCCTCCATTCTGAAAATCAACTATTTACCACTCCTCTCTGCTTTCTTTCCCTTAGCCAATTTTGTATCCATGCCGCCAATGTCCCTTTAATCCAAAAGCAAAATACTGCAGATGCTGGAATCTGAAATACAAACAGAACATGCTGGAAATCTCAGCGGGTCAGACAGCATCTGTGGATAGAAAACCAGAGTTAACTTTTCAGGTCGAAGACCCTTCATCAGAACTGGCGAATGTTCGAAATGAACAGATTCTTAAGGAGTACTGAAAGGGGGAGGGGAGGAAGGAACAAAAGGGAAGGTCTGTGATAGAATGGAAGACAGGAGAGATTAGAGACAAACATTCATCATAAGACCATTGACTTTCACAGCTACCTGGACTAAACTTCCTCCCACCCCGCATCCTGTAAGTACTCCATTCCATTCTCCCAGTTTCTCCATCTCCGTCGCATCTGCTCTGACCACGCCACCATCCACACTAGTGCCTCTGACATGTCTTCCTTTTTCCTCACCCGAGGATTCCCCTCCGCCATGGTTAACATGGTCCTCAACCACATCCATTCTATTTCCCCCACCTCTGCTCTCACTACATCCCTTCCCTCTCAGAACCATGACAGGGTTCCCCTTGTCCTCACCTTTCACCCCACCAGCCTCCATGTTCAACGGATCATCCTCTGCCATTTCCGCCACCTCCAGCGTGATCCACCACCATTCACATCTTCCCCTCCCCTCCCCTCTCAGCATTCCGAAGGGGCCGCTCCCTCCACGACATCTTGGTCCATTCCGCAGTCACCTCCAGCAACCCCTCCCCTTCCCACAGTACCTTCCCGTGCAAGCGCAGGAGATGCAACACCTGCCGTTTTACCTCCTCCCTTCCCACAGTCCAAGGCCCCAAATACTCCTTCGAGGTGAAACAGCGATTTACTTGTATTTCTTTCAATTTAGTATACTGTATTCGCTGCTCAAGATGTGGTCTCCTGTACATTGAGGAGACCAAACACAGATTGGGCGACCACTTTGCAGAACATCTTCAATCAGTCCGTAAGCGTGACCCCGAGCTTCCGGTCGCCTGTCACTTTAATTCCACACTGCACTCCCACTCCGACATCTCCATCCTCAACCTCCTATACTGTTCCAATGAAGCTCAACGCAAGCTTAAGGAACAGTGCCTCATCTCTTGTTTAGGCACTTTACAGCCTTCTGGACTCAATATCGAGTTCAACAATTTCAGACCATAACCTCTGCCCATATTTGGCTCCCTTCCCTCCTTTATTTAAACCGACCCCCCTCCCACCCCCCCCCCCCCCCAACCTTATGTAATTTTTTTTCTCTCTGACTCCCATGGCAGCTGGTAATTATTTTGCCATTCACACCCTATCTAGACTAATCTTTTTCTAACTCCTGTCATTACCATCTCAAGTCGGCCCATCATTACTTTTGTCTCTCTAATCTCTCCTGTCTTCCACCCTATCACAGACTTTCCCTTTTGTTCTTTCCTCCCCTCCCCATTTCAGTGCTCCTTAAGAATCTGTTCATTTCGAACATTCGCCAGTTCTAACGAAGGGGTATCGACCTGAAACAGTGACTCTGTTTTTCTCTCCACAGATGCTGCCTGACCCACTGAGATATCTAGCATTTTCTGTCCCTTTAATCCCATGGGCTTTAATTTTGCCTATAATGTAAGTCTATAATGTAGTACTTTATCTAACAGCATTTGAAAGTCCATTTATACAGTATGAACCATCTTACCCTCATCAAGCCATTCCATTACTTCATCAAAAAATTCAATCAAAATAGTCAAACAGAATTTGCCTTTAACAAATCCGTGCTGACTTTCAGTTAGTCGTTCATACTTTTCCAAATGCCAATTAATTTTGTCCCGGAATAATGTCTCTAAAAGTTTCCTCACTGCCGACGTTAGGCTGACTGGCCGTAGTTGTTGTGTTTATCACTCTCCCTTTTTTTAAACAAGGTAAAAGTGTTCTGTTTCTGTTTCATGTTAATCTCTAGCTTTGGATGCCCTTCATTTTCCCCTCGTACTAATGTTTATAGTCAGTACCTGAACTATCTCCTCTTTGAAGACTTCCCATTACTCATTTACTGTTTTACCTGCCAATGTTTAATTCCAATTCACCTGAGCCAAATCCCTATGCATCTCACTGAAATTAGCCCTCCTCCAGTTGAATATTTTCACATTTCATTTGTCCTTGTCCTTTTCCATAACTACTCTAAACCTAAACCTAAAAGCAGATAGTAAGAGTTTCTGCAGGTACATAAAAAGGAAAAGAGTGGCTAAAGTAAATGTTGGTCCCCTTGGGAATGAGACTGGGGAATTAATAATGGAGAACAGGGAAATGGCAAAGATGTTGAACAAATATTTTGTATCAGTCTTCAAGGTAGAAGACACTAAAAATATCCCAATAGTGGATAATCAAGGGACTATAGGTAGCGATGTGTATGTATAACATAAGTATATACCCTGTACACTCAATGTACAGTTACATAAAACGACTGAATGTACCTTCACATTTTATACACTATGCATGTACCACCAGAGGGTGTAACTGGTGGAGACCTAGGGGTCACCTGTACACGACAGGTAACCAGGTATAAAAGGGAGCTCACCATGCTGTACCCTCACTCAGGAGCTGTAATAAAAGGACTAAGGTCACCACAGTTCAAGGACAATACCTTATCCTGTGGAATCATTATTAGAGTGCTTACAGATTACTGCCGATGAGATTACGAATTTCCACGTGAAAAATGGCAAACTTTGGCACCTTCCAACAATTTGCCAATTCAGGAAGATTGGGAGGCCTTTGTGGAAAGGCTCGAACACTTTGTGACACACCGACCTCACTGGCTGATAAGCGCAGAGCTATCCTGTTCAGCAGTTGTGGGCCCACTGTCTATGGCCTCGTCAGGGACTTGCTAGCCCCAGAGAAGACAACAACCAAAACATATGTGGAGCTCATAATGATGATACAGGAACAGCTCAAACTTAAAGAGAGCCTCCTCACAGCCAGACACCGGTTCTACACACACTGGCGGCCCGAAGGCCAAGAAATCGCAAAATATGCTGCAGACCTCAGACGATTGGCTGCACCATGTGATTTTGGCGATCACCTCACCGAAGCGCTGAAGGACATCTCCATTATTGAAATCGGCCATCAGTGAATACAGGCCCAGTCGATCCAGTCTCTCCTCATATGTCAGTCCTGCCATCCCGGGAATCAGTCTGGTGAACCTTTGCTGCACTCCCTCAATAGCAAGAACGTCCTTCCTCAGATTAGGAGACCAACACTGAACACAATATTCTAGGTGAGGCCTCACTAAGGCCCTGTACAACAGCAGTAAGACCTCCCTGCTCCTATACTCAAATCCCCTCGTTATGAAGGCCAACATACCATTTGTCTTCTTCATCGCCTGCTGTACCTGCATGCCAACTTTCAATGACTGATGTACCATGACACCCAGGTCTCATTGCACCACCCCTTTTCCTAATCTGCCGCCATTCAGATAATATTCTGCCTTCGTGTTTTTGCCACCAAAGTGGATAACCTCACATTTATCCACATTATACTGCATCTGCCACGCGTTTGTCCACTCACCTAACCTGTCCAAGTCACCCTGCAGCCTTTTAGCGTCCCCCTCACAGCTCACACCGCCACCCAACTTAGTGTCATCTGCAGACTTGGAGATATTACACTCAATTCCCTCATCCAAATCATTAATGTATATTGTAAAGAGTTGGGGTCCTAGCACTGAGCCCTGCGGCACCCCACTAGTCACTGCCTGCCATTCTGAAAAGGACCCGCTTATCCCGACTCTCTGCTTCCTATCTGCTAACCAGTTCTCTATCCACATCAGTACATTACCCCCAATACATTGTGCTTTAATTTTGCACAACAATCTCTTGTGTGGGACCTTGTCAAAAGCCTTTTGGAAGTCCAAATACACCACATCCACTGGTTCTCCCTTGTCTACTCTACCAGTTACATCCTCAAAAAATTTTTGAAGATTTGTCAAGCAGGATTTCCCTTTCATAAATCCATGCTGACTTGATCCGATCCCGTCACTACTTTCCAAATGTGCTGCTATTTCATCCTTAATAATTGATTCCAATATTTTCCCCACCACTGATTTCTCTCTCCCTCCTTTCTTAAAAAGTGGTGTTACATTAGCTATCCTCCAGTCCATAGGAACTGATCCAGAGTCGATAGATTGTTGGAAAATGATCACCAATGCATCCATTATTTCTAGGACTACTTCGTTAAGTACTCTGGGATGCAGACCATCAGGCCCCGGGGATTTGTCGGCCTTCAATCCCATCAATTTCCCCAACACAATTTCCCACCTAATAAGGATTTCCTTCAGTTCCTCCTTCTCACTAGACCCTCGGTCCCCTAGTATTTCCCGAAGGTTATTTGTGTCTTTCTTCGGGAAGACAGAACCAAAGTATTGTTTAACTGGTCCGCCATTTCTTTGTTCCCCTTTAAAAATTCACTTGAATCAACAATGGGGAACCTCCAGCGAATGTGCAAACGATCTCTGACTCACCACGTGGTGGAGTCAGGAGAGGACGACCAATCCAGCGAGGATCACAATGAATGAGCAGGAGAGGCAACGGAACCTGAGGATGAAGAGGAAATATATGGGATACACACCTTCACCACCAAAAGCCTTCCGATAATGTTAAAAGTTGAACTTAACGGCACTCCAGTCTCCATGGAACTAGACACGGTGGCAAGTCAATCAGTCATGAGCCAGAAGGCTTTCGAGAGGCTGTGGAGTGACGAAGCCAAGCCCGAGCTGATCCCAATTCAGGCAAAGCTGTGCACCTACACCAAGGAACTGATACCAGTTATTGATAGTGCGGACATAAGAGTATTCCATGAGGGAGCAGTGCACGAATTACCACTGTGGATTGTTTCAGGTGATGGGCCAACGCTGCTTGGCAGGAAGTGGATGGGAAAGATTCGATGGAACTGGGAAGACCTCTGCGTACCCTCTCCGGCGAACGAGGCCTCCCTTACCCAATGACCGAGCAAACACCCTCTTCCAGCTGAAGAAGGCATCGAAGTACAGATCCATTTGCAGATCCCTGAGGCACAGGCTGCTCATCACAACCACAAGGAGGCAAAGTTCAACCGAGCGGAGGTACAGGCACGGTACCCACCATCCGAAGCCAACGACCCCTTCGCAACGATGGAAGAGGCTCCAGGTTGACCATGCGGAGTTGGACTCCGGCCAAAACGATCCGAATGCGTCTTCCCAACACCAGAGGCAAAATACCTCGGGAGGAAGATCACGGCAGTCGGCATCACAGACACGGACGAGCAGGCATCCAGACTACGGGACGAGAAGGCGTCCCGATCACGGGCGAAGGTGCGTCCAGACCACGGGACGAGAGTGCGTCCAGGCCATGGAACGAGAGAGCGTCCAGACCACAGGACGAGAGAGCATCCAGGCCATGGGACGAGAGAGCGTCCAGACCACGGGACAAGAGAGCGTCCAGAACACGAGATGACAGAGCGTCCAGACCACGGGACGACAGAGTGTCCAGACCACGGAAGGTCGCCGCAACGGAACGGAGGAATGTGTCGCCCAGCAAGGAAGATGACTGGGTTCAGAGCAAAGGTAAAGCGGCGGCCGCGGTGAAGGCCAGGAACCCACCACACTCAAATAAATTGTGTGCACCATGTAACCCGTGCGAGCGGTCTTTCGCGGCCAATGATGTACCATTGTATGGGGTTGGGGGTACCTTCCACAAGCCAAAGTAGCGGGCGAACACCAACCAGTTGTATATGTATCTGACAAAGTACTTGTAACAAGTGATGTATTATCAGACGGGGTCGGGTATGTTGTACAGCAAGCCAAAGTAGCGGGCGAACCACAACCAGTTGTATATGTATCTAACAAAGCATTCGTAACAAGTGAGATGTTACCACACGGGGTCGAGAGTGTTATGCAGCTAGCAAAAGTAGCGGGCGAGCCCCAAATAATTGAACATGTATCAAATAAGTTAAACAAAGCAGCAGCCTGTGTTCACGGAATAAAGAGACGTACCAAAGAGTATCCCAATATGTGCTCGAGTCAGATAAGCTGCTCATCCCACAAACGTGGGAGAGCAGAGGCACCATTATCGATGCGTTGTTTCGAGAATGTCCAAAACTGTCTGTGCACTGTAACATGATCCGCCACGGGCCAGGCACAGAGAGCGGCACCCATGCTCTCAGTTGGCCACCGTTGCCCACCGCCGGGGTGGAAGCAGCGCAGCCTGCAGACCCACTCGTGGTCATGGAAGTGCCAGAAAGCGAGGGGTCAACCGTAACGGCCCCCCAGCTTAGGATCTGGACCAGCCAGGATCCCATGTTATGCCTGCCAAAGGTGAACTGCTTGGTGGGATGTGGCAACCTATCCGCCAAAAAGATGATAGACCCATCCCAACATTGAAAAGCAAGGCAGGGTGGCTACACACAGTCGTTGGTCCAGGGCCCCCATACTACGGCCCAATATCCACGGGGACCACTAGGCCTCCCGCCACTACCGAAAGTCTCAAGGCCATTGTGGCCATCCTGGGTTTGCCAGACCTCAGGGTCAGCGCCCAAATCACTAAACCTAGCACCACAGGTGCCACGGTAGACTCCCCACAGACCCGGCTATCCTGGGTGTTACGCAATCACCAGACTGAATCACTCAGAACCGAGCCTTCCGCATGCCATCAGCAGAGAATGCATCATAAGTGCACGTCCCCTCTACGCGACGTCAGAATAAGTGATGTAGACCATGTTCAGGGCCCCAGTTGGGCCGTTAGCATCGCATTAGCCAAGGGGGGGAATGGAGTGTATGTGATGAAAACGGAGTGTTTGATTGTGAAACCATGCACCGGGCTAACGAGTAAAGCAGTGGGACGAGACCAAACTGCAAACGTTAGATAACCAGGAACTACACTGTAAGGACCTGGCCCCCAGCGACCCACCAACACGATCAACTTCGCTGTCAACCACAAGGATGAACACCATGTCAAGAATTCAACCCAGGCGATCGACCTAGGGGAACGGGATGAAAGATCGCCTCAACTTGTAAATAACTTGCACAATAAGACTTTGGGAGGGGAGTGATGTTATGTATGTATGTAGACCTTACCCAAATGTAAGACATGCACCAGGCGGCACACCTGTGGGAGACCTAAGGGTCACCTGTGCACCCTGGGGCAAGCAGGTATAAAAGGTGACTCACCATGCTGAAATAAAGAAACCAAGGTCACAACAGTTTGAGTTTGCGATATAGTCCTGTGGATTTATTCTGAACATAACACCTATCCCACCCACCCTTTCCCTCAACGACTAGCTGTCCCACCTGTAACAGGGACTGTGGTTCTTGTATTGAACTGTTCAGCCACCTAAGGACTCATTTTAAGAGTGGAAGCAGGTCTTCCTCGATTCCGAGGGACTGCCTATGATTGATTGATTGATGATTGACAGTACTTTATATTAGATTGCATTAACAGAAGAGGATCTTCACATTGCAGTATCACATAAATTACCAGCCTTCTTTATGATTATGGTGGGTCATGTGTGAACAGGATAAAAATGGACCTACCATCAACATTTATTGGCCCAGAATTTGCGCTGGGTAATAACAGTGAACGAACAGTGTTTGAAGGCTGTTCGTTTACTGTTATTACCCCTTTGAAACTGACCCCAACTTCAGGATACAGCGCCTGCACATCATAACGTGGAAGTCCTGATGTTACTGTCAATCATTCAATGCTCTGACTCTGGCTGCGCTGTGCCCCCTCCCCAACCCCTTATAGCTGGCAATCAGTGCAATCAGAGATGTTAGTGAAATTGACAAAAACTTGGGCTTTTCAGTAGTAATATTACTGTTAAATACCTCATTAAAAGTTAGACTTGTGGGATTAGATGTAACTGGGGGTTTAACAGCATATTGACTGCTAAACAAACATTATGGCCCTGAACAACTAATGTTAATTTTGTGGAGTGTCAAATTTATCCATTATAATATAAATTACAATTTTTAAGAAACATAAAAAATAGTGACTTTTTAAAAGTTTGTTCATCTTTATTCAGGTTTACCATTTCCCCATGTGAGAGTCACAATCTTTGTTTTGTTCTCTGTAACATTTTTAAAGAGTCAGAATAAAAGGAGAGTGTTCACTTCCTGGTTCCCTGGCTGTGAGAATTCTGCACTGTGATTGGCTGCTTAGACAGCTTATTGACGTCACAGCAGAGCACACAGATGTCAATTCAACGTTGAAAAAGTGAAACTTCTTGCCACAGAGATTGCGAGATCTCTGTGGGCAGCTTGCTTCGCAACTGACTGCACATTACGGGCCATTATTGGGAACTGTGCCCTAAACATTATGGTGGATTATTTCACTAAATATGTAATTTTGCACCTTGTACAAAATCAAAAAGCCTGTCATGCAGGATAATTACAATATGAAGTACTTTAATCATGTAACAAAGTTCAAGATAGAAAATATGAATCAGATGAAGGGACCAACTTCTGCTAGCAAAGAAGAATTGTGGGACCAATTTTTCAAGGCTCTGTCAGTGGCGAAGAGCCTACAAGGCAATGGATGAGAGTGAGGAGAGTGCAATTCACGAGACATCTGATTTCCCAACAGGCAATTTTCCATGTGCAAATTAGTCCTTTTTAAAAATATATATTTATTCATTCATGGGATGTGGGCATCGCTGGCAAGGCCAGCATATATTGCTGATCCCTAATTGACCTTGAGAAGGTAGTGGTGAGCTGCTTTCTTGAACCACTGTAGTCCATGTGGTGAAGATACTCCGACAGTGCTGTTAGGTTAGGGAATTCCAGGATCTTGACCCAGCGATGATGAAAGAATGGCGTTATATGTCCAAGTCAGGGTGGTGTGAGATTTGGAGATGCTGTTCCCATGTGCCTGCTGCCCTTGTCCTTCTAGGTGGTGGAGGCCGTGGGTTTGGGAGGTGCTGTTAAAGCAATCTTGCTGAGTTACGGCAGTGCATCTTTTACGTGCACCCATGGTGGATGGACGGAATGTTTAAGGTGGTGGACAGGGTGCCAATCAAGTGGACTGCTTTGTACTGGATGGTGCCGAGTTTGTCCAGGCAAGTTGAGAGTATTCCACCAAACTCCTAACTGGAGCCTTGTATTTGGTGGAAAGGCTCTGGGAAATCAGCAGGTGAGTCACTCGCTGCAGAATACCCAGCCTCTGACATGCTCTTGTAGCCACGACATTTATGTGACTGGTCCAGTTAATTTCTGGTCAATGGTGACCCCCAGGATGTTGATGGTGGAGGATTTGATGATGGTAATACCATTGAATATCAAGGGAAGTTGGTTAGACACTCTGTTGTTGGAGATGCTCATTGCTGTCATTTTTTTTGGCAAAAATGTTACTTGCAACTCATCAGCCCCAGCCTGGATGTAGTCCAGGTCTTGGTGCATGCAGTTATGGACTGCTTCATTATCTGAGGAATTGGAAATGGAACTGAACATTGTGCAATCATCAGCGAACATCCCCACTTCTGACTTAGTGATGGAGGGAAGGTCATTGATGAAGATGGTTGGGCTTCCCTGACGATCTCCTGCGGCGATGTGCTATAGCTGAGATGATTAGTCGCCAACAACCATCTTCCTTTATGCTAGGCATGACTCCAGTCAGTGGAGTTTTTACTCTGATCCCCATTGACTTCAGTTTTATTAGGGCTCCTTGGTGCTGCACTCGGTTAAATTCTGCCTTGAGATGTGAATTGACTAAATAGACTGGCAAATGATACTTAAAGGGTTAACGGTGGAGAGGCAATGGCAAACATTTAAAGATCACGTGGATGAACTTCAACAATTGTACATCCCTGTCTGGAGTAAAAATAAAACGGGGAAGGCGGCTAACAAGGGAAATTAAGGATAGTGTTAAATCCAAGGAAGAGGCATAAAATTGGCCAGAAAAAGTAGCAAACCTGAGCGTTATATATGTGGACTTGTACTTACTCTGTACAGCCACCAGAGGCCTCATTCCCCAGAATCCCAAGGATCCCATACTCCCTTGGGAGCACAGGTATTTCAGAAGGCTTCACAGGTTGGAGAGGCACTCTGGAGACCTGCAATAAAAGACTACGGTCACATTTTACTTTGAGCTCACAGTATTCAGTCTGACTCTTTCTCCATACACAACAACTGGTGATGAGATACAGATAGCGAACCCAAAGATGCAGAGAACAGTGGGCATCCTGGAGAAATTTTCGGAGGGAGCTAATTGGGAAACTTTTGTGGAGCGACTCGACCAATACTTCTTGGCCAACGAGCAAGATGGGGAAGAGAGCGCTGCCAAATGTAGAGCGATCCTCCTCACCATCTGTGGGGCATCAACATATGGCCTCAAGAAAAATCTGCTCACTCCAGCAAAACCCACGGAGAAATCATACGACGATTTGTGAACACTGGTCAGAGAGCATTTGAACTTGAAGGAAAGCGTTCTGATGGCTAGGTACCGGTTCTACACCTACAAAAGGTCTGAAGGCCAGGAAGTGGCGAGTTATGTCGCCGAGCAGAGCCGCCTTACAGGACATTGCGAATTTGCAGGAGATTTGGAGCACATGCTGAGAGACTTTTTTGTCCTTGGCATTGGCCACGAAACCATACTTTGCAAACTGTTGATTGTAGAGACCCCAACCTTGAGTAAGGCCATAGCGATAGCCCAGGCGTTCATTGCCACCATTGACAATACTAAGCAAATTTCTCAGCACACAAGTGCTGCTACAAATACTGTGAACAAAGTGATGTTGTTTTCGAATCGTAACATACAGGGCAGGTCACACCTACCTGCAGCTACACTTCCACAGATGTCTCAGAGTCCACCATCAAGGGTGATGAATGCAAGGCCATTAACACCTTGTTGGTGCTGCGGGGGTGATCATCATTTCCATTCATGCCGATTCAAAGGATACGTTTGCAAGAGCTGTGGAACAATGGGATACCTCCAACGACTGTGCAGGCGAGCTGCTAAGCCTGTTAAACCTGAAAACCACCACGTTGCAGAGGAGGACAGATCCACGGAGGATCACGATGAACCAGAGCCTCAGATAGAGGAGGCAGAGATACATGAGGTGCACACATTCACCATGAATTGTCCCCCGATAATGCTGAATGTTGAACTAAATGGACTCCCGGTGTCAATGGAGCTGGACACGGGGGCGAGCCAGTCCATCATGGGCGAAAAGACTTTGAAAGGTTGTGGTGCTACAAGGCCTCTAGGCCAGTCTTAACTCCAGTTCGCAAGAGACTAAGAACTTACACTAAAGAACAGATTCCTGTAATCGGCAGTGCTACCGTAAAGGTCTCCTACGATGGAGCGTTGCACAAGCAACCACTCTGGGTAGTACCGGGCGATGGTCCCACACTGCTCGGCAGGAGCTGGCTGGGAAAGATACGCTGGAACTGGGACAACGCTCAAGCCCTATTGCCCGCTAACGACACTTCGTGTGCCCAGGTCTTAAACAAATTTCCTTCGCTGTTCGAACCAGGCATCGGGAAATTCCAAGGAGCAAAAGTGCAGATCCACCTAATTCTGGGGGCGCGACCCATCCATCACAAGGCGAGAGCAATACCGTACATGATGAGAGAAAGGGGAGAGATCGAGCTAAACCAGCTGCAACGAGAGGGCATCATTTCACCGATCGAGTTCAGCGAGTGGACAGGTCCTATTGTTCCAGTCCTCAAGGGAGACGGCACTGTCAGAATCTATGGCGATTACAAAGTAACTATCAATCGTTTCTCCTGTAGGACCAATAGCCACTACTAAAAGCCGACGACCTCTTTGCAATGCTGGCGGGAGGAAAGACGTTCACGAAGCTGGATCTGACTTCAGCCTACATGACGCAGGAACTGGAGGAATCATTGAAGGCCCTTACCTGCATCAACAAGCACAAAGGTCTTTTTGTTGATAACAGATGCCCGTTTGGAACCCGATCAGCGGCGGCGATATTCCAGAGCAACTCGGAAAGTTTATTGAAGTCAGTCCCGCACACCGTGGTCTTCCAGGACAACATCTTGGTCACAGGTTGGAACACAGTCGAGCACCTGCAGAACCTAGAGGAGGTTCTTAATCGACTCAACCGCGTGGGGCTCAGGTTAAAACGCTCGAAGTGCGTTTTCCTGGTGCCTGAAGTGGAGTTCCTGGGAAGGAGGATTGCGGCAAACGGCATCAGGCCCACCAATGCAAAGATGGAGGCAATCGGGAACGCACCGAGGCCACAGAACATGACAGAGCTGCGGTCGTTCCTGCGACTTTGGTCACTTCCTACTGGGTCTTAGCACCCTGCTAGAACCACTCCATGTCTTACTGCGAAAAGGGGGTGAATGAGTTTGGGGCAAAAGCTCAAACAAATTGCTTGTGTTGTATGATCCATGTAAGCGTTTGGTACTAGCATGTGATGCGTCGTCATATGGCGTCGGGTGTGTATTGCAACATTCTAATGATTTCGGGAAACTGCAACCGGTTGCTTATGCGTCCAGGAGTTTGTCTAAGGCCGAGAGAGACTACAGCATGATTGAAAAATAAGTGTTAGCGTGTGTCCATGGGGTACTGAAAATGCATCAATACCTGTTTGGGCTAAAATTCGAATTGGAAACTGACCATAAGCCACTTATATCCCTACTTTCCGGAGTAAAGGGATAAATATCAACGCATCGGCCCGCATCCAGAGATGGGCGTTCACGTTGTCCGCATACAACTACGCCATCCGCCACAGGCCAGGCACAGAAAACTGTGCCAATGCTCTCAGTAGGCTGATCAAAACCTGGACAAGCCAGGACCCCTTATCTCGCGTCAAAAACTGGGTGCTTCATGGGAGCTGGTCCAATGTCCCAGTGGAAAGGCAGGAAGAGATAAAGCCGTTACAGCGACGCAAAGTTGAAATATTTATACAGGCAGACTGCCTTCTGTGGGGCAATCGAGTAGTGGTCCCCAAGAAGGGCAGAGACACTTTCATCAATGACCTCCACAGTACCCACCCAGCCATCGTAATGATTAAAGCGATAGCCAGATCCCACGTGTGTGGCCCTGTATCGATGCGGACTTAGAGTTCTGCGTTCACAGATGTAATACATGCTCACAGTTAAGCAATGTACCCAGGGAGGCGCCGTTACGTTTATGGTCTTGGCCCTCCAAACCGTGGTCTAGGGTACACGTCGACTTTGAAGGCCCGTTCTTGGGTAAAATGTTCCTTGCGGTTGTAGACGCTTACTCCAAGTGGATTGAATGTGAGATAATGTCGGCTAGCACGTCCGCTGTCACCACTGAAAGCCTGTGGGCCATGTTTGCCACTCACGACTTACCAGATATCCTGGTGAGCGACAACGGGCCATGTTTTACCAGTGCTGAGTTCAAAGAATTCATGACCCATAACGGGATCAAACATGTCACATCAGCCCCGTTAAAACCAGCGTCCAATGGTCAGGCAGAGAGAGCAGTGCAAACCATCAGGCAAGGCTTGAAGAAGGTAACTGAAGGCTCACTGCAGAGTTGCCTATCCTGAGTCCTGCTTAGCTACCGCACGAGACCACACTCACTCACTGGGATCCCACCTGCTGAACTGCTCATGAAAATAGCACTTAAGACAAGGCTCTTGTTAGTTCATCCTGATCTACATGAACAGGTAGAGAGCAGGCAGCTTCAACAAAGTGCATACCATGAAAGTGCAAATGTGTCACACGAGATTGAAGTCAATGATCCAGTATTTGTATTAAATTATGGACAATGTCCCAAGTGATTTCCCGGCATTGTCATGGCCAAAGAGGGGAGCAGGGTGTTTGGGTCAAACTTTCAAATGAACTCATTCACTGGAAACACTTGGACCAAATCAAACTCAGATTCACGGACTACCCTTTGGACCCTACCTACCTTTTTTGATGCCCCAACACACACACCAGTGGCAACCGACATCGCGGTTGACCACGAAGCAGAACCCATCATCCACAGCAGCCCTGCAGGGCCCAACGCATCAGGCAGTCCAGCAAGGCCAGCTGCACAGCAGCCAGGCGAGGGCCCAAAAATTGATTCAACAACACCAGCTTTCATACCGAGACAATCAACCAGGGCAAGAAGGTTCCAGATCAACTCACATTGTAAATAGTTACATTATTGACTTTTGGGGGAATGTTGTTGTATATGTGGACTTGTACTTACTCTGTACAGCCACCAGAGGGCCCATTCCCTGGAGTCCCAAGGGATCCCATAATCCCTTGGGAGCATATTATTTAAGAATGCTTCACAGGTTGGAGAGGCACTCTGGAGATCTGCAATAAAATACTATGTTCACACTTTACTTTGAGCTCACAGTGTTCAGTCTGACTGTTTCTCCATGGACAACACTGAGGACAGTGAGAAGTTCAGAATTCAGCAGAGGAGGATGAAGTGTTTAATTAGGAGGAAGAAAATAGTGTATGAGAGGAAGCTTGCCGAGAACATAAAAACTGACTGCAAAAGTTTTTATAGATATGTGAAGAGAAAAGAATTAGTGAAGACAAACGTAGGTCCCTTGCAGTCAGATTCAGGTGAATTTATAATGGGGAACAAAGAAATGGCAGACTAGTTGAACAAATACATAGGTTCTGTCTTCACGAAGGAAGACACAATTAACCTTCAAGAAATACTAGGGGACCGAGGGTCTAGTGAGAAGGAGCAACTGAAGGAAATCCTTATTAGGCGGGAAATTGTGTTAGCGAAATTGATGGGATTGAAGGCCAATAAATCCCAGGGGCCTAATAGTCTGCATCCCAGAGTACTTAAGGAAGTGGCCCTAGAAATAGTGGATGCATTGGTAATCATTTTCCAACAGTCTATCAAGTCTGGATCAGTTCCTATGGACTGGAGGGTAGCTAATGTAACACCACTTTTTAAAAAAAGGAGGGAGAGAGAAAATGGGTAATTATAGACTGGTTAGCCTGACATCAATAGTGGGGAAAATGTTGGAATCAATTATTAATGATGAAATAACAGCGCACTTAAAAAGCAGTGACAGGATCTGTCCAAGTCAGCATGGATTTATGGAAGGGAAATCATACTTGACAAATCTTCTGGAATTTTTTGAGGATGTAACTGGTAGAATGGACAAGGGATAACCAGTGGATGTGGTGTATTTGGGCTTTCAAAAGGCATTTGACAAGGTCCCACACAAGAGATTGGTGTGCAAAATTAAAGCACAATGTATTGGGGGTAATGTTCTGATGTGGATAGAGAATTGGATGGCAGACAGGAAGCAGAGAGTCGGGGTAAATGGGTCCTTTCCAGAATGGCAGGCAGTGACTAGTGGGGTACCGCAAGGCTCAGTGCTGGGCCACCAGCTATTTACAATATACATTAATGATTTAGATGAAGGAATTGAGTGTAATATCTCAAAGTTTGCAGATGATAATAAGCTGGGTGGTGGTGTAAGCTGTGAGGAGGACGCTAAGAGGCTGCAGGGTGACTTGGACAGGTTAGGTGAGTGGGCAAATGCATGGCAGATGCAGTATGATGTGGATAAATGTGAGGTTATCCACTTCGGTGGCAAAAGCACAAAGGCAGAATATTATCTGAATGGCGGCAGATTAGGAAAAGGGTAGGTGCAAAGAGACCTGGGTGTCATGGTACTTCAGTCATTGAAAGTTGGCATGCAGATACAGCAGGCGCTGAAGGAGGCAAATGGTATGTTGGCCTTCATAGCGAGGGCATTTGAATATAGGAACAGGGAGGTCTTTCTGCAGTTGTACAGGGCCTTGGTGAGGCCTCACCTGGAATATTGTGTTCAGTTTGGTCTCCTAATCTGAGGAAGGACGTTCTTGCTATTGAGGGAGTGCAGCGAAGGTTCACCAGACTGATTCCCGGGATGGCAGGACTGACATATGAGGAGAGACTGGATTGACTGGGCCTGTACTTACTGGAGTTTAGAAGGATGATAGGGGATCTGATAGAAACATATAAAATTCTGACGGGACTGGACAGGTTAGATGCAGGAAGAATGTTCCCAATGTTGGGGAAGTCCAGAACGAGGGGACACAGTCTAAGGATAAGGGGCAAGCCATTTAGGACCGAGATGAGGAGAAACTTCCTCACTCAGAGAGTTGTTAAGCTGTGGAATTCGCTGCTGCAGAGAGTTGTTGATGCCAATTCATTGGATATATTCAAGAGGGAGTTCGATATGGCCCTTACGACTAAAGGGATCAAGGGGCATGGAGAGAAAGCAGGAAAGGGGTACTGAGGTGAATGATCAGCCATGATCTTATTGAATGGTGGTGCAGGCTCGAAGGGCCGAATGGCCTACTCCTGCACCTATTTTCTGTGTCCTTTGTTTCTAAGGGCAGTCACTCTCATCTCACCTCAGGAATTCTGTGTTAATAACATGCACAGACATTGTTTGCATTCTATTGCATGAACTTCCGTCTGTAGTCGAGGGATCTGCCGTGTCATGCCGCTCACAAAGTTGAAATAAGTGCACTGGGGACTATAAGATATGGTCCACTGATGCAGGCTTAGAAAGGTTTGTTTGTATTTTGTGGTCAATGTTGCTGTTAGTTTGGCCCATATATTAGTTTGTGTTGCTCAGAAATCTGCCTTTTTCCCAGTTTTGTTGTCGAGGAGGGAGGGAATTTTTTATTGGTGGGGGTTGGGGATGAGGAGAAGTTGGGATCAATGCTGTCAACATTATTCTTGGATATTGCAGGTATTTAAATGGTATTGCATAGGTTGTTGAGCATGGGCATCCTGTGCTGGGTTCCAAACATGCTGGATGCTTCATTTGAGAAATGGGAATTAATGAGGAGACAACAAATCACAGTACAATGACAACTGTCTGCATCCATCACTACTCCAGGACCTGCATTTATAGACCCTCCATGTGTGAAAAGAAAAAGAAAGACTTACCTTTATATAGTGTCTTTCACATGTAAAGCATTTTGGAAGATGTTCCAAAATGCTTTACAGCCAATTAAGTACTTTTGATATGTAGTCACTGTTGTCATGTCGGAACTATTGCAATGTAGTAATGTGGACGTACATGTCAGAGGAGACTTGTCTTTGCTATCTCTACTTCACAAGGTAGCCTGTTATATAATTGTCCCAACTTCAGACAATATCTGAAATATAGAAGTGAAGATTACCACATCAAGAAACTTTCATGCTATTATAGCCTTCTAAAGCACCCCAGGGATAGTACAAACCTATATCAAGGAGTTACATTTTCATTTTCTATGTGGAAAAGAGATATCAGCTGGATAGAACACAGAACTTTCACCCAGGAGTGGGCTTCCCTCAAGTACAAGGCATTACGGGTGGCACCCATGTGCCATCAGCGTTCCTCATATCAAACCTATGGCTTACATGCAAAGAAAGGATTTGTACTCAATTAATTTTCAGCTAGAATCTGGTCACAGACATATTATGCACCCATCGCTGCTGGCCCACTGAAAAACCCTCTAACAACTTAACAGTGCCTTGGGCTGGCAGCCTGATCATCTGTTTACTGTTCCACATCTGCCATTTCCACCTGAAACAGATATGTAGCTACCAGCGTTGGTAAAAGGAACAACTATGCAGAATGGTGTGAATAATGCTAAAGCCGTACCTCCCAGAGTACCTATCTCAGGCATGCCATCCTTGTTGTTCCCCAAAAGAAATGTGTGCGACAGTGCAACAGCTTCCTTCTGATACCAGCAAATGTATTCCTCATTTGGAAACAGATACCGGGGATCCAGGTGACTGCAAGGACTCGGTCGACAACCTCTCACAATGCAGCTGGCACCTGTGCTTTTTACTGGATGGTGGCCTTCAGCCCTAAATAGGGTCACCCTCCTTTGGTACACCACTTGCAGCAGGATCTCCAACTCCTAGGCATTAAAGGGAGCAGTTTTGCCCAAAGCTGTTTCCACTGTGCCATTAATTAATTTACATTGTGCTCTGCACCACAACTTGACCCAACAAATACAACAACCCCCATACCAGACTTACCTGAGATGGGTAGTACTGCAGTGAGAAGTAGTGAAATTGGTAGGTTTCCCGATCACCGTTTCCCTGCATCATTTAAAGGTAGCAGCGGGGCCTAGGGCTGCTGGAGGGAGAGAGATTCAAGTGCAATTTAAATCAGCAGTACCTCTCCACACTTAATTTTCTCTCCTCCTTTGCCAATGTACCAATGGATTATGGAAAATCAAGCCTATTGTGTCAATTCACAGGAGAGTTGGCATTCACTTGCATGATGCAGCGCTGATATCTGAAAACAAGCTACATATTGAGTGACTGGAAAACTTTCCTGTTGATAAAGGATATGGCATTCAACAAGTCCAGTTTGTGACTCTTTGCACCTTCAGGAGTGCTTCCATTCTCTAAAATCTTCTCATGATGCCACTGATTCTCTATGGGGAAGGAGATGAAATTTCTTGTTCTAGCAAAACATTGTCTTTGTCCCCTTGCTTTAGGGATCTGTGAACAGTTGATTCGCTAATGTTACCGATGTCCCTTGTGGCAGCCTAAAATGTATCCATTGCATAAAAGTTAGGAGTAATTGCTGCCTTAACAGATATGGCAGTGTGGTGCCTGTGCTGGAGGAGGGCTGTAGATCCCGTTGCAGAATATGCTGTTTTTCAACAATAGCTTCCTTTGTAAAGCAAGGCCTCTACCAGTATTGCTACTCTGACAAGTAAGGTAAATGCATCTCTGCCTGTGTATTTTGGTGTTAGTGGATGCCGTGTGCCACTGTTGCAGGCTGACCAACCTGACATCCTCCCATTGCTCCTCCTTTCTGTTATGTATGCATGCTTATAATGTTATGATATACTGGAACACTGAATGTACCTTCACCCTGTACACACCTTACCTGTACACCAGAGGGTGCTGCTGCTAGAGACAGGTAACCCAGTATAAAAGGGAGCTCACCCCTTGGTGCCGTCACTCTAGGAGCTGCAATAAAGGACTACAGTCTTCACAATTTAAGTACCATACCCCTGCCTCGTGGAGTTATTAACAGAGTGCCTACATACACAATACTTTCCTTCCAAAAATAAATTCCCAATGGGAACACCATTGCACCTTGATGGAGTAAAAATGGAAGCACTATAGCAAATGGCACAAATGGCACAAATGAGCCACTTCCCCTATCTCGGGAGCCTCTTATCAACAAGACCAGGCATCGACGGCGAGATCCAACACCGCCTCCAGTGCGCCAGTGCAGCCTTCAGCTGCCTGAGGAAAAGAGTGTTTGAAGACCAGACCCTCAAATCTGCCACCAAGCTCATGGGCTACAGGGCTGTAGTAATACCCGCCCTCCTGTATGGCTCAGAGACATGGACCATGTACAGTAGACACCTCAAGTCGCTGGAAAAATATCATCAATGATGTCTCCGCAAGATCCTACAAATCCCCTGGGAGGACAGACGTACCAACATCAGCGTCCTCATCCAGGCTAACATCCCCAGCATTGAAGCTCTGATCACACTCGATCAGCTCTGCTGGGCAGGACACATAGTTTGAATGCCAGACACGAGACTCCCAAAGCAAATGCTCTACTCGGAACTCCTTCATGGCAAACAAACCAAAGGGGGGCAGCGGAAACGTTACAAGGACACCCTCAAAGCCTCCCTGATAAAGTGCGACATCCCCACTGACACCTGGGAGTCCCTGGCCAAAGACTGCCCTAAGTGGAGGAAGTGCATCCGGGAGGGCGCTGAGCACCTCGAGTCTCAACATCGAGAGCATGCAGAAATCAAGCGCAGGCAGTGGAAAGAGCGTGCGGCAAACCAGTCCCACCCACCCCTTCCCTCAACGACTATCTGTCCCACCTGTGAAAAAGTCTATGGCTCTCGTATTGGACTGTTCAGCCACCTAAGAACTCACCTCAGGAGAAGAAGCAAGTCTTCCTCGATTCCGAGGGACTGCCTATGATGATGATGATGATGAGGGAGGCACAAATGTAAAAATGCCAAGGGCTACAACCCTAGTAACTTAATCCTTGGATACCAGGTGTCATCCTGCTAAATCTACACTGCACTCCCTCCAAGGCCAATATATCCTTCCTAAGTTGTGGTGCCCAGAACTGCTCATAGTACTCCAGGTGTGGTCTGACCAGGGCTTTGTATAGCTGCAGCATAACTTCTACTCCCTTGTATTCTAGTCCTCTAGATATAAGGACATTCCATTCGCCCTTTTAATTATTTTAAGTACCTGTCTATGACATTTTTGTCTATTTGCTTAATCTATTAATATCTCTTTGTAATTTTATGCTTCCATCTACACTGCTTACAATGCAGATGATCTTTGTGTCATTAGTAAACTTGGATATGTGGCTTTCTATCCCATCATCTAAGTTGTTAATAAATGGGGTGAAAAGTTGACACACCAACACAGATCCTTGTGGAACACCACTAGCAGCACTAGCAGGTTGCATGGGACAGATGGGCACTGAATATCTCCTCATAGTGGCACATATGCCTGCCTGCCTCATGCAAATTAGATGCCTCCCACTGATCCCACAAACCCTGGTGTGGTCAGTAGGTTCAATCCAGGCTCAACTGGTGAGAACACATCCCATGGAATCTGGGCCCTACGCTTCTAACCTTCTCCTCCAATCTCCTGAACTGAAATGGCTGCATTGTGACAAACAGCTTTAGTATTCTCCTCATCAATGTGTACTCTTGTGTGGAATAATAAGCATTATAATTTCCATAACAAACTTGATCCACATTGAAATCAAGCCTTCAAGATTTAAAAAGAAATTCTGGCAGTAATAAAAAAGCACTCAACATGATAGATGTAAAGATAAATCTCAAATTATTCATTAAAAGTGCCCCAAATCCTACACATCCATCTGGCCATCACATTAGCTGCAGTCACGGTAAAAGGATACGTCCAGTAAAAACAGCACAGCATGATGTATCTTTACAGCCTTCCATCTGTCAGGGACACTTGATGTAATACGCAAATATCAGAGGTGAGCGTCGGGTACCATTGGGAGTCATTCCTGAATCCATGCAGCCCATGGAGAGTCACACACCAGCAGTGTGGATCAGAAAGGTGAGCAAGGAGGCAGCAAATTTTTTAATTGTGCACATTTCTTCTAAATGGTGCCACCTTGTCTCCCCTCCTTCCCAACACATACTACTGTAAGTATTTCAAGAGGGAATTCCTGAAACTGACATTTAAAGTGTTCGCCTAAAATTTCTACGAGACATATCTGGCAAGCATAACCTCTGGAGATAGGACCTAGATGGCTAAAAATCGCTATTGACACATACTTCAGAGATGATAGATTTTTATTATGTAGGGACGCAATACGTTTGTGTCAATTTATACCATGTTCTTCACTACTGTACATTAAATCAGACATTCAGGGTTATAAGGTCAGTGTGGTGTATTTTACTGCCAAAGTTCATCCCTTTTTACTGCAAGAGTTTTTTTTTAAGTGAGAGAATTTATCATATTTTCCAATCAGGATTTATCACAGTTGACCTACATTGACTCCCGGTTAAGCAATACCTCGATTTAAAAATGTTCATACTTGTTTTCCAATCCCTCCATGGCCTCACCTCTCCCTATCTCAACAACCTCCTCCAGCTGTGGCTTAGAGGGTAGCACTCTCTAGGTGGGAGGGGCTAGGAGTGAGCAGGTGCTGCTGGGTGTTTGATTACTGCAAGGAGTTGGAGTGAGTTTGTAAAAGGCTGTTGGTGGGTTTTTGGATTGTTTTTTTCAGATTTTAGGGCCTTTTGGCTCATACTGAGGGGCCCAGAGTGCCAGACCCCAAAGGGACAATGTTCCCAGGATGAATTTAATCAGGGGAGAAAATGTTAGGGGAAGGGAGAATAAAAGGCCCAAAGATTTGAGCCGGGACCCCAGGAGATTTGGAAAAGAAAACACGGTGGTGATTCAGTGTAAGGATAAGGAGATACGAGCTTGGGATATTATCCAGGCGTTACATGAGGACTGCGGCAAGGGAAGATGCTTTGCCTGCCAACCAAAGCTGAATGTTGGATTTGAGGTGACGGTCAGTGGCCGAGAGGAGGTGGAAAGACTTTTACTGCATTTGAAGCTTGGTGATAAGTTCTTGAATGTATCTCTGCTGTATTCTGAAGAGGTGATGGTCTCATTCTTCAACCTGCTGGTTTATATTGAGGACGATGAGCTAATAAAAAAGTTGGAGCTGTAGGACATTAGAATTTGTTCGTCAATAATGGGAAGATACTATCCTCGAACACGGGGAGTAGATGGAACCCGTTATGTAAAGGTGTGGTTCCCAGAGAGAGTGACGTCATTGCCGTACAGTATGAAATTTGATTCAATGGAACGATTGCATGATAACCAGGTGAAGGCTTGCTATTATTGTCTTGGACACAACCATCTTGTAAGAAGCTGTCCAGACCTGTACTATTATAACTGTGGCAAGTCTGGACACATTGCTCGGAGCTTCAAGGCAGAGAGCTGTGAGGTGTGTCACAAAGGCCCCACCCACTGTGAGTGCATGTGGGGCTAAAGGATGCCCCTTAAGTGATGAGGAGATGGGAGAAGGAGCAGGAGGTGTGAGTGAAGTGGCCGGAGGAGCGGGGCAGGCAGAGGATACAGCCAGCGAATGGAATGAGAAAAGAGTGCAAGAAGAGGAAGAAAATTGCGGAGCAAAGGACAGGATGGTGGAAAAGGACAAAGACAGTGGAGGGCAGCATGGGTCAAGGGCAGAGTTGAGCCATAATACGGCTTGCCTCTCCCTAAAGAATCGGGTTCCCGTGGAGGGGATCCCTGTTGGTCCAGAGTTTGATCTGGCGGGCTGTGATGGGGGAGCCTGTGCTGTCAAAAACCTCAACGGCCATTACATCTCAGTGCTTTGCTCCGCTGCCCCCTCAGTGGTGGCCAGCGGAAGCCTGCTGAGCGCGTCAGTGCAATTTTCAGTGCCTGGCCGGTGCCGTATGGTGTAGTCATACGCAGCCAGCGTGAGAGCCCATCGCTGTATGCGAGCTGACGCATTGGCATTGACAGCCTTGCTGTCGGACAACAGGGATGTTAACGGCTTGTGGTCCGTCATTAGCTCGAACGGTCTGCTGAAAAGATACTGGTGCATCTTTTTCACACTGTAAACGCAAGCGAGTGCTTCCTTTTTGACCATGCCATACCCATGCTCTGCCTGGGAGAGCGACCTGGAGGCATAAGCCACCGGTTGTAGTCGGCCGTCGTCATTTCCCTGCTGCAACACACACCCAGCCCCGTATGATGATGTATCGCATGTTAAAACTAGTTTTTTACAGGGGTCATACAAAGTCAACAGTTCGTGAGAACAAAGCAGGTTCCGTGCCCTGTTGAAAGCCCGTTCCTGACAGTCCCCCCAGAACCAGTCACAACCCTTACGCAGAAGCACATGTAACGGCTCCAACAATGTGCTTAAGTTAGGCAGGAAGTTCCCGAAATAATTCAACAGTCCCAGGAACGATCGCAACTCCGATGTGTTGCCGGGCCGGGGCGCACGACGGATCGCCTCTGTTTTGGATTCGGTAGGCCGGATCCCGTCTGCGACAACTCTCCTGCCCAAAAACTCGACCTCTGGGGCCAAAAACACACACTTGGCCTTTTTCAGCCGCAGGCCTACCCGGTCCAGTCGGCGTTGCACCTCCTCCAAGTTGTGGAGGTGTTCCTCGGTGTCTCGACCCATTATTAGGATGTCGTCTTGAAATACGATTGTGCGGAAATGGATTTGAGCAAGCTTTCCATGTTCCTCTGGAAGATTGCGGCCGCTGAACGAATGCCAAACAGACACCTGTTGTAGATGAATAGTCCCTTGTGCGTCGTGATGGTCGTCAGAAGCTTGGATCCTTCAGCCAGTTCCTGAGTCATGTAGGCTGAGAAGAGGTCCAACTTAGTAAACAGCTTGCCACCTGCCAACGTGGCAAAAAGGTCCTCCGCTCTCGGGAGCGGGTATTGGTCCTGCAGCGACACACGGTTGATGGTGGCTTTGTAGTCGCCGCAGATCCTGACCGAGCCATTCGCTTTAAGGACAGGAACGATGGGACTTGCCCAGTCACTGAATTCAACGGCGAAATTGTGCCCTCTCTGAGCAGCCTGTCCAATTCACTCTCAATTTTCTCACGCATCACATACGGCACCGCTCTGGCTTTGTGGTGCACTGGTCTGGCATCCGGGGTGATGTGTGTCACTACTTTGGTGCCCTTGAGCGTTCCGACACTGGGTTGAAACAGTGACCCGAATTTTTGTAGGACCTGCGAGCATGAACTTCGCTCCACAGACGAAATGGTGTGCACATCTCCCCATTTCCAGTTTATCTCGGCTAGCCAGCTCCTTCCCAAAAGCGTGGGGCCATTTCCCGGAACAATCCAGAGTGGCAGGCGGTTCTGTGATCCATTGTGTGTTACCACTAGATTTGCACTGCCCAGCACTGGGATGATTTCTTTGGTGCACGTGCGTAGCTGCATCTCAATGCGTTCCAGTTTGGGCCTGCTAGCTCTGTGTGGCCATAGTCTCTCAAATTGTTGGACGCTCATAATGGACTGGCTGGCTCCCATATCCAGCTTCATACGCACGGGATGCCATTCAATAAAACTTTCATCATCATGGGTGGCGCTTTAGTGTATGAGCTGCGGACATCAGCCATATGAACCCTCTGAACCTCAGCATCCATGGCTTGGCCCCAGGCATCATCCTGCATTGCAGACCCCTCGTCTGATTCCTCTGTTTCATAGATTAGCCTCGCTGCAGCCTTTTTGCACATTCTAGCCAAATGTCCTCTGGCATTACAATTCCTGCAGGTGAACTGCTGGAACTTGCAGCTTTTAGCAGTATGTCTACCCCCGCATCTCCAGTATTGGCTGAGATTGTTGTTCACAAAGGGGCTGTTACCAGGCATTCCTCTCTGATTGTCCCCTTGGTTGTTTCTAAGCACTCTGATGGTGGGTATCAATTGTCCCATCACGGGATGCATTGTTCCTCTTGATGGCGTGAACTGACGATCCTCCTGCCATTGTCTCTGTTGCTGTCCCACCCTAGAGCCTGTTGCTGCCTGGGCGGTGTTGAATTGCCCTTGCCTGCCTGCCTGGGCGGTGTCGAATTGCCCTTGCCTGCCTGCGGGATACTGTATCACTTTTACAACATTAACTCCCTGGTTCATCGGAATGTTAAACCAGGGCTGCTTGAGTAAATTATCTTGGTCTCCTCTTCCCCTGCCAAGAAGGTCTGAGCTATCAAAACTGCACTTTCCAAAGTCAAGTCCTTGTCCTCAATAAGCTTCCTGAAAATACCGGCATGACTAATGCCCTCAATGAAAAAAATCCCTTAACATCTCCCCACTGCAGGTGTCTGTGAACTTACAGAAGCTGGCCAAGCGCCTCAGATCTGCAACGAAGTCCGAGATGTTTTGCCCTTCCCGACGCCGGTGTGTGTAGAACCGATGCCGGCCATGTGTACGCTGCTCGCCGGTTTCAGATGTTCGCTGATCAGCTGGCTGAGCTCTTCGAAGGACTTGTCGGCCGGCTTGAGAGGTACAAGCAGGTCTTTCATCAGTGCGTATGTTTTTGTCCTGCAGCTTGTCAGTAGATGTGCCCTCCGCTTGTCAGCCGCTTCCACTCCCAGCCAGTCCTTTGTGACAAAGGTCTGCTGGAGTCGCTCCACAAAATCGTCTCAGTCCTCACCCACACAGTAACATTCCTCTGTGCTACCGGTGGCCATCCTTGTGGTTCAGTGATTCCCGTTTCTCATCGCCAGATGTAGAGTTCTCAACTCTAGAACATATTCACATGAGACATATGCTGCAGACAAGGTCACTCATGACCTGCACCTTTATTCTCCGGACCAAGGAGTGCTGAGCCTGCATGGAACCTCCCTTTAAGTACCGGGCTGACCAGGTAAGGAGTGTCTCCCACAAATTCACCCCCTGTGGTCAAGGTGTGTATTTCACAGTTGTATACAGTGTACAGTGTTGTTATGTATTGGTTACAGTTATGTGAAGGTTACAAACATGACATTTCCAATGCCAACTAATCTTTTCTAGCCAGCTTCTGTCGAACAGCGTTGGACCATTGCCTGGAACAATCCACAATGATAGGTCATGCACAGCTCCATCATACGATACCTTCACTGCCGCACTTCCAATGACTGGTATGAGCTCTTTGGTGTAGGTACGCAGCTTTGCATTAATCAGGGTCAGTTTGGGCCTTTGTGCTTTATTGCCCCACAGTTTCTCGAAAGCCTTCTGGCTCATTATTGACTGACTCGCACCCATGCCCAACTCCATGGATACTGGAACTCCATTTAATTTGACTTTCAGCATTATAGGAGGGCTCTTGGTGGTGAAGGTATGTACCCCATACACGTCTTCCTCGGGTTGAGTTGCCTGTGCTGCGTGATCAATGCTGGATCGATCATCCTCTGCCACGTGGTGTGTCGCAGCACGTTTGCACATTCGCTGGAGGTGCCCCATCGTTGCGCAGCCTTTGCACTCGTAGTGCTTGAATCGACATTGATGGGCCAAATGATTACCCCTGTAGCGCTAACACGGTGCTAATGGATTCACATTCACCCCCGATGGCGGACTCTGAGTCATCATAGGTCTTGCAGGCGCAGATGTATAGGCCCTGCCATATGAAGTTCGGCCTGCTAGCGATGTCATTTTATGCACATTACTTAGTGGTGAGCTTTGATGTTGAGAAGATATCCATTTGGTGTTATTGTCTATGGCCATGTATGCCTCGGTGATCATGATGGCCCTGCTCAGGTCTAGGGTTCCGGCAGCCAGCAGCTTTCGAAGAATGACCTCATAGTTGATGTCCAGCACGAAAAAGTGCCACAGCATTTGCCCCAACGCAGCTCCAAAATCGCAGGGTCCCCCGATGCGTCTCAGGTCGGCAACATAATCCGCCATGTCCTGGCCCCTGGAATAATGGTGCGTGTAAAAACAATCTCTGGCCATGAGGATATTCTCCTTCAGCTTGAGGTGGTCCCGAACCAGCGTGCACAACTCTGTATATTCCTTCTCTGTTCGATGAAGTCCTTACTACTCTGGGGATCAAGGGGTATGGCGAGAAGCCAGGAAGGGGGTACTGAAGTTTCATGTTCAGCCATGAACTCATTGAATGGCGGTGCAGGCTAGAAGGGCTGAATGGCCTGCTCCTGCACCTAGTTTCTCTGTTTCCATATTTCTATGTGTGCAGGTGACCATTAGAACTCCAACAGTCTCGCCCTCTGGTGGCAAGTTACATACATAACATGAGGAAAAGGCTGAAACGACAGGGAAAGTTCAAACAGAAGGCTGCAAGAGAATGCAACAGCTGCCGAAAAGGAGAAGGAGCATGAGAGGAGAGAAGAGCCGGAGATTAAATGACACACTTCCTTTGTTGGGAGCCATGATTACATTGGTCTCGATTGAGTAGAGGGGGGAGAAGAAATTACAACAGTTGGTGCAGTATTTTAAAGGCACTGACCTGTTGTGTCTGCAAGAAACCTTTTGAGATGAGGATATCCTAGAAAGAGTTTGGAAGATTTGGTTATGATCAATTTTTAAAGTACAATAGATTAATATGTGTTATGGGAGACAAATTAAACTTCAGGTTTTGATGTTAATATGTGTTGGAGGAATAGCTGTGCAGAGTGGTAGAAAGAATTTGTATAATCACGATGTTGTAAATGTTTTTAATGTTGAATATTTTTTTTTAAAGTTGGTAGTCAGAAGGTTGTAGGTTCAAGTCCCACTCCAGTTACTTAAGCACATAAATTTAGGCTGATACTCCAGTGCAGTGCTGAAGGAGTGCTGCACTGTCGGAAGTGCCGCCTTTTGGATGAGACTTTAAACCAAGGCCCTGTCTACTCTCTCAGGTGGACATAAAAGATCCCATGGCACTATTTCGAAGAAGAACAGGGGAGTTATCCCCAGTGTCCTGGCTAATATTTATCCCTCAATCAACATACTAAAAACAGATTATCTGGTCATTATCACATTGCTGGTTGTGGGAGCTTGTTGTAGATAAATTGGCTGCTACATTTCCCACATTACAACAGTGACTACACTTTAAAAAGTACTTCATTGGCTGTAAAGTGCTTTGAGACATCTGGTAGTCATGAAAGGCGCTGTATAAATGTAAGTCTTTCTTTCTTTCTTTTCCAGCCCTACAACCCCTGAAGATAACTGCGTTTCTCTAATTCTGCACTCTTGAGCATCCCTGCTTATAATCACTCAACCATTGGTGTCCGTGCCTTCTGTTGCCTAGGCCCTACATTCTGGAATTCCCTGCCTAAACTTCTCCACCTCTCTACCTCTCTTTCCTCCTTTAAGACACTCCTTAAAACCTATCTCTTTGACCAAGCTTTTGGCCACCTGCCCTACTTTCTACTTAGATGGCTCGGTGTCAAATTTGTTTGTCTTATAATAGTCCTGTGAAGCGCCATGGGATATTTTACTACATTAAAGGCGCTATATAAAACAAGTTGCTGTCGTTATATCACTTTTAAATTCAATAACTGATTGCAATTGTTTTCAATAAACAGTCTCATATTGAGAAATCATTAATGTTATTGTTTAACTTGTACATATGTGACCAATTGCAACCATCTTTGCACATATCAGCCCAGGTTTTCTGAGTACGCTACCAGTCTACAGGAAAATGTTGGGCACGCTGCCATCAATTTTCTGATGTGTACTGAAAGTAGTCAAAGTACCTTCATATTTGGGAAATTTATCCCAAAAGTTCGCTCCATTTTATTTGAAACACATCTAAAGTTAGCATATTGAATTCCAAATTCTTCCATGAATTTGTTCCCTGTTGAATTAAAATACTTTAGCTGTGCAGTATTCTTCAAGAAAAAAATGTGGTCTGCATGTCGGACTCTGCATCATTTCAGAGGAAATTTTTTTTGAGAGGTTTGGGGCACAAATGAAAAACATATTACAAAGAATAATAACCTGTAGTTATTGTGTGGCGAAAAGAAGTTAAATATGCTGCATGAACAAGATTATGTTCCTATTTATAAACCATTGCCTCTTAATTATCTAGCAGAATTATCATCATCATACACGATCCCTCGAACAAGGATGACTTGCTTCCACATGAATTCACAGATGTTTCAATGAAGGGCCCGATGTTCCAGTACTGAACTCCAATTGAAGGGGTGGAAGATGCCTATGCGTGGCAAGGCTTAACCAGGACGACTGGAGACCTGCTCTGCTGCACGGACCTAGTGCGCACACATATCGCAGTGTGGGCTGGCCCGTGTTACCCCTGGGCCCTCAGCTCTTCTGGGCCCTGTACTCTCATTCGTTGCACCTCTGCCACAAACCCTCACCGCTCCTCCGCCACAAAAACACTTGCCACAACTCTGCCATGATTTCCCGCCGCACTTCCGCACCAAATATTCGCCACAATCACCCACCAAAACTCAGCCACGATCCCTCATCGCTCCTCTTGGTGCTATAAAGAGAGCTGGAGCAGCAGGCCCTACACCATCGTGGGCCACTCCGACTGCGTGAGAACACCTCCACGGATCAGGGCTATAAAGAGAGCTGGAGCGGCATACCACTACAACTTCCAGCGCGAGCTGCTCTAAGTGTGCGATGGCTTCGAGGTGGGCGACTGGATGAAGTCATTAGGACCCAGGTCACCGTTTGGAGCATGGGCAGGAACATCAGCGGGGCCCAGGTACAGCAGAGGAGTGGGAAGGTCGTGGCGGACTTGCGATGAGTGATCGGAGCAGATTTATAAATCAACAGATGCCCTAGTTTAATAAGAACATAAGAAATAGGAACAGGAGTGTTAAGTCCTGACTCTAATGTACTGACTTACACGAGACACATGCTGAAGTCAAGATCACTCAGGACCTGCACCTTTAATTCCCAGCTCTCCAGTGCTGTACTTGCCTGAGACCTCCCTTTATATACCTCAGTGGGACAGGTATGGAGTGTCCCCTGGTGGTAAGGTATGCTTATTGTTACAGGTCATATCCAGTTACAGTCATGTATAGCATGGTAAGATACAGTTATATACAGTAATGTGAGATACATGACATCACCCTCCCCCAAGGTCTTATTGCCTTTATAGATTCAGTCTCTCAGGTGGTCTGCGCTCTCGCGTGGAGTGTCTTAGTTGTGGTTCAGTTGTTTGCCTTGGTGCCTGTTTTTCGTTCGGTGTGATTGCTGGTATCTCACCTGGGCTGTCTGTTTCGTTCGGTGTGATTGCTGGTATCTCACCTGGGCTGTCTGTTGAGCTGCCCTTTCCTCAGGTTGTTCCACCTGTCTGTCCACCAGGTGTGGTATGAGTTCCACATTGTAGTATGCCTCTGGTTCTTCAGTGAATCTACTTTTTACTTGGTCTACATGCCTCTGGCAGGTTTGGCCATTGTCCATTTGTACAGCCAGTAGCCTGTTTCCCTCTTTGTCCGTTGCTGTCCCTGCAAGCCATTTGGGACACCGGCCATAGTTTAGCGCAAACACTTTGTCCCCTATCTCATTCCACCTCCCCCTCGAATTTCGGTCATGGTACTCAGTTAGCTTTTGACGCTTAGCCTCAACAATTTCATGCATGTCTGGGAGGATTAACGAGAGCCTGGTCTTCAAGGTTTGTTTCATCAATAGTTGCACGGGGGGAACCCCAGTCAACGAATGCGGACGAGATCTGTATGCCAGCAGCAGTCGCGACAGGTGGCTCTGCAGCGTGGGAACTTGGATTCTGAGCATGCCTTGTTTAATGATCTGCACTGCTCGCTCTGCCTGGCCATTGGAGGCCAGCTTGAAAGGTGCCGTCTTAACGTGATTTATACCGTGGTCAACTATAAAATCGTGAAATTCTGTGCCGGTGAAGCACGGACCATTATCACTGACCAATATGTCAGGAATCCAATGCTTTGCAAACATGGTTATAAGGCTTTCCACGGTGGTCGAGGTGGTGCTCGAGTTTAAAATGGTGCACTCAATCCATTTTGAAAATGCATCAACGACTATGAGGAACATTTTGCCCATGAATGGGCCCGCATAGTCTACATGCACCCGCGACACGTTTTGGTGGGAGAGGGCCAGGAATTTAGGGGGGCCTCCCTGGGGGCATTACTGAGTTGGGCAGAGCTCCAAGTCCGCATCAATGCCAGGCCACCAGACATGAGATCTGGCTATGGCCTTCATAAGGACGATCCCCGGGTGCTCGCGATGGAGCTCCCAGACAAACGCCTCCCTGCCTCGTAAGGGCATAACTACTCGGCTGCCCCACATCAGGCAGTCTGCCTGTAGTGAGAGTTCATGCATGCGCCTATGGAAGGGTTTTACCTCCTCAGGGCAGGCATCGCGAGCCTCTGCCCAGTCACCAGTTAAAACACATCTTTTAACGAGAGATAACATGGGGTCGTTGGTCGTCCAGGCTCTGATTTGGCAAGCCGTCATGGGTGAACCTGTGGATTCAAAGGCATTGATTGCCATGACCATCTTACAGTCCTGTTCGTCGGACCCTTCTGTAGTCGCCAGGGGTAGCCTGCTAAGTGCGTCGGCACAGTTGTCTGTGCCTGGTCTGTGCCTTATCGTGCAGTCGTAATCCGCCAGCATGAGTGCCCAACCGCTGAATGCGCGCTGAGGCGTTGGCGTTGATTGCCTTGCACTCGGATAGTTGGGACGTGAGGGGTTTGTGGTCGGTTTCTAACGCAAACTTGGCCCCGAAAAGGTATTAGTGCATCTTTTTGACACCGTACACGCACGTGAGCGCCTCCTTCTCAACCATACCTTACTCGCGCTCCGCCCGCGAAAGTGACCTGGAGGCATAAGCAACGGGCTGCAATTTACCCGCATCATTGACGTGCTGTAAAACGCAACCGACCCCATACGCTGACGCATCACACGTAAGGACTAACTTTTTACCTGGGTCAAAAAAGACTAAAACACTCTTGGAACATAGAAGGTTGCGTGCCTTATTGAAGGCGCGTTCTTGGGCGTCCCCCCAAAACCAATCGCACCCCTTTCTGAGTAGCACGGGGAGAGGCTCCAGCAGCGTGCTCAAGTTCTGCATAAAGTCCCCAAAGTAATTGAATAGCCCAAGAAAGGCGCGCAGTTCCGAGACATTCCGGGGCCTGGGTGCCAGGCGAATCGCTTCAGTTTTGGATTCGGTTGGGTGGATTCCATCAGCAGCAATCCTTCTGCCCAAAAATTCAACCTCAGGCACGAGAAACAGACACTTGGATTTCTTAACTCTTAGGCCTACCCGATCCAATCGACTTAGTACTTCCTCAAGATTGCGGAGATGAGAATTGGTGTACCTGCCCGTGATGAGTATGTCATCTTGAAACACAACCGTCCCCGGGATGGACTTGAGCAGACTCTCCATGTTGCGCTGGAATAAAGCAGCTGCCGACCTGATGCCGAATGGGCATCGATTGTACACAAAAAGACCTCGATGTGTGTTGATGGTGGTGAGTAGCTTAGACTCTTCGGTCAGTTCTTGCGTCATATACGCAGATGTGAGGTCAAGTTTCGAGAAAAGTTTTCCTCCAGCCAACGAGGCAAATAGGTCCTCCGCTCTGGGCAGCAGGTATTGGTCCTGTCGGGAGACTCTGTTTATGGTAGACTTGTAATCCCCACAGATTCGCACGGATCCATCAGGCTTCATGAAGGTGATAATGGGGCTTGCCCAATCACTGAATTCCACGGGAGAAATGATGCCTTCCCGCAGAAGCCGGTCCAGTTCGTTTTCAATCTTTTCCCTCATCACATAAGGCACAGCTCTAGCCTTGTGATGGACCAGTCTGGCATTCTATGTGATGTAGATTCTAACTTTAGCCCCTTTGAAGGTGCCCACACCTGGCTGAAAGAGATGTTCAAAACGGTTTAGAACTATTGAGCAGGAGGTCCGTTCCTCTGATGACATGACGTGAACATCATCCCATTTCCAATTAAGTTCTGCTAGCCAGCTTCTCCCCAACAGGGCTGGGAGATTTCTGGGGACAATCCACAGGAAAAGTCGGTTCACCATCCCTTTGTGCGTGACTGAGAGCATGGCGCTACCAAGGACTGGGATGATTTCTTTAGTATAGGTCCTTAGTTTGGTGTCGATCTTTGTGAGTTTTGGTCTGTTGCTTTTGTGCGGCCACAGCTGTTCAAATTGTTGAACGCTCATGAGGGATTGACTGGCCCCCGTGTCCAGTTCCATGTTGACGAGTATCCCGTTGAGTAGAACCCTCATCATAATTGGAGGCGTCTTGATGTAAGAACAGTGGACATTGATCGTGTTAACCCGCTGTACCTCGGCGTCCTGTGCACTGTTCCAACCGTTTTCTGGTTCCGACCATTGCGATTCGTATACCAGCCAAGCTGCTGTTTTTCTGCACATGTGAGCTAGATGCCCTGTATGTAGTTGCAATTTCTGCAAATGGCATGCTGAAATCGACACACCCTGGTTGAGTGCCTTCCCCCACATCTCCAACACAGACCGTTTCCATTGTTTCCGGAGGATGAGCTGCGTCTAGCTGATCTCCCTTGAGCTTCTCTCAATCTGTTGTTGATTGCTCGCATTGTGGGTTGATGAGGTGTGATCGGCCGTTCATGTGGCCCTTGATTTTGATGGCTTCTGGCGCCACTATCTGCTGTTGTAGGCCTGCTCTCCTGCCTTTGTCTGTATGTGGGGGTAGCAGTTTGTTTCACAATGTGAACCCCTTGTTCCGATGCTTCGTTGGTTGTCGTACCCGAAGTATAGATCAGCCTCGTTTCTTCTTCGCCTGCCAAGAACGTCTGTGCGACCAGTGCTGCTGCCTCTAGAGTCAAGTTCTTAGTCTCTATAAGCTTTCGGAATATGCCTGCGTGGCCTATTCCTTCAATAAAAAAGTCTCTCACTACTTCTCTCCTTCGTTCATCGTGGAACTCACATGAACTAGCCAGCCTCCGAAGTTCCGCCACGAAGTCGGGTATGCTTTGGCCCACACAGCGTCTGTAGTTGTAGAACCTGTGTCTGGCCATGTGTAGGCTGCTCACTGGCTCCAGGTGGTCTCTCACCAGTGTGCTCAACTCCTCAAACGACTTGCTTGCTGGTTTCTCGGGTGCCAGCAGGTCTTTCATTCAAACGTATGTTTTCGAGCCACAGCTGGTCAAGAGATGGGCTCTTCACTTGTCTGCCTTATCGTCGCCCAGCCAGTCTTTGGTCACAAAGCTTTTCTGGAGCCTTTCTATAAAGTCATCCTTATTATATTTCTTATCTGAGCTGTTGGTAGCCATTCTGTGGATTCTATGATCCCGTAACTCGTCGCCACTGTTATAGTAAGATACAGTTATATACAGTAATGTGAGATACATGACAAGGAGTAGGCCACACAGCCCCTCGAGCCTGCTCAGCCATTCAATAAGATCATGGCTGATCTGATCATGGATTCAGCTCCACTTCCCCACCCGTTTCCCATAAACCCTTATCCTCTTATCGTTTAAATTTATTCGATGTCCCAGCTTCCACAGCTCTCTGAGGCAGCTGTTTTACAACATTGCACAAAGATAGAAACATAGAAATTTACAGCGCAGAAGGAGGCCATTTCGGCTCATCGTGTCTGTGCCGGCCGACAGAGCCGCACGATCCTTGGTCAGCAGCCCTGAAGGTTACATATGAACAATGAACAATGACACAACCTACCCAACCTTTCCTCATAAGTCAGCCCCCTCATCCCCAGAATCAACCAAGTGAACCTTCTCTGAACTGCAAGTATATCCTTTCATAAATCAAAATTGCACGCAGTAGTCCAAGTGTGGCCTCACCAATACCTTATATAGCTGTAGCAAGACTTCCCTGCTTTTATACTTCATCCCCTTTGCAATAAAGGCCAAGATTCCATTGGCCTTCCTGATCACCCCCAGGTCCCATGTACTGCGACACTTTGCAATCTTTCTCCATTTAAATAATAACTTGCTCTTCGACTTTTTTCTGCCAAAGTGCATGACCTCACACTTTCCAACATTATACTCCATCTCCCAAATTTTTGTCCACTCACTTAGCCTGTCTATGTCCTTTTGCAGATGCTGCAATTGGCCCAAGATGCTGAAATGATATCAGACCATTATTGCCCAAAAAACTGCTAGAAATACAGGGAATTATCTGGGTCATTAATGTTCTTCATCTCTGCTGTTTTACTAATGATTATTACTTAAGTAACAGTGTATGGAACAGAATTTCAATTTGCATGAAAAATCTGAATAGCTTCACAATATCACAAGATAATTATAAATGTCGAAACCCATTTAGCCCATCTTAGTTCATCCATAAGGAAATACCTCCATCACACCTCTGCCATAGCCCCCCCCCATCCCTGCCAATTGCAGCATCTAAAATTATTGTTTCTTAAATGATTCTGGGTATATTCCACTCACTACTCTACTGGGTACACACTCTGAGGTAGATTTTAACTTTGTGCAACAGTGATTTCAATGGAAATAAAAATGAGGAAAGATGTAAAAAGAGCTGCCGACTGGCTAACAGCTGTTTTACAACATTGCACAAAGATAGAAACATAGAAATTTACAGCGCAGAAGGAGGCCATTTTGGCCCATCGTGTCTGTGCCGGCCGACAGAGCCGCACGATCCTTGGTCAGCAGCCCTGAAGGTTACACATGAACAATGAACAATGACGGAAAGGTAAAGAGCACCCAGCCCAACCAGTCTGTCCCACCCAACTGCAACACCCCTTAAACTGAAACATTCTACACTCCACCCCAACTGGAGCCACATGATCTCCTGGGAGAGATCTATCTCTTTGTGTGAAGAGGAGCTTCCTGATATCAGTCATAAATTTACACTTTACTAGTTTGAACCTGTCGTATTCTTACATTTTAAATATTCTTTAATTAAAATTGTGCCATTTCTATAATGTTTCCCTTGTAGTTCTATAAAATTACCACTCAGACACCTCTTTATGCTGAAAAGTTGTTGTTTCTCCAGACATTGCTCATAACTCAGACCTTTGACGCCCTAGTGGCTCTTCTCTGCACTGCCTCTAGTGCTTGAATATCTCCCTTGTTTCTCAGAAACCAGAACTGGACACAGTATTCAAGGCATAGTTTGACTATAACTTCTTCTGGTTTGTACTTTACTGTTTTGGCTCCATGGTTCAATGTTCTATTGGCTGTGTTGATTGCTGCTCTGCATTAGTTGGACATGTTGGAAGAGAAATTGGTATGCGTTTTTTGGGCCACCCATTAGTCCCAGCACTGTGCCTCATTAGCATTGAGCCAGCGGGCTGTGGACAAAGATCAAACACCTATAGTAGCCTGTCAGCTCCAGGCCTCTGCAGTATCAGGCCGCAAGAATGTGAGTAAGGAGAGAGGGGTCATGGTCTCTGGAGGGGTGGAGAGGGCGGGGGGGGCGGGGGGGAGGCAGAGCAGTAGTAGCCTAGAGTGGTTTTGTGGAGCCTGGAGGATGACTCTTGCCCAGCCAACAGCTTATAGTGTCCAGGGCATGCTCGGCACACGGTCTGCTCTGTTCAGCTCAAGAAATGGCATTGGGATCCTATTGCCATCATAGGATCCTGAATTAAATATTTCAAACGGTGGCTGCCTTCTTCAGGTGGTCGCTCAGGCTGCCTACTTGTACAACCCCAGCAAAATGGCAACGGCCACTGAGACGAAAAGTTCTTACACTCCACTTTCAGGTCATCAGCAGCCTGTTTCCACTGAGAGAGAGCCCTGAAAATGCAGCCCCTTCGCTTCCCTTAAAGTGAGGCTTGAATAGGTAGTAATGCGAGGGAACACAGAATGTCCGCATCACTCTCGCCATGACAGGAGCTGATGACTGTTGGACTGGCCACCTCCTAATCCGCTCCGTTATCTCCATCAATGTAGCCTCAAAATGACGGGGGCAACAGAAATGCTGCCGCAAAAAATCAATGCTGAAGCACTCCAAGACCCTGCAAAGAAAGCTCTATTCAGTTAACGTCTCACAGCCAACCTGACGACTCACAATGAAGCGGAGGCACGGAGTGTCCACAGCGCCTGGTCTGCCCTCAAGTCCACCATAATTAACACCTGCAAAAAGACTCTTGGTCACTCGACCAGAAAACACCAAGACTGGTTCAATGAGAACAACCAGGTGATCCAGGAGCTAATAAACTGCAAAGGCAAAGCATTTTTGAACTGGAAACAACACAACTCGAGTGAAAGAAAGCAGACCTACAGACAACTGAAGTCCAAGGTCCAACAAAACACTCTGGACCTAAAGAACAGATGGTGGGTGGGAAAAGCGCAGGAGATCCAGCAAATAGCTGACAATCCTGACATGCGTGGATTTTTTAGTGCAGTCAAGACCATCCAAGGCCCAAGCACCCAAGGTCCTATTCCACACCCACTGAGAGCCAAGAGCGGAGAGGTGCTCATCAAGGACAGCGAGGCAGTCAGTGCCCACTGGAAGGAGCACTTCGAAGATCTGCTCAACCAAGTCTCTGTCTTTGAGGTGAGTGTCCTTAATTCCATCTCTCAGCATGCTACCCGTCATCATCTCGGCACAATCCCAGCCCGGCATGAGATTGAAAAGGCCATCCGACAATTAAAATACAACAAGGCCTCAGGAGCAGATGGAATCCCCGCCGAAGAACTAAAGCATGATGGAGAAGTACTCTTAGCACAAATCCATTCCTCATCTCTCTTATCTGGAAGGAGGAGAGCATACCAGGGGATCTCAGAGACGTCATAATCGTGACCATCTTCAAGAAAGGTGAAAAGTCCGAATTTGGTAATTACAGAGGTGTTTCCTTGCTGTCTGCCTCAGGAAAATTCCGCAAGAATCCTTCTCAATCATCTCTTCCCAGTGGCTGAAGAGCTCCTCCAGAGTCGCAATGCGGATTCCGCCCACTAAGCGGCTCAACAAACATGATCTTAACCGCGCGGCAAATCCAATAAAAATGTAGGGCGCAGCATCAACCTCTGTACATGGTTTTCTTTGACCTCACAAAGGCCTTCGACTCTGTCAATCATGAGGGATTATGGAGTGTCCTTCTCAAATTCGGCTGTCCTCAAAAATTTGTCACCATGCTCCGCCTACTTCACGATGACATGCAAGCCGTGATTCTTAACAACGGATCCACCACAGAACCAATACAAGTGCAGACCAGGGTCAAGCAAGGCTGTGCCATTGCACCAATGCTCTTCTCAATCTTTCTTGCTGCAATGCTTCATCTCACTTTTAACAAGCTTCCTGCTGGAATGGTGTTAATCTTCAGAACAAGCAGGAAATGGTTCAATCTCCAATGCCTCCAGTCCAGATCTAAGGTTGTTCCAACCTCTGTCTTTGAATTACAATATGCAGATGACGCTTGCATTTCTGTACAATCGGAGGCCAAACTCCAAACCATCGTTGACACCTTCACTGAAGCGTATGAGAGTCTGGGCCTTACATTAAAGATCAGCAAGAGAAAGGTTCTCTACTAACCTGCTCCCGCTACATAGTACTGCTCCCCAATTATCAAGATCCATGAGAGATCTTAGACAACATGGACCACTTCTCATACCTTGGGAGCCTACTATCAGTGAGGACAGATATTGATGACTAAGTCCAACAACGCCTTCAATGTGCCAGTGCTGCCTGAGGAAAAGAGTGTTCGAAGACCAGGATCTCAAAGCCGACACCAAGCTCATGGTTTACAGAACAGTAGTGATACCCACCCTCCTATATGCTTCAGAGACATGGACTATATACAGTAAGCACCTCAAGGCACTGGAGAAGTACCACCAATGTTGCCTCTGCAAAATCCTGCAAATTGATTTTCAGGATGGGCGCACCAATGTCAGTGTTCTCTCTCAGGCCAACATCCCCAGTATTGAGGCAATGACCATGCCCAATCAGCTTCGATGGGCAGGCCACATTGTCCGCATGCCCAATACTAGATTCCTGAAACAAGCACTCTACTCCGAGTTACATCACGGCAGGCTAGCCCCATGAGGGCAGAGAAAATGCTTTACGAACACCCTCAAAGCTTCCTTGAAAAAATGTAACATCGTCACCGACTCTTGGGAATCCCTGGCCCAAGACCGCTCAAAGTGGAGAAGAAGCATCCGAGAAGGCACTGAACACTTTGAGTCTCTTTGCCAGGAACACGCAGAAGCCAAATACAAACAACGGAAGGAGCGTACGACAAATCAAGCACCCCATCCACCCGTCCCTCCAATCACCATCTGCTCCACCTGTGACAGAGACTGTAGATCCCACATCGGTCTCATCAGTCACCTTAGAACTCATTTTAGTGTGGAAGCAAGTCATCCTCGACTCCAGGGAACTGCCTAAGACGAACGAGAAGAAAATGGCAATGGAGGAAATCCATAATAAAATAATCAGATAGGAGCTTTGAAGGAAGCTATTTTGATTAGCTCAATGGCCTATTTTTGCTTTCTTATGCTCTTCTGTCCATTGCACAATTTGTTTTCATATTTTCAAAAATCCAATGACTTTCATAGTAATTGTTGTTGGTTCTAGCACACAAATTACCAGATTTATTCAACTGAATTTAACATATTACCATGGAGGGATTTAAACACCTCTGGGTTGCTAGCTTAATACCAGTATCATAACCATTATCTTATTGTACCTTCCTCAGAACAAAAGCCTTTAATCCTTGGTAACATCTTAATGACATTCTTTTGTATCCTCTCCAAGCCCTTGTCACCAATCTTAAAGTATGGTGCCCAAAACAGGATACATGAGTCCAAAAATCCACTCACTCAGCAGCACAATCCCTGGCAGTAATAAGGTGGGCAATTATCCAAGACATGGATATGTCAGGTCCTGGCTTCATCTACCAGCTGCAAGAAGGGCCTGTTTAAGATGGAATTGTACCAAATAAAGGGCCCTAAATTCGCCACCATTGAGCTCCATATTTTTGAGGCTAATTTAATTTAAAGTGATTTTGCTAGTTTTGCAAATGGTATAATGCGTCCTTAACAGATAACGGACATTTTTTTTTAAGTACTGTTTTAATGACATCACTCAGGGTCAAATCCAACCATAATGCCAGTTTTGCCCATTTTTGCGAGTTTCACCAATAAGGATTTTTAAAACCTTGCCTTACCAAGTCGGAGTCCGATCAAAATTGGCATTAACGCGCGGGGGGTGGACCTCGGCCATTACCCCTCGGCCTAGCATTGATTTGTTGTGTTGATCTGTATTTATTATGTTCCTATTAAATGTAGTGATGCAATATTATCTTTGAATTACTTCATTATAAAAGAAAGTTATTTTAATTTTAAGACTTAATATTTACTATGATAAAATATTGACACTTCAAAATCATTCTGTATGTAGCTAATGGAGTCAGTTGTGCTATGTAATTGTGTTGTACAGTTTTATTCCTACTATACCAACTCACCTCTCAACAGGCACTGAAGACAACCGATTCCTCCGGGCTCGGCCGGGGAGAGGGACGGTCGCAGTGGGCCATTTGGCCAGGGATAGGGGTGGCGACGGCGGGCCATTTGGCCAGGGAAAGGGTTGGCCATGGCAGGCCATTTGCGTGCCGTCGGCAGAATCTGGCAGCTCAGACGGGGAGTTCACGTTTCAGCATCAAAACACTCCCAGAGCAGGTGCAGCATGGGTTAGCTACAGAGTAAAGCTCTCAGCCCACATTTCCTTCCTACCATGCACGGGAATCAGAGCGAGACAGCTCGTTCCTTCCCATTGTGCCTCGCGTTACCATGGAAACTTAAATGCTTGGACATGCGCAGAACAGGCATCATTCTAACGGCAAAAAAATTAGCTCCAACCGAAAAAACGGAGCTATTTCTGCACTGCGCCAAAATGAAAAATAATTTTGGCGAAACTTCGGCCTTATTTTTCTGGCATTATTTCCGACTCAACAAATAGCTGTTAATTGGAAATAACGCCAAAAAACGGCAATGTGGAATTTTCCAGGACAAGAAATTCCATGGACTTGGCCTCCTTTCTGCCAAGCTGCAACAGACAAATATGCACCAGGTAAACTAGCACTCTGAGTGGCGTAAGAGGGGCTTACTGGTGAACTGGGCCTGGCAGACCCCCATTCATAATGCCAGCTTGATTTGCTAGACCAACCCTTATTTAAAGGTGACTGATGGAGCAGGAGGACAATCACTTGTTGGCACACGAGAGGCTGCCCGGTGCAATGTTTCCCAAGTCCCCTCTTGCAGGAAAAATAGAGACCTGGGGATGTACATGCAAAAATCTTTGAAAATGACAGGACAAATTAAGAAGGCTGTTAAAAAGGAATACAGGATCCTCAAGTTTATAAATAGAGTCACAGGGGGAGAAATTGGCTTACCCTCAAACGGGCAGGGGGGATCGCAGTACGCGATGAACTCTTGACCATTGATTGTGTTGCAGGCAGCACGTTAAATTAGTGCTGCCTGCTGTTATAGCCAAGGGTGCCATCAGCCGGTCCAGGGGGCGGTCGAGGGGGTCATTCAGCCCGACTGCCTGCCTCTCTTCCGCGCCTATATCCGGACCAGGGTGTCCTTGTAGATGGAGCACGCAGTGTCCACCGATACGCTCGCGGCCTTCCGCGAGAGGTGGGCACCGGAGGGACTGGAGTGCATCGTCACCCCCGGCAACCAAATTTTAATTTGATTTTATATGTTTTAAAGTTTAATTTATTTTAATTGCCGGGTTTTAGTGCCCCCCTCCCCTTTTATAGGGGGCACTTGTAAAATTTATGATTTTTAAGCCCCTCAAAAAAATCAAAAAACCCCCCACAGAAAACAAAAAAAAAGAAGAAAAAAAAAAGGGCAGTTGGAAAGTGTCTGGAGTGTCCCCCAGATCGGGGGCACTTGATTTAATGTTTAATTTTGTTTACTCCAAAAAGAGTTGCCTACTGTTATAAACGATTGCCACGTGCAGCCAGTGCTCCATGCGCTGTTCATTGGCTGCATGCATCAGCAGGAAGCTCAATATCGTGAGTTGCTGAAGATACTTAAAGGCAGCTTTCACCTCTTATTAAAGGGAAGGTGCATTGTGGCTGCAACAAGTGGTGGGAATTTTTTCAAAAATCAGTCTGGGCTGTAATACGTTGAGCACTGGTCGAACATGTGAGAGAGCAAGCATCAAGGTTTTCAGGCACTGTACTGGAGGTCCTGGTTGAAGAGGTGGAAAGAAGGAGAGACATCCTGCGGCCAAAATTGCCCCCCTCCTTAAGCTCTAATACCATCTCTAAGAGCTGGCAGTGGAGCGGCTAGGCCTCACCAGTGGATGCGCCGAGCTATCAGAAAAAGCCCCCGGGCTGGGAGCAGGTTTCTGGTCCATCTGTGCTGCCACTCAGTAGGGCACGTGTTGGCCACACACTGACTGGCGGCGACCCCATAACCGACCCCCATGGGAAATTGCCCGGTGGAAGCAGTGCCACCGCATGTCAGTGCCCCGAACAGCTTACCCCTGCGGGGAGCTATGTATGGCTGGACGGCGCAGCCACCCTTAAAGGGGAGGGCGCACTGCCGGCGTCTCCATTTTATTTTAATTGTCGGGCCGGCTCCGAGGTCAGCCTGATAATGGTGGCCATGGGTTCGGACGAGCCGCCAACGTGCAGCCAGGCACCCCCTTTTGGGTGCCAGGCCGCTGGCCTGGCCGAAACCCTACCTGGTGGCCCAGTGAGCCTAACTAACCTTAATGCAGAGCTCGCAGTGGCCCTCCCGTTTAATTGAAGGGGAGGGACATTGTGACATCAGCAGTGTGACATGGCACGTCCACGTCGTGCTGACATTAACAGCACGGCGTTGACGAATCATTGAGGCGCCCAACCCGACCGAAGGGCACTTTTTCTGACCGGAAATGCACAACGAAGAGCTGAATATCGCCGCAAGATCCACACCATGGATTGGGGCAGAGAGAAAACCTCAACATCAGTAAGTGCGCTTACTTTCCAGTTGGGGGCAATTTCAACCCCACTGTATCTTCAGGTGGCAGGAGGCCCTCGAGATGGATGCTCAGGAGGCAGTGGGAATAAATAGTGGCGGAGGTCACTGGCAGGAGTGTTGCTCCAAGAAAAGGATGCAGTGCAGGAAGAGGTTTAATGATCTGACACGAGTTGTCAAAGTGAGTGAGCTGATATTCAAATGGAATATGCTATCAACTGCATCCCTCGCCTCATCCATTGCTCACCCCCATCATTCACTTATCAAAAATTTTTATCAATCAGTACTCAACCCTAAAAGTGAAAAGTACATAAAAATGTAAGAAATAGGTGCAAGCGTAGAACATTCAGTTCATCTTCTACCTCAACTCCACTTTACCGCCCTATCTCCATATCCCTCGAATTCCCTTAATATCCAAAATCTATTGATTTCTGTCTTGAATATACTCAACAACTGAATGTCTATAACCCCCACTGGGATAGAAAATGCCAAAGATTTGCAAACCTTTGAGTGAAGAAATTTCATCTCATCTCAGTCCTATTCTGAGACTGTTAACTCTAGTTTTTTGACTCCCCAGGCAGGGAAAACTGTTATATATGTGGATGTGTATATACTCTGTACAGCCACCAGAGGGCTCATCCCTTGGAGTCCCAAGGGATCCCATAATCCCTTGGGAGCACAGGTATTTAAGGAGGTCTCACAGGTTGGAGAGGCACTCTGGAGACCTGCAATAAAAGACTACGGTCACACTTTACTTTGAGCTCACAGTGTTCAGTCTGACTCTTTCGCCATACACAACAACTGGCGATGAGATACAGATAGCGAACCCAAAGATGCAGAGAACAGTGGGCATCCTGGAGAAATTTTCAGAGGGAGATGATTGGGAAACTTTTGTGGAGCGACTCGCCCAATACTCGCCAACAAGCTAGATGGGGAAGAGAGCGCTGCCAAACATAGAGTGATCCTCCTCACAATCTGTGGGGCACCAACGTATGACCTCATGAAGGATCTGCTCACTCCAGTGAAACCCACGGAGAAATCGTACGACGATTTGTGCATACTGGTCCGAGAGCATTTGAACCTGAAGGAAAGCATACTGATGGTGAGGTACTGGTTCTACACCTACAAAAGGTCTGAAGGCCAGGAAGTGGCGAGTTATGTCACCGAGCTGAGATGCCTTGCAGGACATTGCGAATTTGAAGGCCATTTGGAGCACATGCTCAGAGACTTTTTCATACTTGGCATTGGCCACGAAACCATACTTCGCAAACTTTTGACTGTAGTGACCCCAACCTTGAGTAAGGCCATAGCGACAGCCCAGGCGTTCATTGCCACCAGTGACAATACGAAGCAAATCTCTCAGCACACAAGTGCTGCTACAAGTACTGTGAACAAAGTGATATTGTTTTTGAATCGTAACATACAGGGCAGGTCACACATACCTGCAGTTACATGTCCACAGATGTCTCAGAGTTCACCATAAAGGGTGATGATGCAAGGCCATTAACATCTTATTGGTGCTGCGGGGGTGATCATCGTTTCCATTCATGCCGATTCAAAGGATACATTTGCAAGGGCTGTGGAACAATGGGGCACCTCCAACGATTGTGCAGGCGAGCTGCTAAGCCCGTTAAACCTGCAAACCACCACGTTGGAGAGGAGGACAGATCCACGGAGGATCACTACGAACCAGAGCCTCAGATAGAGGAGGCAGAGGTACATGGGGTGCACACATTAACCACGAATTGTCCCCCGATAATGTTGAATGTTGAACTAAATGGACTTCCGGTTTCAATGGAGTTGGATATGGGCGCGAGCCAGTCCATTATGGGCAAAAAGGTTGTGATGCAACAAGGCCTCAAGGCCAGTCTTAACTCCAGTTCGCACGAGACTAAGAACTTACACTAAAGAACTGATTCCCGTAATCGGCAGTGCTACCATAAAGGTCTCCTACGATGGAGCGGTGCACAAGCTACCACTCTGGGTGGTACCAGACGATGGTCCCACGCTGCTTGGCAAGAGCTGGCTGGGAAAGATACGCTGGAACTGGGACGACATCTGAGCGCTATTGCCCGCTGACGACACTTCGTGTGCTCAGGTCTTAAACAAATTTCCTTCGCTGTTCGAACCAGGCATCGGGAAATTCCAAGGAGCAAAAGTGCAGATCCAACTAATTCCAGGGGCGCGATCCATCCATCACAAGGCGAGAGCAGTACCGTACACGATCAGAGAAAGGGTAGAGATCGAGCTAGACCGGCTGCAATGAGAGGGCATCATTTCACCGATCGAGTTCAGCAAGTGGGCCAGTCCTATTGTCCCAGTCCTCAAGGGAGATGGCACCGTCAGAATCTGTGGCAATTACAAAGTAACTATCAATCGTTTCTCCCTGTAGGACCAATACCCACTACCAAAAGCCGACGACCTCTTTGCAACGCTGGCGAGAGGAAAGACGTTCATGAAGCTGGATCTGACTTCAGCCTACATGACGCAGGAACTGGAGGAATCATCGAAGGCCCTCACCTGCATCAACACGCTTTAAGGTCTTTTTGTTTATAACAGATGCCCATTTGGAATCCGATCAATGGTGGCGATATTCCAGAGAAACATGGAAAGTTTACTGAAGTCGGTCCCGCACACCATTGTCTTCCAGGACGACATCTTGGTCACAGGTCGGAACACAGTCGAGCACCTGCAGAACCTGGAGGAGGTTCTTGGTCGACTCAACTGTGTGGGGCACAGGTTAAAACACTCAAAGTGCGTTTTCCTGGCACCTGAAGTGGATTTCCTGGGAAGGAGGATTGCGGTGGACGGCATCAGGCCCACCAACGCAAAGACGGAGGCAATCGACAATGCACCGAGGCCACAGAATGTGACGGAGCTGCGGTCGTTTCTGGACTCTTGAACTACTTTGGTAACTTCTTACCGGGTCTCAGCAACCTGCTAGAACCACTACATGTCTTACTACGAAAAGGGGATGAATGGGTTTGGGGCAAAAGCCAAGAAAATACCTTTGTAAAGCCAGAAAATTGTTATGCTCAAACAAATTGCTTGTGTTGTACGATCCATGTCAGCATTTGGTACTAGCATGTGATGCGTCGTCATATGGCGTTGGGTATGTATTGCAACAAGCTAATAATTTCGGGAAACTGCAACCAGTTGCTTATGCATCCAGGAGTCTATCTAAGGCCGAGAGAGCCTACAGCATGATTGAAAAAGAAAGGTTAGCGTGTGTCTATGGGATAAAGAAAATGCATCAATACCTGTTTGGGCTAAAATTCGAATTGGAAACTGACCATAAGCCACTTATATCCCTGTTTTCCGAGAGTAAAGGGATAAATACCAACGCATCGGCCTGCATCCAGAGATGGGTGCTCAGGTTGTCTACATGCAACTACGCCATCCGGCACAGGCCAAGCACAGAAAACTGTGCCGATGCTCTCAGTAGGCTGCCATTGCCCACCACGGGGTTGGAAATGGCGCAACCCGCAGATCTAGCCATGGTTATGGAAGCATTTGAGAGTGAGCAATCACCCGTCACTGCCTGGCAGATCAAAACCTGGATAAGCCAGGACCCCTTATTATCTCTATTCAAAAGCTGGGTGCTTCACGGGAGCTGGTCCAGTTTCCCAGTGGAAATATCGGAAGAGTTAAAGCCGTTCCAGCAGCGCAAAGATGAAATGTCTATACACGCAGACTGCCTTCTGTGTATCGAGTAGGGCAGAGATCTTCATCAATGACCTCCACAGTACCCACCCAGGCATCGTAATGATGAAAGCGATAGCCAGATCCTACGTGTGGTGGCCCGGTATCGATGCAGACTTAGAGTCCTGCGTTCACAGATGTAATACATGCTCACAGTTAAGCAATGTACCCAGGGAGGCGCCGCTAAGTTTATGGTCTTGGCCCTCAAAACCGTGGTCCAGGGTACAAGTCAACAATCAGGCCCATTCTTGGTTAAAATGTTCCTTGTGGTTGTAGACGCGTACTCCAAGTGAATGTGAGATAATTTCGGCTAGCACGTCTGCTGCCAACACTGAAAGCCTGCGGGCCATGTTTGCCACACATGGCTTACCCGATGTCCTGGTGAGCGACAACGGGCCATGTTTTACCAATGCTGAGTTCAAAGAATTCATGACACGTAACGGGATCAAACTTGTCACATCTGGCCCATTTAAACCAGCATCCAATGGTCAGGCAGAAAGATCAGTGCAAACCATCAAGCAAGGCTTGAAGAAGGTAACTGAAGGCTCACTGCAGACTCGCCTATCCCGAGTCCTACTTAGCTAACGCACGAGACCCCACTCACTCACTGGGATCCCACCTGCTGAACTGCTCATGAAAAGAGCACTTAAGACAAGGCTCTCATTAGTTCACCCTGATCTACATGAACAGGTAGAGAGCAGGCGGCTTCAACAAAGTGCTTACCATAATAGCGCAAATGTGTCATGCGAGATTGAAGTAAATGATCCAGTATTTTATTAAATTATGAACAAGGTTCCAAGTGGCTTCCCGGCACTGTCATGGCCAAAGAGGGGAGCAGGATGTTTTGGGTCAAACTTTCAAATGGGCTCATTCACCAGAAACACTTGGACCAAATCAAACTCAGAATCACGGACTACCCTGAGCAACCCACCTTGGACCCTACCTTTTCTGATCCCCCAACACACAAATCAGTGGCAACCAACACTACGGTTGACCACGAAGCAGAACCCATCATCCACAGCAGCCCAGCAGGGCCCAACACACCAGGCAGCCCAGCAAGGCCAGCTGCACAGCAGCCCAGTGAGGGCCCAACAAATGATTCAACAACACCAACTTTCACACCGAGACGATTAACCAAGGCAAGAAGGGCCCCAGATCGACTCACATTGTAAATAGTTACACTATTGACTTTGGGGGGGGGAATATTGTTATATATGTGGACTTGTATTTACTCTGTATAGCCACCAAAGGGCTCATTCCCCAGAGTCTCAAGGGATCCCATAATTCCTTGGGAGCACAGGTATTTAAGAAGGCTTCACAGGTTGGAGAGGCACTCTGGACACCTGCAATAAAAGATTAAGATCACACTTTACTTTGAGCTCACATTGTTCAGTCTGATTCTTTCTCGATACACAACAAAAAAATTCCTCCCAACATCTACCCTGTCAAGCCCTTTAAAAATGTTAGATATTTCAATGAAATCACCACTCATTCATCTAAATTCTAGAGAATATATGTCTAGTCCCCTCAATCTCTTTTCTTACGACAATCCCCCATCCCAGGAATCAGTCTGGTGAACCATCATTGCACTCCCTCTAAGGCAAGTATATCCTTTTCTACATAATGGTCCTGAAATCCCGGTTTCTTCTTCCCGCGGGCGTTCGACTAAAAATAGGACAAAAGATGCGCACTTACTTTTTGGTCGAACGCTCGCTAGAGATCCCACACTCGAGGCCTCTTCTTCTTGTGCAACGGAGCACGTTCACGTTGGGACATCTACAGGGGTCACATGGGCATGGACACCCAATCACGGTAAAGTATTTTCTCATTCATAGTAATAGGAGTTTCGTAAGTCTGAAACTCCTATTACTATGAATGAGAAACACCCCCAAACACCCATTAAAAAAGCACCTCACATAAATACATTATAAAAATTAAAGTTGATCGAAATGTTTTTGAAAAAAAAAATACTTGCCGATTTTTTAAAAAAGTTTTAATTATGGTTTAAAATAAAATTACCTGAGTGAGCAGGGTTCTTAACATAAATATGTATTTTAAAATTTTATTTTAACATGTTTTTGATATGTTTTTAAACTCTTACGCTGGTAAAAGTAGGCTATGCGCCTGCTTTTACCAGGTGCAAGAGTTTTAAGGACATTCGCAGGGCAAGAGATGGACAAATAGCCCAATCTCTGCCGTGGGAATGTCCTTCTCCCCGAGATGCGACCATCTGTCATGCCAGAAACTTGACAGATCGGAAAAGCCGGTTTTCAGTGCATGCGCATTGCGCGTCGAAAACCGGCTTTTCCGATGCCTTCCCGGGTCTGTACACACTTTGTACGGACCCGGAGAAGCCAGAATTTCAAGGCCATTGAGACCAAAACTGTACACAGCACTCCAGGTGTGGTCTCACCAAGGCCCTATATGATTGTAGTAAGACCTCTTTACTCTTATACTCCAATCCCTTTGTAATAAAGGATAACATAACATTTGCTTTCTTAATTACTTGCATGTTAACTTTCCTTGATTTGTGTAATGCCTTAAACTAAATAGTGGCGGGGAGAGATCAGGTGAGCGGACAGGAAGGGACAGAACGTATAAACAAAAGCATGCATCAGAAAGTGGGGTCAGAGTAGGGAAAAATGCTAAAACGACAAAGGGGCCAATTTTCATCAAGGTCTCCGCCCGCCCAACTGCCGCCCAAAGTGCCGCCGATGGCCGCCGAGGTACCGGACGGTACTTTGGGCGGGATATTCATCGCCGAGGTCCCTCGAAGATCGGCAGGTGGCAAATGGATGACCTACACCACCAACTTGGGCGGTAGCGGGCGGGAGGTCTCATTCTCGGCAGCAGAGGCGCTTGCTGCCCAAGTGCCGCCGAGGATGGAGTTGGGCCCATGGAGGGTCAAAGACCTGAAAAAAAAACAACAGCAAAAAATGTAAAAAGTATTTGAAGACCTTCAGGGGTAAGTCGCTGTTGAAAAAAAGTATTAAAATGTTCACTTAACTGGTTTTCAGGTTCTTCATACTCACCGTCAGGAACAGACCAGCCTCCATGCAGCGATCTACCGCCGACTCCCGCCCGCAGGAATCTGAGAGCTCGGCGGGTGGGAGCTCAGTTGCGCCACTCGGCCATCCGCTGACATCACCAGGCGGTTCCCAGAGGTTCTCCCCTCCTGCCTGCTCCAGGCCACCCCAAAAGTAGCACTGGGTGGATCTGCAGGAGGAATGTGGGCGGCAGTCGACGACAGTGGGTGGAAAGTAATAAATTTCGGCCCCAAAATTAAAAGATCTTTATCTGAATGCAGCAGCATTCATAACAAGATAGCTGAGTTGATGGCACAAATAGAAACAAATGGATATGATCTGATAGCCATTACAGAGACTTGGTTGCAAGGTGACCAAGGCTGGGAACTGAATATTCTGGGGTATTTTTCATTTAGGAAGGATAGGCAGAAAGGGAAATGAGTTGGGGTAGCTCTATTGATAAAGGATGAGATCACTGCAGTAGTGAGAAATGATATTGGCTCAGAAGATCAAGATGTAGAATCACTTTGGGTGGAGATAAGAAATAATAAGGGGAAGAAGTCACTGATGGGCGTAGCCCCTAACAGCAGCTACATTGTAGGACAGAGTATAAATCAAGAAATAATGGAGGCTTGTAAGAACGGTACGGCAATAATCATGGGCGATTTTAATCTTCATATTGATTGAACAAATCAAATTGGCAAATTGAGGAGAGTTCATAGAGTATATTCAGAATTGTTTCGTAGAACAATGTGTTGTGGAACCAATCAGGGAGCAGACTATTTTAGATCTGGTAATGTGTAACGAGACTGGATTAATTAATGATCTCATAATAAAGGATCCTCTTGGGATGAGTGATCATAGCATGGTAGAATTTCAATTTCAGTTTGAGGGTGAGAAAGCTAGGTCTCAAACCAGTGTCCTGAACTTAAATAAAGGCAATTTCAAAAGGTATGAAGGCAGTGTTGGATAAAGTAGATTGGGAAAATAGATTAAAGGATAAGATGGTAGATAAGCAGTGGCAAACATTTAAGGATATATTTCATAACTCGCAGCAAAGATATAATCCAGTGAGAAATAAAGACTCCTAGAGAAGGATGAACCATCGGTGGCTAACTAAGGAAGTAAAGGGTTGTAGCAAATTGAAAACAATTGTATACAATGTTGCAAAGAATAATGGAAGGCCAGATGATTGGGAAATTTTTAGAAACCAGCAAAGGATGACTAAAAAAAAATAGAGAGAGACGGTAGTTTATGAGAGTAAATCAGTAGGAAATATAAAAACAGACAGTAAGAGTTTATAGATATTTAAAAAGGAAGAGAGTAGCTAAAGTAAACATTGGTTCTTTAGAGAATGAAACTGGGGAATTAATAATGACAAACAGGGAATTGACAGAGACTTTGAACAAATATTTTGTACAGGTCTTCATCTTAGAAGACACTAGGCCCGAAATTCAGTGCAGCCAGAAAGCTGGTGGTGTTAAGGTCATTTTTTCCAGATTAGCGCCGCAAGGTTTGTGGCGGCCATTGGATCCAAATTCAGCTTTTTTACCACAAAAAAGTGTTCCGGTCTTATTATCCCTGCAAAGATGAAATTTGCAGTCTTAATTGGGGTGTTATTCGCACAGGAAATTCATCCATAGGGTAATGTGGCAGCTGCCATTGCAGCACAGGTGCGAGGGAACGAGCGTATCGGTGCTGCTTTGGGGAGGATGGCCGTGGCTCTGCAAGAGTTGACAGAGCATCGAAGTGCTGTCATATCTGGTGGCTTTCAGACTGTGGCAGCTCGCATGCAGTCTCAGCAGGATGCCCCCCAAGACCTCAGTGTTGCTTTTGTGGCTGGGTCCACCATGGGCTACGGGGACCTTCTGGTGTGGCGCCACATCACCAATGTGAGTTCCCTCAGATTGGTGGTGGTGGTATTGTGCAGCCCCTGGTGAGTTACTCAGGCTCCTCGAGCCAGGATACGGATGATGCGCTCCCTCCAGCTCGCAGCATTTCTGGCCCCAGACCTGTCACTTCGCCAGTGCCTCCACGCATGACCTCACCCAAGCCAAGCCAGACTGAACCGTCCCTGGAGGGTGTTGACCAGTCTCCAGCCGGCCCTTCCAGGCCCAAAGCTGCTTGAGAGAAGGACATCTTCAGCTTCCACATAGGGCAGACAGCAGCCCTCCCAGACCCATGAGTGAGCCACAGGGGAGACACTGAGGCGAAGTTGCAGATAAGGTATGCGTAAGAGGGGTTATAATGGAATGCACAAGAATCTTAAATGATGTTTGTATGTTATTTTTCTGCACTGTTTACTGTTCTGGTAGTTGTTTGGAGTTATATTGATTGTGTATTAAATCTTTATTTTTCGCACCTATATCTGGGCTGCTGTATAATGTGAGGTGAGTATCATCATCATCATCATAGGCAGTCCCTCGGAGTTGAGGATGACTTGCTTCCGCTCTAAGAGTGAGTTCTCAGGTAACTGAGAGTCCAATGTGGGACCTACAGTCTATCACAGGTAGGGCAAACAGTGGTTGAAGGAAACGGTAGGTGGGGAGCCTGGGTTGCTGCTTGGTTTCTGGTTGCTCTCGGCGATGAGACTCGAAGTGCTTAGCGCCCTCCCGGATGCTCTTCCTCCACTTTAAGTGGTCTTGGGCCAGGGATTCCCAGGTGCCGTTGGGGATGTTGTACTTTATCAAGGAGGCTTTGAGGGTGTCCTTGAAGCGTTTCCTCTGCCCACCTGGGGCTCGCTTGCCCTGTCAATGCTCCGAGAAGAGCGCTTGCTTTGGGAGTCTCGTGTCGGGCATGCGGACAATGTGGCCCACCCAGCGGAGCTGATCAACTGTGATCAGTGCTTCGATGCTGGGGATGTTGGCCTGGGTGATAACATCGATGTTGGTGCATCTGTCCTCGCAGGATTTTGCGGAGGCAGCGTTGGTGGTACTTCTCCAGTGCTTGAGGTGTCTGCTGTATATAGTCCATGTCTCTGAGCCATATAGGAGGGCGGGTATCATGACTGCCCTATAGACCATAAGCTTGGTGCCAGATTTGAGGTCCTGGTCTTCAAACACGCTCTTCCTCAGGCGGCCGAAGGCTGCGCTGGCACATTGAAGGCAGTGTTGGACCACGTTATCGATGCCTGCCCTTGCTTGACCGTAGGCTCCCGAGGAATGGAAAATGGTCCATGTTGTCCAAGGCCTCATGTAGATTTTGATAACCAGGGGGCAATGTTGTGTGGCAGGGCCAGGTTGGTAGGGGACCTTTGTCTTCCGGATATTTAGTGTAAGGCCTATGCTTTCATACGCCTCGGTGAAGGTGTTGACGATGGCTTGGAGTTTGGCCTCCGAGTGTACGCAGACGCAATCATCGTCTACGTACTATAGTTTGAGACAGACCTTGGATCGAGACTGGAGGCGGCAGAGGTTGAACAGATTCCCATTTGTGTAGAATACTGAGCTGAGGCGACGTTTCCAGTCTGAGCCCCTGTATTGAGATTTCCATTTTCTCGCTGTGAATCTTGTTATTTATTGATTGCTTATTACTTTGGTCTTGGTGCTTTAGGTGCAGGGTTCCTTCTATTTTATTTGTGAATTAATTGCTTATTACTTTTTGTGCTTTGTTTGGTGCTTGGTGGTGCTTTAAATGTAGTTACTTGCGCCAATTCCTTAACTGTAAGTAAGGTCATTCTGTGCAGACAAAATTGGACACATACGCTGCCCTAAGTTAGTTTGGTGCAACTTTTTCCTGGCCAAATTGGCATAAATGGTGTAAGTGGCTTGGAACACCCACTTTTGAAAAAAAAAAGTGACCTAACAAAAAAAATAACTAACTCACTCACACTGGCGCAAATTAAATGGCCATATTTGCAACTAAAAAGATACACCAGAAAAATCAAGTTACTCCAAAAATAAAGGTGCAACTCATGGGGAAAGTTGGATCCTTTGAGTGCGGAATTTCTGCCGAACGCCTCCGGTCCATTGAAGAGGCTCCTGGACTTGTCGCTGAGCAACACAGAGCTGGCTCCGGGATCTCGCCCCGTCCGCAGCTCGCTGATCTCCCTTTGATCATCTCTTCCTGGTCTTCTCTGCTGCCGACTCAGCTGCTGTCATGGAGCTAAACCGGCTCCGAAATCTCTGCCATGCTGCACTGGCTCTAAAAGCTGGCGGGGGCACCATTAGCAAAAGGGCTGGCTTCTTAATGGTGAAAAAGGGTCTGGGGGCAGAGCGGCAGCAGTGCGCATTTTTACCGTGTCACTACTGCTGCAAGCCCCACACCGCCACGAGAGTCGGTCGATCGCAGCAGTGGCCCACATCGCTGCAAAACCTCCTGGGCTGAATCGATGTCGGGGCAGCCTGTTGAGTCCAAAGCTGAGGCCATTCAATTTTGATGAATGGCCGCCATAAACGGGCAATAACGGTCCTTCCCGGGACTATGAATTTCGAAGCCACTAAAAGCATCCCAATAATTGATAATCAAGGGGTTATTGGGAGGAGGGAACTTAAAACAATCACTATCACAGAGCAAAAAACACTCAGAAAACTAATGGGATTAAAGGCGGACAAGTCCCCTGGACCCGATGGACTGCATCCTAGGGTCTTAAAAGAAGTGGCTGCAGAGATAGAGGATGCATTGATTGTAATCTACCAAAATTCCCTGAATTCCGAAGAGGTTACAGCAGATTGGAAAACCGCAAATGTAACCCACCTATTTAAGAAAGGAGGGAGATAGAAAGCAGGAAACTATAGACCAATTCGGCTAACATCCATGAGTGAGAAAATGCTGGAGTCCATTATTAAGGAAGTAGTAGCAGGAAGTTTAGAAAATCAATAGAAAATCATAATACAGTCAAGCAGAGTCAGCATGGTTTTATGAAAGGGACATCATGTTTGACAAATTTGCTGGTGTTTTTTGAGGATGTAACGAGCAGGGTGGATAAAGGGGAACCAGTAGATGTCGTGTATTGGATTACCAGAAGGCATTCGATAAGATGCTACATAAAAGGTTACTGCACATGATAAAAGCTCACGGGTTTGGGGATAATATATTCGCATGGATAGAGGCTTGGCAAACTAACCGAAAACAGAGAGTCAGAATAAATGGGTCATTTTAAGTTTGGCAAACTGTAACTTGTGGGGTGCCACAGGAATCAGTGTTGGGGCCTCAACTATTTACAATCTACATTAATGAATTGGATGAAGGGACTGAGTATAATGTAGCCAAGATTGCTGATGATAGAAACATAGAAAAATAGAAAATAGGTGCAGGAGTAGGCCATTCGGTCCTTCGAGCCTGCACCACCATTCAATATGATCATTGCTGATCATGCAACTTCAGTACTCCATTCCTGCTTTCTCTCCATACCCCTTGATCCCTTTAGCCGTAAGGGCCACATCTAACTCCCTTTTGAATATATCTAACGAACTGGCCTCAACAACTTTCTGTGGTAGAGAATTCCACAAATTCACAATTCTCTGAATGAAGAAGTTTCTCCTCATCTCAGTCCTAAATGGCTTACCCCTTATCCTTAGACTGTGACCCCTGGTTCTGGACTTCCGCAACATCGGGAACATTCTTTCTGCATCTAACCTTCCAATCCCATCAGAATTTAATATGTTTCTATGAGATCCCCTCTCATTCTTCTAAATTCCATTGAATACAAGCCTAGTCGATGCATTCTTTCTTCATATGTCAATCCTGTCATCCCGGGCATCAGTCTGGTGAACATTCGCTGCATTCCCTCAATAGCAAGAATGTCCTTCCTCAGATTAGGGGACCAAAACTGTACACAATATTCAAGGTGTGGCCTCACCAAGGCCGTGTACAACTGTAGTAAGACCTCCCTACTCCTATACTCAAATCCTCTCACTATGACGGCCAACATGCCGTTTGCCTTCTTCATCGCCTGCTGTACCTGCATGCCAACTTTCAATGACTGATGTACCATGACACCCAGGTCTCGTTGCACCTCCCCTTTTACTAATCTTTCACCATTCAGATAATAATCTGCCTTCCTGTTTTTGCCACCAAAGTGGATAACCTCATATGTATCCACATTATACCGCATCTGCCATGCATTTGCCCACGCACCTAACCTGTCCAATCACCCTGCAGCCTCTTAGCATCCTCCTCACAGCTCACACTGCCACCCAGCTTAGTGTCATCTGCAAACTTGGAGATATTACATTCAATTCCTTCATCTAAATCATTAATGTATATTGTAAAGAGCTGGGGTCCCAGCAATGGGCCCTGCGGCACTCCACTAGTCACTGCCTGCCATTCTTAAAAGGACCCGTTTATTCCTATTCTTGCTTCCTGTCTGCCAACTAGTTCTCTATCTACGTCAATACATTACCCTCAATACCATGTGCTTTAATTTTGCACAATAATATCTTGTGTGAGACCTTGTCAAAAGCCTTTTGAAAGTCCAAATACACCACATCCACTGGTTCTCCCTTGTCCACTCGACTAGTTACATCCATAAAAAATTCTAGAAGATTTGTCAAGCATGATTTCCCTTTCATAAATCCATGCTGACTTGGACCGATCCTGTCACTGCTTTCCAAATGCGCTGCTATTACATCTTTAATAATTGATTCCAACATTTTCCCCACCACCGATGTCAGGCTGACCGGTCTATAATTCCCTGTTTTCTCTCTTCCTCCTTTTTTAAAAAGTGGGGTTACATTAGCTACCCTCCAGTCCATAGGAACTGATCCGGAGTCGTTAGACTGTTGGAAAATGACCACCAATGCATCCACTATTTCTAGGGCCACTTCCTTAAGTACTCTGGGATGCAGACTATCAGGCCATGAGGATTTATTGGCCTTCAATCCCATCAATTTTCCTAACACAATTTGCTGACTAATAAGGATTTCTTTTAGTTCCTCCTTCTCGCTAGACCCTCTGTCCCCTCGTATTACCAGAAGGTTATTTGTGTCTTCCTTAGTGAAGACTGAACCAAAGTATTTGTTCAATTGGTCTGCCATTTCTTTGTTCCCCATTATAAATTCACCTGAATCCGACTGCAAGGGACCTACATTTGTCTACACTAATCTTTTTCTCTTCACGTATAAGCTTTTGCAGTCAGTTTTTATGTTCCCTACAAGCTTACATTCTATTTTCTTCCTCCTAATTAAACCCTTTGTCCTCCTCTGCTGAATTCTAAATTTCTCCCAGTCCTCAGGTTTGATACAAAGATAGGTGGGAAAACAAGTTGTGAGGAGCATGCAAAGGGATATAGATAGGCGAAATGAGTGGTCAAAAATTTGGCAAATGGAGTATAATGTGCGAAAATGTGAGGTTATCTACTTTGGTAGGAAAGCTAAAAAAACAAATTATTATTTAAATGGGGCGAGATTACAAAAAAGGGATCTGTGGGTCATTGTACATGAAATACAAAAACTTAGCATGCAGGTCCAGCAAGTAATTGTGAAGGCAAATGGAATGTTGGCCTTTATTGCAAGGGGGGTGGAGTATAAAAGTAGGGAAGTTCTGCTACAACTGTACAGGGCGTTTGTTAGATTACATCTGGAGTAGTGCGTATAGTTTTGGTCTTCTTTAAGGAGGGATATACTTGCATTGGAGGCAGTTCAGAGAAGGTTCGCGAAGTTGATTCCTGAGATGAAGGGATTGTCTTATAAAGAAGGGTTGAGCAGGTTGGGCCGATATTCATTGGCCTTTAAAGAATGAGAGGTGATCTTATTGAAACGTATAAGATTCTGAGGCCACTTGACAGGGTAGATGCAGAGAGGATGGTTCCCCTCTTAGGGGAATATAGAACTAGGGGACATAGTTTCAGAATAAGGGGTCACCTATTTAAAACTGAGATGAGGAGGAATTACTTCTCTCAGAGGGTTGTGAATGTTTGGAGTTGTAGAGGCTGGGTAATTGAATATATTTAAGCTGGATAGAGACAGATTTTTGAATAATAAGGGAGTCAAGGGTTATGGGGACCGGGCACGGAAGTGGAGTTGAGGCCAAGATCAGCTCAGCCATGATCTTATTGAATGGCGGAGCAGGCTCGAAGGGCCAAATGGCCTACTCCTGCTCCTATTTCTTATGTCCTTATGTATGTGTACAAGGACAGTCAGGTCCCTCTGAATATCAACATTTCCCAGTCTCTCACAAATTAAAAACTATTCTGTCTAGACACCAGAATCGTTGTTTGAGGACGCCACTGTTGTGCTCTTTAATGTTCTTTGTGGCAGCATGGTTGTCATAGGAGGCCTGCACATGTGCGTGGGTTCTGGATTGGAGCCATGAGCCATGTCATGAGGGGATAAACCTTGTCGCTCAGTAGCCAGCCTTTGATTTGCCATGCTGGGTCAAACACAGGTGGCACAGAGGGCAGCTAAGAGTCAACCACACTGCTGTGGGTCTGGCATTGCATATAGACCGGACCAGGTAAGGATGGCAGATTTCCTTCCCTAAAGGACATTGGTGAACCAGATGGTTTTTACAATAATGTGGTAGTTTCATGGCCACCATTACTGATACTAGCTTTTTATTCCAGATTTATTTTTATTCCAGGCAACATGCATTGGTCCTTGCTGAAGTTGAGGTAGTAGAATTGCTTCCTTAGACCCTGTGCTAAGAGCTCTTCTTCCCCTCCTCCTCTCTCTCTTTTAGCAGCTTGTCCTGCAATGCATTGTCTCTCTTGGTCTCCCAGTCATGCTCAATTTCCAGAGGAAGCCCGAATAGGTCATCCATGTGTGGAAGCAATTTGTTTCTGAACAAGCTGTTAAATCAAGTACTTCAGCACCAGCCACACCACTCCTTGTAAACTATTCAAACTTTAGCCAACTGTAGGAAAGTTCTCAAAATGAGTACAATTGCACTAAAAGACAATAAATAATCCAGCAACTAACCTGCAAGTGGTTCATGATCTCTTTTAATAACTCTGGTGGGGGTTCCTTCATTTTGTTTAACACATGTTCAGTTGTGCGAGGTTAAGACAGGAAGTAGGCAGGAGCCTGGAGTTCAAAAATATCAGTGCTGCCATCAAATCAGTGTTGGACACCAATTGACCAATTGACGTCATAATCTGCCTGCTCTCCTTGCTGCCAACGGTCATTAGGTGCACACAAACCCCTTTACCAAGATGGTGTCTGCTGCACTTTCTGTCAGAAGTGTGCAGAAGTATTAGGAGGCCACGTATCACCTAACCAACGGGCACTAGACAGCCCAATTCGCAAATGGAGTACAAAAGCATGGAAGTTATGCTAAACTTTTATGAAATACTGGTTGGAGTATTGTGTTCAATTCTGGGCATCACACTTTAGGAAAATTGCCAAGTCATTAGAGTGTGCAAAAGCAATTTCCTGGAATGGCACTAGGGATGAGGGACTTCAGTTATGGGGAGAGACTCGAGAAGATGGGGTTAGTCTCCTTGGCGCAGAGAATGTTAAAGGGAGATTTGATCGAGATTTTTTTAAATCATGAAGGGTTGCAATAGAGTAAATAAGAAGAAACAATTTGCAGTGGCAAAAGGATCAGTAACCAGAGGACACAGATTTAAGGTAATTGCCAAAAGAACCGAGGCAAGATGGGGAGAATTATTTTTTAAATAGAGATTTGTGATATGGAATGCACTGCCTAAAAGGATGATGGAAGCAGATTCAATAATAACTTTTAAAAGAGAATTGGATAAATATTTGGAGGGGAAAAATCTGCAAAGTAAGGACAGACAAGTGGGTCTAATTGGATAGCTCTTTCAAAGTGCTGGTACAGGCATGGTGGGCCGAATGGCCTCCTTCTGTGCTGTATAATTCTATGATTCTATAACTAATCTATATACTTGTTTGTGCGCTGCAGGTGCCGTTCGGGGACCAAAATGGAATCAGATGCACATGCGCACACTTCTGCCATGAATCATGCCGGATGCCATACTGGTGAGTACGTTAGTCCGCCGGATGTATGCTGAGCAGGTAGATCATGACATCAATCAGTGTGCAATGCTGATTTGATGTCAGTGCTGCCATTTTGGAGCTCCATGCTCCAGCCAACGTCTTTTCTTAACCTCGTACAACTGAACACGCATTAAGCAGCAGGAAGGAACCCCCCACCGGCACTATTAAGAGATCATCAACTACTTACAAATGTTGCTGGTTGATTTATTTTGGCTGCTCCTACGATTCTACAAGTGTTTCATGCTTTGTATAGTTATTTCAAGTTGCAAATGTCGACAGGGAGTGGTGTGGCAGGTGCTAAGGACTTGTTGCTGACTTCAAGGTTTCTCGACAAACCAGTTGCTCCAAGGCATGGGCACACTCGTACGCATTTCCCTTGGAATACAGCATGTCTGGGAGAATGAGCAGAGGACACGTAGAGCTTGGCAAACTGCTGGAATAGGTAGGAGGAAAAGGGGGAAAATGGCTCTCAGCAGGAGGCATTATCCACCCAGGGTGTTCAGGGAGCAATTATCCTACCTAAACCTTAGCGAGGAGTAGTGTGTGAGATGTCTGCACTTCAATAAGGAGGTCATCACTGAAATCTGCCACCTGCTGCAGCCACAACTGCAACCTCAGAGCAGGTCCAGCTGCTGTGCAACCAGGCAGCGAATCATGCAGTTCAATGCTCGGTACCCTGACAGCAGTCATGATGCCTTCATTCTGTAGAAGTCTGCTGTGCTGGCTGCATTTGAGCCACCACAGCAAACCAAAAGGTGCAACTGGGCGACTAATCTGTCTCTGACCTCCTTAAGTGGTTTACAGTCTTTATCACAGTAAACCAGGAAGCTCCAAGAAAATAGGAACAGAGGAACAGGAGTAGGCCATTCAACCTTTCAAGCCTGTTCCACCATTCAATTAGATCAGGGTCTAACAAAAATCTATTGATTTCAGTTTTGAAATTTTCAATTAATTTAGTCTTAGCAGCTTTTTGGGGGAGAGAGTTCCAGATTTCCACTACTCTTTGTGTTATGTATTGATGTATGTATCGTCCTGGTACCTTAAATGTATAATAAGTACAATGGTACACCACAGAGGGCGCTGTGGTGGGAGACCTGAAAGTACCTGCAAGAGTCAATATATAAGGCTGACCACCACACCTGAGAGGCACTCTGGAGCTGGACAATAAAGGACGAAGGTCACAACAGTTAGACTAACACCAGACCGTGTGGAGTCAGTGATTTGTGTGCTACATACACCACATTTGCGACAAGGAAGCGGACGAACTCCACGCAACCATGGCTACTCTGGGCTCGCAAAAGGATTTTACCGTGGGCAATGATTGGGAGGCCTTTACGGAAAGGCTCGAGTACTACTTCACAGCAAACGACCTGATGGAGGACACGGACGCAATGAGAGATAAGCGTAAGGCGATATTGCTTTCCAGTTGTGGCGATGAGGTTTACTGTCTCGTCAGGGATTTGCTGGCACCCGCGAGCGCCAGGGACAAATCATACGAGGAGCTGACTGAACTCATTCGTGACCAGTTGAAACCGAAGGAGAGCATCCTCACGGCCAGATACAAATTTTACCGTCACTGCAGACCCGAGGGCCAGGATGTCACCAAATACGCGGCGGACCTCAGGAGACTCGTGGCGCCGTGTGATTTTGGTGCACACCTCAACGAGGCGTTGTGGGACGTTTTCGTTATGGGGATTGGCCACGAGGGCCTCCTTCACAAGCTGCTAGCCACGGAACCCACAGTCACTCTGACAAAGGCCATTACCTTCAGCCGGGCATATATGACCTCGACTTGCAGCACCAAGCAAATGATCCACACAGTCTCGAACCCGGCAGGCACTGCCCACAGGATAGTACCCACTGCGGACAAAACTGCAGAACGTGGCTCTGCCCGGGGCAGAGAGCACGGACCTCGGGATCCTAGAACTCAGAGTCCGCCGAGGGGGGCCAATCAAGCAGCACCATGCTGGCGCTGTGGAGGAAGCCATGGGCCTCACCGGTGCAGGTTTGCGGAGTATACGTGCAATACCTGCCACGTTAAAGGCCACCTTCAGCATATGTGCAAAAGAAATCGGACTCACCATGTGGCTGAGGAGATAGGGGATGATCCACTGTTCAGTGAGGAGCAGGCAGAAGAAGATGAGGTGTTGGGACTGTTTACGTGTACTGACGATTCGCCCCCAGTGATAATGAAAGTAAAAAATCAACGGAGTCCCTGTGAGTATGGAAGTGGACACGGGCTCGGGTCCGTCGTTGATGAGTCAGAGAACTTTTGATAAACTGTGGATTAACCCAGCTGCACGACCCAAGCTGGTCCCGGTCACGGTGAAGCTGCGTACCTACACCAGGGAACTAATACCTGTTCTTGGCAGAGCGGAGGTGCAGGTATCCCAAGGGGATGAGACGCATGGTTTACCTTTGTGGGTCGATGCAGGAGATGGGCCGACGCTCCTCGGCCGGAGGTGGATGGGAACGGTCCGTGGGAGCTGGGAAGACTTCAGCACTCCACAGGCTGCTGCTCCCCGGGGTGCTGCCGTGCCCCGGGTTCCCAGAGAGCAGCGCCGACCGAGCTGGAGCTGCAGTCTCAATCCACCCACAGGCAAGTCCCAGGCCCGGACCTCACACACAGATCCCGCAGCCTCAATCCACCCACAGGCAAGCCCCGGACCTCAAGTCACAGAGATCCTGCAGCCTTAGCCCCCACAAGCAAGCAGCCCTGCAGAGGCGGGCCAAGTGCGGGGGGGTGGGGGGTGAGCCGGCGGGGCGTTGCGGGCGGGGTGTGAGGGATCCAGGATGGCTGGCGGATCGGAGGGGCCCACGCAGAGGGAGAGTCGGGCGGCGGCAGCAGCTGGAGGTCGGCGGCCAAGACGGCCGCAGAGGAGACCGCTACGGAGGCCGCAGGGGAGGCGGCAAGTGCGGCGGCTGGAGAGGCCACGACGGCCGCAGGGGAGGCGGCTATGGTGGCCGCCGGAGAAGCGATGACGACGGCTGCAGGAGAGGCGGCAAGTCAGGTGGCAGCGGAGGGGAGCGGAGGCTGCGGCGGCGGAGGGCATCCAGAGCGGCGGAGAGCAAGATGGCGGCGGCGGCCTCATGTCCAGAGCAGCAGAGCATCAAAGATGGCGGCGCCCAAGGAGAAGCCTCGTGGAATCCTGCTGCATCAACGATGGCGCCTTAAAAAGGAAATGCACCAGGGAGTCTTAAAAGGGCCTTACCACATGGTGGTCCCCACAAAGTGACTTCTGTAAGGCAAGAGCGAGTCTAAAATGAGCTATGTTAATGTGAGATGACGGATTTATAATAAGAATTAATATTTTAATGCTGAATGGTCACTGTGTTTGTGTAAAATAATGGATATGAAGTACAATTAATGAAAAGAGCTAATAAGGAAATCAGGGATCCATTACCAGTTAATAACTATTGTAAGCGGTTCTCAGGGAGTGTTGTTGTGCCTTGGGTGTCTCTCTCTGGGCTTCTGCCCTCAGAGCTTATGCCTGGCCTGTGAGGTACCCTGAGTGCTGCAAGAGCACCCCTGGAGTGACTGTGTCCACAGCTTATGAAGGGGGTTTTGAGACTCGTGCGTCCCCACAGCTTATGCCTAGCCTGTGAGGCACCTGTGAGTGTCAAACACTCCTAATCCCTTCTTCCCTAGCCTGTGACACACAGTTGAGCATTTTCGAGGCGCTCCTAGCTTCCCTTACACTGTTCTGACATAAGACTCATGATCAGGAGATGTAATACAATAGAACTGAGATAAGGTGATTGCAAGAGGAACTTAGGCTTCCAATTTATTTGACAAGGTGTATCTCAACAAACAGCAATACACCAACAAAACAATCCCCCTAAATCCCACTAAACGGACACAACGAAAATCTTTACACAAGTTTAGCAGTACAATGCCCAACCTCCCACATTTCCTGGCCTAACTGAGTTGGGAGTTCTGGGGGCCAGAGGTTATATTCACTACTGCGCCTTCTGCAGTCTGGTGGTTTGTTTCGGTGTCTTCGGACACTGGTTTTCCTTCAGTGTCAAGAGGCTTGCTGGTTGTTGGATCAGGAGGGCAGGGAACCACCCACACTACGTCAGAAACCGCTTTTTATAGCCAGATTATCCAGTCCGCCTTCCTGCTGAAATCGATTCTTCCCATTGGTGGGCTTTGTGATTTTGAAAAATGCAGCAGTTTTAGATTATTGCGGATTTTTTCCACTGATGTTAACCTACTCAAGGTTTGAGTAGGTATTGATTGCGTTGGCCTCCTGTAGCCATTGTGTAGACCCTTGGTTTGTTTTGGGTTCCCTGGTTTCTGAAGGTCTGCATAATTTCCTTCTATAGTGTAAACATGGGGAAGACAATAGCCCGATAATGGCCATGAGTCAGTCCCACAGTTTTCGAGCAAGTGCTCTCCCATTGGCTTGAAAGCCCCATGCTTCGGGCTGATTCTGTCCCACCATTGGCCCTCCGGTGTCCTCCCCCATCCAATCACTGCTCTGCCAAGGTCAAACCGTATCGGTTTCAATTCACAGCACAGACCGATCCCACAGCCCTTTTCCTTCTGGGTAAAATGAGGGGGTTTTCATCCTCCCCTACACTATTTAATGTAACTGCTCAGTGTACCCACAACCCGTTGACGCAATATCTGTACCAGATAACATGTACCATACAAACGCACTGTCTATGCATACCTGCCTTCCGTTGGACAAACAAGGTCAAGATCCCCGGCAACGACTTCGGGACTGGGGGGGGGAAGTGAGATGATATGTATCGATGTGTGTATCGTCCTGCGTCCTAGGGGCAAGTGAGATGTTATGTATTGATGTGTGTATCGTCCTGGTACCTTAAATGTATAATAAGCACAATGGTACACCACAGAGGGTCCTGTGGTGGGAGACCTGAAAGTACCTGCAAGAGGCAGTATAAAAGGCTGACCACCACACCTGAGAGGCACTCTGGAGCTGTTCAATAAAGGACGAAGGTCACAGCAGTTAGATTAACACCAGTTAGATTAATGATAAGAGCTAATAAGGAAATCAGGGATCCGTTACCAGTTAATAACTATTTAATGTTACTGCTCAGTGTACCCGCAACCCGTTGACGCAACATCTGTACCAGATAACATGTACCATACAAACGCACTGTCTATGCATACCTGCCTTCCGTTGCACAAACAAGGTCGAGATCCCCGGCAATGGCTTCGGGACTGGGGGGGGAAGTGAGATGTCAGTGATTTGTGCGCTACATACACCACACTTTGTGTGAAGTGGTGCTTCCTAACATCATCGCTGAACAGCCGAGCTCTAATTTTAAGGTTATGGTCTGAACTCCCCCACCAGAGAAATAGTTTCTCTCTATCTAACCCACCAAATCCTTTAATCATCTTAAACACCTCAATTCGATCACCGTTTAATCTTTTATACTCGGGGGAATACAAGCCGAGTCTACGCAACCTGCCATCATAATTTAAACTCTGCATGAACAGGTGACAATAATCCTCTCTCTCTCTTTCTGTCTATCTCGCTATCGTCTGACTGGCTAGAGAGAACATTTTCAAATGTCCACCACCACAGTTACTACAGGAAGTAAATTGTTTTCAGATTGTGAGCAATTGGCCTTCCCCATTAACTATCATTACAAAGAAAGCTTTAAACATTGAGATAAAGGGATCATGGTCATTGCTATTAGAACTGGCAAAAAGTGCATTTGTTATGTCATCGACTTCATTTCCTTACATTTGCTTGTACAGTTTTCTATTACAGTTGCCATGGAGTACCACAGGCATTTCACATTATATTATGACTTCTCTCAGAAAAGGATGGACATGTAGGGGCTGAAATTCATCAGCCCACCGCACGCTGCCGCCGACTGCTACCACTCCCGCCAACATTCCTCCTGAAGATCCGCCCAGTGCCATTTTGAGATGACCTGGAGTGGTGCTGGAGTGGGCGGGAGGGGAGAGCCGCCGGGAACTGCCCGCTGATGTCAGCGGACAGCCGAGTGGCGCAAGTGACCTCCCGCCCGCCGAGCTCCCAGATTCCTGTGGGCGGGACTCGGCAGGACTCGTCGGCAGAACGGGGGTGGACCGTTGGCTGCAGGCTGCTCTGTCCCCGACGGTGAGTATGAAGAACTTGAAAAAAAGGTAAGTGAACATTTTTTTTTACATTTCAACAGCGACTTACCTGCACGGGGACCCCCTGAAGCGCTTTGGATATTTTTGTAATTTTTATTGGTGATTTTTTTTCAGGTCTTCGACCTTCCATGGGCCTGACTCCATCCTCGGCGGCACTTGGGCAGCAAGTGCCTCTGCCGCCGAGAATGAAACCTCCCAGATTGGTGGCGTACGTCATCCATTTGCCCCCCACCAGCCTTTAAAGGACCTCGGCCATGAATAACTCGCCCAAATAAGTAGAGAAGAAACAAGCAGGAAAAAAGGGTAAAAAAACAAATTTAAAGGCAGGTAGTGCACGGAGCATTCGGAACAAAATAGATGAGTTGACGACACAGAAAGATACAAATGAGTATGATCTGATAGCCATTACAGAGACATGGTTGCAAGGTGACCAAGACTGGGAATTAAATATTATGGGATATTTGACAATCCGGAAGGACTGACAAAAAGAAAAAGGAGCTCTATTGATGGAATCGCTGATATAGTGAGAAATGATATTGGCTCAAATGATCAGGATGTTGAAAGTTTAGGTAGAGATAATGAATAATAAGGGGAAAAAGTCACTGCTGGGTGTAGTCTATAGGCCCCTGAACAGTAGCAACTCTGTTGGTCGGAGTATAAACCAGGAAATAGTGGGGGCTTGTAAAAAGGGAACAGCAATAATCATGGGTGATTTTAACCTCCGTATTGATTGGACAAATCAAATTGGTCAGGGTAGCCTTGAGGAAGAGTTCGTAGAGTGCATAAAGGACTGGTTCTTTCAGCAGTATGTAACGGACCCAACCAGGGGGCAGGCGATCTTAGATCTGGTCCTGTGTAATGAGACAGGATTAATAAACAATCTCCTAGTAAAGGAATCCCTTGGAATGAGTGATCATAGCATGGTTGAGTTTCAAATTCAGATAGAGGGTGAGAAAATTGGAGCTCAAACCAGCATACGAAGCTTAAATGAGACTATGAAGATATGAGGGCAAAATTGGCTAAAGTGGACTGGGAAAATAGATTAAGGTGTAGGATGGTTGATGAACAGTGGCATACATTTAGGGAGATATTTCACAACTCTCAAGAAAAATATATTCCAGTGAGGATGAAAGGGTGTAAAAGAAAAGATAGCCATCTGTGGCGAACTAAAGAAATAAAGGACGATATCCAATTAAAAACAAGGGAATACAAAGTGGCCAAAACTAGTGGGAGGACAGAAGATTGGGAAGCTTTTAAAAGCCAGCAAAGAATGACTAAAAAAATGATTACGAAAGGGAAGATAGACTATTAAAGTAAACTAGCACGAAATATAAAAACAGATAGCAAGAGTTTCTATAGGTATATAAAAAAGAACATAACATAAGAACATAAGAATTAGGAACAGGAGTAGGCCATCTAGCCCCTCGAGCCTGCTCCGCCATTCAACAAGATCATGGCTGATCTGGCCATGGACTCAGCTCCACTTACCCGCCCGCTCCCCGTAACCCTTAATTCCCTTATTGGTTAAAAATCTATCTATCTGTGACTTGAATACATTCAATGAGCTAGCCTCAACTGCTTCCTTGGGCAGAGAATTCCACAGATTCACAACCCTCTGGGAGAAGAAATTTCTTCTCAACTCGGTTTTAAATTGGCTCCCCCGTATTTTGAGGTTGTGCCCCCTAGTTCTAGTCTCCCCGACCAGTGGAAACAACCTCTCTGCCTTTATCTTGTCTATCCCTTTCATGATTTTAAATGTTTCTATAAGATCACCCCTCATCTTTCTGAACTCCAACGAGTAAAGACCCAGTCTACTCAATCTATCATCATAAGGTAACCCCCTCATCTCTGGAATCAGCCTCGTGAATCGTCTCTGTACCCCCTCCAAAGCTAGTTTATCCTTCCTAAAGTAAGGTGACAAAAACTGCACACAGTACTCCAGGTGCGGCCTCACCAATACCCTGTACAGTTGCAGCAGGACCTCCCTGCTTTTGTACTCCATCCCTCTCGCAATGAAGGCCAACATTCCATTTGCCTTCCTGATTACCTGCTGCACCTGCAAACTAACTTTTTGGGATTCATGCACAAGGACCCCCAGGTCCCTCTGCACCACAGCATGTTGTAATTTCTCCCCATTCAAATAATATTCCCTTTTACTGTTTTTTTTCCCCAAGGTGGATGAACTCTCACTTTCCGACATTGTATTCCATCTGCCAAACCTTAGCCCATTCGCTTAACCTATCTAAATCTCTTTGCAGCCTTTCTGTGTCCTCTATACAACCCGCTTTCCCACTAATCTTTGAGTCATCTGCAAATTTTGTTACACTACACTATGTCCCCTCTTCCAGGTCATCTATGTATATTGTAAACAGTTGTGGCCCCAGCACTGATCCCTGTGGCACACCACTAACCACCGATTTCCAACCCGAAAAGGACCCATTTATCCCGACTCTCTGCTTTCTGTTCACCAGCCAATTCTCTGTCCATGCTAATACATTTCCTTTGACTCCACGTACCCTTATCTTCTGCAGTAACATTTTGTATGGCACCTTATCGAATGCCTTTTGAAAATCTAAGCACACCACATCCATTGATACACCTCTATCCACCATGCTCGTTATGTCCTCAAAGAATTCCAGTAAATTAGTTAAACATGATTTCCCTTTCATGAATCCATGCTGCGTCTGCTTGATTGCACTATTCCTATCTAGATGTCCCACTATTTCTTCCTTAATGATAGTTTCAAGCATTTTCCCCACTACAGATGTTAAACTAACCGGCCTATAGTTACCTGCCTTTTGTCTGCCCCCTTTTTTAAACAGAGGCTGCTTTCCAATCCGCTGGTACCTCCCCAGAGTCCAGAGACTTTTGGTAGATTATAACGAATGCATCTGCTCTAATTTCTGCCATCTCTTTTAATACCCTGGGATGCATTTCATCAGGACCAGGGGACTTGTCTACCTTCAGTCCCATTAGTCTGTCCAGCACTACCCACCTAGTAGTGATTGTCTCAAGGTCCTCCCTTCCCACATTCCTGTGACCAGCAATTTTTGGCATGGTTTTGGTGTCTTCCACTGTGAAGACCGAAGCAAAATAATTGTTTAAGGTCTCAGCCATTTCCACATTTCCCATTATTAAATCCCCCTTCTCATCTTCTAAGGGACCAACATTTACTTTAGTCACTCTTTTCCATTTTATATATCTGTAAAAGCTTTTACTATCCATTTTTATGTTTTGCGCAAGTTTACCTTCGTAATCTATCTTTCCTTTCTTTATTGCTTTCTTAGTCATTCTTTGCTGTCATTTAAAATTTTCCCAATCTTCTATTTTCCCACTCACCTTGGCCACCTTAAAAGCATTGTTTTTTAATTTGATACTCTCCTTTATTTCCTTGGTTATCCACGGCTGGTTATCCCTTCTCTTCCCGCCCTTCTTTTTCACTGGAATATATTTTTGTTGAGCACTATGAAAGAGCTCTTTAAAAGTCCTCCACTGTTCCTCAATTGTGCCACCATTTAGTCTGTGTTTCCAGTCTACTTTAGCCAACTCTGCCCTCATCCCACTGTAGTCCCCTTTGTTTAAGCATAGTACGCTCGTTTGAGACACTACTTTCTCATCCTGAATCTGTTTTACAAATTCAACCATACTGTGATCACTCATTCCGAGAGGATCTTTTACAAGGAGATCGTTTATTATTCCTGCCTCATTACACAGGACCAGATCTAAGATAGCTTGCTCCCTTGTAGGTTCTGTAACATACTGTTCTAAGAAACAATCCCGTATGCATTCTATAAATTCTTCCTCCAGGCTACCCCGTGCGATTTAATTTGACCAATCGATATGTAGGTTAAAATCCCCCATGATTACTGCCGTTCCTTTTTCACATGCCTCCATTATTCCCTTGATTATTGCCCTCCCCACTGTGAAGTTATTATTTGGGGGCCTATAAACTACGCCCACTGGTGTCTTTTTCCCCTTACTATCTTTAATCTCCACCCACAATGATTCAAAATTTTGTTCATTAGAGCCAATATCGTCTCTCACAACTGCCCTGATATCATCCTTTATTAACAGAGCTACCCCACCTCCTTTCCCTTCTTGTCTATCTTTCCGAATTGTCAGATACCCCTGTATGTTTAATTCACAGTCTTGGCCACCCTGTAACCACGTTTCTGTAATGGCCACCAAATCATACCCATTTGTAATGATTTGTGCCGTCAACTCATTTACTTTATTTCGAATGCTGCATGCGTTTAGTTAGAGTGTTTTAATACTAGTTTTTAAACCATGATTTTTAGTTTTGACCCCTCCTGCAGCCCCTTTATATTCAGTGGCCCGTTTTGTTTTTTGCCTTGGGTTTCTCTGCCATCCACCTTTACTCATCTCCTTTCTGTCTTTTGCTTTTGTCTCCTTTTTGTTTCCCTCTGTCTCCCTGCATTGGTTCCCATCCTCCTGCCATATTAGTTTAACTCCTCCCCAACAGCACTAGCAAATACTCCCCCAAGGACATTGGTTCCGGTCCTGCCCAGGTGCAGACCGTCCGGTTTGTACTGGTCCCACCTCCCCCAGAACCGGTTCCAATGCCCCAGGAATTTGAATCCCTCTCTGTTGCACCACTGCTCAAGCCACGTATTCATCTGAGATATCTTGCGATTCTTACTCTGACTAGCACGTGGCACTGGTAGCAATCCTGAGATTACTACTTTTGAGGTCCTACGTTTTAATTTAGCTCCTAGCTCCTTAAATTTGTATTGTAGGACCTCATTCCTTTTTTTATCTATATCGTTGGTAGCTATATGCACCACGACAACTGGCTGTTCACCCTCCCTTTTCAGAATGCCCTGCACCCGCTCTGAGACATCCTTGACCCTTGCATCAGGGAGGCAACATATCATCCTGGAGTCTCGGTTGCGGCCGCAGAAACGCCTATCTATTCCCCTTACAACCGAATCCCCTATCACTATCGCTCTCCCATTCTTTTTCCTGCCCTCCTGTACAGCAGAGCCACCCACGGTGCCATGAACTTGGCTGCTGCTGCCCTCCCCTGATGAGTCATCCCCTCAACAGTACTCAAAACGGTGTATCTGCACTACCTTGCTTGCACTGCTCTTCCTGCTGGTCTTCCATTCCCTAGCTGGCTATGAACCCTTCACCTGTGGTAAGGCCAGCTCGCTACACGTGTTACTCATGTCATTCTCAGCATCGTGGATGCTCCAGAGTGAAAAGAGTGGCTAAAGTAAATGTTTGTCGTTTAGAAGACGAGACTGGGGATTTGGTAATGGGGAACATGGAGATGGCATGGGGAACAAATATTTTATATCAGTTTTTACGGTAGAATACATCAACACTATCCCACAGAGGATAGTCAAGGGGGTGGTACTCACTAAGATAATTGGACTAAAGGCAGATAAATCCCCTGGATCTGATGGCATGCATCCTAGGGTCAAGAGAAGTAACGGCAGGGATAGTGGATGCATTGATTGTAATTTACCAAATTTCCCTGGATTCTGGGGAGGTCCCAGCAGATTGGAAAACTGCAAATGTAACGCCCCTATTTAAAAAAGGAGGCAGACAAAAAGCAGGAAACTATAGACCAGTTAACCTAACATCTGTGATTGGGAAAATGTTGGAATCCATTATTAAAGAAGGAATAGCAGGACATTTGGAAAAGCATAATTTGGTCAGGCAGAGTCAGCATGGATTTATGAAGGGGAAGTCATGTTTGACAAATTTGCTGGAATTCTTTGAGGATGTAACGAAGAGGGTGGATGAAGGGGAACCAGTGGATGTGGTGTATTTGGACTTCCAGAAGGCATTTGACAAGGTGCCACATAAAAGGTTGAAGAAGCACATGTATAAGGGCCGGTGCTGTTCCCTGCATTTTTCGTGCAGCTGTCACGCGGCAAATATCATGTCCGTTGTGCTCCGTAGGGAACAAAATCCGCACTGTGACTCCAGGAGGAGCTCCTCAGCCACAGGGAGAAGATGGTTGAGGAGGACCCTCGCGACGACTTTCCCAGTGGCTGATAACAGGGAGATTCCTCTGCAGCTGCCGCAGTCAGACTTGTCCCCTTTTTTAAAGATGGTCATGATCACTGCTTCTCTGAGATCTCCTGGCATGCTTTCCTCCCTCCAGATGAGAGAGATGAGGTCATGTATTTGTGCCAACAGTGTCTCTCTGCCATACTTCATTGCCTCAGTAGTCCTGTATGGCTCAAAGACATGGACCATGTACAGTAGACACCTCAAAACGCTGAAGAAATACTACCAACGATGTCTCCGCAAGATCCTACAAATCCCTTGGGAGGACAGACGCACCAACATTAGCGTCCTCGACCAAGCCAACATCCCCAGCATTGAAGCACTGACCACACTCAATCAGCTCTGCTGGGCAGGCCACATTGTTCGCATGCCAGACACGAGACTCCCAAAGCAAGCGCTCTACTCGGAACTCCTTCACGACAAATGAGCCAAAAGTGGACAGAGGAAACGTTACAGGGACACCCTCAAAGCCTCCTTGAAAAAGTACAATATCTCCACTGACACCTGAGAGTCCCTGGCCAAAGACGGCCCTCAGTGGAGGAAGTGCATCCGGGAGGGCGCTGCGCACCTCGAGTCTCATCGCCGAGAGCATGCAGAAATCAAGCGCAGGCAGCGTGCGGCAAACCTTCCCACCCACCCCTTCCCTCAACAACTATCTGTCCCACCTGTGACAGAGACTGTGGCTCTCCAATTGGACTGTTCAGCTACCCAAGGAATCATTTTAAGAATGGAAGCAAATCTTCCTCGATTCCGAGGGACTGCCTATGATGATGATGGCACAAAAAGTTACTGCACAAGATAAAATTTCACTGGATTGGGGGTAATATAATTGCATGGATAGAGGATTGGCTAATTAACAGAAAACAGAGAGTCATTCTCAGGTTGGCAATCAATAATTATTGGGGTGCCGCAGGGATCAGTGCTCGGACCCCGACTATTTACAATCTATATTAACGACTTGGAAGAAAGGACAGAGTGTAACGTAGCCAAGTTTGCTGATGATACAGAGAGGGGAGGAAAAGCAATTTGTGAGGAGGACACAAAAAATCTGCAAAAGGACATAGACAGGCTATCTGAGTGGGCAAAAATTAGGCAGATGGACTATAATGTTGGAAAGTGTGAGATTATGCACTTTGGCAGAAAAAAATCAAAGTTATGATTTAAATGGAGAAAAATTGCAAAGTGCTGCAGTTAGCGGGACCTGGGGATACTTTAGGTTAGTATGCAGGTAGAGCAAGTGATTAAGAAGGCCAATGGAATTTTTGCCTTTATTGCAAAGGGGATGGAGTATAAAAACAGGGAAGTCTTGCTACAGTTATACAGGGTATTAGTGAGGCAACACCTGGGATACTGCATGCAGTTTTGGTTTCCATATTTACGAAAGGATATACTTAATTTGGAGGCAGTTCAGAGAAGGTTCACTAGGTTGATTCCGGAGAAGTACAATTGACTTATGAGGAAAGGTTGAGTAGGTTGGGCCTCTACTCATTGGAATTCAGAAGAATGAGAGGCGATCTTACCAAAACGTGTAAGATTATGAGGGGGCTTGACAAGGTGGATGCAGAGAAGATGTTTCCACTGATAGGGGAGATTAGAACTCGGGGGCATAATTTTAGAATAAGGGGCCATCCATTTAAAACTGAGATGAGGAGGAATTTCTTCTCTTAGGGTTGTAAATCTGTGGAATTCGCTGCCTCAGAGAGCTGTGGAAACTGGGACATTGAATAAATTTAAGGCAGAGATAGACAGTTTCTTAACCAATTAGGGAATAAGGGGTTATGGGGAGTGGACAGGGAAGTGGACCTGAGTCCATGATCGGATCAGCCATGATCGTATTAAATGGCGGAGCAGGCTTGAGGAGCCGTATGGCCTACTCGTGTTCCTATTTCTTATGTTCTTATGTTCAAAGTACCATCCGGTACCTCGGCGGCCATTGGCGGCACTTGGGTGGGCGGAGGCCTTGATGAAAATCGACCTCCTAAAATTAAGTGATTCTACTCCTCAGGATTACATTGGTTAAACTAGATGTGTGTTGCAGGGTATAAAATGTTCTTGCTAGACATATTCAAACTATGATATTTATCTACAATTGGCAGTGTATCTTTGAGTTCTAACAAAGGTTAAAACCATCAGACATATTCACAATGGTTTTGCAGTGTCCCAATTGTACTGAAGGACATTAATGGATCTATTATTGTATTTCTGCAGTAGTACATGCTTCATATGCACAAGACTTAAAATGTAAATTTAACTCATAATAAAAAAAAACTTTTGCTAGGAAAAAGTATCATAGTTATCACCCACTAAATGAAAGCAGCCTTCTCGCTGATTATTTAGCTTTTGATATTGGGCCAAAAATTGTGGTCGGAGGCTTCCTGCAGGCAGATGCATTCAACCAACATTATTTTCACGCAAATACCTGTTGGTCCCGGAGGAACGTAAACTTGCGCTCCGAGGCCTAGCTGCGCAGTCCAGGGTAGGGGCCCACATATTCCAGGAGCGTATAGAAACATAGAAACATAGAAACATAGAAAATAGGTGCAGGAGTAGGCCATTCGGCCCTTCTAGCCTGCACCGCCATTCAATGAGTTCATGGCTGAACATGCAACTTCAGTACCCCATTCCTGCTTTCTTGCCATACCCCTTGATCCTCCTAGTAGTAAGGACTTCATCTAACTCCTTTTTGAATATATTTAGTGAATTGGACTCAACAACTTTCTGTGGTAGAGAATTCCACAGGTTCACCACTCTCTGGGTGAAGAGGTTTCTCCTCATCTCGGTCCTAAATGGCTTACCCCTTATCCTTAGACTGTGTCCCCTGGTTCTGGACTTCCCCAACATTGGGAACATTCTTCCTGCATCAAACCTGTCTAAACCCATCAGAATTTTAAACGTTTCTATGAGGTCCCCTCTCATTCTTCTGAACTCCAGTTGATCCAGTCTTTCTTGATAGGTCAGTCCCACCATCCCGGGAATCAGTCTGGTGAACCTTCGCTGCACTCCCTCAATAGCAAGAATGTCCTTCCTCAGGTTAGGAGACCAAAACTGTACACAATACTCCAGGCGTGGCCTCACCAAGGCCCTGTACAACTGTAGCAACACCTCCCTGCTCCTGTACTCAAATCCCCTCGCTATGAAGGTCAACATGCCATTTGCTTCCTTAACCGCCTGCTGTACCTGCATGCCAACCTTCAATGACTGATGTACCATGACACCCAGATCTCTTTGCACCTCCCCTTTTCCTAATCTGTCACCATTCAGATAATAGTCTGTCTCTCTGTTTTTACCACCAAAGTGGATAACCTCACATTTATCCACATTATACTTCATCTGCCATGCATTTGCCCACTCACCTAACCTATCCAAGTTGCTCTGCAGCCTCATAGCATCCTCCTCGCAGCTCACACTGCCACCCAACTTAGTGTCATCCGCAAATTTGGAGATACTACATTTAATCCCCTCGTCTAAATCATTAATGTACAGTGTAAACAGCTGGGGCCCCAGCACAGAACCTTGCGGTACCCCACTAGTCACTGCCTGCCATTCTGAAAAGTCCCCATTTACTCCTACTCTTTGCTTCCTGTCTGACAACCAGTTCTCAATCCATGTCAGCACACTTCCCCCAATCCCATGTGCTTTAACTTTGCACATTAATCTCTTGTGTGGGACCTTGTCGAAAGCCTTCTGAAAGTCCAAATATACCACATCAACTGGTTCTCCCTTGTCCACTCTACTGGAAACATCCTCAAAAAATTCCAGAAGATTTGTCAAGCATGATTTCCCTTTCACAAATCCATGCTGACTTGGACCTATCATGTCACCTCTTTCCAAATGCGCTGCTATGACATCCTTAATAATTGATTCCATCATTTTACCCACTACCGATGTCAGGCTGACCGGTCTATAATTCCCTGTTTTCTCTCTCCCTCCTTTTTTTTAAAAGTGGGGTTACAGTGGCTACCCTCCACTCCATAGGAACTGATCTAGAATCAATGGAATGTTGGAAAATGACTGCCAATGCATCCGCTATTTCCAAGGCCACCTCCTTAAGTACTCTGGGATGAAGTCCATCAGGCCCTGGGGATTTATCGGCCTTCAATCCCATCAATTTCCCCAACACAATTTCCCGACTAATCCTCCTCCTTACTAGACCCTCTGACCCCTTTTATATCTGTGTCTTCCTTAGTGAATAGCGAACCAAAGTACTTGTTCAATTAGTCTGCCATTTCTTTGTTCCCAGTTATGACTTCCCCTGATTCTGACTGCAGGGGACCTACGTTTGTCTTTACTAACCTTTTTCTCTTTACATACCTATCGAAACTTTTGCAATCCGTCTTAATGTTCCCTGCAAGCTTCTTCTCGTACTCCATTTTCCCTGCCCTAATCAAACCCTTTGTCCTCCTCTGCTGAGTTCTAAATTTCTCCCAGTCCCCGAGTTCGCTGCTATTTCTGGCCAATTTGTATGCCACTTCCTTGGCTTTAATACTATCCCTGATTTCCCTTGATAGCCACGGTTGAGCCACCTTCCCTTTTTTATTTTTACGCCAGACGGGAATGTAAAATTGTTGTAGTTCATCCATGCGGTCTCTAAATGTCTGCCATTGCCCATCCACAGTCAACCCCTTAAGTATCATTCGCCAATCCATCCCAGCCAATTCACGCCTCATACCTTCAAAGTTAGCCTTCTTTAAGTTCTGGACCATGGTCTCTGAATTAACTGTTTCATTCTCCATCCTAATGCAGAATTCCACCATATTATGGTCACTCTTCCCCAAGGGGCCTCGCACAGTGAGATTGCTAATTAATCCTCTCTCATTACACAACACCCAGTCTAAGATGGCCTCCCCGCTAGTTGGTTCCTCGACATATTGGTCTAGAAAACCATCCCTTATGCACTCCAGGAAATCTTCCTCCACCGTATTGCTTCCAGTTTGGTTAGCCCAATCTATGTGCATATTAAAGTCACCCATTATAACTGCTGCACCTTTGTTGCATGCACCCCTAATTTCCTGTTTGATGCCCTCCCCAACATCACTACTACTGTTTGGAGGTCTGTACACAACTCCCACTAACGTTTTTTGCCCTTTGGTGTTCTGCAGCTCTACCCATATAGATTCCATATCATCCAGGCTAATGTCCTTCCTAACTATTGCATTAATCTCCTGCTTAACCAGCAATGCTACCCCACCTCCTTTTTCTTTTATTCTATCCTTCCTGAATGTTGAATACCCTTGGATATTGAGTTCCCAGCCCTGATCATCCTGGAGCCACGTCTCCGTAATCCCAATCACATCATATTTGTTAACATCTATTTGCACAGTTAATTCATCCACCTTATTACAGATACTCCTTGCATTAAGACACAAAGCCTTCAGGCTTGTTTTTTTAACACCCTTTGTCCTTTTAGAATTTTGCTGTATAGTGGCCCTTTTTGTTCTTTGCCTTGGGTTTCTCTTTGTCCTTTGGGTCCTGCACTTTTCCTCATCTCCTTTCTGTCTTTTGCTTTTGTCTCCTGTTTGTTTCCCTCTGTCTCCCTGCATTGGTTCCCATCCCCCTGCCATATTAGCTTAACTCCTCCCCAACAGCACTAGCAAACACTCCCCCTCGGACATTGGTTCCGGTCCTGCCCAGGTGCAGACCGTCTGGTTTGTACTGATTCCACCTCCCCCAGAACCGGTTCCAATACCCCAGGAATTTGAATCCCTCCCTGCTGCACCACTGCTCAAGCCATGTATTCATCTGCGCTATCCTGCGATTCCTACTCTGACTAGCACGTGGCACTGGTAGCAATCCCGAGATTACCACTTTTGAGGTCCTACTTTTTAATTTAGCTCCTGGCTTCTTAAATTCATTTCGTAGGACCTCATCCCTTTTTTTACCTTTGTTGTTGGTACCAATGTGCACCACGACAACTGGCTGTTCTCCCGCCCTTTTTAGAATGTCCTGCACCCACTCTGAGACATCCTTGACCCTTGCACCAGGGAGGCAACATACCATCCTGGAGTCTCGGTTGCGGCCGCAGAAACGCCTATCTATTCCCCTTACATTTGAATCCCCTGTCACTATCGCTCTCCCACTCTTTTTCCTGCCCTCCTGTGCAACAGAGCCAGCCACAGTGCCATGAACTTGGCTGCTGCTGCCCTCCCCTGATGAGTCATCCCCCCAAAAATACCCAAAGCAGTGTATCTGTTTTGCAAGGGGATGACCACAGGGGACCCCTGCACTACCTTCCTTGCACTGCTCTTCCTGCTGGTCTTCCATTCCCTATCTGGCTGTGGACCCTTTCTCTGCGGTACGACCAACTCGCTACACGTGATACTCACGTCATTCTCAGCATTGTGGATGCTCCAGAGTGAATCCACCCTCAGCTCCAACTCCGCAACGCGGTCCGTCAGGAGCTGGAGGCGGATACACTTCCCGCACACGTTGTCGTCAGGAACACTGGTGTCGTCCCTGAGTTCCCACATGGTACAGGAGGAGCATAACACGTGACCGAGCTGTCCTGCCATGACTTACCCCTTTGATAAGCAACAACAATGCTAAAGTTTACTCACTGTTATTGAAGAGAAAAAAGAAAAACTACTCACCAATCACCAGCCAATCACTTGGCTGTGACGTCACCCTTCTGTTTCTTTCTACTTCTTTTTTGCCTTCTCCCTGTAGCTGCACCGGTACGCCTCTCCACGCACCTCCTCATGCTGCTCCCGACTGCCGCCGCGTTGGGCCTTTATAGGCCTCTCGCCGACCCCTGAACTCACGCCTCTCCACGCACCTCCTCACGCTGCAGACTGGGATCATGTGGGTCAGACCAACCAGTGAAAATGACGTATCCCCATTCACAGTAATGGTGAGTTCCATTTGATCACCATTTCTATGAACGGGGATACTCCCAAAAACAAACATGTAAAATAAATAAGAAAAATATGTTTTCATAGGGGTAAAAATAAACTTACCTTAATGGACAGAGTTTTTAATATAAAAATGATTGATAAAAATGTTATTTTTCTCTCTTTTAAAACTCTTACGCCTGCTTTTATCAGGCGTAAGTGTTTGAAGGACATTCGCTTGGCAAGAGTTAGGCAAATAGCCCAAATCTACACCTGTGAAGGCCTTTCTCCTGGGGATGCGTAGGAACTGTCAAAAAGAAATGTTCACAGTTCGCAAGTGTCGGATATCAGTGCATGCGCATCGCGCGCCGGGAACCGACACTTGCATATTGCACACCGCACATCGTATGCGCCCATAAAGACCACGGTTTTTACCCCATTTATATTTGTGGATTTTTAAAATTTATACTTTAAAATTTTATTGAAAATAGGACATTATTATTACATTAAAAGAATTTAGTTATTATTACAAGTTGGATTCTGATGTAATGGACAATTTTGATGGCTTTTAAATGAGTTAAAATCTTTTCACCTAATAATGCCTGACAGCAGTACACTTATGAAAAAGCTCCTGACCCTCAAATTCCTTGAGCTAAATTGAGTCAGATTCACATTATTGAGTACGGCAACCAATGCTCTGCAGAGCTAAATCCAGCATAATTTGTGGCGTTAGCTCATTTACATATCTATTGGAGGATCTTCAAAGGAACCCCGCCAATCTCACGAAGTAGTAAGAGACATATTGTGAATGGTAGTAGGGATGGCCGAGGGTATAGGATAGGGATATATTTACAGTGGCATGGCATTCATACCACTGCAACCGTCCATTATATCAATGGGTGCAAGGACGGGAGTGTGGTTGGACAAGCAGTAGATTTCAACAAAAAGATTCATCCAAAGGCTCTTTCTCCAATGAATAAAACAGATTTGCGGGAAAAGCGAATTGTTTGTTTAAAAACACATCCCAGGGCCAACAAATGGGCTAATGGTAATCTCAACTCAGATGATATTGTACCATGATGTGCATCATGAAATGGTACCTGTAATATTGAATATGACCAAAGTGGGACTACCTGGGTGGTGCAACCTAAAACAGCGTGGCTGCATGGAAGAATGATCAAGGGATTTTGGCAGAGGGCCAGTACAACCTGCAATGAGTTCAGGGAGAGTGATGGACTTGATCATACCTTGACAAGAATGGTGTTGAGACTATTGGGGAGAATCATAACAGAAGGCGGTGAGGCCTGATTAATATGTTGCAACTGGTTTAATGCTAAAAAGGGGGTAAACAAAATTATAGAAGGGGAATAAATCATCTTCAACGAAATGTCTCAAAGTAATGAATGGATCTTGGTTAGTGGAACAAGCCCAAGGAAACCTGCACCATATTGCAGAGGGAAAGCTCTCTTTCTGGGTAACTAATTGAGACCTAGGGCAATGTCCACTTATCAACTTACTGATTCTGTGCCAAGTCAGAAGATTGGTACAGGTGTACTCGGTGACACGATTATCATTTACAGGAACAGAATGACATCACCCTGTTAGAAATAGTAGGGTATTACTCAATGATGCCTGAGAAAATTTAGTAGGATACAATGAACACTGGAAATGTAACCTGGGTGGATGGGATAACATGGAACTGCACCATAAAGATAATTGTGGGACAGCATTTTCCTGTATGATCTGTATAAAGAGGGAAGGATGAATATTGTGGCAGCACCATACACTGGGAATACCAGTATGGTACCAACCTGACTTGTCCCATTGCGACAGGAACTTTTTGTATTACCCCAATCCAAATTGTGAGACTTGGGGCGTGGGTTTCATTAAGTATTTATTTGCATAGGCAAGTAAATATCACTGTGAGAAAGGAGTTAAAAGTGTAATTGCCAAAGGGAAGATATAATGAATTTGGATATTTAATTAGGCCAATTGAGGACCTAGTACAATGGGCATTAAGCGAAATGGAGGACAGAGGAGGTCACAACGACTAGACGCTGAGATGATACTTATGGTACATATGATCGCGATAGTCCGACAATGAACCACGAGACTATGTGTGGTTTTCATGTTATCTATTGTCTAACAGCAACCTACACACACTATCGGTATGCGGCGAGGGTGGCAGCTGTTAACACATTTGACATAGCCAGTATAGACCAAGAAGTTCAAGACTTAGCCCAACGTTTGAGAAACGATCGGACTTCACAGTTGTCAGAAACAGGGGACAAGGTCGCCAGACAAATGCTGCAAGTCGAGGAAATCCGAGAGCCTCATGCCCAAACTATCAATAAGATAAGTGTGTGACTAAATGATCTGACCCAAGAAACACAGAAAGAACTTGTATGTGTAATGAACGGCACGTGGTTACGAGGGAACATCTAATACAATGAGAACCAAATGAAACAGGAAAATACCCAATTGGATAAGTAATGAGCAGTTGTCCAAATGGACTAAGGACGGTATTACCCTCTGTGATGTTTGTAAGACAACGCAAGTGTTCTTGTCCCCAAGTAATTGTATTACCAGAGAATTGAAATAGGTATGGTTCTAGCTATCCCACAGATAGAGGGTACAATGCCGAACCTCTAGGGGCAGTACAGAACATAGGCAACATACAAAGCCATTCCCGGGTTCAATTCCACGATACGCCCCCTTATGCGGTAAAACTCAGTGGCACATTTCAAGGGGTGCATACCGATCGTTGCACACAATATTTGGATGTGATAGTGTGCGCACACCCCATAGAAACATAGAAAATAGGTGCAGGAGCAGGCCATTCAGCCCTTCTAGCCTGCACCGCCATTCAATGAGTTCATGGCTGAACATGAAACTTCAGTACCCCCTTCCTGCTTTCTCGCCATACCCCTTGATCCCCCTAGTAATAAGGACTTCATCTAACTCCCTTTTGAATATATTTAGTGAATTGGCCTCAACTACTTTCTGTGGTAGAGAATTCCACAGGTTCACCACTCTCTGGGTGAAGGAGGGCAATGTATAGCGTGCGGTTCACGCAGACGATTAATTGCACGTTGGAAATCAGCCCGCTTAGTCAGGGTGGGACTGAGGTGGCAGCCCGGGATGATGGGACCTATTGCAAATCTACCAAGGAAAATGAGTACAAGCATGGTAATGCCATATGTGCGATCCCACAACATAATTTCTGTTTTACGCCTAAAGCTGTGGTCAAACTAGGCCATCGATACCTATTCCCATGAAGAGAGGAACGCATCGAGAACATCACTTTAAACAACCTGAGATGGGATGATGAAATGGAACAACGTGACATACCAAGTTGGCAAGACATTCCCCGTCTCAAAGCACATTTGACGCAATTGAAAAAGGACACTGAGAGAAGCCTACTGGAAGATTCCATATAGCATTCAAAGGACATTGAAGAAATCCTGGAAGACACTCAATAGTGGGAACATGTATGGAATTGGGGAATGAATGTGAATATCCTTCCATGGATTTGTATAGCCTCTCATGTATTGGTGGTCATACAGTTAGGGCTAGCTGATGGATGTGGAATTGGATTATGCATGGAAATCAGAAAGAGGCAACGGAGAAGGAAAGCAAAAGCATGAATTATGGATCAGCGAAAGTTGTTAGCCGAGTACCATGAAATACTTGGAGACGTAGATCACGTCCCGAGTCCCCCAAACCGCGTGGCTGATTACCACAGAACAGAGCAGGGGACACAGGATGAAGTAGAATTAGGTTTGTAATCTTGGGCTGGGTAGCCAAGTACCAAAAGAGGGGACTGAAGTGGGGCTATCAAGCTCTGCTATAATTAAAGGGTTAAGAATGGATCTCAGAACTAAAAAGTGTTCTGGTCAGATCACTTGCTCTTTGTCCTGGGTGCTCTCGTTGATATACCCCTCGTGCTGCAGTATGATGGGAAGATGGAGTAGATGAAGCAAAGAAGAAGCCATGCTGCTCACAATGGGAGGAGGAGAGGAAGAAGGGCTCCCAGCAGGAGGCCTTACCCATCTAGGGTCTTCTGAGAGCAATTCTCTTGCCTCATCCTGAGCCTGAAGCAGTGTGTGAGGCATCTGCGCTTTATGAAGGAGTCGTTCACTGAACTCTGACACCTCTTGCAACTAGACCTGCAGCCTCACACCAGGGCAAGGACAGCGCTGCCAATGGCTGTGAAAGTGATATAAATTACTTTATATCGGGATTCTTCCAGGCTGGACCAGGCGACATCTGTAGCATCTCCCAGTTTGCTGTCCAGGGCTGGATGAGAGACAAGCGCTCTTTATGCCAGGCAAGGGGAGCTCATTGCCTTCTCTCCAACCAGCATGCTCATGCCTTTTCCAGGATAGTGGCCTTCCCCATGGTGCAGGGTGCCATTGACTGCAATGCACGTGGTTTTGCTGGCACTGCATTTAAATGCTGAGATGTACTGCAATCATCATCATCATAGGCAATCCCTCAAAACGAGGATGACTTGTTTCCACGCCAAAAAAGGATGAGTTCACAGGTGTTTCAATGAAGAACCTAATATTCCAGATCCCGAACTACATCCTGAAGGGTGGAAGATGCCTGTGCTTGGATTTTTTTAACATGTGGTGGCCATTGCACACCAGCCACCACATGGGCTTGACAGAGCTAGGTCTTGGTCCAGTGGCAAGGGTTATCCAAGACGACTGGAGTACCGCAACCTCCAAAGTTACCACTCGCTGAATGTGCAGTTGGTGTGCCACCATGCTGAGCATATTATGATGGGGAATACGTGGTATACTGGCAGCAGTCATAATGCTTTTATTCTGTGCCAGTCCACTGTTCCCTCAGTCTTAGAGCCACAAAGACAAACTACAGAGTGGCTATTGGGTGACAAGGGCTATCTGCTGACCACCTGGCTCATAACTCTGTTGCCCAAACCACACACATGTGGGCAGCATGCATACAATGAGAGCATATCATTGGCATCCTTAAATAATGCTTCTATGGCCTGGACCACTCTGGAAGAGCCCTGCAGTACATAGTGTGTCTCAAGATTCGACGTTGTCTGCAGCATGCTTCACAACCTCGCCATCATGAGCGCACAGCTCTTACCACCAGGCATACAGTGACCAGATGAGGAGAAGGAGGACGAGGAGGAGGAGGAGGAGGAAACAGGAGAGGAGGAAATAGAAGGGAGGAGGCAGCCCAGATAGTTCCGTTCTGCCCATGCTTTACGTGATCGACACATCCGCCTGCAGTACCAGTGAACTCAATCCCAATTCCCCATTCAACACTATTCCGACACTTTACATTCCCTCTGTTACTGACCACCGCAGTGTTCTCTTGGCCACAATGCTGAAATAAAAGCCACCACAAAAGAAATATTCCAATCCAACGTTATACCTCAATCCATCCAATATTGCATAATAAAAGTCAATTAATCACTCGTGCATTCCCTTAGAGCCAGTCTTCCGTGTGCTTTTGCCTGCTCTAGTGCTTCTATGCAGTGCTACCCCAGTGGTGGCAGCATGGTTGGTGGAAAGCTGCTGAATTTCAGTGGGGGACACTGCAGATAGTCTTGCTGGACAACCTTGAACAGCTCTGGGCCTAGAAGGCTTGGCTTTAGAATACACCATCTTGGCGTGGGTGGCAGCAGTCTGGGCTGGCTGGCTGACAGGCAACAACAAGGGCACTGGTGGCGTGGCAGTGGTGGGAGGACAGATTACTGAACTGCTGTGATACCCTGAAAGCTCTTTTCCACACTAGTAAACATAGCCACAATGGCAGCAGTCTGAACTTGCATGGTTGTAATCTGAGCCTGCATGAGAGCAGTCTGAGCTTGCATGACAGAATCTGAGCTTCCATTACAACCCTCAGGCATTGATTACTTCTCCTTGTGTTGCAATGGAAGTTGAGACATCAGCTGTCAGACACCTTACCATGGTCCTGCCCCACAAGTGAGCAAACAGAATTGACCACCACTTGCATGTTCTATTGATGGGGTCCAAGCTCTGTGCAAAGTTCTGTACCAGGTTGGAACTGGACTCTTCCATGCTACTTCACCATGAACTTTCTGGCTTTCTGGCAGGCCTGCCAATGCACCAAGTATTTAATTGTGCATCAGCCTTCTTCTGTAGGGTGCTCCAGCGAAGTTCTCATCTGAGTCCTCTGCAGCAAAACCCATGTCTAATCTCACCCTCCAGAGAGCTAACACCTGCGCTACTCTTTCCTCCTGTCCCACCCTTGCCCCTGCCCTGGCTGCAGGCCACTGGTGCCCGGTGTTTCACCACGTGCAGATCCCGCCTCTTAACATATCCTCGAAGTTGCACGCAATGTCAGTATCTGTGCTGGTAGCTGCGAGTATGAAAGCGGGTGATGGTGCTGTGTCTTTATTATCACTGCCTTGGTGTGCTTCTATTCCGTGCTTATATATCTGTGCCTGGCAAGGTGTCAGTTCTTGGCTATCTGAAAGGAAAATGACACAAGGGTAAGGTTGTGGTGGGGAAACAAGAGATGCATGCTTACACCGGGGCTGGATTTTGGGCTTTTTGGATTTCGGGGCGTTAATCACGGCGGGGTGTTAAAGTTAGCGCCTGAAAATAGTTTGCGCCTTTGACTGCAAGTTTCGGCGAAGGAGGAGCGTTGTTATGTCTTTAAGACTCTTATGAATGACTCCATGAGGTCTAGTATTGTACTTGACCTTCGTCCCATTTATTGTAACTCCAGAGTGAGGCACAAGCATGGTGGGCAGCCTTTTATACTGGGCCCTGCACACCTATGCAGGTGACCCTCAGGTCTCCCACCACAGTGCCCTCTGTGGCACACTTTATGTGACTATATAGTTAGTATACATGGTCTACATACATGACATCACTTCCCCCCAAATCTTTAATGCAAATTGACTTGTACATTGACGGTGACCTGGGCTTTGCTCTTCCTGGTTGACCATTGGAGGGTCGCTTCTAGCTTGGGTGGGTTGGTAGTGAAATTTATTGCAAGTGGAGGTCCCCATAGTTTCTGGTTGTGAGTCCATGACTACTCCATTCTCCGCCCCCCCCCCCCCCCCCGCCACACACAGAGATCATGCTAATGGCCCATTACATGCAAGTTGCATTCAAGTTCATCACATGGGTTTTACATTTACATCTTGGTACATTTGTTGGGTGGATTACAGTTGCGTTTCTTTTTGTGTGGTACGTTTACAAGATCAGTACAGGTATATCAGTACAGGTACACAAGGACAGTCTAGTTCCAGCATGGCCGGATGAGATCCGGGTAGTCTGGTGGCGACACAGCGCCCCATGCTCGTGGGTCTGTGGGCGAGGTGAGCTCATTTTGCTCGAGTTGCCGGAGCTCAGGGCTCTTGCCGTTACTCCTAGTGTCGGGCAGGCCCAAAGACAGCTGATGTGTCTGTGACCTCCCTGTCCTTTTTGTTTGCACAGTGTCGCTGTTGCTCCCTGAGAAGCGGTCTGAGCGAGTGAGCGTTTCGTCTAAGCGCCAGTGGAGCTGCCTCGTCTTGTCTAGCAGTTCGCAGGAGACTGCTGACTCGCTTTCCTTGAGGGCACCATTGTGAGCACTCTCTAGTTTTGGATCCTGGCTGGTCCAGGTCCTGTTTGGAGGAGCCGTTGTGGGTGACTCTTCGCCTTGGGCATTGCCGTGGTGGCGAGTGGGTTTGTGGGCTGCGCCTTTTCCACCCGGGTGGTGGGCGACGGTAGCTGACTGCGAGCATAGACGCAGTTTATTGTTTCTGGCCCATGGCGGTTCATGCCATCGGGTGCCTGCAAAGTTAAACCGATCTGAGGCAGAGTATCGCTACCGGTGCCTCTGCTCTCCGGGGATCGTTTACTCTGTGGCTTGTCTACTTCTGTCAGTTGTGGGGACACTTTATGATACATCGTTCTGGTCCCGGGGATGCAGGCTACAGCATTGGGTAGCCCGCTGGACCTGTAAACGACCGTTAGGTGTTCGCCCGCTACATTGGCTGATTGCAATTTGCACCCGACATCGCTCAACAACATTTTGCTCGTTACAGCTGGACTTTTACATTGGTTACCAATTTCAAGCAGTTAATTCAAAATGGCAGGTTGCTGGCCTCCTTTAAATTGACCTTACTACTTTTACCCCAATTGTCTTCCTTGTGTGGAACCACGTGTCGTTGCTCCATTAGCGCTGCACCTTGTGGTTTGGACGCCATCTTTTCCCTGACCATGATGTCGACTGCCACGATCTTCTTTCCCAGGAATTCTGCCACTGAAGCTGGGAAGGCACCCTCAGATCCAATCTTCCTCCCCAGGAGTCCTGCCACTGAAACCAGGAAGGTGTGTTCGGGTTGTCTCGGCTGAATCATCGCCACGCAGTCATGATGAGCGGTCTCGGGGGTTTTGCACGGATCTGCTCTCCGGTGCCTGGTCCAACCGAAAGTGGGGGCTTGCTCTGCCTCTGAGCATGAGGGACATCGATCGCTGTAGGGATGAAGTCTTCCCAGTTCCAATGAATCTTTCCCTTCCAGCTTCTTCCAAGTGGCATTGGTCCATCACCTGAAACAATCCACAATGGTAAATTGTGCATCGCGCTATCATGGGATACACTTGCATCTGCACCACCAACAACTGATATCAGTTCTTTGGTGTCGGTGCGCAGCTTTGCCTGAACCGGGACCAGCTTGGGTCGTTCAGTTTGATCATTCCATAGCCTCTCAAAGGCTTCCTGGCTCATTACTGACTGACTCGCCCCCGTGTCCACTTCCATGAAGACTGGAATGCCATTTATCTCGACTTCCATTATCACTGAAGGACAATCTGTGGTGCAGGTATATACTCCATACACTTCATCCTGGGATTGAGCTGCCTCTCGCCATCTCCTCGTAATCCGTGCTGGATTCACAGCCATCTGCTGACTCCGCTTCCACCTGGTGAGTCACAGCTCTTTTGCACATTCGCTGGAGTTGGTCCTTTGTGCTGCAGTCTTTGCACACATAGTCTCTGAACCGAAACTGATGAGCCCTGTGATTACCTCCACAACGCCAGCATGGTGCTACTCGACTTACGTTTGCACCCCTGGGCGGACTCTGAGTTAAAGGACTCAGGGGCCTGTACGCTCTGCCCTGGGCAAGATTCACGTTCAACAGTTCTGCCTGTGAAAGGCGCCATTCTATTTACAGTATTTGCCGGGTTTGAGTCCTGAGAGTGAGTCATCATCTGCTTGAAGCTGCAGCTTGAGGTCATGAACGCCTGGCTGATGCTGATGTCCTTCTGCAGAGTGACAGTGGTTTCGGCAGACAGTAGCCTGTGAAGAAGGGCCTCATGACCGATGCCGATTAAGAAGACGTCCCGCAATGCATTGGCGAGGGATGCGCCAAATTTACACAGTCCTGCCAGCCTCCTGAGGTCGGCAGTGTACTTCGCGATTCCCTCGGGGCGGCGGTGTGTATAAAATCCATACCTGGCCGTGAGGATGCTCTCCTTCAGTTTGAGTTGGCCCCGAATTAGCACTTTTAGCTCCTTGTGTGACTTGGTCATTGTTTTCTCTGGTGCAAGCAAGTCCCTGACGAGGCCGTAGACCGGGGGCCCACAACTGATCAACAGGATAGCTTTGTGCTTATCTACCAGCGTGGCCAGATCATCATCTACCAGGTTGTTTGCTACCAAATATTGGTTGCACTGCTCCGTAAAGGCTTCCCAATCTTCACCCTCTGAGAACTTTTCTAATGCACCAAGGTTAGTCATTTTTGCGTGAAAGTTCGTAATGTCGTCCCCAGTTGTTATGTCTTTAATACTCTTATGAATGATTCCACGAGGTCTCGTATTGTACTTGAGCTGTAGTGGCCTTAGTCCCATTTATTGTAACTCCAGAGTGAGGCACAAGCATGGTGGGCAGCCTTTTATACTGGACCTTGCACACCTATGCAGGTGACCCTCAGGTCTCCCACCGCAGTGCCCTCTGGTGGCACACCTTATGTGACTATACAGTTAGTATATATGGTCTACATACATGACAGGTGTCAAGTCAGGCATTGTACAACGGGCTTTGTGCACCCGAGCCAAAACATATGACATTAAAAGAGGTGGCCATTTTGTGCATTCACAATTTTTTTTTCCCCGGTCGTAAACACTAATGCAGGGTGCGGCAGCTTCCTGCGCGCATGCGCATATAAACCATCCTACTTCAGCCACTTCTGCAGAGATGGAGGAGCAGGAGGGAAGACGGCATGCTATGCGCTTCAACTATGAAGCAAGTGAGGCCTTAGTGAGTGTGATGGAGAGGAGGTGGTCCTCACTGCATCTTGCTGGTCGCATAGTGTCGTAAAAAGTTCAACAATCTTACCAGCATCGTCAGGGTGTGTACCATTTGCATTTATGTATGCCTCCATGACTTCTAACATGAATTGCACATACTATGTGAAGTTTTTTATGCATATGGTCCCTCTCAAAGATTGTGGGGTGGCTTTCACAGTGCATGACAAAAATGAAGGCTTACTTCGGATCTTTTGGTTTTTAATGATCCATGAATATAAACTCAATCATTTACATCCTTCCTCACAATACACTGTTATTGCTGCTATGCCTTTCAGAAAGATGACCTAAAACCCGCATGTTACATAACAAACATAAGAAATAGGAGCAGGAGTAGGCCATTTGACCCCTCGAGCCGACTCCGCCATTCAATAAGATCATGGCTGATCTGATCATGGGCTCAGCATCCCTGCCGCTCCTCATAACTCTTTACTCCCTTATCACTCAAAAATCTGTCTTAAATATATTCAATGACCCAGCCTCCACAGCTCTCTGGGGCAGAGAATTCCATAGATTTATAACCCTCAGAGAAGAAATTCCTCCTCATTTCATTTGTAAATGGGTGGCCCCTTATTCTGACACTATGCACATTAGTTTTAATTTGCCCTATGAGTGGAAATATCCTCTCTGCATCCAACTTGTCGAGTTCTCTCATTATCTTAAATGTTTCGATAAGATCACCTCTCATTCTTCTGAACTCCAAGAGTATAGTCCCAACCTATTCAACCTATCCTCATAAGTCAACCCCCTCATCTCTGGAATGAACATAGTGAACCTTCTCTGAACAGCCTCCAATGCAAGTATATAATTCCTTCAATACGGAGATCAAAACTGCACACAGTACTCTAGGTGTGGCCTCACCAATACCCTGTACAGTTGTAGCAGGATTTGTCTGCTTTTATACTCCATCCCCCTTGCAATAAAAACCAACATTCCATTTGCCTTGCTGATTACCCCCAGGTCCCATTGTACTGAAGCACTTTGCAATTTTTATCCATTTAAATTATAATTTGCTTTTCTATTTTTTCTACCATGGTGGAAATGTTCAGGGAAACCACGGGAATTCACCCAGAGCTTATGAATGCATTGGGGCGGATCCCAGAGAGCATTAACAAGCTTATTGTGACTGTTGCGGAGGCAGCGCCACAGATTGCCAGTGTGTCAGCTAGGCCATCATTGCCCACATACAGAGGCTGGTAGCCTCGAGCATCGACAATGGCGTTCCAAAGAGTGTGGCGCATGCTCTTGATCAGGTCACAGACTCGGGTGCATCGCAGGCACAAGCTTTGCTTCAGCTTGGTCAAGTGATGCAGTCGATGTCTACTACCATACAGTCTGTGTTCCCCACTATCCAACGGGGAAGGGATGGTGCCGAAGAAGTCCAGCAAGCTGTGGAGACACATTGTGCTCCAGATGTTGAGGCCCAGCATCATTGGAGAGTCAGTTGGTCCCAGGAAATGGAAGGTGCTGTCCTTTCTCTGATTGACAGCATTCTGACTCCCACCTCTAACTTTCCAACCATGCACTATACACGGCTGACACCCCAGCCACTAGTGACTGCTCCCGCCGATGATGAGGTGCATCAGTCTGCAGCCGAGTCTTCCAGGCCTTGAGCTGGTCCAGGGCATCCTCTGATGCCTTCTGTATTGTCTGGACCCCCAACTCAGCAGCCTTGCTATATGCACTGAGGCCTCATTGAGGAGGAGCTGCAGATGGGGGAGGGGGTTGAAGGGAAGTGGGGGAAAAGTGTGGATAAAAGGCATTAAGGACTAGCACAAATTGGTGCTCATGGCTGTGTATGGCATTGTCAAAATTGCACATAGTTGTGTGATATCTTGAATTGTCTTGCTGCAGGAAGCAGTTTTGCGTTTCTTTACATGTGTTCACTGCAGGAAGCAGCTTTGCGTTTCTTTACTCTTACTCATTGCTCATTGTATAGGTTTTTTGGGGGTTAACATTTTTAATAATTCATGTGTATACAAATGTTCGTATGACCTTTGCCATTGGTATCTTGCATCTCATTACAGAATTAAGTGTAGATTAGTGGCATGGTGGCATAGAGTCACGAGTCATTGCTGCAACCCCACCTTCCCCATTCAAGCAAATCGGTCAATGATGAGCTGCCGACATAAGGTTCTTGCTGCGGCCACATCTCCATGCTGTCTCCTCTGTGGTTGTGGTCTTACTGCAATGGGTTCCTCGCCAAGCTCATCTTCCTCATCATCCTCCTCCCTTCAGAGGTGGTCCTGCAATCCCCACTGGCAATGCCCCTCCTGATGGCTAGGTTGTGCAGCATGCAGCACATGGCAATGAATTCGGAGAGCTGCTGAGGGGAGTATTGAAGGCTGACTCCAGAGCAGTCCATGCATAGGAAGTGCTGCTTGAGCATGTCAATTGTCTGTTTGATAATGTTGCGGGTGGCTCTCATTATAGCGCTACTCGGCTTCTGTGGCAGGGTTCTAAAAGGGGGTAATGAGCCAAGTGACCAGGCCATATTCTTTGTCGCCAATCAGCCAGGATTGGCCTTGGGGCCAAAATCCAGCCTCCCGATAAGGTCTCTGGCCACCTGAAAGGAACCGCCACGTGGCAGTGTCAAATGGCCGCCAACTTGCGGCGGACTAGCCGACGCTTGCAAAATTCTCCTCAGGGTTTTTTTTAGTGGTGACTATATCGGCCCTGCTCCCCCCATTTCCGCCCCGCTGCTGACAAAGACTCCTAAGTGCATCATCAGAGCGCACACCGCCGATGTCCCTTCCCAGATGCAAAATTCAGCTAGAAAATTATTCCCGCTGCCGGTGCCCCCAACTGCTTTTTCTGTCAGTGCACTGTGTTTGAAATGGTGGTGCAGCCACCATTAAAGGGAGGACGCACTGCCGCAGCCGCCATCTTATTTTTTTGTGTTTGCCGACTGCTAGGTCAGCCCGACAATTATGCCCCTGGGTTTAGCCGGGCCACCAACAGGCAACCTGGCACCTACCAGGCTGCTGGCCCAGCTGAAAACCTCCCTGGAGGCACAGTGGACCTAACTAAACTAATTGCAGAGTTTGCAGCAGCCCTCCCCTTTAACTGAAAGGGAGACACGTGGTGACGTGCCAGTGCAATGACATTATCGACCCAACGCTGATGACTGACAGCGGGAGAGACGCCGTTCCCACCCCCACTTCCGCCCTGCTAATGATGTTCACTCCATCCCGCCCCCCACTTCTGCCCCCATTGTGACTGACTTCCTCCCCACTTGAAAAAAAATGTCAAAGAGTTGAATTTCGAAGGATGGACCACAGCATCCATCATGGCTGCCAAAACACAACAAAACTAGTCGGTTTGCACCACTTCCGGCCGGGATGAATTTTGGCCCCCTTGTCTTTGCCGCTGAAACATTCATGAGACACTGCTCTCACGCAAGATAAAAGTATCATGTGTTCTCCCTGGATAGCAGGAACTCATTATGAAGATGCGCTGCGTGTGGTTGCAGACCAGTTGTAGGTTCAGGGAGTTGTATCCCTTTCAATTCTGAAGACCTCTGCATTGTGTAATGGTGCTCGCAAGGCGACGTGTGTGCAGTCAATGACACCTTGAACCTTGGACAAGCCTGTAAATCGTCCAAACACTAGAGCCCTCTTATTCTGGCTGTCCCTGCTGATTGGGAACTTTCTGAAGTCCATTCTGCATGCGTACAGTGCCTTGTAACTTGGCGAGTGCAGCAATGTACAGCGTGCTGAGAGATGCTGCACATGTGCCCTGCTGCTGCCTGGAAAGAGCAGGAGGCATAGAAGGCCATCGCCACAGTCATTGTCACCTCAATGGGCATTGCAGTCCTGCTGGCACTGGTAGGCTGTATGTCATGTATCCTACATAGCTACTGTTGGTACTATCACAAGGTGTGCAACCAGAGGGCACAGCAGTGGGAGACTCGTAGGTTACTTGTACAGGTGTGCCTGACCTAGTATAAAAGGCAGGCCACCAGGTGTGATCCTCATTCTGGAGTTAACTAATAAAGGACTAAGGTCACTACAGTACAAGTACAACACACTGCCTCGTGGAATCATTACCAGAGCATCTAAAGATACCACAATTGGCGATGAAATTACGAACTTTCACGCAGAAATGGCTACCCTTGGACCGTTGCAGCAATTCGCCGATGGTGATGATTGGGACGCCTTTGTGGCGAGGCTACAACATTTCTTCACAGCAAACGACCTGGCAGGAGACGACCCGGCCACACTGGCTGATAAGTGCAGAGCTATCCTGCTAACCAGTTGTGGGCCCACCATCTATGGCCTCGTCAGGGACTTGCTGGCACCAGCGAAGACAAAGACCAAGTTTTACAAGGAGCTCGTAATCCTGATCCAGGAGCAACTCAAGCCCAAGGAGAGCATCCTCACAACCAGACACCGGTTCTAAACCCACCGATGTCCAGAAGGCCAGGAAATCGTGAAGCACGCCGCAGACCTCAGGAGGCTGGCGGCACCGTGCAAGTTCGGCACCCACCTCAACGAAGCGCTGCGGGATATTTTTGTAATTGGAATTGGCCATGAGGGCCTTCTTCACAAGCTACTGTCGGCGGATACCACAGTTACACTGCAGAAGGCCATTTCTGTGAGCCAGTCATTCATGACCTCGACCTGCGGCTCCAGGCAGATGTCTCAACCTCAGGACTGAAACCTGGCAGGTTCTATGCACAGAGTGGCGCCGTTTAGAGGCTGGACTGTAGAGCGCAAACCCTCTCAGGAAAGGAGAACAGGCCCCCAAGTCTGTTAACTCAGAGTCCACCGAAGGGGGGCTAATCTTGTAGCACCATGCTGGCGTTGCGGAGGGAATCATAGGGCTCACCAGTGCCATTTTAAAGACTATGTATGTAAAGGCTGCAGCACAAAGGACCACCTCCAGTGAATGTGTAAGAGAAATATGACTCACTGTGCCGATGAAGAGAACATAAGAACATAAGAACATAAGAATTAGGAACAGGAGTAGGCCATCTAGCCCCTTGAGCCTGCTCCGCCATTCAATAAGATCATGGCTGATCTGGCTGTGGACTCAGCTCCACTTAGTCGCCCTCTCCCCGTAACCCTTAATTCCCTTATTGGTTAAAAATCTATCTATCTGTGACTTGAATACATTCAATGAGCCAGCCTCAACTGCTTTCCTGGGCAGAGAATTCCACAGATTCACAACCCTCTGGGAGAAGAAATTCCTTCTCAACTCGGTTTTAAATTGGCTCCCCCGTATTTTGAAGCTGTGCCCCCTAGTTCTAGTCCCCCGACCAGTGGAAACAACCTCTCTGCCTCTATCTTGTCTATCCCTTTCATGATTTTAAATGTTTCTATAAGATCACCCCTCATCCTTCTGAACTCCAACGCGTAAAGACCCAGTCTACTCAATCTATCATCATAAGGTAACTCCCTCATCTCCGGAATCAGCCTCGTGAATCGTCTCTGTACGCCCTCCAAAGCTAGTATATCCTTCCCTAAGAAAGGAGACCAAAACTGCACGCAGTACTCCAGGTGCGGCCTCACCAATACCCTGTACAGTTGCAGCGGGACCTCCCTGCTTTTGTACTCCATCCCTCTCGCAATGAAGGCCAACATTCCATTTGCCTTCCTGATTACCTGCTGCACCGCAGCATGTTGTAATTTCTCCTCATTCAAATAATATTCCCTTTTACTTTTTTTTTCCAAGGTGGATGACCTCACATTTTCCAACATTGTATTCCATCTGCCAAACCTTAGCCCATTCGCTTAACCTATCTAAATCTCTTTGCAGCCTCTCTGTGTCCTCGACACAACCCGCTTTTCCACTAATCTTTGTGTCATCTGCAAATTTTGTTCCACTACACTCTGTCCCCTCTTCCAGGTCATCTATGTATATTGTAAACAGTTGTGGTCCCAGCACCGATCCCTGTGGCACACCACTAACCACCAATTTCCAACCCGAAAAGGACCCACTTATCCCGACACTCTGCTTTCTGTTAGCTAGCCAATTCTCTATCCATGCTAATAAATTTCCTCTGACTCCGCGTACCTTTATCTTCTGCAGTAACATTGTGTGGCACCGCATCGAATGCCTTTTGGAAATCTAAATACACCACATCCATCGGTACACCTCTATCCACCATGCTCGTTATATTCTCAAAGAATTCCAGTAAATTAGTTAACATGATTTCTCCTTCATGAATCCATGTTGCGTCTGCTTGATTGCACTATTCCTATCTAGATGTCCTGCTATTTCTTCCTTAATGATAGCTTCAAGCATTTTCCCCACTACAGATGTTAAACTAACCGGCCTATAGTTACCTGCCTTTTGTCTGCCCCCTTTTTTAAACAGAGGCGTTACATTAGCTGCTTTCCAATCTGCTGGTACCTCCCCAGAGTCCAGAGAATTTTGATAGGTTATAACGAAAGCATCTGCTATAACTTCCGCCATCTCTTTTAATACCCTAGGATGCATTTCATCAGGACCAGGGGACTTGTCTACCTTGAGTCCCATTAGCCTGTCCAGCACTACCCCACTCGTGATAGTGATTATCTCAAGGTCCTCCCTTCCCACATTCCTGTGACCAGCAATTTTTGGCATGGTTTTTGTGTCTTCCACTGTGAAGACCGAAGCAAAATAATTGTTTAAGGTCGCAACCATTTCCACATTTCCCATTATTAAATCATCTTCTAAGGGACCAACATTTACTTTAGTCACTCTTTTCCGTTTTATATATCGATAAAAGCTTTTACTATCTGTTTTTATGTTTTGCGCAAGTTTACTTTTGTAATCTATCTTTCCTTTCTTTATTGCTTTCTTAGTCATTCTTTGCTGTCGTTTAAAATGTTCCCAATCTTCTAGTTTCCCACTACCCTTGGCCACCTTGTACGCATTGGTTTTTAATTTGATACTCTCCTTTATTCCCTTGGTTATCCACGGCTGGTTATCCCTTCTCTTACCGCCCTTCTTTTTCACTGGAATATATTTTTGTTGAGCACTATGAAAGAGCTCCTTAAAAATCCTCCACTGTTCCTCAATTGTGCCACCGTTTAGTCTCTGTTTCCAGTCTACTTTAGCCAACTCTGCCCTCATCCCACTGTAGTCCCCTTTGTTTAAGCACTACTTCCTCACCCTCAATCTGTATTAAAAATTCAACCATACTGTGATCACTCATTCCGAGAGGATCTTTTACTGGGAGATCATTTATTATTCCTGTCTCATTACACAGGACCAGATCTAAGATAGCTTGCTCCCTTGTAGGTTCTGTAACATACTGTTCTAAGAAACAATCCCATATGCATTCTATGAATTCCTCCTCAGGGCTACCCCGTGCGATTTGGTTTGACCAATCGATATGTAGGTTAAAATCCCCCATGATTACTGCCGTTCCTTTTTCACATGCCTCCATTATTCCCTTGATTATTGCCTGCCCCACCATGAAGTTATTAATTGGGGGCCTATAAACTACGCCCAACAGTGACTTTTTCCCCTTACTATCTCTAATCTCCACCCACAATGATTCAATATTTTGTTCATTAGAGCCAATATCGTCTCTCACAACTGCCCTGATATCATCCTTTATTAACAGAGCTACCCCACCTCCTTTCCCTTCTTGTCTATCTTTCCGAATTGTCAGATACCCCTGTATGTTTAATTCCCAGTCTTGGCAACCCTGCAACCACGTTTCTGTAATGGCCACCAAATCATACCCATTTGTAATGATTTGTGCCGTCAACTCATTTACTTTATTTTGAATGCTGCGTGCGTTTAGTTAGAGTGTTTTAATACTAGTTTTTAAACCATGATTTTTAGTTTGACCCCTCCTGCAGCCCCTTTATATTCATACATATTGTCCCTTCCTATCACCTTGTGGTTTACACTTACCCCAGTGCTACTCTGCTCCGTTGCCTCCTGCCTTTTGCATTCTTTCTTGGGGTCCTGTTCATCTGAGCTCTCACCCACTCTAACTAGCTCAGAGCCCTCTCCTGGGTTCCGAATACTCCTTGCATTGAGGCACCGAGCTTTCATGCTTGTCTTTTTATTACACTTTGACCCTTTAGAATTTTGCTGTACAGTGTCTGTAGATGGCCACGTATCCAGCATGGATTATGAATCGATAGGCAGGGAGGCAGCCCAGTCCCATGCGGAGGTACATAGCATGTTTACCTGCACCACCGAGTGTTCCCCGCTGAAGATGGAAGTCGAGATAGAGGGAGTTCCAGTCTTCATGGAAGTGGACACGGGGGCAAGCCAATCAGTGATGAAACAAGGAGCCTTTGAGAGGCTATGGGACAATCAGGCTTAATGACCCGATTTGGTCCCAGTTCAGGCAAAGCTGCGCACCTACACCGGTGAAATTATCAAGTCATTGGTAGTGCGAATGTAAAGGTACTCCATGATGGCATGGTGCACAAGTTACCTCTGTGTATTGTTGCAGGTAATGGACCAACGCTGCTTGGCAGAAGGTGGATGGAAAAGATCCATTGGAAGTGGGAAGACTTCACTCCTCCAGCGATTGAAGTCCCCTGTGCTCAGAGGCAAAGCAAGCCCTCACCTGAGAGTGGACCCGGCACCAGAGAGCAGACCAGCACAGCACCTGAGAGACAGACCGCTCAGCGCGACTGCGTGGAGATGATCCAGCTGAGATGACCCGAACGCACCTTCCAGGCTCCAGTGGCAGGACTCCGGAGAAAGAAAATCGGATCCAAAGGCGAATTCCCAACTTCGGAGGCAGAACCCGTGGAGAAGAGGATCACCGCAGTCGACATCATGGACGAAGGAAAGATGGCGCCCAAACCATGACGTGAGACGCTGAAGACAAAGATGACCGCGGCCAGACCATGGATGCAGCGCTGACGGAGCAACAGGTGGCACCAAACAGAGAAGCGGATTGGGATAAAGCAAGCAAGGCTATCTTAAAGGAGGCTTGCAACCCATTACAATTAAAGGGACAGTTCCATACACTCAAGCAATGTATTAAGAACTGTAAGTCAGAGACAAAATGTGTAACTGATCATGTAAAATGTGTAACTGATAATCTGAATTGTGTACATGCAACCGGCGAAGAAAAGTTACGCGATTATGTAAAAAGTGTAATTGATGATCTGAACTGTGCACATGTAACCAGCGAGGAAAAGTCGCGCGATCGCGATCGGACTCACGGAGTGTCCATCATAAGTAAGGAAAAGTTGTGCGAAGCAGGATTTCAACTGTACGCAGCCAATGCAGCGGGCAGACACCCATCGGGTGCACACAGGTCCAGCGAGCTACCCAATGCTGTAGCCTGTGTCCCCTGGACCAGAACCATGCACCATGAAGTGTGGCCACAAACAGCCAACTCCACGAGCTGCAGAGCAAGCGACCTCAGCAGGGTAACAGCACCGGTATCTATACCCTGCCCCTGGTCGGCTCCACCTCTCAGGCAACCGATGGCACGAACTGCCACGAGCCTGAAGGAGCAGACTGTACTAAGGCGCAGTCCCAAGACCCCACCACCACCAAGGCCATACCCCTAGCTGTAGGGTCACCCGCCACTGTTCCCCCAAAGGAAACAGGCACCAGCCAGGATTCCAAACCAAACGACGCTCAGGCCACTGAGTCAGCAGTGCCCTGTGCACTGCTTGATGACAGCTCCTCAGGGAGCAGCAGCCACCCGGGGCACAAAGAAAGGACAGGGAGGTCACAGGCATTTGTGATTTGTCCCGATGCTAGGGACCACGGAAACAGCCCCAAGAGCAGACCACGCGTGCCAACCGGGTTCCCCCTGCTAGCACCGGGCACTGAGCCACCACCAGACAGCAGGGACACAACCCAGCAGCTCCGGAACTAGCTTGTCCCCACGCACTGTCATTGCATCGATAAAGCCTCTAAGGCACCTGTTGCACCACGGAACCACACAAACTAAAATGCAAAACCCACTTACCGGAACTTGAATGTACATGAATGCCAGGAGCCCCCGCCATAATCGATGTGGGAGTGGGGGAGAATGGAGTGGTCAGGGACACACACACACATAAACAGCAACCACCAGCACGCTACTGCACCAACTACTTACCTAAGCTTGAAGTGATCCGTCTAGAGTCAACCAAATAGAGCCCACTTAGAGCTAAGCCCAGAGCACAGTCAATGCAGAGGCGATTTGCACTAAGGGCTCAGGGAGGAGTGATGTCATGTATCCTACATGGCTACTGTTGGTACTATGACAAGGTGTGCCACCAGAGGGCACAGCAGTGGGAGACTCATAAGTTACCTGTACAGGTTTGCCTGGCCTAGTATAAAAGGGAGACCACCAGGTGTGATCCTCACTCTGGAGTTAACTAATAAAGGACTAAGGGCACTACCGTTCCAGTAAAACACACTGCCTCATGGAGTCATTATTAGAGCATCTAAGAATACCACACTATAGGTCTGCCTGTAGGAGCTGGCATATCTCTGCCAGCACTTATTTTCTGACGCGCAGCTTTCTAACGCACCGTGCATAAGAGATGTGGAGGTATGAGCGATGTTCCCTTTAAACCCACGGGGGGCAAGGCTTCTTCCCCATACGTCTGCGACCTCTTTACATCCGTGGCCTAACATGGCCAAGAACCCTTCTTCCAGCTTAAAGCCGCCTGCCAAAAGCAACCGGCGTTAAGATCAAAAGATCCATCCGAGACACTAGCGCAGCCTTGCACGATGATTGACATCATAATCACACTGAAAACAGAGGGTAGGGCGGTAAGTTGTTGTGCCGGCGCAAACCAATAGCCGAATCTTCCAGCCGGGCACTACATCTTGGACGCCTGGCATCGTGCCCAGAAATAGCATTTAAAGCCCCATCGGGACACTAAATGCTAAATAGCCAAAAATCCAGCCCCATGTGCAGCTTGCAAATCAAAAGAAATTGGAAGATATACCTGCCATGGTTGAATACCTGACAGTGAGTGTGAGATGTGGGTGGTAGACTTGCAACAGTGGTAAGTGTGTGAGGGTGAGCTGAAGCTATGAATGTAAGGTCTAAGTTGTCTTTGGTAGGCATTGTTGGTAGGTGAGTGATGGAGGTGTTGCATTGAGCAGTGAGTGAAGTTAGTGGTGCAAATAGTGGGATATGGCATTTGAAGATATGGCATTCACCACAGAGGCTATCTGCTTCCATCGCATTTTAGGCATTTTCCTGGAGGGCCTTTAATCAGGATCTCTCTCCATAAGTTGACCTCCTGCACCAAGGCCTCCAGTTCTGCATCGGAGAACCTTGGCGTACACTCTCCCCTGCTGTGACACATTTTTTCCCTCCTTCCCTGACAGTTGAATGAACTGCTGCAGGCAGATTGCAACTCCCCTTTAAAAGGTGTAGACTGTCTTTAAGAACTGCAGGCTAGCTTTCATTGGTGCTAGTCTCACACAATTCTTCCCCCTGCAGTTCAGTCACTCAGCAGTGTGTTCAGTGCTGGGCTGAACTGAACACCACAATCAGGCTAATCAGCAAGCAGCACCAAGTTAGTATGCTGGCTGCATTCCTTTGAATGAGCACGGGCTAATCACACATCACGATCCCCGCACTAGTTTTCAGGGGCAAATGAATTTCTAGGCCAACGTGTTTGGCTCACTGAGCTTATTGTCAAATCGGTCATGTGTGCTTTTGTCCTACTTTTCAAGAAATTCTTCGACTGCAGCATCTGGTACGGACAACCAAAGCTGGGAAAAGGGTATTGCAAAAAGCAACAAAAGAAGAGCTCACAATTTCAGTGAGACTGACCAAACCTTCCTTGAGGATGCTGAGTTGAAGAGAGATGGACTGCTCAGTCTCTGGGACGAAGCTTTAAAAATATGTCTCCCATGCCATGTGAAGGGAAGTGGCATGGGCAATGAATCAACCCCAGAAATGCAGGCCAGTACTGTGAAAAATTTAATGACCTGATTGGGGTAGGCACTTGACACTCTCCCTTTTCTTCCTTGGGCATCCTGTCACATTACACTCTTTCTTGTGCACCATTACACTCTTCCCTCATTAAAATTAAGATTTTTACAGCTAGCCCTTCTCACTGCACACCAGCTAAGTGGGACACTAGTTGAGGATCTTACAGTATGTGGCACCATCCCCACTAACAATAATTGCTTACATGTAGAATTTTATAACCCCTTCCTCCTCTTTAATAGGATGATACCAGCCGATCTTTTACATCAGCTTTCCAATGCTACCTGGGAGCCAGACCTCAATTGCTAACCAAGATGTACGAGGAGCTTGTAACGCTGATCCAAGAACAACTCAAGCCCAAAGAGAGCATCCTCACAGCCAGATACCGGTTTTACACCCACCGACGGCCCAAAGGCCAGGAAATCGCGAAATATACTGCAGATCTCAGGAGGCTGGCGGCACCGTGTGATTTCAGCAACCACCTCAGCGAAGCGCTGTGGGATACCTTTGTCATTGGAATCGGCCATGAGGGCCTACTTCATAAGCTACTGTCTGCGGATACCACAGTCACACTGCAGAAGGCCATCTCCGTGAGCCAGGCATTCATGACCTCGACCTGCGGATCTAGTCAGATGACTCATCCTCAGGACTCAAACCCGGCAAGTGCTGTGCACAGAATGGCGCCTTTTAGAGGCTGGATTTTAGAACGTGAAAATTCTCAGGGAAGAGAGAACAGGCCCCCGAGTCCCTTAACTCTGAGTCCACCGAGGGGGGCTAACAAAGTAGCTCCATGCTGGTGTTGCGGAGGGAATCACAGGGCTCACCAGTGCCGCTTAAAGACTATGTGTGTAAAGGGCCATCTCCAGCGAATGTGTAAAATAAATATGACACACTGTGTTGATGAAGATTCTGCAGATGGCCATGAATCCAGCACGGATTATGAAATTGTTGTGTATGGAGAAAGAGTCAGACTGAACACTGTGAGCTCAAAGTAAAGTGTGACCTTAGTCTTTTATTACAGGTCTCCAGAGTGCCTCTCCAACCTGTGAAGCCTTCTTAAATACCTGTGCTCCCACGGGATTATGGGATCCCTTGGGACTCCGGGGAATGAGCCCTCTGGTGGCTGTACAGAGCAAATACAAGTCAACATATATAACAACGTTCCCCCCCCAAAGTCAATAGTGTAACTATTTACAATGTGAGTCAATCTGGGGCCCTTCTTGCCCTGGTTGATCATCTCAGTGTGAAAGCTGGTGTTGTAGAATCATTTGTTGGGCCCTCGCTGGGCTGCTGTACAGCTGGCCTTGCTGGGCTGCCTGGTGTGTTGGGCCCTGCAGAGCTGCTGTGGATGATGCGTTCTGCTTCGTGGTCAACCATGGTGTCGGTTGCCACAGGTGTGTGTGTTGGGGGATCAAAAAAGGTAGGGTCCAAGGAGGGTTGCTCAGAGTAGTCCGTGAATCTGAGTTTGATTTGGTCCAAGTGTTTCCAGTGAATGAGTCCATTTGAAAGTTTGACCCAAAACATCCTGCTCCGCTCTTTGGCCACGACAGTGCCGGGAAGGCACTTGGGACCTTGTCCATAATTTAATACAAATACAGAATCATTGACTTCAATCTCGCGTGACACATTTGCGCTATCATGGTATGACCTTGTTGAAGCCGTCTGCTCTCTAGCTGCTCATGTAGATCAGGGTGAACTAACGAGAGCCTTGTCTTAAGTGCTCTTTTCATGAGCAGTTCAGCAGGTGGGATCCCAGTGAGTGAGTGTGGTCTCGTGCGGTAGCTAAGCAGCACTCGGGATAGGCGAGTCTGCAGTGAGCCTTCAGTTACACTCTTCAAGCCTTGCTTGATGGTTTGCACTGCTCTCTCTGTCTGACCATTGGACGCTGATTTAAATGGGGCAGATGTGACATGTTTGATCCCGTTACGGGTCATGAATTCTTTGAACTCAGCACTGGTAAAACATGTCCCGTTGTTGCTCACCAGGACATCGGGTAAGCCGTGTGTGGCAAACATGGCCCGCAGGTTTTCAGTGGTGGCAGCGGACGTGCTAGACGAAATTATCTCACATTCAATCCACTTGGAGTACGCGTCTACAACCACAAGGAACATTTTACTCAAGAACGGGCCTGCATAGTCGACGTGTACCTAGACCACGGTTTGGAGGGCCAAGACCATAAACTTAGCGGCGCCTCCCTGGGTACATTGCTTAACTGCGAGCATGCATTACATCTGTGAACGCAGGACTCTAAGTCCGCATCGATACCGGGCTACCACACGTGGGATCAGGCGATCAGTTTCATCATTACGATGCCTGGGTGGGGACTGTGGTGGTCATTGATGAAGATGTCTCTGCCCTTCTTGGGGACCATTACTTCATTGCCCCACAGAAGGCAGTCTGCCTGCATAGACATTTTATCTTTGCGCCACTGGAACGGCTTTATCTCTTCCTGTATGTCCACTGGGACACTTGACCAGCTCCCGTGAAGCACACAGCTTTTGACTGGAGATAATAAAGGGTCCTGGCTTGTCCAGGTTTTGATCTGTCAGACAGTGACAGGTGATTGATCACTCTCAAATGCTTCCATAACCATGGCTAGATCTGCAGGCTGCGCCATTTCCACCCCCGTGGTGGGCAATGGCAGCCTACTGAGAGCATTGGCACAGTTTTCTGTGCCAGGCTTGTGGCAGATGGCGTAGTTGTATGCAGACAATGTGAGCGCCCATCTCTGGATGCGGGCCAATGCGTTGGTATTTATCCCTTTACTCAGAAAACAGGGATATAAGTGGCTTATGGTCAGTTTCCAATTCGAATTTTAGCCCAAACAGGTATTGATGCATTTTCTTTACCGCATAGACACACGCTTACGCTTCTTTTTCAAAGATGCTGTAGGCTCTCTCGGCCTTAGACAGACTCCTCGATGCATAAGCAACCGGTTGCAGTTTCAGAGAGTTGTTAACCTATGGAATTCCCTACCGCAGAGAATTGTTGATGCCAGTTCATTGAATATATTCAAGAGGGAGTTAGATATGGCCCTTGCGGCTAAAGGGATCAAGGGGTATGGAGAGAAAGCAGGAACGGAGTACTGAAGGAATGATCAGCCATGATATTATTGAATGGTGGTGCAGGCTCGAAGGGCCGGATGGCCTGCTCCTGCAGCTTTTTTCTATGTTTCTATGTTTCTATGTTTCCAGAAATCATTAGCTGGTTGCAATACACACCCGACGCCATATGACAACGCATCACATGCTAGTACCAAACGCTTACGTGGATCATACAACACAAGCAATTTGTTTGAGCATAAAAATGTTCTCGCTTTTACAAAGGCATTTTCTTGGCTTTTGCCCCAAACCCATTCACTCCCTTTTCATAGTAAGACATGTAGTGGTTCTAGCAGGGTGCTGAGACCCGGTAAGAAGTTACCAAAGTAGTTCAAGAGTCCCAGAAACGACCGCAGCTCCATCACATTCTGTGGCATTGGTGCGTTCTCGATTGCCTCCGTCTTCGCATTAGTGGGCCTGATGCCGTCCACCGCAATCCTCCTTCCCAGGAACTCCATTTCAGGTGCCAGGAAAACACACTTTGCGTGTTTTAACCTGAGCCCCACGCGGTTGAATCGACTAAGAATCTCCTCCAGGTTCTGCAGATGCTCGACTGTGTTCCGACCTGTGACCAAGATGTCGTCCTGGAAGACCATGGTGTGCGGGACTGACTTCAGTAAACCTTCCATGTTTCTCTGGAATTTCGCCGCCGCTGATCGGATTCCAAACGGGCACCTGTTATCAACAAAAAGACCTTTGTTTGTGTTGATGCAGGTGAGGGCCTTCGATGATTCATCCAGTTCCTGCGTCATGAAGGCTGAAGTCAGATCCAGCTTTGTGAACGTCTTTCCTCCCGCCAGCGTTGCAAAGAAGTCGTCGGCTTTTGGTAGTGGGTATTGGTCCTGCAGGGAGAAACGATTGATAGTTACTTTGTAATCGCCACAGATTCTGACGGTGCCATCTCCCTTGAGGACTGGGACACTAGGACTGGCCCACTCGCTGAACTCGATCAGTGAAATGATGCCCTCTCATTGCAGCCAGTCTAGCTCGATCTCTACCCTTTCTCTCATCATGTACAGTATTGCTCTCGCCTTGTGATGGATGGGTCGCGCCCCCGGAATTAGGTGGATCTGCACTTCTGCTCTTTGGAATTTCCCGATGCCTGGTTCGAACAGCGAAGGAAATTTGTTTAAGACCTGGGGCACACGAAGTGTCGTCAGCGGGTGATAGCTCTTGGACGTCGTCCTAGTTCCAGCGTATCTTTTCCAGCCAGCTCCTGCTGAGCAGCATGGGACCATCGCCCGGTACCATCCAGAGTGGTAGTTTGTGCACTGCTCCATCTTTACGGTAGCACTGCCGATTACAGGAATCAGTTCTTTAGTGTAAGTTCTTAGTCTCATGCGAACTGGAGTTAAGACTGGCCTTTGAGGCCTTGTTGCACCACAATCTTTCGAAAGTCTTTTTGCCCATGATGGACTGGCTCACGCCCGTGTCCAGCTCCATTGACACCGGGAGTCTATTTAGTTCAACATTCAGCATTATCGGGGGACAATTCATGGTGAATGTGTGCACCCCATGTACCTCTGCCTCCTCTATCTGAGGCTCTGGTTCATAGTGATCATCCGTGTCTGTCCTCTTCTGCAACGTGGTGGTTTTCATGTTTAACAGGCTTAGTAGCTTGCCTGCACACTCGTTGGAAGTGTCCCATTGTTCCACAGCCCTTGCAAACGTACCCTTTGAATCAACATGAATGGAAACGATGATCACCCCCACAGCGCCAACAAGGTGTTAATGGCCTTGCATTCATCACCCTTGATGGTGGACTCTGAGACATCTGCGGACGTGTAGCTACATGTATGTGTGACCTGCCCTGTACGTTACGCTTCGAAAACAACATCATTTTGTTCACAGTAATTGTAGCAGTACATGTGTGCTGAGAGATTTGCTTTGTATTATCACTGGTGACAATGAACGCCTGGGCTATCGCTGTGGCCTTACTCAAGGTTGGGGTCTCTACAGTCAAAAGCTTGTGAAGTATGGTTTCATGGCCAATGCCAAGTACGAAAAAATCTCTGAGCATGTGCTCCAAATGTTCTTCAAATTCGCAATGTCCTGCAAGGCGTCTCAGCTCGGGCACATAACTCGCCACTTCCTGGCCTTCTGACCTTTTGTAGGTGTAGAACCGATACCTCGCCATCAGAACGCTTTCCTTCGGGTTCAAATGCTCTCTGACCAGTGCGCACAAATTGTCGTATGATTTCTCCGTGGGTTTCGCTGGACTGAGCAGGTTCTTCATGAGGCCATACGTTGGTGCCCCACAGACGGTGAGGAGGATCGCTCTACGTTTGGCAGAGCTCTCTTCCCCATCTAGCTTGTTGCCACGAAGTATTGGTCGAGTCGCTCCACAAATGTTTCCCAATCATCTCCCTACGAGAATTTTTCCAGGATGCCCACTGTTCTCTGCATCTTTGGGTTCGCTATCTGTATCTCGTCGCCAGCTGTTGTGTATGGAGAAAGAATCAGACTGAACACTGTGAGCTCAAAGTAAAGTGTGACCTTGGTCTTTTGTTGCAGGTCTCCAGAGTGCCTCTCCTGTGAAGCCTTCTTGAATACCTGTGCTCCCAAGGGATTATGAACCCTCTGGTGGCTGTACAGAGTAAATACAAGTCCACATATATAATGGAAACGATAGTTGGAGAGGCAGCTCAGCCCCACGATAAGGTATGTAGCATGTTTACCTGCACCACCGAGCTGTTCCCATTGAGGATGGAAGTCGAGATAAATGGTGTTCCAGTCTTCATGGAAGTGGACACGGGGGCGAGCCAATCAATAATGAATCAAGAAGCCTTTGAGAGGCTATGGGACAATCAAGCTGAACGACCCAAGTTGGTCCTGCTTCAGGCAAAGCTGCGCACCTACACCGATGAACTTATCCCAGTTGTTGGTAGTGCGGATGTAAAGGTACTCCATGATGGTGTGGTGCACAGGTTACCCCTGTGGATTGTTGCAGGTGTTGGACCAACTCTACTCCGAAGAATGTGGATGGAAAAGATCCACTGGAGCTGGCAAGATTTCATCCCTCCAGCGATCGACACCCCCCGCGCTCAGAGGCAAAGCAAGCCCTCACGTGAGAGCAGACCAGCACAGCACCCGAGGCACAGACCGCTCCGCACTACTTCGTGAAGATGATCCAGCTGAGACCATCTGACCGCTCCTTCCTGGCTCTAGTGGCAGGACTCCGGAGGAAGAATATCGGATCCAAAGGCGACTTCCCAGCTTCGGTGGCAAAACCTGGGGAGAAGAAGATCACCGCAGTCGACATCGTGGATGGTGGAAAGATAGTGCCCAAACCACGAGGTGAGGCGCTGAAGAAAAAGATGGCGATAGCCAGACCACGAGGTGCAGCGCTGATGGAGCAACACGTGGCACCAAATGGAGAAGAGGATTGGGGTAAAGATAGCAAGGCTCTCTTAAAGGAGGCCTGCTACTCACCACACTTAAAGGGACAGTTCCACACTCTCAATCAATGTAAGAGCAACTGTGAGTTAGATGTAAAATGTGCAATTGATGATCAGAGTTGTGTATATGCAATAAGCAAAGAAAAGTCACGCAATCGCGATCGGAGCAACAGGTTATTTATTATGAGTAATGAAACGTTGTGCGATGTAGGATTTCAACTGCATACAGTCAATGCAGTGGGCAGACACCCATCGGGAGCACACAGGTCCAGCGAGCTACCCAATGTAGTAGCATGCGTCCCTGGGACCAGAGTTATGCACCATGGAGTGTGGCCACAAGTATCCAACACATACAAGCCGCAGTGTAAGCGATCTCAGGAGGGCAATGGCACCGGTATCGACACCCTGTTCCTGATCGGCTCCACCTCTCAGGCACCCAATGCCACCAACCGCCATGAGCCTGAAAGAGCAAACCGTGCTAAGGTGCAGCCTCCAGACCCTATTGCCACCAAGGCTACACCCGGGAACGAAGGGTCACCCGCAACGGTTCTCCCAAATGGGACTGGGACGAGCCAGGATCCCAAACCAAATAACGCCCAGGCAAGCGAGTCAGCAGTTCCCTGTGCACTGCCAGACGACTGCTCCTCAGGGAGCAGCAGCGACCCGGGGCGCAAGGAAAGGACAGGGAGGTCACAGGCATCTGTGAACCTGCCCGACGCTTGAAGCAACGGCAAAGGCCCTGAGATCAGGCAACTTGAACCAACCGGGTTCCCACTGCCAGCACTGGGCACCGCGCCGCCACCAGACTACCTGGACACCATCCAGCAGTTCTGGTACTAGTTTGTCCTCACACACCAGTACCGATTCCAAGTATATATCAAGTATGCACCCGACCTGTCAAATGTACTTGCCTCACAACTGTACCACAAATGTAATGATGTAAATGCAAATTTTTTTTTCTGGACTTGAATGAATATGAATGTAATGAGCCAGCAGCATAATCTATATGTGTGTGTGTGGGGGAGGGAGTGGGCGGGGAAAGAATGGAGTGGTCATAGACGCACAAACAGAAACCACCAGCACCTCCACTGCCAATGAAACACCACCTACTCACCCAAGATGGAAACGACCCTCCAAGGGTCAACCAGATAGAGCTAAGCCCAGAGCACAGTTAATGCTAAGGCAATTTGCACTAAAGGCTTGGGGAAGAGTGATGTCATGTATCCTACATGGTTACTGCTTGTACTATTACAAGGTGTGCCACCAGGGGACACCTCAGTAGGAGGCTTGTAGGTTACTTGTACAGGTGTGCCAGGCCTAGTATAAAAGGCAGGCCACCAGGTGTGATCCTCACTCTGGAGTTATCAATAAAGTACTAAGGTCACTACAGTTCAAGTACAACACATTGCCTCGTGGAGTCATTATCAGCGCATCTAAAGACATAACACATGCGGACATACACAGTCACTATGGCGTCATGGTGAAGTAGTATATGTTTACAAACTTCCACCCTTCTCTATTTCCTTAATCCCCAGGAGGTTATGTTCACTCATTCCTAGCATTCCTTTCCCACAGATCTATCATAGCAATAATGGGCAGGTAGTAAGGAGGATGATGAGGATGATGAGGATGAAGAGGAAGAAAAGGAGGAGGAGAAGAAGCAGGATAGAAGGAATGCCTTCCTCGTAGATTATGAGTAAAATGACGTTGAGGAGGCTGATGAAGAAGAGGAATAGGATGGGAAGTTCAAGTCCACCCATGAGTCCCTGGACCAAGATCCTGCCCTGTGCCCCTCTGTCCCAATCACGTCAATCTCACACTCTGTATCATTTGTTTTTTTCACACCCATGCATCGACTCAGAACTTACCCTTGAGGGGGAAATAGTGTTAAGAGGATGTGAAACTGGAGAATTCACAGCGCATGAGCAGAGTAGGAAATGTGTGAAAAGGTCAAAGAGAAGACTGCCTTCCACTTCTGAGCTCCAGGTTCCAGTACTCATGGGCATTCTCCTGCAAAAAAGTATGTTTGAGGAACATCATGATCATGTCACTCTCTTAAGATATGCAGCAACTAACAAATGTGATGCCAGATACGAGAAGCTAGGGATCTGTTGATGCTTCCTCCTCCTCAAAATCCAGTTCTGCTGGTGGTAAGGGAAAGATTAGACAGTACCCTTGTCTTTAGACTCTGGGAGATGGGATGCGAACTGTTGTGTCTCAGAGCTTTTAAAATCTGATCGTTGCCATTAGAATCGCCATCCCACTGTTCAGTGGAGACACAGTTTCAGGGTCAGTAAAATATCAGTGCCTGGAGGTGACCTGCTTAAGGCTCCCATCTCTCAAGAGAATAACACATGACTGACTTCTGACCTTCCATCTCAGAACACCAAGTCAGTGGGGCATACCAGTCTATACAGGCAAAAGATCCAGATTTGATGTCAGCATTGGCTCCTTGCCAGGAGCAAACTTCCATAAGAGGGGGATTACTCAGTTCCTTAAACCTTTTGTAGCACAGTAGCAGTCAACCACCTCGCACAATATGGACCTTTGGTTTGCACCTAATAGAAGCATTGGAATAAGAAAAACAAAGGCATGTGAAGCCACCTATGAAAAGCAGTGTTTGCAAAAAGTACGATTGCTTCTGTTCACTTTGTAGTTTGTTGCTTTGAAAGATAATGAAGGATAAATTTATGAGTGACCTGTTTAGGGCGCTAACTTGTAAAAGTAGAAAAAATTAGCACCAGATGCTGATCTTTTTCTACCTTAAAAAAAATTTGGGGCTAGCACTCCAGGAAGGGAGTGCAGCGCTAAATCAGGCACTCCACTTCCTTCCTGGAGCGCAATCAGCAGCAGGCGGGGCGGTAAATGGAGCTGCCACGTTGAAAGGCTCCTTCCCTCCCTTAAAGGGAAGGGCCATCGCTGCAGACTCTGCAAAAAAAAACTTACCTTCTCCTCGACGGCGACTGCGATCCCACCGAATCAGCCCAGTGCACTGATGCATTGTGTCGGGCTGATCGATCGTGGCAAAGACTGGCCAAAAACCTGCAAGAAAGAAGGTCCATTTTTTCAGCCTTTTATCGTCGCCCCCGAAGTGCCTGGCCTCGCGATGGATGACTCCTGCAGCTGCCGATGTTTTCCCCTGGCGATGCTGCAGGGGGAGTGTTATGTATGTAAACCTGTAAATACCATCTAACCACCAGAGGGCTTATCCCCTGGATTCCCAAGGGATCCCACAATCCCTTGGGAGCACTGTATATAAGGAGGCCTCACAGGCTGGAGTGGCACCTTGAGATCTGTAATAAAGGACTACGGTCACACATTAATTTGAGCTTGCAGTATCTAGTCTGACTCTTTATTCAAGACATAACAGGGAGAACGCAAAGTTAGTTCTGGGGCACTAATGAGGCAATGCACACGGCGATGACATCACGATCTCCGGGCAAAGGAGATTGGTGCGCCACGCCATACCGCTGCCGCAAATATCCCGCCGAATATTATCGCCGTGCTCAGTCAGAACCTGGTTAGCGCCCCCATTAACGCCTCCCCGCCATCCCCACCCCGCCCCCCGTGGAGGCGATAACGGGAGGCACCAAGGAGGCCAATTTCTAGACCAATGTTGTGCTTTGTAATTCATGAAAATTAGAATCATGCAATCAGGCGATTATTATTGACATGATAATAGAGGGGCAAAGAATTCAGATATGTTGTGATATTCCCAGATGTGTGCTGATGAGCCCTTTAATTAAAGATAAGGGAGAAAGCATTAAGGCAGTGGTGATAAAGATAGAATATGATAAATGGGAAAAGAAAAATTTAGTGCACAATTGTGCTCTAATGCCCCTTTCAGGAGTCACATGGAATCCTTTGAATGACAGTCAAACTCCCACAGCGCTGTTAGGAAGGGAGTCCCGGATTTTGACACAGGGAAGAGCGATATATTTCCAAGTCAGGATGGTGTGTAACTTGGAGGGGTACTTGCCGGTGATGGTGTTCCCATGCGTCGACTGTCTTCTTGATGGTAGAGGTCATGAGTTTGGGGGGTGCTATCAAAAAAGCCTTGGTGAGTTGCTGCAGTGCATCTTGTGGATAGTAAAGGTGCACCGGTGGTAGAGGGAGTGAATATTTAAGGTGGTTGATGGGATGCCGATCAATCAGTCTGTTTTGTCGTGAATGGTGCAATGTTTCTTGAGTGTTGTTGGAGCTGCACTCATCCAGGCTTGCTCTTGTAGCCGCAGTATTTAAGTGGGTGGTCCAGTTAAGTATCTGATCAATGGTAACCCCCAGGATGTTGATGGTGGGTGATTTGTTGATGGTAACGCTGTTGAATTTCAAGGGGAGGTGTTTGGACTTATTCTTTTTGAAGATGGTCATTGCCTGGCACTTATGTGGCACGAATGTTACTTGCCACTTATCAGCCCAAGCCTGAATGTCGTCTAGGTCTTGCTGCATGCGGGCATGGACTGCTTCATTATCTGAGGAATTGCGAATGTAACTGAACACTGTGCGATCATCAACGAACATCCCCACTTCTGACCTTATGATGGAAGGAAGGTTATTGATGAAGCAGCTGATGATGGTTGGGCCTAGGACACTGCCCTGAGGAACTCCTGCAGCGATATCTTGGGGCTGAGATGATTGACCTCCAACAACCACAACCATCTTCTTTTGTGTTAGGTATGAGTCCAGCCAATGGAGAGTTTTCCCCCTGATTCCAATTGACTTCATTTTTGCTAGAGCTCCTTAATTCCACACTCGATCAAATGCTGCCTTGATGTCGAGGGAAGTCATTCTCACCTCAATTCTGCAATTCAGCTTGTTTGTCCATGTTTGGACCACGGTCTGGAGCTGAGTGGTCCTGGCAGAACTCAAACTGAGAAATGTTATTAATGAGTAAATGCCGCTTGATAGCACTTTCGATGATACCTTCCATCACTTTGCTGATGATTTGGAGTGATTGGGTGATAACTGGCCGGATTGCATTTGTCCTGATTTTTGCGGAAAGGACGCACCTGGGCAGTTTTCCACAGTGTCCGGTAGATGCCAGTGCTGTAGTTGTACTGGAACAGCTTGAAAAGAGGAGCAACTAGTTCTGGAGCGTACGTCTTCAGCACGACAGCTGGGATATTGTCGGGGCCCATAGCCTTTGCTCTATCCAGTGCGCTCAGTCATTTCTTGATATCACATGGTGTCAATCAAATTGGCTGAAGACTGGCTTCAGGAGGAGGCTGATGTGAATAATCCACTCAGTCCTTTTAGCTAAAGATGGTTGCAAATGCTTCATTCAGCCTTGTCTTTTGCACTCTTGTGCTGGGCTCTGCCATCATTGAGGATGGTGATATTCATGGAGCCTCTTCCTCCTATTAGTTGTCAGTGCTTCTTCCAAGTGGTTTTCAACATGGAGACAAAGGCTATGGGCTCCAACAACATCCCGGCTATCGTACTGAAGACTTGTGCTCCAGGAAAAATAGAAAAGCAGAGCATTTAATAAATGGTGAGAGATTGGGAAATGTTGGTGCTCAGATGGACCTGGGTGTCCTTCTACACAAATCACTGCAAGTTAACATGCAGATAAAGCAAGCAATTAAGAAAGCATATGGTATGTTGTCCTTTATTACAAGAGAATTTGAATATAAGAGTAAAGATGTCTTACTGCAATTATATCGGGCCCTGGTGAGACCCCACCTGGAGTACTGTGCACAGTTTTGGTCTCCTTACCTAAGGAAGGATATACTTGCCATTGAGGGAGTGCAACAAAGGTTCATCAAACTGATTCCTAGGATGGGAGGATTGTCCTATGAGAAGATTCACTAGACCAAGTCTATATTCTCTAGAGTTTAGAAGAATGAGAGATGGTCTCATTGAAACATACACAATTCTTACAGGGCTTGACAGGGTAGATGCAGGGAGGATGTTTTCTCTGGCTGAGGGGTCTAGAACCAAGGGTCACAGTCTCAGAATAAGGGGTCGGCCATTTAGGACTGAGATGAGGAGAAACTTCTTCACTCAGAGGGTAGTGATTCTCTGGAATTCTCTACCCCAGAGGTCTGTGGAGGCTCAGTCTTTGATTATACTCAAGATGGAGATCAATAGATTTTCTGATATTAAGGGAATCAAGGGATATGGGGATAGTGCAGGAAAATGGAGGTAGATCAACCATGATCTCATTGAATGTCGGAGTAGGCTCGAGGGAACAAATAACCTACCCTTGCTCCTAATTCTTATGTTCTAATGTTCTTATGGAGGAGTACTGATTCATCAGCTGAGAAAGAGGGGTAGTTTGTAATCAACAGGAGGTTTATTCGCCAATGCTTGACCTGAAGCCATGAGACTTCATTGAGTCTGGGGTCAGTATTGAGGACTCCCAGGGCCAAACCATCCTGACTACATACCACTGTGGGTCTGTCCTGCAGGTTCGACAGGACATATCTGTAATACGGAGCTCCCCCTAGTGGACTACTGCTCCACCTAGTGGACTACTGTGGTAATATAACAAATTATGTAAATAATAAAAGGATCATGTGACAAGGTCACATGGCAAGCTCCTGTAGAGCCAACTTGTAATCTGTGTGTGTTGTGATGTCGTAAAAAATATATCACGTTGACAAAAGAGGATAGGATTTTTGGATTACCTAGCTAAATTTTTGTTGATAGATGATTCCTGCCAACCAACAGAGAGACTTTGAGCGGTTCTTTGATTTTCAAAACAGTTAAAATCCAAGGAAAATTTCAAGCACACTGTTGACATTGGCAGAGTTCAGATGGCCACGCCTATGGGAACAATAGGGCATTTGGGTGAGTTCCATCTTGACCGAGAGACTTTTGGAGCATACATGGAGTGGCTAGAAATGTTTTACACTGCAAATAGTATTGTTGTAGTCCCCGATGATGAAAACCATAACCGGGTGGTGTTTGAAGGAAAATGGGCTATTTTCTTGACTGAAGCAGCCCCGAGCTGTATGAAACTCTAAAAATGTGTTTGTTCCCCAGAAGCCCAAGGACCGCCACTGACGGAGATGCTAACCAAGTTAGAACAGCACTCCAGTCCTGAGACCCTGGAAATTGCTGAAAGATATCGTTTCGGAATATAAAATCAATTAACTAATGAGAGTATCAGTGAGTACATTGTAGCTTTAAAAAAGCTATCCATTCAGTGTCATTTCGGAAACTTTCATGACCGAGCGAGGTGTCCACTTTGTTTGTGGGATGAAAAATTAAGCAATCAGAAGGAAGTTGTTGGCAACCCATAACTTGACTTTTGATTTGGCTTGTCAGACAACTAAGTCGATAGATATGGCCGACCAATACTCCCGAGAATTTCGCACCATTTCCAGTCATCAGACAACCAAGGTGAATCGCCTGCAGGTTAAAAGTAAAAGGTAGTTGGGCCCCAAGGCCTCAGCAACAGGCCAAAGTAACATCACATTGAAGTCGTGCAATCGGTGCCTGGGACAACACATTGCTCCAAGCTGTCCATATATGAAAGCAGAGTGTTTCTTCTGCAAAAAAACAGGGCATCTTGCAAAGGCATGCCGACTGAAGAATAAACCAACTTTCAATGCAATAAATAGAATTTGCCAGAAACTACATAGCATTAAAGAGAAGCAACAGGACGAGGAGGTTCTGGAGATACACATCATCAGGAGCACAATTGTATCTAACAACAATTCACAATGTATCGTCATCCAAGTTGATATTCCAGGAACCAGGATATCCATGGAAATCGAAACTGGTGCATCCTTGAGCATAGTACCGGAATCGTTACATCTCGACAAGTTGAGTGATTTTCAACTGGAAAAGTTGAAGACAGAGCTGCAAGGCTACTGAGGAGAGTAAATCCTTGTGGTGGGACGTATCATGTACTGGTGAAATGCAAGGATCAGTTTCAGAGCTTGCCTAACTTAATAGTTCCAGGAGACATGCCTGCCTTAATAGGTAGAAATTAGTTGGGATCACTGAAGCTGGGTTAGAATGAGATTTTTCGTGTTGAAATGAGATTTGCATCGAAGGATGATCAAGTAGTATCCAAAGGTGTTCCGTGAAACAGGCAGTCCAATCCAAGGTTTCAAGGTGAGGGACGGTAGACCAGTTTACTGCATGCCACGTCCCCTACCATACGCACTCAAGGAGAAAGTTGAGCAAGAACTCAAAAGCCTAGAAACTGAGAATATTATCTCTAAGATAGATCAATTGGGCTACACCCATTATTGTTGTTGTACCTAAGTCAGATGGGAAGGTAAGGTTTTGTGGTGATTATAAATTAACCGTAAACCACGTTCTAGAGGGGAATCTACCCAATACATTGCCAAATGCGGAAGATTTGTTCACTACGCTGACAAGTGGTCAGATCTTAAATTTAGATCTGACAAATGCTTATATACAACTTGAGCTTGATGAATAGTCCAAGTCACGCTTGACTCCAAATACTCATCTAGGTCTATATCAAGTTAATAGGCTACCATTTGGAGTATCTTCCACCCCCGCCATATTCCAAGGGGTGATGAACCAGATTTTGCAAGGCATCGAAGGGGTAATATGTTATTTAGATGACATACTATTTTCAGCACCAAACAGGAAAATTCATAATAATGTATAAAATGATTTGCTCAAATGGCTAGATAAGCACAGAGTATGAGTGACTGCTCACAAGTGTGAGTTATTTCAAAACTCAGTGGAGTACTTAGGGTACAGAGCAGACAAATATGGTTTACATCCAACCAAGGGAAAGCTGGATACAATCAGAAATGCACCCACTTCCAAGAATGTCACTGAACTTCGATCATTTTTGGGTCTTTTGACCTATTATGGGAAGTTCCTACCAAATTTGGTGAGAATGTTACATCCACTGAATGGACTGTTGAAAAAAACAGGTTCATTGGAAGTAGTCAGAAAAAGCGATTCCAGGAGTGTAAAAGCGAGTTGGTAGAGAGTACCATGTTAGTTCACTATGACGTATCTGAGGAGATCACGTTAGCATGTGACGCCTCTCCATAGGAAATTGGGGCAGTGATCTCGCAAGTACTACATAATGGGGAGGAGAGACCAATTGCTTTTTCTTTATGTACTTTCAATGCCAGTGAGCGTAATTATGCACAGATCGAAAAAGAAGCTTTGGCTTTGATTTTTGGGGTCAAGAAGTTCCACAAATTCTTGTATGGTCATACGTTTACTGACCTTAAGCCCCTGACAGCAATCATCCATCCAAATCCCCAACTCCAACCGTAGCTGCAGCGCAAATGCAGAGATGAGATTTGATCTTGTCAGCATATACATATGGCATTGAGTACAGATGATCAGTTGATTACAGTAATGTCCAGGTTGCCATCCCCACCACAAGTTACACCCAATAGAGAAGAAGTGTTCTATTTTTCATACGTTGATGAACTGCCAATCACAGCTGAAGAGATTGGTAGAGCAACCAAAGGTGACCCAGTTATGTCAAAGGTGTAATACTATATTGCAAATGGCTGGCCAAACCAGAGAAAGATATTCATCCATACTTCATTCATAGGAATGAATTATCAGTGGATAAAAATTGTATCAAGTGGGGTGCAAGAGTAGTTATCCCAAATAAGTTCAGTTCTAAATTGTTAGGAGATCTTCCTGACCAGTACCTGGGAATGTGCTTGACCAAGCATTTTGCATACAGTTATTTATGGTGGCCAGATCTAGATAAAGACATAGGGCAGGATTTTAGGCTTTTCTGTTTTCAGGGCAAAAACGGAGGTGGGGGCGGGAAAGTTACCAGCTGGGACTAGTTTGCGCTTTAGTATGTAATTTTGGGCTTCTGGGCTCTGTGTCAGGGAGTGCAGTGCTAAGGGAGGCATTGTTCACTTTTCATGGCACAAGGATGGGAAATTCATGGACAAAAGATCCGGTCTGAGTGCACTCTGAGAGCGGCTTGGGGTGGGGAGGTGGGGGAAGGGAGGGCAGGGGAGAAAAACCTTATCAAAACATAAAAATATTGCCCTCGACACCACAACACGAATCACTAAAAATTTAAAAGAACAAACACTCGTATTTACATTTGTAGTGTAAGTGGCTTTGCATCTGGTGGTTTTGAATCACCCCTCTTACAATAGTTCTAGACACCGGAATTATAGTCTTGAATAGTAATATACAGTCAAAGGCAAATCTTTTCGGTCTCCACTGTCACAATGCTTTTATTCAAGTTAAAGCATACCTGCACCCAGTAAAAACACATGCTGGTAGTGTAATACAAAGAAACACAGTACAACACACAGTCTGGCCCATCTAAACAGACCCCTAATGCAAAGTACCCATGTCTAAAACACCCCTGCTCGGATTCAAAATTGCACCACTGAATTCTGTCCAACAGAATGTACGTGCGCTTATGATCCTTGCAAAAACCTCCCCACTAAAACCCCTAAGGCTTGGTTGGGACACACGACATCCTTTCACACTCTGCGGTGGTCTTAAAGATGCGGGGACTGGGATAAAAGCTCACCAATTACCCCTCTGGCTTACTCGCTGCTTCTCCCACTGAGGTGTATCTTCTGGGTCTTCAAGTCCAGTCTCAAGGTCAGCCTCCCAGTCGAAGTAGCAAAGCTCTCTGGTGTTTCTTCTCTCCATCCCAGATGGCGTGCTCAGCCCTTGTGCATTGCAAGCAGGCGTAGAAGAGGGGAGAGAGAGAGCGATGGCAGCCAACACTGCCTCTCTTATAGTTGCAAAAATGCGTCTTCCGTGCCAAAAGTTCAACTGTCCCTTCACCTGAGGCTGTGCAACTGAAAAGCAAAATCAAGACTCTGGCTTGTTCCTTTGTCGACTGGGCTGTACTTCGATGTGTGGCTCCAATGAGTCTGTGGTCAACTAGCTTTCCTTTGTTTTTCGATGGCCTGAAACCCCGGCCACTTTGCTTAATGTCTCACTGATGGATTCCCATTCCATGACAAAAGGCGCTCATCAACCATGATGTCCCTGCTTTCAGCCATTCTCATTCCCACCCAGCTGATGTGTATTCCTGTGAGACATGTTTGGACCTGTCCCACTTCAGCTGTCTGCACTTCTGCAGTAACAGAAAATATGTCCAAGCAAAGTCCAAAAGGTCTAAAAAGTGTTTTCGCTGAATTCTTACAGTAGTACTTTACCATCCTCTGCGCCGCCGGCTATGCTTGACCGCACTGATTTCCCAATTGCGGGCGCAATTCCAGGCGGACAGATTGGGCAATAGTCAAAACTCCTGCTGGTGTCGCAACCTGAGGCAATGCACACCCGGCGCAGCTCTTCGTGGCAGCTCTTCATGGCAGTGCTGCTCAGCGCTGCTGAAAATCCCGATCGGAGGATCGCGACGGGTCACAGGAGACCTCAGCACTGCCTTTCACTCTGCCCTGGGGTGAAACTCAGAGCGCAAAGGACCGGAAAATCCAGCCCCTGGAGTACATCGTGAGTCAGTGTACAACATGCCAATCGGTATGCAAGAAACCACCATCAGTACCATTACAGCCATGGAATTGGTCTCCCAGGGTATCGCTAAATTACATACAGATTTTGCTGAGCTAGAAGGACAACAATTGTTCATTGTGATTGATAGTGATTCAAAGTGGGTGGAAGTGTTTCCGATGCGGAAAATAACAACAAGTGTATACTAGATAATTTCTTCATATGGCCTCCCAGAAGAAATTGTTCAGAAGAATTCGCACAGTTCATGAGCAGAAATGGTGTGAAACATACCAAGGACCCACTGTGCCACCTTTCTTTAAATGATGCAGCAGAGCACTAAGTACAAATTGTAAAACATGCCCTCATCAAGCAAATGTTGGATCCAAATCCAAAGAAATGACAGTTGTCATTGGGCCACAAATTGGCTAATTTTCTAATTACTTATCGTAATACTCCTCATACAACTACTGGTAGGAGACCAGCAGAGTTGTTTCTCAAATGACAGCCACAAACCAGATTCTCGTTGTTAAAGCCAAACTTATCACAGTAATAGAAGAGAAACAATTAAGACAGAAAGAGAATCATGATTGAGGGAGAGTAAGAGAGAAAGTGTGAAATTGAATCAGAAGGTTAGAGTGATGAACCATCACCATAAATGGTTAAAGTGGTTACCAAGAAGAGTAGTGAGGATATGTGGTCCTCGCACATATTTGGTCAAGATGTTTGATCATGGAAAGGTTAGGTTTGTTCACATTGATCATATTTTACCTACAGATGATGAAGAAGTTGAAAGTTGGAATGATTCGATTATTTCTGATGAGTCAGGTAGTCTTATTACAAGTACAGTACCAGTAGCAAATCCTACATCAGATGTACTAGAAACAACTCCAAGAGAAAGTCAGAATTTAAGTCTAAAGTTATAGAGAGTCAAAATTTAAATCAAGGGTTGCCCTTGGAGAAAAATTATCCTCAGGATCAGTCTAGAATGAGTCTAAGTTCGACACCAAGTTTGGAAAGTTCTGTTCGAGAGTGAAGGTATCCTCTTCAAAACAGAAAACAAGTGACTAAGTTTGATTTGTAAATATGGAAAAATATGTCCATATCTTTTGTTCTGTATACCATGCAAATTATGTATGATGATTATTTTGTTATGATTAATTTTTTATTAAGGAGGGAGAAGTGTAATATGGAGCTCCCCCTAGTGGACTACTGCTCCACCTAGTGGGCTACTGTGGTAATGCAACTAATGATATAAGTAATAAGTTCCTGCAGCACCATCTTGTAGTCTGTGTATGTTTTGATGTTGCAAAGAATATATGACAGGGATGGTGATGGAGAAGTCTGGAACATTGGCTGAAAGGTATGCTTCAGTGAGTATGACTATGTCATAAGAACATAAGAAATAGGAGCAGGATTAAGCCATTTGGCCCATCGAGCCTGCTCCTCCATTCAATAAGATAATGGCTGATCTGATCAATGGCTCAGTTCCACTTCCCTGCCCGCTTCCCATAACCCTTATCGCTCAAAAATCTGTCTATCTCCGCCTTGAATATGTTCAAAGACCCAGCCTCCCCAGCTCTGGGGCAGTGAATTCCATAGATTAACAACCCTCTGAGAGAAGAAATTCATCCTCATCTCAATTTTAAATGGGTGGTCCCTTATTCTGAGACAATGGGCCCAAGTTTCCGCCCTCTGTAAGAACGGCGCACCTCCATAAGATGCGCCGATTTTCTGGAATAAAAAGGGCGCCGAAAACTTACCTTGTGATTCTGCGAGCTCCTCAGGACGTCTTCATGCTCGGCGTCGCGCAGCACAAGGGGTCAGGGGCGGGCCCCGCCCGAAGTCTTCAGCGGCCCGGCTTCCACTCGCTGGCGAGGCATGTTCAGCATCCCCCTCCTCTCCTCTCCCCCTCCTCTCCTCTCCCCCTCCTCTCCCCCCCTCTCCTTTCCCTCTCCCACTCACCTCTCCCTCCCCATCTCTTCTCCCTCCCCTCTCTCTCCTCTCCCCCCCTCCCCTCTCCTCCCCTCTCCTCTCCCCTCGTCCTCTCCCTCCCCCCTCTCCTCTCTCCCTCCTCAACTCTCTCCCTCCTCTCCTCTCCTCTCTCCCTCCTCTCCTCTCTCCCTCATCTCCTCTCCCCTCCTCCTCTCCCCCTCCTCTCCTCTCCCCCTCATCTCCTCTTCCCCCCTCCTCTCCTCCCCCTCTCTCTTCTCCCCCTCCCTCTCCCCCCTCCTCTTCCCCCCTCCCCCTCCTCTCCCTCCCTCCCCCTCCTCTCGCTCCCCTCCTCTCCCTCTCTCCCCCCACCCCTCACTGTCAGAAACACAGAGAGACACTGACAGAGGCAGAGAGAGAGACACTGACAGAGAGAGAGAGAGGGACACTGGGGGGGGGGGGGGGTGGAGGGGCATCCTAGCACACTGTTGGAGTGCTCCCGGTGCTGCAGTCGGTGGGTAGAAAGTTAACTTTTTATTTATTGATTGATTTTTTATTATTTTATTTATTATTTAAAAAAATTTTTTGATTGATTTATTGGTTGATTTATTGATTTATTTATCATTTATTATTGATGATAGCTCTTTATTTGTAAAAGAGAAGTGTTTAATGTTTGTAAACCCCCCTTCCCCGCCCACCCCCCCCTCCCCATCTCTCGTTCCCTACGCCTGATTTCTAAGTGTAGGCAAGGATTTTCTGAGCGTACAAAAATCTACACTTACTCCATTCTAAGTTAGTTTGGAGTAAGTTTCCACTGCCTAAACTTGCAAAACAGGGGTAAGTGGCTGGACACTTCCCCTTTTGAAAAAAAATCTGTTCTAAAATGTAACTATTCTAACTCACTAGAACTGGAGCAAACTAAATGCCGAGAATTGCAACTTCTAAGATGCTCCATTCTAAACTAGTTGCTCCAAAAAAAATAGGAGCAACTCAGGCCGAAACTTGAGCCCCATGTCCCCTAGTTTTAGTTTCCCCTATGAGTGGAAATATCCTCTCTGCATCCACCTTGTCGAGCCCCCTCATTATCTTATATGTTTCAATAAGATTACCTCTCATTCTTCTGAACTCCAATGTGTATAGGCCCAACCTACTCAATCTATCTTCATAAGTCAACCCCCTCAGGCTATTGCTTGTCTAGTCTGTGGGACAGCTCTCTCAATCCCCTGAGGATGGTTTTGCCGTTGTTGTTTCTGAAGTCAGTGCCGGGTGATCCGGCCAGTTTTATTCTTATTATTGTGTGCTGTCGTGTTTGTTACTACCTAGTGCCTTGCTAGGCCATTTCGGAGGACAGTTAGGAGTGAACCAAGTTGCTGTGGGTCTGGAGTCACATATAGGCCAGACCAGTTAAGGATGGCAGATTTCTTTCCCCAAAGGACATTGTGAAGCAGATGGGATTTTACAACAATCCAATAGTTTCATGATCACCAATACTGATACTTGTTTTTTATTCCAGATGTATTTAATTAACTGAATTGAAATCTCCCAGCTGCCATGGTGTGATTTGAGCTCACGGCTTTGGATTACTAGTCCAGTAACATAACCACTATGCTACTGTTCCCGATTTGTCCAAGCCTTTATAGATAGCAAAGTTGTGCAGGGCAGAACAGGCTACAATTATGCATGACCAGGTGACACAAAGTCAAAACCAAATATCAATGTCAGCCTAATCCCCTGTGACTACCAGAAAACAGAGAACCAGAGTGTAACAAAGCCAAGTTTGCTGGCGATACAAAGATGGGAGGAAAAGCAATCTGTTCGGAGGACACAAAAAATCTGCAAAAGGACTAAGTGAGTGGGCAAAAATTTGGCAGATGAAGTATAACGTTGGAAAGTGTGATGCACTTTGGCACAAAAAAATCAAAGAGCAAGTTATTATTTAAATGGAGAAAGATTGCAAAGTGCTGTAGTACAACGGGACCTGGGGTACTTGTGCATGAAACACATAAGGTTATAATGCAGGTACAGCAAGTGATCAGGAAGGCCAATGGAATCTTGGCCTTTATTGCAAAAGGCTGGAGTATAAAAGCAGGGAAGTCTTGTTACAGCTATACAGGGTATTGGTGAGGCCACATCTGGAATAATGCATGCTGTTTTGGTTTCCATATTTACGAAAGGATATACTTGCTTTGGAGGCAGTTCAGAGAAGGTTCACTAGGTTGATTCCGGAGATGAGGGGATTGACTTATGAGGAAAGGTTGAGGTGGTTGGGCCTCTACTCATTGGAATTCAGAAGAATGAGATGTGATCTTATCGAAACGTATAAAATTATGAGGGGGTTTGACAAGGTGGATGCAGAGAAGATATTTCCATTGATGGGAGAGACTAGAACTAGAGGGTATAATCTTAGAATAAGGGGCTGTCCATTTAAAACTCAGATGAGGAGAAATTTCTTCTCTCAGAGGGGTGTAAATCTGTGGAATGCACTGCCTCAGAGAGCTATGGAATCTGGGACATTGAATAAATTTAAGACAGAAATAGACAGTTTCTTAAATGATAAGGGGATAAGGGGTTATGGGGAGCGGGCAGGGAAATGGAGCTGACTCCATGATCAGATCAGCCATGATCTCATTGAATGGCGGAGCAGGCTCGAGGGGCCGTATGGCCTACTCCTGCTCCTATGTCTTATGTTCTTATGTAACACAAGTGCATTTATTTACCTATTTCCAGTACCACTCCTTGGGACTAGTGTTGGAGGCAACACTTTCATTAGCAGCAGTTAGTCACTGGATCAATTAGCCTGCCAACTCCACCAGATATAAAGGAAATATTTTGCTTCCCCCAATTAGATCACTGGGGAAAATTGCATGTATATTGTAACTACAATACAAAGAGGTCATGACCCTGAAAATTTATGTTGCCAAAAATCAAGGTAGTTCTTGTGCTGTCTCTGGAACCACAGACATCAGCCACTTGACCAGTATCTACAATGATTAGAGCATGCCAAATGATTAAACACAAAGACAACAAAAATAAATCTTCCTTTCAACAATGATGTTGATAGAGGACAGGAAAAATCTCAAAATTAATCTAAATCTAAATTTCACTTCATAAATAGGCTCTCAAATTGCCCAAGGCAACCAGTCTCTTTTCCACATTTCAACTTGGTAATAATCCTAATAACACTAAACATGTTCAGACTTTGCAATAGTACTTTAATAGGAATAATGATCTGATAATATAATGCTGCAAGTTCTGATATTTTGATGGGTAACAGCAAAGCTTAACAAGCACAACCTGAAAAAATGATTGACCCATTTTTGCACCTAAAGCCAGGATAAATATAACATTACAGCCGTTATCTAAATGTAGCCTATTTTGGAAGTTTGATCTTCAAGTCGTTGAAAAGAACCACAGACTTGTCTAAGATGCTTTAAATGTTTTTCATTTTGCGAAGGCAATGAGTATGTTTACTAAGACAAAACATGACTGTACTTTCACCCAGATGGTGGCAATTTTACTTTCAAAAACATTTCAATCTAATTGAATCTCCAAGTGAATTTTGGCCATTGAATCTTCTACAGCATATTTTGAAAAGAAAATTGCATCAAAATAGTAAATTAATAAAAATTATGGGCTGGATTTTTGGCTCATTTGCACATCGGTTAGCGTTAAATACTGCTTTTGGGTGTAATGCCGGACGACCAGGATTTACCGCCCGAAGGTTTAGCACCGGCGCAAAAACTTACTACCCCGCCATCCATTTTGACTGAGAACATGACGTCAATCGTTATGCAATGCTGCGCTATCGCCCCGGATGGAACATTAGGCCCGTATGCTTCGTTTAACGCCCACCCTAGGAAATGCCTGAACTAACCAGGTGGCCCCAGCGTGCAGCAGGCAGCATTGGCAGCATTTTTAAATGGAGGGATGACGATCCTACATCGCAGATCATATTGACTACAATGGTTGCGCAAATAATGCTGTATGAAGCTCCGACTTGCAAAGTTCCCTTTTATCTGCCATTACAGTGTCCTTATAACTTCAGGTGGCGTCAAGTTAGAAGAAAGGCTCTTGGCCTTGTCGGCCCACAAATGAGAAGAGGCCAAAGACGCCTGGGAAGAAGGCCTCAACGCCCCATGGGTTTGCAGGCACAAACGCTCATATCTCCAGCTCTCAGAGGAGCAGTATGTGAGAAGGCTGCGCTTCCAAAAGGAAGTGCTGACAAAGATATGCCATCTCCAACAGACAGACCGATGCCTGGACCACTCTTGAGACAGCCTTCGATACTCCCTTCAACGGGTATTCAAATTCATTGTGGTGTGCTGCATGCTGCACAACTTGGCCATCATGAGGGGCCAGCCATTGCCAGTGAGGATTGCATGCCCACCTCAGGAGGAGGAGGACCATGAAGAGGAGCCTGGCGAGGCCTCCATTGGTTAGCCGCACCATCCATGGGGGAGGCAGTGTGGAGATGCTGTCGGACAAAGAGTCGCATGTTGCCAGTTCATAATAAACCGGCTCCTAAATGGAGGAAACTGAGGGATGGAGCTAATACTGGACACACTTTGTGCCCCCATAAAGGCACATCTCCAGTGAACGTTGGAAGGATACGCAAGATACCAATGGCAAATGATGATTCATATATTTTAATGCAACGAAGTCACCAGAACTCCCCCCACCAAAATAAAACCATACAATATACAACATTACGTTGCAGGGCAATAAACGACAATATGACTTCTTAACCGCCGTAAGTTTTGGCTCGGGCATATAAACTCCATTGTGTAATGTCTGAGTTAACGCCAACACGTCTCCAAGTTAGATTATTGCTGAAACTTGCAGTCGGGGGTGCTAACTATTTGTAGGCACTATCTTTAACGTCCCGCTGCGATTAATGCCCCGAAACCGCAAAAGCCCAAAATCCAGCCCTAAGTTTAAGATTAGGATTTCCATGGTAAATAGTTCCATAATTCTGGTTATACCCAGAATAATTTGATTATCAAGGTATGACTGGCAATCTACCAACAGTTAAAAACTGTGTTCAAATGGAGAGAAAGGTACATTGCTCTGCCACAAGGGTTCAAACTCTGAATAAAACAAACCATGTCGCAAACAAGATTTCAGCAAGTTTTTAGACCACCTGAGAAGACCTTTATTAGATTAATTTCTTACTACATTAATATTTATGAAACAGGGCAGCTTGATTACATTTGCATAAGCTTACTTCTATTTAAAAATTAATTCTTCTTGCCAAAGTTCCAAAGAAAGCCTGCCTGAAGCTGTACCAGGTTATCAACATAGATGGCGAGTTCAGAATTTGGATGATATTCTTCTATCCCAAGATTGCTGCATATATTTTCCCACTTACTGACAGATATATTTGCAGAGCAGCCTTACTGAATAATATACTAACCTTGCCAGGAGCACTCATAAATAATACATTGTGACAGCCAGTGCACTGGCGATGAAACCAGAAAGATATGACTGACATAAAAAGATATTGAATTTCTCAATTTGTCAGAGAAGCAGCTCTACTTTAATTAAAGTTTTTTTTAAATCGCAGACTGTTTTTGGAATCCCATAAGGTTAAATATAATAGGATGGAAATATCATCAAGGAAAACAAATATTACAGTAATTATTTTTCTTTTTGTGCATGTTTTGTTAGAGCATTCAAATAAAATATAACTTAGTGGAACAGAGGCAGAGAAGAAAAATAAGGATAAAGTATGAAGTATAAATGGGTAAGCTAGTTACTACAGCCCAGTCTGACTCTGCCACAGCCTTTCATGCCCTGGGCAAAGCTTAAGCACAAGCATATACATTGCCCACTTTGTGTGATAATACAGACTATGCATTTGTACTGCAACAATTTTAAGTACATTTTCACAACCCGTTAACATTTCCTAATGTTTTATCCATGCAGAAAGAATAGTGTTGATCAGTCTCCACTATAGACACACTTCTCACATAAATGATTTTCATCTCTCTTCTGAAGTGCTTGAGCACTAAACTGGAAATACCTTGAACACAGACTTCTGTCATAAACTGCAGGTTGTTAAATATCCAAATAAAATATTTTGAAATGAGATGTGAACAGTATAAGCTCCATTATTGAAAGTGATCCCAGTATTTATAACATCTGCATTGTGAAGATGAGAAAGTGCACACTGAGAAAAGACCATTTTGTTCATGGAGTCCAATCCTTCCACTATCATGTATAATTCCCTCTAACACTAATTCTATCTAACCCATTTAATTTTTGTGGTGAAAACACTACAAAATGGTGCACAACCCCACAAAAAGAATTTGAACTGACTTCAGAATATCTGTTTAACCTTATGCATTAATCCTCTATGACTAACTTCCTTGATATAACATTTCAAGGTTTCCAGTGACATATGAGGAGATATATGGATCAACTTGGCCTTTATTCACTGGAGTTTAGAAGGATGAGAGGGGATCTCATAGAAATGTATAAGATTCTGATGGGACTGGACAGGTTAGATGAGGGAAGAATTTCCCGATGTTGGGGAAGTCCAGAACCAGGGGACATAGTCTTAGGATAAGGGGTAGGCCATTTAGGACTGAGATGAGGAGAAACTTCTTCACTCAGAGAGTTGTTAACCTGTGGAATTCCCTGCCGCAGAGAGTTGTTGATGCCAGCTCATTGGATATATTCAAGAGGGAGTTAGATATGGCCCTTACGGCTAAAGAGATCAAGGGGTATGGAGAGAAAGCAGGAAAGGGGTACTGAGGGAATGATCAGCCATGATCTTATTGAATGGCGGTGCAGGCTCGAAGGGCTGAATGGCCTACTCCTGCACCTATTTTCTATGTTTCTATGTTATATTTCTATGTCAGTCCTTCCATCCCGGGAATCAGTCTGGTGAACCTTCGCTGCACTCCCTCAATAGCAATAACGTCCTTCCTCAGATTAGGAGACCAAAACTGAACACAATATTCCAGGTGAGGACTCACCAAGGCCGCAGTAAGACCTCCCTGCTCCTATACTCAAATCCCCTAGCTATGAAGGCCAACACACCATTTGCCTTCTGCACCGCCTGCTGTACCTACATGCCAACTTTCAATGACTGATGTACCATGACACCCAGGTCTCGTTGCACCTCCCATTTTCCTAATCTGCCGCCATTCAGATAATATTCTGCCTTCGTGTTTTTGCCACCAAAGTGGTTAACTCACATTTATCCAGATTATACTGCATCTGCCATGCATTTGCCCACTCACCCAACCTGCCCAATCACCCTGCAGCCTCTTAGCATCCTCCTCACAGCTCACACCGCCACCCAGCTTAGTGTCATCCGCAAACTTGGAGATATTACACTCAAATCCTTCATTTAAATCATTAATGTATATTGTAAATAGCTGGGGTACCCCTGCGCCCTGTGGCACACCACTAGTCACTGCCTGCCATTCTGAAAAGGACCCATTTATCATGACTCTCTGCTTCCTATCTGCCAACCAGTTCTCTATCCACATCAGCACTTTACCCCCAATACCATGTGCTTTAATTTTGCACACCAATCTCTGTGCGGGACCTTGTCAAAAGCCTTTTGAAAGTCCAAATGCACTACATCCACTGGTTCTCCCTTGTCCACTCTACTAGTTACATCATCAAAACATTTTTGAAGATTCCCTTCTAGATGATTTCCCTTTCATAAATCCATGCTGACTTGGACCGATCCTGTCACTACTTTCCAAATGCGATGCTATTTCATCTTTAATAATTGATTCCAACATTTTCCCCACTACTGATGTCAGGCTAACCGGTCTATAATTACCCATTTTCTCTCTCCCACCTTTTTTAAAAAGTGGTGTTACTTTAGCTACCCTCCAGTCCATAGGAACTGATCCAGAGTCGATAGAGTGTTTGAAAATGATCACCATTGCATCCACTATTTCTAGGGCCACTTCCTTAAGTTCTCTGGGATGCAGACCATCAGGCCCCGAGGATTTATTGGCCTTCAATCCCATCAATTTCCCTAACACAATTTCATGCCTAATAAGGATTTCCTTCAGTTCCTCCTTCTCACTAGACCCCCGATCCCCTAGTATTTCCAAAAGGTTATTTGTGTCTTCCTTCGTGAAGACAGAACCAAAGTACTTGTTCAACAGGTCTGCAATTTCTTTGTTCCCCATTATAAATTCACCTGAATCTGACTGCAAGGGACCTATGTTTGTCTTCACTAATCTTTTTTCTGTTCACATATCTATAGAAGCTTTTGCAGTCAGTTTTTATGTTCCCAGCAAGCTTCCTCTCATATTCTATTTTCCCTCTCCTAATTAGACCTTTTGTCCTCTTCTGCTGAATTCTAAATTTCTCCCAGTCCTCAGGTTTGCTGCTTTTTCTGGCCAATTTCTATGCCTCTTCCTTGGATTTAACACGATCCTTAATTTCTCTTGTTAGCCACGGTTGAGCCACCTTCCCCGTTTTATTTTTACTCCACTATCAAAGGAGCCCAAAGGAACCTTTTCTTAAGGGGTGCCTGATTTAAACCCACACTGGGCCAAATTCAGGTCACTGTCAAATCAATCTGAACTCATCTAGTACAAGATTTGATGAAAGATTAAATTGCTCATTAATTGTCATCAAGAAAATGAAAGCGAATTGCATATTAAGAGTTTTTTCTTAAGTAATACGTAAACAAATAAATAATTGAGCTCACGGATTTTGACCGCCCTCCAGAGAAAAATCTAATTTATATGTATAATGTCACCATTCACCAGTTAATAATCTTCTTCACTCATAAGTTAAAAGTGCAATTTGACAATCACCCTTTGAGAAGCTGCTCTTCATTTACTTTGGTTTTACTTCTGCAATTTTTGCACAAAATAGGTTGATTTGCATAAAATGCATTTAAAAGCAGAGCCAAGTTCAGTCTCTTCTATACCTCATGTAATTATTCATTCCCTTTACAAGGCCACTTGTGTTTAGATTTACTGCAATAGATTCCATGATACCCAACAAACAATAAAATCAATGTGATGACATCTAAATCCTTTAGCCCTGACCTTTCAAGATGGTGGAAAGAATTCTCGAGAAGCATTTTTGATACTTCAACAGTTTATCTTGATGTTGGTATATTTTTAATTAAGACTCATTGCCTGCATTTACGCTGCAGATTTGAAGGTAAAGATTAAATTGATCACATTTTTTTCTTTATGCTAGGTATTAGCTGCAGCTAATGGGACTAGGTTACTCCTTATTTATGAAGCTTGAGTGCTGCCACTTGGTGATAAGCTAACTATGAATTTATCCAAAAAGACAAGAGAGCCAAAGGCATTTACATTTTGCAGGCAGCAGTGAACATTCAATTAACTCCACGGGGCATTCGAGAAGAAAGAGAATTACTGTGCAATGGCATATGAATGTTGTTAACTATGAAAAGGAACCGATGTATACAAAAAGATACAAATAGATCTATTTTTAGGCTTTTAGTGATTTTTTTCCAAAAATTGTGAACGGTTAAAGTGATCGATTAAATTTTTTTTAAACTGCTCTATTATATTCCACAGCATTGTGTAAAAATCACTCCAATCTCGTCGGCAAGAGATGATTAGCTTCCAACTACCAAGAAATCCTCTGTGACTTATCATTTGCTGCCAGCCAGAAGTCTGTTTTTTTCCAGCTGACTTTCATTCACATTTATTCAATCATTTTAAGGCTTTTAACAAGCAGTTAGCAGCTTCATTGGTGCCTTTCCCAGTGGCTGCTTTTTATATTTTTAAATGAATGTTAGTGTTTTTTTGAATCCTTATAAGTTAAGGCAGTATTTATATTACAATACCAGCGAAAGATAGGTAGAAATTATAGAGTACGGGATTGTTTTGAGTCATTTTCACAATGTTGGTAATTTCCTACATTACAACAGTGACGACACTTCAAAAAGTACTTAATTAGCTGTAAAGCACTATGGGACATTCAGTGGTCATGAAAGGTGCTATATAAATGCAAATCTTTCTTTCTATTATTTAAATACCATGAACTTTTGACTCAGTGGCTAATGGAAAATCCAGTCTCCAGGACAGAGTTAAAAACAAAAAAGGTTATAAATATAAGCAACTGAAAGCAGTGTGGTTGCTGGCAACTGCAATAAGTTGTGCTCAGTTGAGGAAGAGCAACTGGGAATAGAGAAGTCAGAAGCACAGGCAAAGAGTCATTTTAGAATTCACTCTGAAAGAGGTGAGCAATCAATGGGAGAGAAAAATAGAGGAAATAAATATTCCAGTATGGTAGCAGAGTACACAGTCTCTAAAGTGATGTAGCATGTTACCAGTCAGAAGTAGTTAAGGAAAGAAGATATAGAAGAAAAATTGAGGACATAAATCAGAAAACCCAGATCAGGTGTTCTTGGTTAAAGCAAAAGAATAATGATGTGTGGGCCACTGTAAGGGTGCTGGCAGAAAGATAAAAAGGGAGACACAGTGTCCAATGTTGAATGTCAGAAAGAGATACATCAGGTCGAAGAACCATTTGATAGTTAAGAGAGATATCATTTGTATGATGACTTACGCAGGTGGCGATGAACACGGGGGAAGAGTTAGCAGAGGAGGCTATGAACTATCACTCTTCAGGCGACACAAGGTGTCGATGATGAGAATAAAGTAAATTGTAAAAGCTTAGGTGAGGAAGAAGAAATGGAAGTTTCAGAAGTCAAAGATGCATTTAAGCAAATCCAAAATGTGTTACAGAATATGAGACTAGAAGGAAGAGAGGCAGCTGTACTGGTTCTGAAAATTGAACGGGGAAAGGGACAGAAACTCTCGACTGGCTCACCAGTATCCCCTTCTCATCCAAGCATAATACAGTGCATCTTGCAGATTCTATATACAGCAACCATAATGTGCCAGTAGTGGTGTGGGTGGATATTGAGTCCAGGAACAAGGATGCCAATCAAGTATACTGCCTTGGGTGCTGTCAAACTTCTTGATGTTTGCTGTGGCTGCACCCACCCAGGCAAGTGGTGAGAATTACCTCACAATCCTGATTACAGCTTTGCAGATGTTGGAGAATCTTGAGAAAATCATGGGCCGAGAAACTAGACTACTTACCACCACCGATTACTGGCAGATTTCTGAAAAACGTAGCATCTGTCGCTCTAACGCCTGCCTCTGGCACAGGAATCCGCAGTTGTCATTTTACTGAGGGCCTCTGGCTCTGGAAATTCAAACCTGGAGAGTGTGAATTCAGTCGGTGTTCAACAATGACTCAACACCGTACTCTGCGAACTTGGATCTTTGTGCTGAGTCTAGCGCTAGGTCCTAAGCTCACACTGAAAAGTAATCATGCATCAAGCTGACTGCTGTCGGAACTTCTTAAACAGACACATATATTTCAGGTTAGTTTGCATTTAAGCTTTTGGACTGGATTTTTAATGTTTTATTGAAGTAGTGTCTTCTGCAATAGGTGTTAAAGTGTGTAGGGATTGCTTCTGCATGCTTGTAAGGCCTCAGATGGTAAAATTTGGATATAGACCCTTTGAGGAAACCTCTGATGACGCGTCATCAAATGACGTCTCAGCAGGGATTCCATCCTTTCTTGTTCTTGTTGTTCTTAAGCTATCTTATGGCTTTTTCTACAGGGCTGTAGTAATACCCGCCTTCCTGTATGGCTCAGACATGGACCATGTACAGTAGACACCTCAAGTCGCTGGAGAAATACCACCAATGATATCTCCGCAAGATCCTATAAATCCTCTGGGAGGATAGATGCACCAACATTAGCGTCCTCGACCAGGCCAACATCCCCAGTATTGAAGCACTGGCCACATTTGATCAGCTATGCTGGGCAGGCCACATTGTCCACATGCCAGACATGAGACTCCCAAAGCAAGCGCTCTACTCGGAACACCTTCACGGCAAACGAGCCAAAGGTGGGCAGAGGAAATGTTACAAAGACACCCTCAAAGCCTCCCTGATAAAGTGCAACATCCCCACCAACACCTGGGAGTCCCTGGCCAAAGACCGCCCTAAGTGGAGGAAATGCATCCGGGAGGGCGCTGAGCACCTCGAGTCTCATCGCCGATGTCATGTATTCTACATGGCTATTGTTGGTACTATCTCAAGATGTGCCACCAGAGGGCACAGCAGTGGGAGACTCGTAGGTTACCTATACAGGTGTGCCTGGCCTAGTATAAAAGACAGGCCACCAGGTGTGATCCTCACTCTGGAGTTAACTAATAAAGGACTAAGGTCACTACAGTTCAAGTACAATGCGCTGCCTCGTGGAGTCATTGTTAGAGCATCTAAGGATACAACAACTGGCGAAGAGATTACGAACATTCATGCGGAAATGGCTACCCTTGATACGTTGCAGCAGTTCGCCGATGGTGATGATTGGGACGCCTTTATGGAGAGGCTAGAACACTTCTTAACAGCAAATGACCTGGTGGGAGACAACCCAGCACTGGCTGATAAGCGGCGCGCTATCCTGCTAACCAGTTGTGGTCCCAACGTCTATGGCCTCGTCAGGGACTTGCTGGCACCAGCGAAGATAACGACCAAGTCGTACAAGGAGCTCGTTACCCTGATCCAGGAGCAACTCAAGCCCAAGGAGAGCATACTCACAGCCAGACACAGGTTCTATACCCACCGACGGCCTGAAGGCCAGGAAGTCGCAAAGTACGCTGCAGACCTCAGGAGGCTGGCGGCACCGTGCGAGTTCGACACCCACCTCAACGAAGCACTGCAGGACATTTTTATCATCAGAATTGGCCATGAGGGCCTTCTTCACAAGCTACTGTTGGTGGATACAACAGTCACACTGCAGAAGGCCATCTCTGTGAGCCAGTCATTCATGCGGCTCCAAGCAGATGTCTCACCCTCAGGACTCAAACCCGGCAGGTACTGTGCACAGAGCGGTGCCGTTCAGGGACTGGACTGTAGAGCGTGAATCCTGTCAGGAAAGAGAGAGCAGGCCCCCGAGTCCCTTAATTCATTGTCTGCCGAGGAGGGCTAATTGAATAGCACCATGCTAGCATTGTGGAGGGAATCACAGGGCTCACTAGTGCCACTATGTTTGCAAAGGCTGCAGCACTAAGGGCCACCTCCAGCGAATGTGTAAGAGAAATAGTACTCACTGTGTCGATGAGGAGTCCGCAGATGACCGTGAATCCAGCATTGATTATGAATTGCTAGACAGAGCGGTAGCCCAGTCCCACGGGGAGGTACATAGCATGTTTACCTGCAGCACCGAGTTCTCCCCGCTGAAGATGGAAGTCGAGATAGAGGGAAGTCCAGTCTTCATGGAAGTGGACACAGGGGCAAGCAAGTCACTGATGAATCAAGGAGCCTTTGCGAGGCTATGGGACAATCCGGGTGAATGACCCGAGTTGGCCCCGGTTCAGGCAAAGCTGCGCACCTACATCAATGAAATCATCCCAGTCGTTGGTAGTGTGAATGCAAAGGTACTCTATGATGGCACGGTGTACAAGTTACCTCTGTGGATTGTTGCAGGTGAGGACCAATGCTGCTTGGCAGAAGGTGGATGGAGAAAATCCATTGGAAGTGGGAAGACTTAATTCCTCCAGCGATCGAAGCCCTCTGCGCTCAGAGGCGAAGCAAGCCGGCACAGGAGAGAAGACAAAGATGGCTGCGGCCAGACCATGAAGTGCAGCGCTGATGGCACCAAACGGAGAAGTGGATTGGGGTAAAGCAAGCAAGGCTCTCTTAAAGGAGGCCTGCAACCCACTACAATTAAAGGGACAGTTCCACATACTCAAGCAATGTAATAGTAACTGTAAGCTATAGACAAAAGGTGCAACGGATTATTTAAAGAGTGTAACTGATCATGTAAAATGTGTAACTGATAATCGGAATTGTATACATGTAACCAGCGAGGAAAAGTCGTGTGATTATGTACAATGTGTGATTGATGATCTGAACTGTGCATCTGTAACCAGCGAGGAAAAGTCACGCAATCGTGATCGCACCCCTAGAGTGTCCATCATAAGTAAGGAAAAGCTGTGCGAAGCAAGATTACCACTGCACGCAGCCAATGCACCAGGCAGACACCCATCAGGTACACACACGTCCAGCGAGCTACCCAATGCTGTAGCCTACGTCCTGGGGACCAGAGTCATGCACCACGAAGTGTGGCCACGAGCAGCCAACACACACGAGCTGCAGAGCAAGTGACCTCAGCAGGGCAACGGCAACGGTATTGATACCATGCCCTCGGTCGGCTCCCTCTCTCAGGCAACCGACGGCACCAACTGCCACGAGCCTGAAGGTGCAGACTGCACTAAGGCCATACCCCTAGATGTAGGGTCACCCGCCACTGTTCCCCCAGAGGAAACAAGCACCAGCCAGGATTCCAAACCAAATGGCGCTCAGACCAGCGAGTCAGCAGTTCCCTGTGATCTGCTAGACGACAGCTCCTCAGGGATCAGCTGTGACCCAAGGCGTAAAGAAAGGACAGGGAGGTCACAGACATCTGTGAACCTGCCCGACGCTAGGGACCATGCCAACAGCCCCGAGAGCAGGCTACGCAAGCCAACTGGGTTCCCACTGCCAGCACCGGACACTGAGTCACCATCAGACTGCAGGGACACAACCCAGCAGCTCCAGAACTAGCTTGTCCTCACGCACCGGTCACCGCATCGACAAGGCATCTAACGTACTTGTCGCACTACAGAACCACAAAAAACAAAAAAGAAAAAAAAACGCAAAACCCACTTACCTGAACTTGCATGTACATGAATGTCAGGAGCCCCTGCCACATCAGTGTGGGAGGGGGGGGAGAATGAAGTGCTCAGGAACACACACACACAAACAGCAACCACCAGCATGCTACTGCACCAACTACCCACCCAAGGTTGAGCTGGCCCACCAGAGGTCTACCAGACAGAACCCACATAGAGCTAAGCCCAGAGCACAGTCAATGCAGAGGCGATTGCACTGAGGGTTCAGGGGGGAGTGATGTCATGTATCCTACATGGCTGCTGTTGATACTATCTCAAGGTGTGCCACCAGAGGGCACAGCAGTGGGAGACTCGTAGGTTACCTGTATAGGTGTGCCTGGCCTAGTATAAAAGGCACGCCATCAGGTGTGATCCTCACTCTGGAGTTAATTAATAAAGGACGAAGGTCACTACAGTACAAGTACAACACACTGCCTCATGGAATCATTGTTAGAGTATCTAAGGATATAACAGCCGAGAGCATGCAGAAATCAAGCGCAAGCAGCAGAAAGAGCGTGCGGCAAATCTGTCCCACCCTCCCTTACCTTCAACGACTATCTGTCCCACCTGTGACAGGGACTGTGACTCTCGTATTGGACTGTTCAGCCACCTAAGAACTCATTTTAAGTGGAAGCAAGTCTTCCTCGATTCCGAGGGACTGCCTATGATGATGATGATGATGATGAAATGATGTCACCAGACCTGCTTCCTCTAATTGGTTGGGGAACGCGCTGGATGGACTTAACAAGCCTGATCAAGGGAAATTAATTTCAGACAGCGGGATGGAGCCAGCAGCAGAGTCGGGACCCGCCACCAACGTCGCCCGCCACAGTCCTGCCAAGGTGAGCAAAATCCTGGCCTACGTTTTTATTCTCCAGCATGTACAGGTTAATGTGCTGAGGTTTAATAATGAACCCTGAATTGTAGTAAATTTCTGATGGGAGTATATGTGGAATATTTCTGGAATATACATTCTCCCATTGCCTAAGAAGTCTAATTGCTACAATGTGCTTACTGCCATCATGGCCTATATCATGTTCAGTTCATCTATGCAAGCGCCATACATATAAATCATACTGAATTTCTCGATTCTTATTTCAATCTAGCCAATAGCCCATTTTTTTTCTCACAAATTTTTCATTACATGTAAAACATGGTCCTCAAATTAGACTTGGTTTCCCACAATCTAAACTATGGATTTAATCAACATCCAGAATTACCAGAAGGAATTTAGTTACAGGTCATATTTCCTTCCAGACCTATCTCCTCTCCCTTACAAACCACCCCTCTGCATGTTTACTTTCTTAGTTTGCATTGCCTATGAATCCGGAAAATAACCATGCATGACCAATTATGGGCCAGATGTTTATGGGTATTATATTTATCTCACATAAACAGCGAATCCTCCTATAAATATTCAAATAGTCCAATGTGAAAACAGTTATCTCCAGAAATACAAAAAGTAAAAATGTACATTTGTCATATTTAAATGTTAAATATCACTCAACTATATAAATATAGATGTTTATGCACTGCACATAGAATACATATCACTCAGAAAAATACTTGGTGAAATCAATGATGGAGGCACAATAAATACAACAGTGCATAATTGCTGAGCTATGAATTTAGGTCATCTAAACAAAATAGTTTCAGTTTTAATATAAACCAGTATGGACACACAGCTTACAAATTATTAATGTAAATCTCTGCAAAAGACCAGCATTCAACTTTATGCCATAATAAACAAAATAATTAATGCGCTCTTTACCATGGCCCTGCATTCTATCTGCATCAGTTAACATATGTTATATCTAGCAATAACCTCGGACACATGCTGGAGGACTTACAATTCAGTTATTCAATACTGATGAGCCATTGTGTAAAGCTTACTTCACCACCATAAATCGCTTTTGCTGCTTCTCTGCATCCCTCTTTGGTATTAGACTTGAGTCATTCAAAATTTATATTTTATGCGATTTAAGACATCCAGGCAAGGATTGCTTGAACATGTTCTTTCAAAGGAATCTTTAATTTATTGCCTGTGCTTCATCCACTTTCCTGGCAATCTTGTTGCAGCTAAAGAATGTAAATGATTTTCAATTTTAAGAGTTCCTAGATTGATCTGTTCTTCTTTTCCCCCAAACAGACAGAAAGGCTTCTTCCCCAACTAATGTCATCAACTCTGTGTGTCTGGAATGAGTCGATGTTTCTCTGTCAACTCAAAAAGGAGCTGTTAGGATGGCCTGGATGAAATGTTGCACCTGCTATTGTCGGGATATGAAACCTGAGAATTTATGTGTATATACAGAGGATGCCACATGGATAATTGTTTTATGATATTTAATCAGTGAATGTGGCAGATTGGATAACATACAAGCAGCAATATTTAGGTCAGTGTTGTCCATAAATAGATTCAGTGTTGCATAACACCATGGATTTTATGGTATTCTGTTCATACAGTAGTTAATTAATGCGAGTTGTTAAAATATGAAAAAAAACATTGAAGTAGGTAGAGAAAAATGAAACAAATGGTGAACCTACTTTGTAAGTACGTGAAGCATTAAAGAGAAATATCACAGTTGTGTGCTGCAATTCAATAGGCATATTTGCAGTTGAGAATGATCCTCACATTTTGTAGATAACAACAACAACTTTTATTTATATAGCACCTTTAACATAGTAAATGTCCCAAGGCGCTTCATAGCAGTGATATAAGACAAAACAGATAAATTTGACACTGAGCCATATAAGAAGAAATTACGGCAGATGACCAAAAGCTTGGTTAAAGAGATAGGTTTTAAGGAGTTTCTTATCGGAGGAAAGAGAGGCACAGAGGATTAGGGAGGGAATTCAGAGCTTAGGGCCCACGCAACTGAAGGCACGGCCACCGATGGTTGAACTGTTATAATCAGGGATATTCAAGAGGGCATAATTTGAGGAGTGCAGACATCTCATGGGATTGTGAGGCTGAAAGAGATTACAGAGATAGGGAGGGGCGAGGCCATGGAGCGATTTATAAATAAGGATGAGAATTTTTAAATCGAGGCATTGCTTAACCGGGAGCCATTGTAGGTCAGCCCGCACAGGGTTGATGGGTGATCGTGACTTGGTGCGAGTTAGGACACGGGCTGCCGAGTTTGGATAACCTCAAGTTTATGTGGGGTAAAATGCGGGAGGTCAGCCAGGGGTGTGTTTGAGTAGCCAACAAAGGCATGGATGAGGGTTTCAGCAGCAGAAGAGCTGAGGCAGGGGTGGAGGCGGGCAATGTTACGGAGGTGGAAATAGGCGTTTTTAAGTTATGCCATGGATATGTGGCCAGAAGCTCATTTCAGGGTCAAATATGACGCCTAGGTTGCGAACAGTCTGGTTTAGCTTCAGATAGCATCAGATAGTTGCTAGGGAGAGGGATGGAGTCAGTTGCTAGGGAACGCAGTTTGTGGCGGGGACCAAAGACAATAGCTTCGGTCTTCCTAATATTTAATTGGAGAAAATTACTGCTCATCCAGTACTGGATGTCGGACAAGCAATCTGACAACTTAGAGACCATGGAGGGGTCGAGTGAAGTGGTGGAGAGGTAGAGCTGGGTTTCGTCAGCGTACATGTGGAAACTGACTCCGTGTTTTTGGATGACATCGGGAAGGGACAGCATACAGATGAGAATTAGGAGGGGGAAGAGAACACATTAGAGGAGATTTTCTGGCTACGATTAAATAGATAAGAATGGAACCAAGCAAGTGCAGTCTCACCCAGCTGAACGATGGTGGAGAGGCGTTGGGGGAGGATGGAGTGGTCAACCGTGTCAAAGGCTGCAGACAGGTCCAGAAGGATGAGAAGGGATAGTTTACCTTTGTCTCAGTCACAAAGGATGTCATTTGTAACTTTTATGAGAGCCGTTTTGGAACTGTGGCAAGGGCGAAAACCAGATTGAAGGGATTCAAACATGGAGTTCCGGGAAAGATGGTCATGGATTTGGGGGGCGACAACACATTCAAGGACTTTGGAAAGGAAAGGGAGGTTGGAGATGGGGCGGTAGGTAGCTAGCAAGCACCGTAGAGTCAAGGGTTGATTTTTTCAGGAGAGGGGTGATGACCACAGATTGGAAGGAGAGGGGAACAGTACCTGAGGAGAGAGAACCGTTGACAATGTTGGCTAACATGGGAGCCGAAAAAGGAAATTGGGTAGTCAGCAATTTAGTGGGAAAAGGGTTAAGGAGCAGGAAGTGTGTTCCATGGACAAGATGAGCTTGGAGAGGTCAAGAGGGGAGATCAAAGAGAAACAAGAGAAAGATGTGAGTTTAGGACTTGGCAGGGGGGAGCCTTAGAGGAATTTGGCCCGGATGTTTCAAAAGCTGCAGATTTCATTATTCCCGAGGAAAGGTTATAACACATTTAATATGTTTGATTTTATTTAAGTGTTCCTGACTTGAGATGGTTGTGTTTTATGGGTTACTTGAGTTTGTGATCCTTTGTTAACTAAAGTATGACTCTGTAGGTTGAAGTCTAGCACCAGTGTGAAACCTATTCATGTCGTGCAGTGTACAAACATTAACAGAGTCATGACATTGCCATTATCACACTGCTCCAGAGACTGCAAGTAAGTTAACGCCATATGTATTTGAACACCTTTTAAAAAGCTGTCAAACACAATGATATATTGGCAACTCTGCTAGTTATTACCCCCGTCCATTATATGCCCCGGCCAATATACGCCCCGCCCATTATACACCCTGCCCATTATACATCCCGCCCATTATACACCCTACCCCTTTTATGCCCTATCCATTATAGACCATCTCATTATACACCCACCCATTATACACCCCACCCATTATCATTAAACACCCACCCATTATGCACATCGCTCATTATTCACCCCACCCACTATACACTCCACCCACTATGCACCCCATCCAGTATACCCCCATTCTTTATCCACCTCTCCCATTATACACTCCACCCACTATATGCCCTGCTCATTATATACCCCACCCATTATACACACCACCCTTATACACTCTATTTATTATACACCTCGTTCATTATACACGCCACTCTTTATACAATCTGCTTGGAATCTCTCCATCCGTTCTAATCCCCGTCCATCAAACACCATGACCGTTATACGTCCCACTCGTTACACGCCCCACCCCTTAACTTCAGTGGAAAGGGATATCTAGCAGCATGTAAAAAGGATGGTTGATCCACTACCATCAGTTACCCCCTCACGTACAAACTGAAAATGATCCCAATTCTCTGTTCCCCACATTCTCTCTCTGTTCCTCAACCTCTTTTTCTGTACCTATAATCTTTATCTTTATGCCCTAATGCTCACCCAGTTGTTTAAATCCTTTTCTGTCTCTGAATATATCTGAATGCCTCTGATCTCGAGTGGTTCGTCTGTTTCTTTTTTCTCTCACGACTGAATCGATCTATCTCTGTGTCCCTCTCTGTGCCCCCAATGGCTGTTTAATTGTTAATCAATATCTCTCGCTCCACGCCCCTAATATACGTATCACTGCCACACAAACCATCATCCCCACCCTAACAACCACTTCCCCTGCCTCCCATCCCTGGCTGGCTCTGTTGCACAGGAGGGCAGGAAAAAGAGTGGGAGAGCAATAGTGATAGGGGATTCAATTGTAAGGGGAATAGCTAGGCGTTTCTGCGGCCGCAACCGAGACTCCAGGATGGTATGTTGCCTCTCTGGTGCAAGGGTCAAGGATGTCTCGGAGCGGGTGCAGGACATTCTAAAAAGGGAGGGAGAACAGCCAGATGTCGTGGTGCACATTGGTACCAACGACATAGTTAAAAAAATGGGATGAGGCCCTACGAGATGAATTTAAGGAGCTAGGAGCTAAATTAAAAAGTAAGACCTCAAAAGTAGTAATCTCAGGATTGCTACCAGTGCCATGTGCTAGTCAGAGTAGGAATCGCAGGATTGCGCAGATGAATACATGGCTTAAGCAGTGATGCAGCAGGGAGGGATTCAAATTCCTGGGGCATTGGAACAGGTTCTGGGGGAGTTGGGATCAGTGCAAACCGGACGGTCTGCACCTGGGCAGGACCGGAACCAATGTCCGAGGGGGAGTGTTTGCTAGTGCTGTTGGGGAGGAGTTAAACTAATATGGCAGGGGGATGGGAACCAATGTAGGGAGACAGAGGGAAACAAAAAGGAGACAAAAGCAAAAGACAGAAAGGAGATGAGTAAAACTGGAGGGCAGAGAAACCCAAGGTAAAAAGCAAAAAGGGCCACTGAATATAAAGGGGCTGCAGGAGGAGTCAAAACTAAAAATCATGGTTTAAAAACTAGGATTAAAACACTCGACCTAAATGCACGCAGCATTCGAAATAAAGTAAATGAGTTGACGGCACAAATCATTACAAATGGGTATGATTTGGTGGCCATTAAGAAACAGGTTGCAGGCCAAGACTGGGAATTAAACATATAGGGGTATCTGACAATTCAGAAAGATAGACAAGAAGGGAAAGGAGGTGGGGCAGCTCTGTTAATAAAGGATGTTATCAGGGCAGTTGTGAGAGACGATATTGGCTCTAATGAACAAAATGTTGAATCATTGTGGGTGGAGATTAGAGATAGTAAGGGGAAAAAGTCACTGGTGGGCGTAGTTTATAGGCCCCCAAATAATAACTTCATGGTGGGGCGGGCAATAATCAAGGGAATAATGGAGGCATGTGAAAAAGGAACGGCAGTAGTCATGGGGGATTTTAACCTACATATCGATTGGTCAACTCAAATCGCACGGGGTAGCCTGGAGGAGGAATTCATAGAATGCATATGGGATTGTTTCTTAGAACAGTATGTTACAGAACCTACAAGGGAGCAAGCTATCTTAGATCTGGTCCTGTGTAATGAGACAGGAAAAATAAACGATCTCCGTGTAAAAGATCCTCTCGGAATGAGTGATCACAGTATGGTTGAATTTGTAATACAGATTGAGGGTTGGGAAGTAGTGCTTAAACAAAGGGGACTACAGTGGGATGAGGGCAGAGTTGGCTAAAGTAGACTGGGAACACAGACTAAACGGTGGCACAATTGAGGAACAGTGGAGGACTTTTAAGGAGCTCTTTCATAGTGCGCAACAAAAATATATTCCAGTGAAAAAGAAGGGCGGTAAGAGAAGGGATAACCAGCCGTGGATAAACAAGGAAATAAAGGAGAGTATCAAATTAAAGACCAATGTGTATAAGATGGCCAAGGTTAGTGGGAAACTAGAGGATTGGGAAAATTTTAAACAACAGCAAAGAATGATGAAAAAGGCAATAAAGAAAGGAAAGATAGATTACGAAGGTAAACTTGCGCAAAAGATGAAAACAGATAGTAAAAGCTTTTACAGATATATAAAATGGAAAAGAGTGACTAAAGTAAATGTTGGTCCCTTAGAAGATGAGAAGGGGAATTTAATAATGGGAAATGAGTAATGGCAGAGACCTTAAACAATTATTTTGCTTCAGTCTTCACAGTGGAAGACACAAAAACCATGCCAAAACTTGCTGGTCACAGGAATGTGGGAAGGGAGGACATTGAGACAATCACTATCACTAGGGGGGTAGTGCCGGACAGGCTAATGGGACTCAAGGTAAACAAGTCTCCTGGTCCTGATGAAATGCATCCCAGGGTATTAAAAGAGATGGCGGAAGTTATAGCAGATGCATTCGTTATAATCTACCAAAATTATCTGGACTCTGGGGAGGTACCAGCGAATTGGAAAGCAGCTAATGTAACGCCTCTGTTTAAAAAAGGGGGCAGACAAAAGGCAGGCAACCATAGGCTGGTTAGTTTAACATCTGTAGTGGGGAAAATGCTTGAAGCTATCATTAAGGAAGAAATAGCGGGACATCTAGATAGGAATAGTGCAATCAAGCAGACGCAACATGGATTCATGAAGGGGAAATCATGTTTAATTAATTTACTGGAATTCTTTGAGGATATAACGAGCATGGTGGATAGAGGTGTACCGATGGATGTGGTGTATTTAGATTTCCAAAAGGCATTCAATAAGGTGCAACACAAAAGGTTACTGCAGAAGATAGAGGTACGCGGAGTCAGAGGAAATGTATTAGCATGGATAGAGAATTGGCTGGCGAACAGAAAGCAGAGAGTCGGGATAAATGGGTCCTTTTTGGGTTGGAAATCGATGGTTAGTGGTGTGCCACAGGGATCGGTGCTGGGACCACAACTGTTTACAATATACATAGATGACCTGGAAGAGGGGACAGAGTGTGGTGAAACAAAATTTGCAGATAACAGTAAGATTAGTGGGAAAGCGGGTTGTGTAGAGGACACAGAGAGGCTGCAAAGAGATTTGGATAGGTTAAGCGAATGGGCTAAGGTTTGGCAGATGGAATACAATGTTGGAAAGTGTGAGGTCATCCACATTGGGAAAAAAAACAGTAAAAGGGAATATTATTTGAATGGGGAGAAATTACAACATGCTGAGGTGCAGAGGGACCTGGGGGTCCTTGTGCATGAATCCCAAAAAGTTAGTTTGCAGGTGCAGCAGGTAATCAGGAAGGCGAATGGAATGTTGGCCTTCTTTGCGAGAGGATGGAGTACAAAAGCATTGAGGTCCTTCTGCAATTGTATAGGGTATTGGTAAGGCCGCACCTGGAGCACTGTGTGCAGTTTTGGTCACCTTACTTAAGGAAGAATATACTGGCTTTGGAGGGGGTACAGAGACGATTCACTCGGCTGATTCCGGAGATGAGGGGGTTACCTTATGATGATAGATTGAGTAGACTGGGTCTTTACTCGTTGGAGTTCAGAAGGATGAGGGGTGATCTTATAGAAACATTTAAAATCATGAAAGGGATAGACAAGATAGAGGCAGAGAGGTTGTTTCCACTGGTAGGGGAGACTAAAACTAGGGGGCACAGCCTCAAAATACGGGGAAGCCAATTTAAAACCTGGTTGAGAAGGAATTTCTTCTCCCAGAGGGTTGTGAATCTATGGAATTCTCTGCCCAAGGAAGCAGTTGAGGCTAGCTCATTGAATGTATTAAAGTCACAGATTGATAGATTTTTAACCAATAAGGGAATTAGAAACATAGAAACATAGAAAATAGGTGAAGGAGTAGGCCATTCGGCCCTTCTAGCCTGCACCGCCATTCAATGAGTTCATGGCTGAACATTCAACTTCAGTACCCCATTCCTGCTTTCTCGCCATACCCCTTGATCCCCCTAGTAGTAAGGACCTCATCTAACTCCTTTTTGAATATATTTAGTGAATTGGCCTCAACAACTTTCTGTGATAGAGAATTCCACAGGTTTACCACTCTCTGGATGAAGAAGTTCCTCCGCATCTCGGTCCTAAATGGCTTACCCCTTATCCTTAGACTGTGACCTCTGGTTCTGGACTTCCCCAACATTGGGAACATTCTTCCTGCATCTAACCTGTCTAACCCCATCAGAATTTTAAATGTTTCTATGAGGTCCCCTCTCATTCTTCTGAACTCCAGTGAATACAAGCCCAGTTGATCCAGTCTTTCTTGATAGGTCAGTCCCGCCATCCCGGGAATCAGTCTGGTGAACCTTCGCTGCACTCCCTCAATAGCAAGAATGTCCTTCCTCAGGTTAGGAGACCAAAACTGTACACAATACTCCAGGTGTGGCCTCACCAATGCCCTGTACAACTGTAGCAACACCTCCCTGCCCCTGTACTCAAATCCCCTTGCTATGAAGGCCAACATGCCATTTGCTTTCTTAACCGCCTGCTGCACCTGCATGCCAACCTTCAATGACTGATGTACCATGACACCCAGGTCTCTTTGCACCTCCCCTTTTCCTAATCTGTCACCATTCAGATAATAGTCTGTCTCTCTGTTTTTACCACCAAAGTGGATAACCTCACATTTATCCACATTATACTTCATCTGCCATGCATTTGCCCACTCACCTAACCTATCCAAGTCGCTCTGCAGCCTCACAGCATCCTCCTCGCAGCTCACACTGCCACCCAACTTAGTGTCATCCGCAAATTTGGAGATACTACATTTAATCCCCTCATCTAAATCATTAATGTACAATGTTAACAGCTGGGGCCCCAGCACAGAACCTTGCGGTACCCCACTAGTCACTGCCTGCCATTCTGAAAAGTACCCATTTACTCCTACTCTTTGCTTCCTGTCTGACAACCAGTTCTCAATCCATGTCAGCACACGACCCCCAATCCCATGTGCTCTAACTTTGCACATCAATCTCTTGTGTGGGACCTTGTCGAACGCCTTCTGAAAGTCCAAATATACCACATCAACTGGTTCTCCCTTGTCCACTCTACTGGAAACATCCTCAAAAAATTCCAGAAGATTTGTCAAGCATGATTTCCCTTTCACAAATCCATGCTGACTTGGACCTATCATGTCACCTCTTTCCAAATGCACTGCCATGACATCCTTAATAATTGATTCCATCATTTTACCCACTACCGATGTCAGGCTGACCGGTCTATAATTCCCTGTTTTCTCTCTCCCTCCTTTTTTAAAAAGTGGGGTTACATTGGCTACCCTCCACTCCATAGGAACTGATCCAGAGTCAATGGAATGTTGGAAAATGACTGTCAACGCATCCACTATTTCCAAGGCCACCTCCTTAAGTACTCTGGGATGCAGTCCATCAGGCCCTGGGGATTTATCGGCCTTCAATCCCATCAATTTCCCCAACACAATTTCCCGGCTAATAAGGATTTCCCTCAGTTCCTCCTCCTTACTAGACCCCCCGACCCCTTTTATAACCGGAAGGTTGTTCGTGTCCTCCTTCGTGAATACCGAACCAAAGTACTTGTTCAATTGTTCCCCGTTATGACTTCCCCTGATTCTGACTGCAGGGGACCTATGTTTGTCTTTACTAACCTTTTTCTCTTTACATATCTATAGAAACTTTTGCAATCCGTCTTAATGTTCCCTGCAAGCTTCTTCTCATACTCCATTTTCCCTGCCCTAATCAAACCCTTTGTCCTCCTCTGCTGAGTTCTAAATTTCTCCCAGTCCCCAGGTTCGCTGCTATTTCTGGCCAATTTGTATGCCACTTCCTTGGCTTTAATACTATCACTGATTTCCCTTGATAGCCACGGTTGAGCCACCTTCCCTTTTTTATTTCTATGCCAGACAGGAATGTACAATTGTTGTAGTTCATCCATGCGGTCTCTAAATGTCTGCCATTGCCCATCCACAGTCAACCCCTTAAGTATCATTCGCCAATCCATCCCAGCCAATTAAGGGTTACGGGGAGAGGGCGGGTAAGTGGAGCTGAGTCCACGGCCAGATCAGCCATGATCTTATTGAATGGCGGAGCAGGCTCGAGGGGCTAGATGGCCTACTCCTGTTCCTAATTCTTATGTTCTTATGTTCACCCCCCGCCGCCCCCGCCCCCACTCCACACCACTACTCCCATGTCTCTTGCCTTTAAGTCGTTATCTCTCTCCTTCTCTCTTTTTGACAACCGAACCACACTGGTAGTGGCCTTGGAAAGTCTAAAACTAAGCAGATCATTGTTGGCCCAAAATATTGGGTCGAAAAACATTTGTGAGAGGTGAAGATACAGAGCAGTGGCAGCAGTGATGAATGGCATTAGAATGAATGAAAGAGCATTGAAAAACATTGGGTTCACGAGTAGTCTAAGATTGTGATTCGACTCCTGCAAAGCAATAATGGAATTACTAAGGCCTTAACAAATACACGTCTCAATTTGCATTATGATTATTGCAATAAAATATTTTATTTGAATGTCCTACATGTTCTTATATGCCAACACATATACAAGAGTTGATTTCATATCTAAACCTGAGGAATACACTTCTCGATCAAGCATTTGCTGCTTTGTTTCAATTCCTTCATGGCCTCTGTTTCTATAGTTACCATTTAAAGAAAATGTTCAGCACTCTATGGCAGACCGTACAATGATTTCCTTTCTGTAACTGTCCTTTCATACAAATATTCTCCAGTTGATTTGTACGTGTTTAGGATTATTATACATTTATGGGATTGTGCTTTAACTATTTCAGTTTCAAAACTGGAAAACCAGATATATCTGACGTAAAGTTAGAGAAGCCGAGGCTTCCTCATATGGGTACAGTTTACAACAAAATGGTTAGAAATCGCTTTTGCATGATTTAATTGACATGTGCTAAGGATGAGGAGGGATAGTTTACCACATTGACAGTGACATAGGATGTCGTTTGTGATTTTGATTAGGGTCATTGCAGTGTTGTCGTAGAGACAGTTACATGATTGGAGATATTAAAACATGGAGTTGCGTGAAAGATGAGCATGCATTTGGGAGGCAACAACAAATAGAATCATAGAACAGTACAGCACAGATGGAGGCCATTCAGCCCATCGTGCTTGTGCCGGTCTTTGAAAGAGCTGTCTAATTTGTCCCAATCCCCTGCTCTTACCCCATAGCCCTGCAAGTGTTTCTTTTTTAAGTATATATTGGCACGGATTTTCCAGGGCCTATGACCGCGTTCGCACAGAGTTCATGGTTGTACGTGCCCCACAAATTCTGACTTTCTGCATGCGTGAAAACCGGGAACTTGCGATCTGCCATGTTTCAACTACGAATCCGAAGGAAATAGACATTCGCTGGCACAGAGTTGTGCTATTTGCTATCTGGTAAAGGCAGGCATTAGGCCTTTTGTTACCAGCATAAGGATTTAAATAAATATTAAAATACTTTTTAAAAAATCATTTAAGCTTAAAAAGATCTTTAAAATGAGTAATTGGACAGATGCATTCGGGAGTGGGGGAAAGAATTGGAAGAGAAGAGTGCTTCTGTGTGTTTGGGGGAAGGGGAGAGAGAGAATGGTTCAGATATTTTTGGGGAGGCGGGGAGGGTGCGAGGAGCATGATAGAAATAGGTGGGGAGGTGTGGAGGCCCTGCCAATCATAATGGCAGGAGATTGGGAGGACTCGGGGTTGGGGGGCGGGCAGGTGGAGGCTGGAGATTGGAAGGGCTGGGGGAGGCTGGAGATCAAGAAGCCTGGGCGAAAGCTGGATATCAGGAGTGCTGGTGGGTGAGGCTAGCGATCAGGAGATCTGGGGCGAGGGAAAGCTTAGGTCTTTAGTATGGGTGCATCAGACACTGTGGCCCATCCCATCTCCCGACATCTCGACTTCGTCTTGCCACTTGATTCAGATGTGGGGGGCAGAGAGAGTGAGGTAGCCTCTGCATATATTTCCCTCGCGTGCAATTGCTATTCATCTCAGTTATTTCATTTCATGCAATTTAAAAGAAAGTGCAATGAGTGAAAGGCGTTTAAGATGCTAATGAGCTTGATAGTGAAGCTGTTTCCCAAAAGACCAAAGACAATAAGTATTTTGTTAGCCTGTCTCAGTACTTGATAAACATTTCATGTTCAATGCTTTGGGAGGTCCCTGGATTTGTCTGACATAAGTCCTCCCACAGTTTTGAAACAGAAATCTGCAGGACCAGGCTTGTACCCAGGCTCAGAAGGTTAGAAGGCAGGACTTTTATTTAAGGCAATTAAGGTGATGATTTTATATTATTACATGAAGGCAAACTGTCTGATTGCATTAAATGAGCGTATTCATAACTATTGATCACTGCATGCTCACTGGAGAAATAAAACATCTTAACATTTCATTCTGGCTCCAATGATTTCTTGATTTGCCTTTGAAAAGATGGAAAATATGCATGTGGGGACATATGCAAAAGACAAGAATATCTAGTTCAGATCGTGAGGGTTCCTATTATTACAAGCCGGGTTATGCTATTGGATTGATGGATATTGGGCATAATAGGCACACCTGTAAATGTAAGGTGCTCAGACCACTTACGCGATTACCCAGCATCACTGTAACAGACAAAATTTCTTCCAAAACTTGAAACATGTAATGCCCTCTAATTCTCAAAGGATGACTTAACTCTTTGGGGATACATGTTTTTCTTCTTAAGTTTAATTGCTTATGCATTATTGAGAGATTAAAGAAGGATTCCAACCAATTGATTTGCCGGTCTATTCGTCAAAGTGCTCTGAATGCTGTATATTTATAGCATTGGTTGCCTATGGCTTTGTAGTCACTGGCGTATCTTTTTAATGAGCCGGCTATTGAGAAATTTATCACGCAACAGGGCTAATGACAAGGAGCATAGCAATAACATGTGAGTGACCTGAATCTGCCACCCAGAATTTGTTATGCCGCAGCATCATTCTGCTTCTCCTGTATTCAACAATCCTGCACTAAGTGAAGGCAGCTACCAGCATTCAAGCTTTAGAAAGCCATGATATTGTACTATTATTAACAAAAAACATACAATCTTAAATAAGGGGGCCAAAAATCCGCAGCCAATCTGGGTAGACTACAGGTCAGACTTCTGCAGTAGTTTCTGCAGAACCTTGTTTGTGTCAGGGTTAAAGGCACAAGACCTTTGTCCAAAAATCATAGAATCATGGAATCATGGAAGGAGGCTATTCAGCTCATTAAGGGCTCTCTCTGGAGGAGCACTTCAGCTAGTCCCACTCCCCCGCCCTTTAACTGTGGCCTGCAATTATTTTTCCTGCAGGTACTTATCCAATTCCCTTTTGAAAGCAAAAACTGAATTTGCCTCCACCACCCTTCCGGCAGTGCATTCCAGATCCTAACCATTCGCTGCATAAAAAGGTTTTTCCTCTTGTGGCCTTTGGTTCTTTTGCCAATCACCTTAAATCTGTATCCTCTGGTTCTTTACTCTTCTGCCAATGGGAACAGTTTCTCTCTATCTATTCATGATTTTGAACACCTCTATCAAATCTCCTCTCAACCTTCTCTAAGAAGAACAACCCCAGCTTCTCTAGTCTATCCATGTAACTGAAGTCTATCCATATAACTGAATACATTATGCCCAGTATACCAGAATAGGTATCCCTGTCATAAAGCTACTTCCATAACGATAGTTGTTTCACTATTCATTGGTATGCATTAGAACATCAACAGCCAAAAGAAGGTTTTCCAAAAATCTCATTTACGAGATAAGCAGTGGAAGCTGTATTGATGGAACATAAAAATCATTCGAATATGAATTTATAGCTGTCTAATAACAATATACTTACATTGGATGTTCTCACCATGTGTTTATGGGGCTGAAATTCATGTGCTGAACTATGAAGTGGAATTTTTTGTATCTGGACAGTTTTTGTTTGGGACTGTAGGTTCAAGACGAGGACTCATCACGCCTTCTCAAGGGCAATTAGGGATGGGCAATAATCACATTACCAGGAATTAATTTTTAAAAAATCTGGAACACACGCAGACCTTACTTCCTGCATCAAATGCAGGTTAACCAAAGTGTGTTATCTGTAGCTGGCAAACAAATTTGCACCTCTGCAGTAAAAGTAATAGTTTGATACACATACTTGGAATATTAGGATCAATTCTATGAGTTAGCCTACCTAGCACAAAGCCTTACTCAGTGGGAGCAAAAATTGAACAATAATTATACACCCGCCCAATATTCCTTTCAATTGAAGACAATGGAAGGGAAATTCAGGCGGGGTATATAACTGGTGGTGAATCCGCTCTGGTGTAGTATTCCCCTACCAGAGTTCAAAAGTCCAACCATTATCAGAGATCCAGGTGCAGATGTCAACGGGTATAGAGAGTAGGTGGAAAATTGCATTTAAGTGAAATTTAAAGTGATGATGACAATTAAAATGAAGTGACTGAACATAATTTCTGAAAGACTTTGGATAAGATCAAAAGGCATCTCAACCCATCTGCAGCATTTCCCACAGTTGATAAGAAGGGAATAAAGAAGTAACAGGCTAAATTCAATGGAAAGGATACACAAGATGCAGACAAGTGACAGTGCAGTTCAGCACCCAGTCCTCTGTTCGATGACTGTTGAAGGGGAGTTGGTACAGTATGATATGGGTGTGAGGAAGAGCATCCTCTTTCCTATTCCATGGCACTATCCCCATATATCAGCATTGCAGAATCCCTGCAAGGAAATAGAGGCAGGCTAGAGGCAGCAGTTAACTGGTATTGTCATTGGTTGTGCCAGCCTATGCCACATGGTAGCTTCAGGTATTCTGGCAGTAGATGGCACAACTCTGCATCTGACATTCTACTGACCTGAACCCTGTGAAGACATTTTCAAAGAATCATAGAAATTTACAGCACGGAAGGAGGCCATTTCGGTCCATCGTGTCCAAGCCGGCCAACAAAGAGCTATCCAGCCTAATCCCACTTTCCAGCTCCTGGTCCGTAGCTCTGTAGGTTATGGCACTTCAAATGCACATCCAAGTACTTTTTAAATGTGATGTGGTTTTCTGCCTCTACCACCCTTTCAGGCAGTGAGTTCCAGACCCCCATCATCCTCTGGGTGAAGAAATTTCCCCTCAAAGCCCCTCTAAACGTTCTATCAATTACTTTAAATCTATGCCCTCTGGTTATTGACCCTCTGCTAAGGGAAATAGGTCCATCCTATCCACTCTATCTAGGCCCCTCATAATTTTATACACCTCAATAAGGTCTCCCCTCAGCCTCCTCTGCTCCAAAGAAAACAACCCCAGCCTATCCAATCTTTCCTAATAGGTAAAATTCTCTAGTCCAGGCAACATCTTCATACATCTCCTCTGTGCCCTCTCTAGTGCAATCACATCTTTCCTGTAATGTGGTGATCAGAATTGCACGCAGTACTCAGGCTGTGGCCTAACTAATGTTTTATACAGTTCAAGCATAACCTCCCTGCTCTTGTATTCTGTGCCTCGGCTAATAAAGGCAAGTATTCTGTGTGCCTTCTTAATCATCTTATCTACCAGGCCTGCTATCTTCAGGGATCTGTGGATATGCACTCCAAGGTCCCTTTGTTCATCTACACTTCTCAGTGTCCGACCATTTAATGTGTATTCCCATGCCGTGTTAGCCCTCCCCAAATGCATTACCTCACACTTTGGATTGAATTCCATTTACTACTGTTGTCCTCACCTGACCAGTTTATTGATATCTTCCTGCAGTCTACAGCTTTCTTCTTCATTATCAACCACACAGCCGATTTTAGTATCATCTGCAAACTTCATAATCATACCCCCTACATTCAAGTCTAAATCATATATATACTACAAAAAGCAAGGGACCAAATACTGAGCCCTGCTGGAAACAGCCTTCCAGTCACAAAGACACCCATCAACCATTACCCTTTGCTTTCTGCCTCTGAGCCAATTATGAATCCAACTTGCCACTTTGCCATGGATCCCATGGGCTTTTACTTTTTTGACTGGGGCCTTATCAAAGGCCTTGCTAAAGTCCATATACACGACATGAAACGCATTACCCTCATTGACTTCCTTGTTACCTTCTCAAAAAATTCAATCAAGCTAGTCAGACACGACCTTCCCTTAACAAATCCATGCTGACTGTCCTTGATTAATCTGTGTGTCTTTCTAAATGAAGATTTATCCTGTCCCTCAGAATTTTCTCCAATAATTTTCCCACCACTGAGGTTATGCTGACTGGCCTGTAATTACTCGGCCTATCCCTTTCTCCCTGTTTAAACAAAGGTACCACGTTAGCAGTCCTCCAGTCCTCCAACACCACACCTGTAGCCAGAGAGGAAGGGAAAATCTTGGGAAGAGTCTCTGCTATACATTTCTTCCAGGCCTTGGGATTTATCCACTTTCAAAGCTGCCAAACCCCTTAATACTTGCTCTCTCACTATGTTTATTTCATTTAATATTTCACACTCCTCCTCCCTGATTGCAATGTCTGCATCGCCCCTCTCTTTTGTGAAAACAGACGCAAAGTATTCATTAAAAACCATACCCACATCTTCAGCCTCCACACACAGATTACCTTTATAGTCTCTAATAGGCCCTATTCTTTCTTTCGTTACCCAGGTAGGCGCAGCAATGCCTGCAGATATGGTTGGGGGCATTTTGGTGGATGCAACCTAACAGTCTATGCCCTTAGTATGTCTTTTTTCATGTCATGCCACTAAAGCATACTGTGATTAGGGTACTTCTGAGGAACCATCCAACATTCACATGTCCTAGTGAACCACCTGTCCCAGTTTCCTTTAGGAATAGGAGCATATGCATCTTTATTTGATTCCTCTCTTCTTCCAAACATATCAGATAAGGAATTCCCATTAGGAAACTCATTGCTGAGAGCAATGATACTGGCAGCAAAAAAATTATGAGAACAATTGACACAAAATATACACAAAGAAAAAAGCAGTCAAGAACTGGCTGAAACACACATACTTTAATAATGCTGTGTTCTTTAAATTAATATCCCTGTACCTACAACTGCTTAACCACCTTGAAAGCCCAGTTCACATGTTGATAATTAAGAATCTGGTCATGTATACCAGGTCAGGAAAGGGCATGCAGAATGTTCTGACTCTGCAAATTATTCATTCAAGGCTCCCACCTGTTTTAGGTGAGCATTTTCCCTACTGCCCGAAATGATGCCGGAAATTGGAATGCATTCCGGTGGCATAGAATGCCGCCTTTTGTTTTCCAACCTGGGCCATTGGCTTTAAGCTGATAAAATAATCAGAAAATATAAGTTGCCATTTCCAAAAATAGATGTTGTAACATTGCTTTTTGAACAGTAGCCAGTAAGACCGGAGGTGACAATGGAGGGATTGTCATTGCACTACGTACTAGCTTGACAATTTTGTCACATTGTTATGATGTCGCATCTGGAGCTGTCATACATGAGGGTTTCTGTGAAAATCACATGGAGTGTCATTCATCCTCTGTCAGTGAACAACATCCATGTGAGGGTTCTTGTAATCAGCAGTCTCTGGCATTCAAGCCAAAATTGATAACAGAGCTCCTTCAATGGGTGGCCTAATATGAGTTTCTTTAATTGTGGGATTTTCCAATGATAATATTAAATATGATTGGGATCCTACATGTACCCTGGAGATCATATTACTGATGTGGAGTGGTTGTTTTACTGTCAGTGTATAGCACTGTACGAGGTCAGAACAGCTTACTCGATCATTCACTGCAGCTTCATTGTGCACAAAAGCTGCATCAGTCCGCAGCCAGCAAATAGAGACTCCATTATAACATCATACTGTGTTGCCTAGCAACACAAACAGCTTGTGCATTCTTAGAGATTCAAAGAGAAACAAGTGACTAATAGATAGCTTTCTATTCCCTTTTCTGTTCTTTCCCCTTTCCTTTCTTGTTCTTCCTCTAACAAAATTCTTCTGCCACAGTATTCTGTTTTGCATGTTCTTTCATCCATTCCCAGTTTAAAAATAGTAACAGTATTCTGGCCTAGAAATTAATTGGCGCATGCCTGTAAAACAGGCGTAAAACGGTCACCTAAGCATCCAATACAGCAGGGATATGCACGTGCACATTCTGCACTGGAAGTACCAACAATACTGGTAATGGTTCCTTGGTTCCTGTATAGATGAGCAGCACCTGCACCTGAAATAGGCATTAGATCCTTTGCATATATAAATAGGGGGTCTTATGCCAGTTTGAGGTCCTCGTTCCAAAATTTGTTCATGACTGTGCCATGCATACTGTGGTCAGTATTCTCAGGCACTTGGAAGCCAAACCAAGCCACCAGCTCCATCTTCTCCCTGGCCACTGTTGGAGGCTGCACAATACTGATTGCAACCTTGGTGTCCTATTTGATCCTGAGCTGAGCTTCCGACCCCATATCCTCTCCATCACCAGGACCACCGACTTCCATCTCTGTAACATCACCCGCCTCTGCCCCAGTCTCAGCTCATCTACTGCTGAAACGCTTGCCTTTTTATCTCTAGACTTGACTATTCCATTGCTCTCCTGGCTGGCCTCTCACCATGCAATCTCCGTAAATTTGAGCTCATCCAAAACTCTGCAATCCCTTTCCTAACTTGCATCGTCCCCTTCACCCATCACCCCTCTGCTCCCTGACCTACATTAGCTCCTGGACCGGCAACACCTTGCTTTTAAAATTCTCATCCTTGTTTTCAAACCCCTCCATAGCCTTGCCCCTCCCTACCTCTGTAGCCTCCTCCAGCTATAAAACCCTCCGTGATACCTATCCTCCTCCAATTCTGGCCTCTTGTTCATCCCTGACTTTCATCGGACAACAGTTGATGGCTGTGCCTTCAGCTACTGGGGCCTGGAATTCCCTTCCCAAACCTCTCCACCTCTCTACCATTCCTCCTATAAGGCACTCCTTAAAAGCCTACCTCATTGACCATCTGTCCTGATATCTCCTTGTGTGGCTCGGGTGTCAAATTGTGTTTGATAATGCTCTTGTAAAGCACCTTGGGTTGTTTTACTACATTCAAGGTGCTATATAAATGCAAATTGTTGTTTAAAGGAACCGCTGAAGGTTGTGTCCTGAAAGATACATTTTTATTTTTATTTACCTTATTGCAAAGTTTGGAGGAGCAGAAATGCACCTCATGGTTCCATGTTCAATTTACAAGCTGCTGCCAGCTATCACTTGGCCCCCTCCTGATTGCCTTTCCCCTTCCTGGATTCTGCTTATCACCTTGACGGTGTCTAAACCAGCTGATCTTCGGTCTTCCTGAGACCAGCGATCTACCTCTAGGACAGCAAATGACACCCACAGCTCGCTGTTAAGCAGCACGAGGTTAGCGGACTAATTTTCCGCACCCTTATCACCGGCCTCATTAGGCACATATAGCAGTTTTGCAACTCTCACTTGCTCATCGGTGGAGGGAGGGGTTAAAGTTAAGACGACTTTCTCTGAAGATAGATTCCAAATACTTTCCCACAACTGATATTAGACTGATGGATCTGTAGATACCCGATTTCTCTCTCCATTCCTCCTTTCTTTACGTTTTTATTTTTTGTTCAATAAGAACAATTTGATAAAATGAATGTTTTGTTTGGGGAATGAAGGGAAATTAAGAAGCAGCTATTCTATACACAAGGGACAGGCAACATATATAAAAAATCTCTTTCAATAGGAGGCATGTCAAATACAGGCCAAGATGAGAGAGGGAGCTTGGTGGAGGTACAGCTAGTTCTGGAGCCAAAGTCCTCAGCAATATAGCTGAGGTGTTGTTGGGGCCCATAGCCTTAGCTGTATCCAGTGCGCTCAGCTGTTTCTTGATATCACATGGAAGACTGACATCTGTGATGGTGGGGACCTCAGGAGTAGGCTGAGATTAATCCTTCACTCGGCACTTCTGGTGTTCTGGCAAATGCTTGAGCCTTGTCTTTTGCTCTCATGTGCCGGGCATCGTTGAGGATGTTCATGGAGCCTCCACCTCCCTTTAGTTGTTTAATTGTCCACCACCATTCATGACTGGATATAACAGGTATGCAAAGCATTAATCAGATCCACAATCTTCTACTTAGTTGGTATCTGCTCCTTGGCTGCTTTCCTGCTGAAAAAAATGTGTTCAGCAGGGCCTCCAGGAAACCCGATCCTCTGGGTTTCCCATCTGGAAATACTGCCTCTGCTCTTCTCACAGCCCTGTGTAATTATTGGGGCAAAGAATTCAGAAACTCAATGCAAATTAGGCAAAGATTTGTAAATGATAACGAACTACAAGAGCAGTGGAATTCGAGGAGGTAGCTCAAAAATTACAGTATGAGTTGAACAATATATATGAGTGTGTCCTACAATGAAATTTAATGAGCCCATGGGATTAATGGACAGTGGCAGCATGGATCCGAAATTGGCTGTGAGACCTAAAGTGTTGTGGTGAACAGTTGTTTTTCAGATTCGATGGAAGTACACGGTGGTGGCCCCCATGGGTCGGTATTAGGATCACTGCTCATTTTGATATATATTAATGAGCTGGACTTGGATATACAGGTCATCATTTCGAAGTTTGCAACTAGCACAATGTTTGGAAATGTAGTAATCAGTGAGGAGCAGAATATGCAACTTCTGGAGGACACTGACACCACTGGTGAAATGGGCAGACACATGGCAGATGACATTTAATGTAGAGAAGTGTGAAGTGATACATTTTGGAAGGAAAAATGAGGAGAGCCAGCATAAAGTAAATGGTACAATTTGAAGGAGAGACCTGGGGATTCACATACACATTTCTTTGAAGGTGGCAGGATAAGGTGATAAAGCTGTTAATAAAGCATATCGGATCCCTGGGTTTATTAATAGAGCCATAGAGTAAAAGCAAGGAAATGATGGTAAACCTGCATGAAACACGAGTTGCAGTAATGTGTTCTATTCTGGGTATCCCTCTAGGAAGGATGTTAAGGCCTTGGAATGGGTGCAGATGGAATTTACTAGAATGGTACCAGGTATAAGGGGCTTGAGTTATGTGGAGAGTCGAGAGAAGCTGGGATTGTTCTCAGAGCATAGAAGATTCAGGGGAGATTTAACATAGGTGTTCATAACTATGAGGGGTTTTAATAAAGTAGATAGGGAGAAAGTGTTTCTACTGGCAGGAGGGTCGGTAACCAGAGAACACAGACTTAAGATAATTGATAAAAAAACCAGGGGGAGATGAGAATATTTTTTTTACGGGTTATGATGATCTGGAATGCACTGTCTGGAAGAAGTAGATTCAATAGTAACTTTCAAAAGTGAATTTAATGGGTTGAAAATTAAGGAAGCCTCTGTTCGCAAGAAAAGTACACACCTACCTGGTGCCTCCGTATCTTTGGACTCTTGTGGTCCTGGGCTTGCAGGCATATGCCTGCATAAAGGGTCTTGTAGCCCAGGATCGCAAGCGTCCCTGGATCACATGGGCCAGCCCCACCAATCACAAAGGGGAAATCCCATTATGCTTATTGGAATTCCATTTATGTACAGAATGTCCATAAACATAATGACCCTGAAATCCCGGTCCTCTGCTTTCCACAGACGCTCGACAGTAAATGGCTAAAAAGATCCACAGCTACTTTTTCCTAGTGTGCCCATCAGCGATCCCGGTCCTGAGGCCTTCTCTCTCTGCGTATTGGAGCGCGTGCACGTCTGGACATCCGTATGCTGGAATTGGAGTCACATGGCATTGGGCAGCCAATCCAGGTACAGTACTTTCTCATTCACAATAATAGGAGCTCCATAATTAGGAGTTCTCATTATTATGATTGAGAAACGCCCGCCCAAATACCCAAACACAAATAAAAAAATAGAAAAATACATCACATATTCAAGATTAATTTAAATTAAAGTTAATAAATATCTTTCAAAAAATCAGAATTTTTTTTTTCTTTAAGTTTTTAAATTATGGTTTAAAATAAACTTATCTTAGTGGGCAGGGTTTTTAACGTTAAAATGTGTTTAAAAATTTTTATTTTACTATGTTTTAAAACTCTTACGCTGGTAAAAGTAGACTTTGTGCCTGCTTTTACTAGGCGCAAGAGTTTTCAGGACAGTCGCTAAGCAAGAGATGGTTAAATACAACAATCTTGCCCATGCGAATGTCCTTGCTGTGGGGATATGGAGGATCTGTCAAGCCAGAGCTTGACAGATCAGAAAAGCTGGTTTTAGGCACGTACGCATTGTGCGCTGAAAACTGGCTTTTGCAATGCCTTCCCGGGTCCATACACACTCCTCCTTCAACTCATAGAGACACTCTCCCTCAATAATCTTCCCTTCCTACTTCACACGTAGAAATTGGAGTACAAACAATAGTTCAAAAACATACAAAAGGGAAGAGAGTAGAGTAACAGTCAGAAATTGTGCTTTAGGCACTGCAGCTAAAGGGAAAACTAAAAGATGTAAAGTGATTAAACCAGGAGACAGAAATAAGTAATATGTGAGTAAAATATTAGAGCTGAAGGGCAGGTTAGAGTTTGCGGCCCGAATTAGGGTTCTTTACACAAACGCACAGAGTATAATGAGTAAATTGAATAGAAACATAGAAACATAGAAAATAGGTGCAGGAGTAGGCCATTCGGCCCTTCGAGCCTGCACCGCCATTCAATGAGTTCATGGCTGAACATGCAACCTCAGTACCCCATTCCTGCTTTCTCGCCATACCCCTTGATCCTCCTAGTAGTAAGGGCTACATCTAACTCCTTTTTGAATATATTTAGTGAATTGGCCTCAACAACTTTCTGTGGTAGACAATTCCACAGGTTCACCACTCTCTGGGTGAAGAAGTTTCTCCTCATCTCGGTCCTAAATGGCTTACCCCTTATCCTTAGACTGTGACCCCTGGTTCTGGACTTCCCCAACATTGGGAACATTCTTCCTGCATCGAACCTGTCTAAACCCGTCAGAATTGTAAATGTTTCTATGAGATCCCCTCTCATTCTTCTGAACTCCAGTGAATACAAGCCCTGTTGATCCACTCTTTCTTGATATATCAGTCCCGACATCTCGGGAATCAGTCTGGTGAACCTTCGCTGCACTCCCTCAATAGCAAGAATGTCCTTCCTCAAGTTAGGAGACCAAAACTGTACACAATACTCCAGGTGTGGCCTCACCAAGGCCCTGTACAACTGTAGTAACATCTCCCTGCCCCTATCCTCAAATCCCCTCGCTATGAAGGCCAACATGCCATTTGCTTTCTTAACCGCCTGCTGTACCTGCATGCCAACCTTCAATGACTGATGTACCATGACACCCAGGTCTCGTTGCACCTCCCCTTTTCCAAATCTGTCACCATTTAGATAATAGTCTGTCTCTCTGTTTTTACCACCAAAGTGGATAACCTCACATTTATTCACATTATACTTCATCTGCCATGCATTTGCCCACTCACCTAACCTATCCAAGTCACTCTGCAGCCTCATAGCATCCTCCTCGCAGCTCACACTGCCACCCAACTTAGTGTCATCCGCAAATTTGGAGATACTACATTTAATTCCCTCGTCCAAATCATTAATGTACAATGTGAACAGCTGGGACCCCAGCACAGAACCTTGCGGTACCCCACGAGTCACTGCCTGCCATTCTGAAAAGTACCCATTTACTCCTATTCTTTGCTTCCTGTCTGACAACCAGTTCTCAGTCCATGTCAGCACACTATCCCCAATCCCATGTGCTTTAACTTTGCACATTAATCTCTTGTGTGGGACCTTGTCGAAAGCCTTCTGAAAGTCCACATATACCACATCAACTGGTTCTCCCTTGTCCACTCTACTGGAAACATCCTCAAAAAATTCCAGAAGATTTGTCGAGCATGATTTCCCTAACACAAATCCATGCTGACTTGGACCTTTCATGTCACCTCTTTCCAAATGCGCTGCTATGACATCCTTAATAATTGATTCCATCATTTTACCCACTACTGATGTCAGGCTGACCGGTCTATAATTCCATGTTTTCTCTCTCCCTCCTTTTTTAAAAAGTGGGGTTACATTGGCTACCCTCCACTTAATATGCACATAGATTGGGCTAACCAAACTGGAAGCAATACGGTGGAGGAGGATTTTCTGGAGTGCATAAGGGATGGTTTTTTAGACCAATATGTCGAGGAACCAACTCGGGGGGAGGCCATCTTAGACTGGGTGTTATGTAATGAGAGAGGATTAATTAGCAATCTCGTTGTGCGAGGCCCCTTGGGGAAGAGTGACCATAATATGGTGGAATTCTGCATTGGGATGGAGAATGAAACAGTTAATTCAGAGACCATGGTCCAGAACTTAAAGAAGGCTAACTTTGAAGGTATGAGGCGTGAATTGGCTGGGATTGGATTGGCGAATGATAATTAAGGGGTTGACTGTGGATGGGCAATGGCAGACATTTAGAGACTGCATGGATGAACTACAACAATTGTACATTCCTGTCTGGCATAGAAATAAAAAAGGGAAGGTGGCTCAACCGTGGCTATCAAGGGAAATCAGGGACAGTATTAAAGCCAAGGAAGTGGCATACAAATTGGCCAGAAATAGCAGCGAACCTGGGGACTGGGAGAAATTTAGAACTCAGCAGAGGAGGACAAAGGGTTTGATTAGGGCAGGGAAAATGGAGTATGAGAAGAAGCTTGCAGGGAACATTAAGACGGATTGCAAAAGTTTCTATAGATATGTAAAGAGAAAAAGGTTAGTAAAGACAAACGTAGGTCCCCTGCAGTCAGAATCAGGGGAAGTCATAACGGGGAACAAAGAAATGGCGGACCAATTGAACAAGTACTTTGGTTCGGTATTCACGAAGGAGGACACGAACAACCTTCCGGTTATAAAAGGGGTCGGGGGGTCTAGTAAGGAGGAGGAACTGAGGGAAATCCTTATTAGCCGGGAAATTGTGTTGGGGAAATTGATGGGATTGAAGGCCGATAAATCCCCAGGGCCTGATGGACTGCATCCCAGAGTACTTAAGGAGGTGGCCTTGGAAATAGTGGATGCGTTGACAGTCATTTTCCAACATTCCATTGACTCTGGATCAGTTCCTATGGAGTGGAGGGTAGCCAATGTAACCCCACTTTTTAAAAAAGGAGGGAGAGAGAAAACAGAGAATTATAGACCGGTCAGCCTGACATCGGTAGTGGGTAAAATGATGGAATCAATTATTAAGGATGTCATAGCAGTGCATTTGGAAAGAGGTGACATGATAGGTCCAAGTCAGCATGGATTTGTGAAAGGGAAATCATGCTTGACAAATCTTCTGGAATTTTTTGAGGATGTTTCCAGTAGAGTGGACAAGGGAGAACCAGTTGATGGGGTATATTTGGACTTTCAGAAGGCGTTCGACAAGGTCCCACACAAGAGATTGATGTGCAAAGTTAGAGCACATGGGATTGGGGGTAGTGTACTGACATGGATTGAGAACTGGTTGTCAGACAGGAAGCAAAGAGTAGGAGTAAATGGGTACTTTTCAGAATGGCAGGCAGTGACTAGTGGGGTACCGCAAGGTTCTGTGCTGGGGCCCCAGCTGTTAACATTGTACATTAATGATTTAGATGAGGGGATTAAATGTAGTATCTCCAAATTTGCGGATGACACTAAGTTGGGTGGCAGTGTGAGCTGCGAGGAGGATGCTGTGAGGCTGCAGAGCGACTTGGATAGGTTAGGTGAGTGGGCAAATGCATGGCAGATGAAGTATAATGTGGATAAATGTGAGGTTATCCACTTTGGTGGTAAAAACAGAGAGACAGACTATTATCTGAATGGTGACAGATTAGGAAAAGGGGAGGTGCAAAGAGACCTGGGTGTCATGGTACATCAGTCATTGAAGGTTGGCATGCAGGTGCAGCAGGCGGTTAAGAAAGCAAATGGCATGTTGGCCTTCATAGCAAGGGGATTTGAGTACAGGGGCAGGGAGGTGTTGCTACAGTTGTACAGGGCATTGATGAGGCCACACCTGGAGTATTGTGTACAGTTTTGGTCTCCTAACCTGAGGAAGGACATTCTTGCTATTGAGGGAGTGCAGCGAAGGTTCACCAGACTGATTCCCGGGATGGCGGGACTGACCTATCAAGAAAGACTGGATCAACTGGGCTTGTATTCACTGGAGTTCAGAAGAATGAGAGGGGACCTCATAGAAACATTTAAAATTCTGACGGGGTTAGACAGGTTTGATGCAGGAAGAATGTTCCCAATGTTAGGGAAGTCCAGAACCAGAGTTCACAGTCTAAGGATAAGGGGTAAGCCATTTAGGACCGAGATGCAGAGGAACTTCTTCACCCAGAGAGTGGTGAACCTGTGGAATTCTCTACCACAGAAAGTTGTTGAGGCCAATTCACTAAATATATTCAAAAAGGAGTTAGATGAGGTCCTTACTACTAGGGGGATCAAGGGGTATGGCGAGAAAGCAGGAATGGGGTACTGAAGTTGAATGTTCAGCCATGAACTCATTGAATGGCGGTGCAGGCTAGAAGGGCCGAATGGCCTACTCCTGCACCTATTTTCTATGTTTCTATGTTTCTATGATCCAGAGACTACGAATGTTGGAAAATGACTGTCAATGCATCCGCTATTTCGAAGGCCACCTCCTTAAGTACTCTGGGATGCAGTCCATCATGCCCTGGGGATTTATTGGCCTTCAATCCCATCAATTTTCCCAGCACAATTTCCCGACTAATAAGGATTTCCCTCAGTTCCTCCTTCTTACTAGACCTTCTGACCCGCTTTATATCCGGAAGGTTGTTTGTGTCCTCCTTCGTAAATACCGAACCAAAGTACTTATCCAATTGGTCTGCCATTTCTTTGTTCCCCATTATGACTTCCCCTGATTCTGACTGCAGGGGACCTACGTTTGTCTTTACTAACCTTTTTCTCTTTACATATCTATAGAAACTTTTGCAGTCCGTCTTAATGTTCCCTGCAAGCTTCCTCTCCTACTCTATTTTCCCTGCCCTAATCAAACCCTTTGCCCTCCTCTGCTGAGTTCTAAATTTCTCCCAGTCCCCAGGTTCACTGCTATTTCTGGCCAATTTGTATGCCACTTCCTTGGCTTTAATACTATCCCTGATTTCCCTTGATAGCCACGGTTGAGCCACCTTCCCTTTTTTATTTTTACGCCAGACAGGGATGTACAATTGTTGTCGTTCATCCATGCGGTCTCTAAATGTCTGCCATTGCCCATCCACTGTCAACCCCTTAAGTATCATTTGCCAATCTATCCTAGCCAATTCACGCCTCATACCTTCAACGTTACCCTTCTTTAAGTTCTGGACCATGGTCTCTGAATTAACTGTTTCATTCTTCATCCTAATGCAGAATTCCACCATATTATGGTCACTCTTCCCCAAGGAGCCTCGCACAACAAGATTGCTAATTAATCCTCTCTCATTACACAATACCCAGTCTAAGATGACCTCCCCCCTAGTTGGTTCCTCGACATATTGGTCTAGAATACCATCCCTTATGCACTCCAGGAAATCCTCCTCCACTGTATTGCTTCCAGTTTGGTTAGCCCAATCTATATGCATATTAAAGTCACCCATGATAACTGCTGCACCTTTATTGCATGCACCCCTAATTTCCTGTTTGATGCCCTCCCCGACATCACTACTACTGTTTGGAGGTCTGTACACAACTCCCACTAACGTTTTTTGCCCTTTGGTGTTCTGCAGCTCTACCCATATAGATTCCACATCATCCAAGCTAATGTCCTTCCTAATGCATTAATCTCCTCTTTAACCAGCAATACTAACCCACCTCCTTTTCCTTTTATTCTATCCTTCCTGAATGTTGAATACCCATGGATGTTGAGTTCCCAGCCCTGATCATCCTGGAGCCACGTCTCCGTAATCCCAATCACATCATATCCGTTAACATCTATTTGCACAGTTAATTAATCCACCTTATTACGGATACTCCTTGCATTAAGAATGCACTGCAGGCACAAATTCAAATTGAAGGGTGTGACATGGTAGCCATTATTGAGACATGGCTGCAAGGCAGTCAGGACAGGGAACTAAATATACCAGGTTATTAGGTCTACAGCAAACATAGCAAAAATGGCAGAGTAGGAGGAGCAGTCTCAGTGATTTAGGATGAAATCACTTCAATGAAGAGAGGGTATAATGCAAGGTAGCAGGCAGTGGAGTCTTTATGGGTAGAATTAAGAAATAGGAAAGGATTTAAGACTTTAGTGGGACTGAAGTGGTAGATTGTATAAATACAGAGGTTAGACAAGTGTGTAGTAAAGGCAGAGTGGTTTTAATGAGGGGATTTTAACTTTCATATAGATTGGGACAAGCAGACTAGCACCTGTCAGAAAGGTAGTGAATTTCTTGAGTGTGTCGGGACAGTTTTCGACAACAATATGTTCTCGAGGCAACAGGGCGCAAGCCATATTAGATTTAGTAATGAGTAAAGAGCCAGATTTAGTTAATAGCCTAATGATGAGTGAACATTTATCCAATAGCAATTGCAACATGATCGAGCTCACCGTAGTGTTTGAAAGGGAGAAATGTGAAACAGCTACTGATTCTAGATTTTGGTAAGGCTGACTTCAATGGGAACAATAAACTGGGCAAATTTGTGAATGGATATGTCATGTATTCAACCAGCATTGTAACCCATGTATAATCTGACCTAAGTTGTACACTGTGAGAACAATGACCACTAGGTGGTGAACTTGTGGGAGACACTCCTAACCTGGACCTTCAGATATAAAAGGGTAAGCTCCACCCACTTCCATCACTTGAGTGCTGTGGAATAAAGGACAGGTCACAGACTGACCTTCTCTCAAGCATGGGCCTCGTGTGCATTTATACTGTATAGTAAGGACGTATTAATGGTGATGAGAAACTGGGAGTTAAACCACGCGAGCATGGCCACGAGCAGAACAGACAAGAGGTACTGTGTTAAGGAATGGTTGGGACAGAGATTCAACATTGTTAAAGCAGCACACAGTTCTCCAGGCAGACAAGGGCAGTCGGGCATGCCCCAGCATGTAGTCGAACCCAGAGGGGGAGGTCGACAGAGACAATGGCAAGCTGAACGGTGATTCACGCCATTGCAAGGGACAATGCGGCCAGTAATGGGGCCATCAACACCTGTTAATGGCGCATTCAAGGACAGGGGCAATCAGGGACGATCGACTGGCAAGGAACCTTTTGTGTCAAACAGCAGCTCATGTTGGAGGCATGGAGGCACACACTCAGTCGGAGTTTGCAGAGATGAGCAAAATACCTGCAGAAATTGCAGAAATGAACGCTGGGGGAAATCACTGGAAGCTGAAGTTCAGCGAGTTCATGTGGAGCACGTATACAGTTCATACACCAGGACGCCACCGATAATGATGAAAGTGCTCCTCAATGGCATCCCAGTATCAATGGAGCTAGACACAGGGGCCAGCCAGTCCCTGATGGGTATCAAACAGTTCGAAAAGTTGTGAGCACCCAGACCCCGTAACACGACGGAGCTGCGTTCATTCCTGGGGCTCCTGAACTATTTTGGTAACTTTCTTCCTAAATTGAGCATGCTGCTAGAGTCGCTACACGTGCTCCTATGCAAAGGTCATGAATGGGTCTGGGAGGACAGTCAGGAAAGGGCTTTTAATAGAGTATGCAATTTTTTATGTTCCAACAATCTGTTAACGCTATATGACCCATGTAAGAAACTTGTGCTAACGTGCGATGCGTCGTCCTATGGTGCCGGGTGTGTGTTGCAGCATGCCAAGGGTCAGTTACAGCCGGTAGCTTATGCCTCCAGAAGTCTATCCCAGGCAGAAAGATGGTAGAAAAGGAGGCGCTCGCATGTGTATATGCGGTAAAGAAAATGCACCAGTACCTGTTTGGCAGGAAATTTGAGCTGGAGACAGATCACAAACCCCTAACGTCCCTTTTGGCCGACAACAAGGCCATAAATGCAAATGTATCGGCCCGCATACAGAGGTGGGCACTCACGTTAGCCGCCTATGACTACACAATTCGGCACAGACCGGGCACCGAAAACTGCACCAATGCACTCAGCAGGCTCCCACTCGCCACCACTGAAGGGGCTACCAAGCATGCTGCTGAGATGGTCATGGCTGTTGAAGCTTTCGGAAGCGAAGGCTCACCCGTGACAGCCCGTCAGATTAAAGTCTGAACAAATAGAGACCCGCTATTGTCTCTAGTCAAGAAATGTGTCCTGAATGGGGACTGGGCAGCCGCGTACAGGGCATGACCTGAGGAATTTACACCATTTCACAGACGCAGGGACGAACTCTCGATTCAGGCTGATTGCTTACTGTGGGGAAACCGCGTAGTCATGCCCCAGATGGACAGAGAGGTGTTCATCAGAGAACTCCACAATGAGCACCCGGGCATTGTCACGATGAACGCAATTGCCAGGTCACACGTTTGGTGGCCAGGGATAGACGCAGATCTGGAACTTTGTGTTCGCAGGTACAACACGTGTACCCAGCTGGGCAATGCGCCCAGGGAAGCCCCCCTTAGCCCCTGGCCATGGCCCGCCAAGCCTTGGTCACGCATCCATGTGGACTACGCAGGTCCTTTCATGGAAAAAATGTTTTTGGTTGTAGTAGTCACCTATTCCAAATGGATCGAGTGTAACATTTTAAATTCAAGCACATCCTCTGCCACGGTAGAAAGTCTACGGGCAATGTTCGCCGCCCACGGTCTACCGGACATCTTGGTCAGCGACAATGGCCCATGCTTCACAAGCACTGAATTCCAGGACTTCATGGCAGGCAATGGAATTCACCATGTCAGAACGGCACCGTTCAAGCCGGCCTCAAACGGCCAGGCAGATCGAGCAGTGCAGATAATCAAACAGGGAATGCTCAGAATCCAAGGGGGTTCCCTACAAAGGCGCTTATCACGCCTCCTGTTGGCCTACAGATCCCGACCACACTCACTCACAGGGGTTCCACCCGCAGGGCTGCTAATGAAAAGGACGCTCAAAACCCGGTTATCCCTTATACATCCCACCATGAAAGAAATTGTCGAGAGCAGGCGCCAGTCACAATATGACTCCCATCACAAGAATGCGAGGGCGCAATGTATTGATGTAAATGACCCTGTTTTTGTCCTCAACTACGCTGCAGGGCCCAAATGGCTCACAGGCATTGTGGTTGCCAAAGAGGGAAATAGGATTCTGGTAGTTAAACGTACCAATGGACAAATCTGCCGCAAACATGTGGATCAAACAAAAAGGAGGTTCAGCAACCCCATAGAAGAAGCAGAGGAAGAACAGGAGATAGAGTTCACTCCTCCACAGGTGACCGAACACAGGAACCAAAGGGAAGAGAGCCCAGTCACTGTGGGCAGTCCGGACAGGCCTGAGGCACCGCAAACAGCAGACACTCAAGCCAGCGCCCAACAACCGGAGCCGCAACTCAGGCGCTCTACAAGAGAGCGTAAACCACCAGAGAGACTCAACCTGTGATCCCAATAAGACTTTGGGGGGGAGGTGATGTCATGTATTCAACCAGAATTGTAACCCATGTATAATCTGACCTAAGTTGTACACTGTGAGAACAATGACCACTAGATGGTGAACTTGTGGGAGACACTCCTAACCTGGACCTTCAGATATAAAAGGGCAAGCTCCACCCACTTCCATCACTTGAGTGCTGTGGAATACAGGACAGGTCACAGACTGACCTTCTCTCAAGCATGGGCCTCGTGTGCATTTATACTGTATAGTAAGGACGTATTAGGATAAAATGACAGAAGATCAGTGGGAGGTGTTCAAAAAAGAATTTAACATGATACAGAACCAGTTTATACCCTTGAGGGGCAAGTGCTCTACTTGCCAAAAAAACAACTAAAGAGGTAAGAGACAGCATAAAGCTGAAAGAAAAACCATACAAAAATGCAAAAAGTAGCACAGATCATGTTGAATGGGAAAGATACAAAAAAGCAAAAAGTCACAAAACAGATAGTAAGCTCTACAGTAAGGGAATATGAAAAGAAACTTGCAAGGGACATTAAAATCAACACAAAGGGAGAGAAATTCGGCTGCTTGGCATCTCCCGTTAGCGTTGGGGTTTAGAAACATAGAAACATAGAAAATAGGTGCAGGAGCAGGCCATTCAGCCCTTCTAGCCTGCACCGCCATTCAATGAGTTCATGGCTGAACATGAAACTTCAGTACCCCCTTCCTGCTTTCTCGCCATAACCCTTGATCCCCCGAGTAGTAAGGACTTCATCTAACTCCCTTTTGAATATATTTAGTGAATTGGCCTCAACTACTTTCTGTGGTAGAGAATTGCACAGGTTCACCACTCTCTGGGTGAAGAAGTTTCTCCTCATCTCGGTCCTAAATGGCTTACCCCTTATCCTCAGACTGTGATCCCTGGTTCTGGACTTCCCCAACATTGGGAACATTCTTCCTGCATCTAACCTGTCTAAACCCGTCAGAATTTTAAACGTTTCCATGAGGTCCCCTCTCATTCTTCTGAACTCCAGTGAATACAAGCCCAGTTGATCCAGTCTTTCTTGATAGGTCAGTCCCGCCATCCCGGGAATCAGTCTGGTGAAACTTCGCTGCACTCCCTCAATAGCAAGAATGTCCTTCCTCAAGTTAGGAGACCAAAACTGTACACAATACTCCAGGTGTGGCCTCACCAAGGCCCTGTACAACTGTAGCAACACCTCCCTGCCCCTGTATTCAAATCCCCTCGCTATGAAGGCCAACATGCCATTTGCTTTCTTAACCGCCTGCTGTACCTGCATGCTAACCTTCAATGACTGATGTACCATGACACCCAGGTCTCGTTGCACCTTCTCTTTTCCTAATCTGTCACCATTCAGATAATAGTCTGTGTCTCTGTTTTTACCACCAAAGTGGATAACCTCACATTTATCCACATTATACTTCATCTGCCATGCATTTGCCCACTCACCTAACCTATCCAAGTCACTCTGCAGCCTCATAGCATCCTCCTCGCAGCTCACACTGCCACCCAACTTAGTGTCATCCGCAAATTTGGAGATACTGCATTTAATCCCCTCGTCTAAATCATTAATGTACAATGTAAACAGCTGGGGCCCCAGCACAGAACCTTGCGGCACCCCACTAGTCACTGCCTGCCATTCTGAAAAGTACCCGTTTACTCCTACTCTTTGCTTCCTGTCTGACAACCAGTTCTCAATCCACGTCAGCACACTACCCCCAATCCCATGTGCTTTAACTTTGCACATTAATCTCTTGTGTGGGACCTTGTCGAAAGCCTTCTGAAAGTCCAAATATACCACATCTCCTTTGTCCACTTTACTGGAAACATCCTCAAAAAATTCCAGAAGATTTGTCAAGCATGATTTCCCTTTCACAAATCCATGCTGACTTGGACCTATCATGTCACCATTTTCCAGATGCACTGCTATGACATCCTTAATAATTGATTCCATCATTTTACCCACTACTGAGGTCAGGCTGACCGGTCTATAATTCCCTGTTTTCTCTCTCCCTCCTTTTTTAAAAAGTGGGGTTACATTGGCTACCCTCCACTCCATAGGAACTGATCCAGAGTCAATGGAATGTTGGAAAATGACTGTCAATGCATCCGCTATTTCCAAGGCCACCTCCTTAAGTACTCTGGGATGCAGTCCATCAGGCCCTGGGGATTTATCGGCCTTCAATCCCATCAATTTCCCCAACACAATTTCCCGACTAATAAAGATTTCCCTCAGTTCCCCCTCCTTACTAGATCCTCTGACCCCTTTTATATCCAGAAGGTTGTTTTTATCCTCCTTAGTGAATACCGAACCAAAGTACTTGTTCAATTGGTCCGCCATTTCTTTGTTCCCCGTTATGACTTCCCCTGATTCTGACTGCAGGGGACCTACGTTTGTCTTTACTAACCTTTTTCTCTTTACATACCTATCGAAACTTTTGCAATCCGCCTTAATGTTCCCTGCAAGCTTCTTCTCGTACTCCATTTTCCCTGCCCTAATCAAACCCTTTGTCCTCCTCTGCTGAGTTCTAAATTTCTCCCAGTCCCCAGCGACTGTGCGCAGCGAATGCAGTGACGCTTGCGAACTTCAGTACTGGTTTAACATTGGCTCTAACTCTTACATGTTTGGGCTTCTAGCGCCTCGCAGATCATGACATCATAAAGTGCGCAGCACCCCGTTATCGCTCCGGTTGGGAAATTGCCTGCCGCCCCCTGCTATATCACCAGTGTGAACAACGGCAGGAAGAGGAGGCGTGGTCAACTCGGCTGGCTGTATGGCAAGCGCTAATTAAAGGAAATGGTTTTCAGGTCGGCCAACCTTTATTATTTGCGCCAGTCTGGTGCCTGTTCAAAGTTTTTGATGTTTTTTTGCTGCAAGTAGTCCAAGCCCTCCACTTTGTGAGAGTGTTTGGGGCTGTAATGGCAGTCGAGCAGGTGGACTTGCAATGCAGAACTGCCTGACAAATAGGTTGTGCATTATCATTGGCCCTTCCCTTTAAGCGAGGGAAGTAGCCTCTGATACCATTAGCAATGCTCTGCAAATTGTTCAGCGCTCTGGTGCTACCGCCCCGCTTTCAGACTTTAATGCCCTCAAAGAAGTGGTTAGCATTTGATTTAGCGCTCCACTTTACTCTTGGAGCGCTAAAGCTGAATTTTCCCAGCAGGAGAGAATCAGGAGAGCCTGCTGCTAATTTTTCTACTTTTGAAAAGTTAATGCCCCAACCGCGGGTGCTACAGAATTTCTAGCCCCAAAAATGTTTACAATTATATGAGAAAAAAGAGGGTGGTCAGGAGCAATGTTGGCCCCTTGAAAACTGATATCGCTGATATTGTCAATGATAAAAATGACATGGCAGATATATTGAATAATTACTTTGTGTCAGTATTTGCAGTGGAAGAAGGGGATAGCATGCCAGAAATCCCATAGGAAACTAATATTGAATCAGGGACAGGGACGCAATAAAATTAACGTAAGCAAAATAGCAATAATGAAGAAAATAATGGCACTAAAGAGTGACAAATCCCCAGGACAAGATGGTTTCCATCCCAGGGTTTTAAAGGAAGTAGGTGAGCTCCAAACTATAATCTTCCAAAATTCTCTCCACCTGTTACTTTCCCCCCATCCCCTTTCCTAGTTCTTAGAGGTACTGTACTTCTTTGACGTTCTTCTCCCTGCCAGTCCTAGTTGGGGACCCTACCCGACATTGCTGCTACTTTTCAGGATAAATTACAGTCTCAGAAAAAAGAGCAGAGTCAGGTCTGAGCTGGGGCTGGGGCTTGGAAAAACCAGAAAGAAAAACATTAGTAATTGGACAGATCCATTAGGGCAGCAAATCAGCTGTAAACTCACACTTTAACAGCTCATTTGTTGTACAAAGCTATAAAAAGAGTTCATATTTAAGTACACCTTTCCATACCACTGATATTAATCCCATTTAGACCTCAGGCATACCTGACAAACCTGATTGAATTTTTTGAAGAGGTAACTAAAGTAGTAGACACATGGAATGTCTATAGATGTTATGTTGTATGGACTTCCAGAGAGCATTCAATAAAGTCCCTCATAAGAGACTGTTAACTAAGATTGAAGCCAATGGAATTGAAGGCAAATTATTGACCTGGTTAGGTCCAAGTCGTCTCACTTCTTATATAAAATTGCAGGCTTGGACATTTTGTTGTCAGATACGAATGTAAAAAACACTTAACACATTTCTCTTTTGCTCATCACTATTTTAGTGGACACGTTAACCTATTTACATTGGTAATATGCCTGTTAAAATAGCAGACAGAGGCACTTTAGATGAATGGGTCAAGTGTTTATATGTTGGACTCAAAATTTCAGGGTGGTAATTCTTTTAAGTCTGTATAGTTCCAATAAGTATCATTTTGAAAGTCTGATTTTTTTACTCTCCCAGCTCAAACAAAACCCAAGAAAATTCAGGGACCGTGTGCTGTATGATTCTGTAATTTCTATCTATGGCCAGCATGAAATAATCTGGTTTTCCCTCCCACCGAACCCCCTTGGGACAAAATTCCCGAGTTGTGCGCCTCCCATTCACGCCGCACGGCGACCACTTTCCATCCTGCGGTTGAGATTGGCCAGCAAGCGGTGTCGGTGCCAGCCTCGCGGATAGTGAACCAGGCCAGCATCCTCTCGCGGGGCGGAAGCTAAAGGGAAGGTGTGCTGCGTCTTGCACTGGCATTCTGTAGGTTTGGCTGACTCACCAGTCTTGAGTCTCTGTGGCGTGGCGCAGGAAGTCCCTCCCCAACTGGTTTACCGCTCCTGAAGGGGGGAATTTCTCCGTTTCTTAGCATGTGCAAAGCCAATGTATTCTTCTGTAAGTAGATATGTACATATTTTTATGATTTAAAATAAAAATGTTAGTTAAAAATAGCTCCCACTAAATCATTAAGAACCAAATGGTTGCATTTGTATTTCTGTGATTACCATCATTTAACCATGCCTACAGGTGCTAAAATGGACTCCTGCATATTTAGCACTCAAACGCTCAATAGATGCAATTTTCCTGGAGCAGTAATTATATGTAGCCTCCACTTGCACACTTCCACTGAAGGTGTGGAGTGCCCTGGCTGGAAGAGAAGCGAACATTGAAGGATAGCTCAGAGACCGAGAGACATGTTGCCCAAGTCTTGGACTCAGCACTGGTGGAAGAGATCCAGAGGAGGAGGGATGTCCTATACCTGCATGGGGGAAGGAGGCCACAAAGGCAACCAATGCAGCACATGTGCGAGTAGCTCACCAGAAAGGTGACAGCCAGGCAACTGCCATGGTGCCTCTAAGTTCCTTGATTGAAAGGGGCTTGCAGAGTGTCTCCAATGCCCAGTGGTCAGTCCTCCACCAGATCACTGGGTGGACTGAACAGAAGCCCTGAGTGGGAATCATGGAGCAGGAACTTACTGAATGCCAGTATTGCTGCTTCCTCCCCTACAATGCCACCATTGCCCTTGCCCTTGCCTGTCAGACAGGTGATCCAGACTGCTGAAGCCCATGCTGAGATGGTGCAGTCTGAGCCTGCGCCATCACGGCCCACAGCTTCTCGAGGGCATTGCAGGAAGACATCTGAACTGCCTTCTTTAGTAGCTCAGCAGCCATCCACCTCATGTACTGCTGCCACTGCGGTTACATTTGGTAGTAGCACTGATTACGCAAGAGCATTTATAGATAGCCACTAAGGGTAAGCACCAAGGTGAATAGTTTAATATTTGTAAGTTATATGATGCTTCCATTGTTTGATTGTGCTGCAGATAAACAATATTTCTGGTAATTGGGTAGTGGTGAAATCGGCAGTCTTTTTTGTGATCTTCATGGGGGAAGGGATTGAAAGGATTGAGTACAGATGATGGACTTCCTGATGGATCCTCAGTCATGGAAGGTACATCATGTGGCAACAATGCTCTGGAGTCTGCTGGTGGAGCACGTCTCTCAAAAGCGTTTGTCAATTAGAGGTGGCCAGCGTCCGTCCTAGGTGTGGGCCATCTATCTGGAACCCTCTGGTGCCCCTCCACCTTCTGTGGCTCCTGAGCTTGATCCACTGGCACAATTGCTGGTGGTAGCAGCTGGTCTCTCATGATCACCAGATTGTGGAGCATGCAACAATTCACCACGAATCTGGAGAAATTCTCAGTCAAATACTGCAGAGCACTTCCTGACCAGTCAAGGCAGCTATACCTCTGCTTGAGGACCGCAATGGTCAGCTTAATGATATTAAGGTGGCTGAGTGGCTCAGCTGGTGCCTGGGGATTTCTCAGGGGAGTCATGAGCCATAGCACCAGAGGATAGCCTTTGTCACCTAGTAGCCAGCTGTGCACATTGCGTTGAGTCTCAAAGATCTTTGATTGTAAACACATTTTGGCAGCTCCTTGGATAGCAGGCATTCACCTGCATGATGCACTGGTGGTGGTCGCTCATGAGTTGCACATTGAGGGAATGGAATCCCTTCCTGTTCCTGAACACCTCAAAGTTTAAATGAGAGATTTTTTTGTACTGGGCATTGGACATGAGACAATCCTTCGCAGCTGTTGACTGTAGAAACTCTGAATCTAAGTAAAGCCATAACAGTAGCCCAGGCATTTATGTCCACCAGCGACAACACCAAATAGATTTCGCAGAGTTACGAAGTTTTGGCCAGTACTGTGTATAAAGTACCATCGGTCTCGAGTAGAAATGTACATGGCAGAACGTACACGCCGGCTGCTGCTGCCCGACCTCAGTTGACCCAGAGTCCGCCATCAATCGTTAATGCAAGGCAGTTAACACCTTGTTGGCGCTGCGGAGGTGATCATCGGCCCCATCAATGTCGCTTTAAGCACTATGTGTGCAATAGTTGCAGAACAATGGGACACCTCCAACGAATATGCAGGCGAGTTGCAAACCCTGCAAACCCTGTAAACCATCACGTTGCAGAGGAAGATCGATCCATTGTGGATCAGGCTGAATTGGAGACTCGTAGTGAGGAGGCAGAAGTGTTTGGAGTGCACACATTCACTACGAAATGTCTACCAATAATGTTGAAAGTTGAACTGAACAGTATTCCAGTATCTATGGAACTGGACACAGGGGCAAGTCAGTCCATAATGAGTAACAAGGCCTTCGACAGGCTGTGGGGCAAAAAGGCACACAGGCCCAAGCTCAGCCCCATTCACACAAAACTAAGGACTTACACCAAGAAACTAATCCCTGTAATTGGCAGTGCAGAATTCAATGTCTCCTATGGTGGAGCAGTACATGAACTCCCGCTGTGGATTGTACCGGGGAATGCCCACGTTGTTTGGCAGGAGCTGGCTGGGAAAAATCCGCTGGAACTGGGACGACATCCGAGCACTTTTGTCCATCGACGAAGCCTCATGTACCCAGGTTCTGAGAAAATTCCCATCATTGTTCGAGCCAGACATTGGAAGCTTCTCGGGGGCAAAAGTGCAGATCCACTTGATTCCCGGTACACGACTCATCCACCACAAGGCACGGGCGGTATCGTACATGATGCGTGGAAGAGTGGAAATTGAGCTGGACAGGCTGCAACCTGAAGGCACCATCGCGCCGGTGGAATTCAACGACTGGATCAGTCCGATTGTCCCAGTACTTAAGGAGGATGGCACGATTAGAATTTGTGGGGTCTATAAAGTAATGATTAACCGTTTTCCGCTGCAGGACCAGTACCCACTACCCAAGGCAGACGACCTATTTGCGACCCTGGCTGGAGGGAAGACATTCACCAAGCTGGACCTCACCTCTGCCTACATGACGCAGGAGCTGGAGGAGTCTTTGAAAGGTCTCACCTGCGTCAACACGCACAAAGGTCTGTTTATCTATAACTGGTGCCCATTCAGGATTCGGTCGGCCACGGCAATCTTCCAGCGGAGCATGGAGAACCTGCTAAAGTTGGTTCCTTGCACAGTGTTATTCCAGGATAATATATTGGTTACAGATCGGGATACCAAAGAGCACTTAAAGAATCTGGAAGAGGTTCTTAGTTGATTGGATCTCATGGGCCCAGGTTGAAACACTCGAAGTGTGTTTTCCTGGCACAGGACGTCGAGTTCTTGGGAAGAAGAATCACAGCAGATGGCATCAGACCCACCGATGCCAAGACGGAGGCCATCAAGAACGCGCCACAACCACAGAACATGACGAAGCTGCAGTCGTTCCTGGGACTCCTTAACTATTTCGGTAATTTCCTACCTGGGTTAAGCACCCTGCTAGAACCCCTACATTCGCTAATGTGCAAGGGAGACGACTGGGTATGAGGGAATTCACAAGAGGCTGCCTTTAAGAAAGCCAGAAATCTGTTGTGTTCAAACAACCTGCTTGTCCTTTCACCCTTGTAAGCTTGCGATGTGTCATCATATGGGGTCGGGTGTGTGTTACAACAGGCTAATGAATCAGGGATTTTGCAACTGGTTGCTTATGCGTTCCAGGAGTTTGTCCAAGGCCGAAAGAGTCTACAGCATGATTGAAAAAGAGGCTCTGGCAAGCATCTAGGGGGTGAAAAAAGTGCACCAGTACTTATTTGGCCTCAAGTTTGGGCTTGAAACTGACCACAAGCCGCTCATATCGCTGTTCTCTGAGAGCAACGGGATTAATACCAATGACTCTGCCCGCATCCAAAGATTGGCGCTCACGCTGTCGACATAAAACTATGTCATCCGGGGTGGAAATGGCACAGCCAGCGGACTTGCTCATGGTCATGGAGGCATTCGAGAACGAGAAGTCCCGCGTTACAGCCCGCCAGATCAGGACCTGGACCAGCCAGGATCCTTTACAGTCCTTGGTAAAAAAACTGTGTCCTCCATGGGAGCTGGTCCGGTGTCCGAGCAGAGATGCGGGCGGTGATTAAGCCGTTCCACAGACGCAAAGATGAGTTGTCCCTACAGGCGGACTGTCTATTGTGGGGCAATCGCGTGGTCTTGCCCAAGAAAGGCAGGGATACGTTCATATGTGAACTTCACAGCAACCACCCAGGCATAGTAATGGTGAAAGCCATAGCCAGATCCCATGTGTGGTGGCCCGGCATCAACTCAGATTTAGAGTCATGCGTGTGCCAGTGCAACACTTGCTTGTAGCTGAGCAATGCACCCAGAGAGGCATCGCTAAATTTGTGGTCATGGCCCTCCAAACCGTGGTCAAGGATCCACGTAGACTATGCGGGCCCATTTCTAGGCAAAATATTTTTGGTTGTCATGGACGCTTACTCAAAATGGATTGAATGTGCAATAATATCTGTCAGCACGTCAACGGCCATGATTGAAAGCCTATGAGCCATGTTTGCCACGCACGGCTTGCCTGATGTCCTAGTCGGCGACAATAGGCCGTGCTTCACCAGCACTGAATTCAAGGAATTCATGACCCGCAACGGGATCAAACACGTCACATCTGCTCCGTTCAAGCCCACATCCAACGGCCAGCCAGAACGGGCAGTTCAGACCATCAAGCAAAGCTTGAAACGTGGTGTCGGAAGGCTCCCTGCAGACCCAGCTGTCCAAGTGCTGCTCAGCTACCTCACCAGACCCCACTCACTCACCGGGGTTCCCCCAGCCAAGCTGCTCATGAAAAGGGAGCTTAAAACAAGGCTCTCTCTTGTCCACCCTGATCTCCATGGTCACGTGGAGGGCAAGCAGCATCAACAAAGTGTGTACCATGACCGTGCAAATTTGTCACGCAATATTTAGATCTATGATCCCGTGTTTGTGCTCAATTATGGACATGGTCCCAAATGGCTCGCTGGCACGGTCACAGCCAAAGAGGGGAATAGGGTGTTTCAGGTCAAATTGGCCAATGGACAAACGCACAGAAAATATTCGGACCAAATCAAATTGCAGTTCACCAACAGTTACGAACAACCCGAAGAAGACACCACCAACTTTGACCCTCCAACACACACACAAGTGGCAACTGACATTATGGTTGACCACGATGCCGAACTCACCATCCCCAGCAGCCCGGCAAGGCCGGCTGCCCAACAGCCCAGTGAAGAACTGACCAACCTACCCACACCCGCATTTCTATCGAGACAATCGACAAGGGAGCATAAAGACCCAGATCGTTCTCACCTTGTAAATAAGTGCACTGTTGACTTCACGGGGGAGTGATGTAATGTATTTAACCCTTTGTAACCTGCATGACACCTGACCACCAGAGGATACCAGCATCCCTTGGGAGCACAGTATATAAGCAGGCCACCCACGAGGTACCTGCACTCTGGAGTCTTATTAAAGGAGCTAAGGTCACACTTGCTCATTGTACACAGTACTCAGTTTCATCCTTTATTATGAGTGTACCAGGGTGTGGACAGTCGGCGTGGTGGGTTGTGACCCTGTTCTTGCTTCCATCCCGCTGCAGAAATCGACTTTCCACTAATGGGGCCTATTAAGCGTTCCCTGCACGTTACCCGGCCCTATTAAATGCTGCGGGTCTGATAACGTCATTGATAACACATTTTGAACCAGGATATTTAAAGGAGCCATGAGGGTTCATCTAGGAGTGTGCAACCTGGCTCAAGATAGCAGAGGAGGTCAACAGCAGTGATGTGGTTAGCAGTGCCGGAAACGTTTCAATGATCTGATGAGATCAGGAATGGTGAGTGCAAAGCCACACTCAACTTCACCCTGCTGTCCCGCTCATCACATCCCCAACACTCTGCCTTCCCAAGCCTATTCCTGCACATTATTACTCACACCAACATACCTTTCAAGTTCATCCATCCCTCTCTCTCTATCCACATTATCACATCCCCATCTGACTAGCAACCCTTCACACTCACCCTCATCCTAATGCAATCATATAAACTAACAACACACAAGGAGGCCATTTGGCATTCCAACCCCACTCCATCATGGTCACCCTCTAAAGATGTAACCTATCCATTCATTATACTCATTCCATCACTATCACTCATTCTCTTCTTTCCCACCTTGCAGAGAAAAGAGCCCAGAACAACAGGAAGAGGCAGACAACTGGAAGTGGCTCTCCATCATTTGAAACCTTAACTGCAGCAAAGGACGTCACCCTGGAAGTATCAAGAGTCGCAGAGCAGCTGGTGGTGGGAGACAGAGAGAGGGGGACATCTCAGCAACCTGCTGACAGAATTACATCTCATGCAGCCACATGGCATACAGCAGTCATTCATAAGGGGACTGATGTCAGCAGCCAGTGAATGTTCATCATGTACATAATGGTATTGTTACCCATTCTTGATATGACATTTCTAACTCATCTCTTTACTCTCCCACATATCTATCAGAAGCCCTTCCCCCATGACCCCACCACCCAGGAGAAAGAGGAAGACGACTCCTCAGAGGAACCTCCAACCTCTGGGGGTGCAGCGTCACCAGACATAAGCATACCCAGCACCAACGCAGATACACACAACTGGGTAGGTCGCATGTAAGATAGAGTAGTGTTGTCACCTGGTGTGTTACAAGTTACAAGTGAGCAAGAGAAAATAGTGGAGAATCCTCGCCGGAGGTTACAGGACTCTCCCCGCTCTGCTCAGCTGCATGCAGATGGGGGCCATCCAGAAAGAGGGTAATCTTGGAGATGCAGCAAGACGTGCAGGGGCTTTGACAGGTTTTGCGACTGCGCTTTCTGCAAATGTGCAGAGAATGGAGAAGTCCATCTCCAACATAAGCACGACCGTGTTCCAAGCGATGGCGACTGTCGGCTTTTCCATAGAAAGGATGGCTACATAAATGGAGCAGCTAATGCACCACTCACATGAGCACATGGTCTCTATGGAGAATAACTGGCTATCTGTAGTGAATCGATGGCATGGACCAATAGACCTCATCTCCAGGAGAGATTTCAATGTAGTCTTGGGTCCTCACGGCCCTACTGCTATGTAGCAAGGTTCTCTCCAGCTCCTTGCTCGCAGGGAAGTGCGGGTGGCCCATGAGAGGAATGACGGTGAGTGGGGACATGGAAGTGGAGACTCCTCTCAAAGCGCTCAAACTTCTCCTCCATTGTATCCACATCATTCAGAGTCCGACATGCCTCCTGAGATCGCGATGACCGAGTATGCCCCTGCACAGTCACAGGAGGATCAGACTTTGGCGGGGCCATCACAGGCTCCAAATCCCAGCGGACGTCCGCCAAAAGTTTCTATGCAGTCACAGCAGGGAAGTGAGCAGCCTGCCTCTACCTCTGCTGAGGCCACAGGGATAGGGCAAAGGAACAGCGAGAGACTGCGGAGGGATGTGATTGGAGCCCAGGGGAGGCGTGAGTTCGGGGCCAGAGGCCCAGGGCAGCACGGGCCAGCCCACACTGCGATATGTGTGCGCACTAGGTCCGTGCAGCAGAGCAGGCCTCCAGTTGTCTTGAGTAATCCTTGCCACTGGACCAAGACCTAGCTCTGTCAAGCCCGTGTGGTGGCTGATGTGCAACGGCCACCACACGTTAAAAAAATCCACGCACAGGCACCTTCCACCCTTGAGGATGTAGTTCGGGTTCTTCATTCGAAACACCTGTGCATTCATCCTTTTTTTTGGACGTGGAAGCAAGTCATCCTCATTTCGATGGGCTGCCTATGATGATGAGTACCGCGTAGAAGCACATGTAAGAGAAAGATGAAACACAAGATGCACTTGGGTGTTTTCATAACTGTTTGTGAACAATTTCTGTTACTGTGATGTCAAAATAAAAATATTTATTTTAACCACTTTTCAGTTATGCAACTTTGGAAGTGGCTTATTGAGTCGGAGAGAATGGCGAGACATAACATTTCCTCCAGTAAGGGTGGTCAGTGTGAAAGTAATGGTTTGGTCATTGTAGGAATGCTTTATGGTGTTGCTGTGTGGTGGTGTGAACTTGGCGCAGCATGTGGCAGCCATATGGGTGCAATGCCTGAAGTTAAGTAAATCTAGCCATGATGGGGCTTTCCCTGGCATCACAAGCAGCAGTATGCTCGCGTGCTAGTGGGATCTGGACTGCAGGCTCCTCCTGCTCCTTCCCCTCCTTCTCTTCCAGCTGATGCTCCGCTTCCTCTAAAGAGGCTTTGCACTCAGAGCCAAACTCCTCATGCAGCGCTAATCCTCGCTGCTGCGCTATGTTGTGTAGGGCGCAGCAGACCACGATGATTCTGGAGATTCTGGCTAGTGCATGTGGAAGTCTCCTCCAGGCCTGTCAAAGCATCTGAAGCATATTTTCAGCATTCTATGACATATCTGGTGGAAATTTGGCTTTCATTATTACTCTCCATGGCCTCAGTACTTGGCCTCCTCAAGGGTGTCATGAGTCACGTCTTCAGTGGATAGCCCTTGTCTCCAAGAAGCCAACCGGATAGTATGTTTGGAGGTGCGAAGAGCTGAGGGAGGGTGGACTGATGCAGGACGAATGAGTTATGGCATCTGCAGGAAATTTGGTACATGCATCCATGATGATGTTCCTATGGTTGCAGATGAGATTCACATTGAGGGAGTGGAAGCCCTTGCAGTTGACAAAGATGCCTGGGTGATATGGGGGTGCCCTGATGGCCACATGTGTGTAGTCAATGATGCCCTGCACCCATGGGAAGCCAGTCAGAGTGGCAAAGCTGAGCATCCGCTCTGTCACACTGGCTTCATCAGTGGCAAAGCTGATATAATCGGTTGACTTGTCAAAGAGGGCATCGCTGAGCTGTGTGATGTATCTGTGGGTGGTCGATTGTGTGATATATTCTTTACAACATCGCAAATACAGACATACACAAGATGGCTCCACAGGAACTTGTCATGTGACCTTATCACATTATCCTTTTATTATTCACAGCATTAGTTGCATTACCACAGTAGCCCACTAGGGGAGCTCTATATTACGCTTCCCCCTTCTTAATGAAGAAGCAATCATAAGAAAATAATCATCATACATAACTTGCATGGTATTCTACTTGTACCAAGACTATCTGACTCATCAGAAATAATCAAATAATTCCAATTTTCAACTCCTTCCACATCTGTAGGTAAAATATGATGAGTGTGAACAAACCTAACCTGTCCATGATCAAACATCTTGACCAACTATGTGCGAGGGCCACATATCTTCACTACTCTTCCTGGTAACCACTTTAACCATTTATGGTGATGGTTCTTCACTCTAACCTTCTGATTCAATTTCACACTACTCTTTCTTACTATGGGCTAGATTTTGCATTAGTCCCCAGATAGCCCAAAAGTGGGTGATATTTCCAGCGTTAACATTTATATTGTTTTTTGTGATCACCGGAATAGCGCCCATTTTCAAACCTGCTAGTTTCCACTTTATAATTTGGGTGTTAGCCGTAGCGATGTGAAATGGGCATTAGCGTTTTTTTCAGTCGTGCAAGGCTAGTGTCCATAGCAAAGGTCTTTTCCCGTGTTTCAGGAGGTTAGGGGTCATCTAACAAGAAAGTGAAAGTGAAACAGATTGTGGAGAAAGCTGGTGAGGGATTCTTGTGGTGTTTTCAGTGATTGGTGTTATCGGTGTTTTCAGTGAATTTTTTTGATTTCTGGATTAAAATAAAATAAAATAAAATGGATATTAGTGAAGTAAGGATGGAGAAGGATGTAGTTTTGAGTGAGGAGAAGGAGGAAGTGGCTGAAGTGGGAGAGATGAGAGGACGAAGGCGAGCAAAACGCTTCACTGAGGAGGCCAATGCTGCCTTAGTAGCCGAAGTAGAGAATCGGTGGGCACAATTAACCCTGGGTGGTTGAGGGAAACACCCTGCCCCCGGCTCTATCAACAAATATGGTCAGAGATTGCAGAGGTAATCTCTGCTTATACCCATGAGGTAAAGGAGCCAAACCAGTGCCGGAAGCGCTGGAATGACCTTGTTGGGTCCAGTAGAGTAAGTATTATATTTATTTATATCATTGTAATGAAGCAAAGATGAATTTAAATGCTGATCTGATGTATTGTAGTTAGACCAATAATCATTTAATCCAAACCTCGATCTTAAACAAGTTATTTGCAGATGTAGATATAAACATGCATGCGATATGTATAATGTTTACAGTGGATTAGCATGGGTGTTGTGTTTTGTTGCGTAATATTAATAATAATATATCTTTCAGTAATCTGCTATCTGTTGTATCTGTAAAATTACCTAAGGGTTACCTTATGATGATAGATTGAGTAGACTGGGTCTTTACTCGTTGGAGTTCAGAAGGATGAGGGGTGATATAGAAACATTTAAAATCATGAAAGGGATAGACAAGATAGAGGCAGAGAGTTTGTTTCCACTGGTCGGGGAGACTAGAACTAGGGGGCACAGCCTCAAAATACGGGGGAGCCAATTTAAAACCATATTGAGAAGGAATTTCTTCTCCCAGAGGGTTGTGAATCTGTGGAATTCTCTGCCCAGGGAAGCAGTTGAGGCTAGCTCATTGAATGTATTCAAATCACAGATAGATAGATTTTTAACCAATAAGGGAATTAAGGGTTATGGGGAGCGGGCGGGTAAGTGGAGCTGAATCCACGGCCAGATCAGCCATGATCTTGTTGAATGGCGGAGCAGGCTCGAGGGGCTAGATGGCCTACTCCTGTTCCTAATTCGTATGTTCTTATGTTCTTATGTTCTATGCTCATATGCCATGCCATGCCACACTGTTGTCACCTTTGCAGAAGAAATTTTCAAAGAATAGGGCTGAGCAGTGGCGCACGGGTGGCGACCAAGTGGATCTTAGTGCACTCACTGACCTCGAGGAGCAGGTACTGGCACTGGTGGGTGTCCACAACCGGTCAACTATCCATGCTGCATCGGAACCTGTCCTCATGTCATGTGAGTAAAGTGTAAACCATTGGGGTATGTAAATTTAATTAATGCCATTCATTTCCATATAATATATAATATATGATTGTTGACTGATGATGATGTTATGTAATGTTATGTTATGTAATTAATGATGGGATCATGAAAATCATTCTAATGCAACGCAGATTTTATACTATCATGATGTTCATTAAATGTGATGTCTGTCATTAATTTTATAGCACTAGTGTTGCTCTCATGCATATGCCTGTGTAGCGTTTGCATTCCCATGTGACCCTAGCACCCCATTCTCTAATTACCTCATTTACGTTTTCTACCTCAGCTGAGAGTGCAGCAGGCCTTCCAGGAACCGCAGGCGCCTCAGGATCCGGCGGTTGTCATTGTTTCTGTGGGTGAGGAGCCACGTATCTCACCCGTCCTGCTGCAGATCCTCCTCTCCACTGAGGACAGTGAACAGATGGGGGAGGAGCCTGCAGCACTCGGCTTCGACCGAGGAAGCAGCGGGGCCAAGCGCTTTGACGCAGGGCACCCCGAGTGGTTCCATGCCGGCGCCGACCCCGCGGAGGTTGGTTCGGTGCAGTCAGACTGCTCCGAAAATGGTGAATCTAAGTGTGGACATGGCAAACTTGTCCAGGAAGAGTGTCGATATCAGTTGAGAGCACCTCCGGGCAACAGGCGGTTTATCTGGCCAGGTTGCCACTCTGTCCGCGAATATCAACGAAAAGATGACACGGATGGTGGACCTGGAGAGAATGGCCAGGAACACTGATGCCAGAGGCCTACCAGTGGTCCGGAATCCGGCACTGCACCCCAAGGTGCCACACCCACCCTTGCTAGAGACACATGCGAGCCAGGAGGAAGCTCTTGCTTCTGGCTCGGAGGACGTTTCTTCGGAAACGTCCTCTCTATCAACGGCCCAATCAATGGATCTGTCATCACCCCAACCCCCCACCAAAGCAGCGCTCGAGCTGCACTGCAGCAAAATGGTTTGGAGTTGGTAGGGGGAGGGGAAGAGGTGGGGTACAGACCAGGAGGGGGGAAAGGAAAGGAGGGGAGGGAGGGAGGGAGGGAGGGAGTGTTACTTGTTCTATGTTTAATTTTAAAAATGTGTTGCCTGTTGGGTGCGTGGGTTGGTTATTAGGGTCGTTGTTTAAATTGTTTGTTGTTGTTGTTCAATTTTTCACTGTTGAGTTGGGTTGGGGGAGGGTTTGCATGCGTGTTTATTGAAATCGTTGTTGTAGTTGTTGTATTTATTGTTTATAAAATTTACTGTAATGTTAAAATGTTCAAAATTTGGGGTGGGGGAGAGAGGTACTGTTGTGTTCTGTTTGTGAATTTAAAAAAATTCTTTAATAGCATTTTTTTTAAATTATTTAACTTAACATTGATATGCATTGTCTTCTGATAGCAGTAACATTAAACACTGGCGAGTCCATGCTATGAAAGTCAAACATTAAACATAACGTAAATCAACTGGAGCTGTAACTTTCACCAACGTAATGCAAACTGATCATTTATGAGCTGCAGACACAACAGTCTTGCAGCTGCATAACTACCACCGTTATTTCAAACAAAGCGTTCATTTATGAGCTGCTAACGCAACTGTCTTGCAGCTGCATAACCACCACGGGCCCTTTCCTGTGGTCTAGAGTGGGGTGGGGGCATGGTTTCCATGTCAGCCTGATTGTCTTCCCCGAGGTCATCGTCCACCTTCTCTTCTTCCTCTTCTGCCTCTCCTCTCTCCTGAGGTGGACCGGTAGTCCCATCTGACAATTCTTGTCCCCTCCTGATAGCCAAGTTATGCAGCATGCAGCACACCATAATGTATTGAGTGATCTGCCCAGGGTGGTATTGTAATTCGCCTCCTGAGTGGTTCAGGCATCTGAAGCGCTGCTTAAGCACTCCAATTGTCTTTTCGACTATATTGCATGTGGCTATGTGGCTTTTGTTGTATAGTTTCTTGGCTTCTGTCTGGGGCTTACATAGGGGGTCATCAACCAGCTGGTAAAGCCATCCTTGATCACCCAGCATCCAACCATGACCTTGTGGCTGACTCTTAAACAGGTCGGAGACACTGCTCTCACGAAAGATGTGCGCATCATGGATGTTGTCTGGAAATTTAACATTTACTGCCATGATAATTTGGTTGTGGTCGACAACAAGCTGCACATTCAGGGAGTGGAATCCCTTTTGCTTCCGAAACACCTCTGCATCCTGAAAATGTGCTCGCATGGCAATGTGCATGCAGCCTATTGCTTCCTGCACCTTGGGGAAGTTTGTTATTCTCGAGAAATCTAAAGCCCTCCCAGTCTGTGCCTCCCTGGTCATAGGGAAGCTTATAAAATCCATCCTTCGAACGTAAAGGGCTTCAGTCACCTGTCGAATGCAGCAGTGCTGAGAGATAGCGCAAATGCCGCCAGCTGAGGCCTGAGAGGAGCCCGATGCATAGAAGGAAAGTGCTGCAGTAACCTTGATCTCAACGGACAGTGCGGTCCTGATGGTGCTGTTAGGCTGCAGATCTCCCCTAATGAGCTGGCATATCTCACTGATGACCTCCTTTCGGAAGCTCAGTCTCCTAAGGCACGTGTTCTAGGACAAGTTCAGGTAAGACCGCTTCTCCGTGTAAGTGCATTGGGTGTAAGTTCTCACCCTCCTCATCAGTCTGCCACCTCTTTGATTGGGCATATAATGCTCTTCAATAAACCTTCTCCCATCTCTAGTCTGCAGCATGTGGGTAGTCATCAATACTGGCTGAGAAATTATAGGCTCCATTACAATTACTATTATACATATTATTCAGAAATACATTTTCCTCCTCATATAAGAAATTCAATTCGACCACAATGTGATAAGATGTTTCTTCATAATTTAAATTCACCTTGAAATAACTCACAAATTAAATCAAAACGTCCCAGAACTTGAAGCAGCCTTTTATATGAAAAGTCCTTCAAGTTACAAAATAGCTTCCATACCATTGGGTTAAGGTCAGGTGAGTGCAACTTTTTTTCAGCGTTTTTTTGGGTGAGTGATCTTTTCATCGATATATGGGGGAGATGCCAAAAGTAACGCTCGGCGATATTCTGGGCAGTTTCTGGGCGTTAGTTTCCTTTAAAAGCTGTATTCTGGACGGTGCACTATTGTTGACGTCATAATTTTGAAAAAAAAATGGACGGGCAATTTAACTAAATCTTGTTGTTAACTTGATGCCGAAACTAATGCTGGTGATAAATGGGCAATAAATGGACATTAGTTTCCACTTTTAGGGAACATGGCCGATAAATGACCGTTTTACTTCATCTTAGCGGTTAAATGGGTGGAAAGTGGGCCGTAGCAAGGCAAAGCTGATGGAAAGTCTAGCCCTATAACTTTATCATGATCTCTTTCTTTTTTAATTGTTTCTCTTCTACTGACTGTGCCAAGTTTGGCTTTAACAAGGATAACCTGGTTCGTGGCTGTTGCTTGAGAAACAACTCTGCTGGTGTTCTACCAGTATGAGGAGTATTATGATAAGTAATTACAAAATTCGCTAGTTTGTGATCCAACAGCAACTGCCATTTCTTTGGATTTGGATCCAACATTTGCTTGATGAGGGCACGTTTTACAATTTGTACTGTGCGCTCTGTTACACCATTTGAAGCAGGGTGGTATGGTGCAATCTTGGTATGTTTCACGCTGTTTCTGCTGATGAACTGTGCAAATTCTTCTGAACAAAATTGTGGGCCTTTATCAGACACAATTTCTTCAGGGAGGCCATATGAAGAAAACAATCTTTGCAAATTGTCTAGTGTTTTACTTGTTATTTTCCACATCGGAAGCACCTTTACCCAATTCGAATGGATATCATTCACAATTAATAATTGTTGTCCCTCTAGCTCAGCAAAATATAAATGTAACCTTTGAAACACCCTGGGACATTTCCAAGGCTGTAATCATACTGATGGTGTTTTTTTACTTACCGATTAACATGTTGTACACTGACTAGTGATGTACTCTATATCTTTACCTAGACCTGGCCACCATAAGTAATTGCGTGCAAAGCTCTTGGTCAAGCACATTCCCAGGTGCTGGTCATGAAGATCTCCTAATAATTTGGACCTGAACCTATTTGGAATAACTACTCTTACACCCCACTTGACACAATCTTTATCCAATGATAATTCATTCCTACAAATGAAGTATGGATGAATATCTTTCTCTTTAATTTTTTACTAGCCAGCCATTTGCTATGTAATCATACACCTTTGGCATAACTGGGTCACACTTGGTTGCTACCAATCTCTTCAGCTGTGACTGGCAGCTCATCAATGTATGAAAAATAGAACACTTCATCCCTATTGGGTGTAACTTGTGATGGGGATGGCAATCTGGACATAGCATCAGCATTAACATCTGACTTAGATACAATAACAATTAATTAGATCTATCTTAGAAATAATGTTCTCAGCTTCTCGTCTTTTGCGTTCTTGCTCAACTTTCTCCTTGAGTGCGTATGGTACGGGATGTGGCTTGAAGTAAACTGGTCTAGCATCCTTCTGTACTCTGACATTCACCATGAAGCCTTGGATTGGACTGCCTGTTTCGCAGAACATCTTTGGATACTGTTTAGTGATATCATCCTTTGATCTCATTTCAACACGAAAAAACTATTCCAATTCAGCTTCAATGATCCCAACCAATTTCTATCCATTAAGGCAGGCTTGTCTCCTGCCACTACTAAGAGAGGCAAGCTCTGAAACTTATCCTTGTACTTCACTGGTACGGTGATACGTCCTACAACAGGGAGTTGCTCTGCTGAGTAGTCTCGCAGCTCTATCACTTCTCCAGTGGAAAATCACTCAATTTGTCGATATATAGTGATTCCGATACTATGCTCACGGATGCACCAGTGTTGATGTCAATGTGTATCCTGGTTACTGCAATGTCTACTTGTATGACGATACTTCACGAATCATTGTTAGGTACCCTTGATTATGTGTACCTTCCGAACCTCCTCGACCTGTTGCTTCTCTTCAATGCTATGTAGTCTCTGGTGATTTCTACTTCTGGCATTAAACAGCGGTTTACTCTTCAGTCAGCATGCCTTTGCAAGATGCCTAGTTTTCTTGCCTTCACATATGGACAGCTTTGAGCAATGTATTGTCTCAGGCACTGATAACATGACTTTAATGTATTGTTACCTTGGCCAGTTGCTGAGGCCTTGGAGCCCAACTGCCTTTTACTTTTAACCTGCAGGCAATTCACCTTGGTTGTCCGATGACTGGAAATGGCACGAAATTCTCGGGAATATTGGTCAGCCATATCCATCAACATAGCAGTCTTAAAAGCTAAATCAGAAGTCAAGTTTGGGGTTATCAACAACTTTCTTCTGATTGCTTAATTTTTCATCCCACAAACAAAGCGGTCACGCAATGCTAAGTCCTTAAAGTTTCCAAAATGACAGTGAATGATTAGTTTTTTTAAAGCTACAATGTACTCACTGATATTCTACTCAGTTAATTGATTTTGTATTCCAAAATGATAACTTTCAACAATTTCCAGGGGCACAGGATTGTAGTGCTGTTCTAACTTGGTTAGATTCTCTGTCAGTGACATGTCTTTCGACTTGATGGGAACAAGCACATTTTTCAATCTTTCATACACCTCAGGGCTTGCTTCAGTCAGAAAAATAGCCTGTTTTCTTTCTAACATCACCCTGTGATGGTTTTCATCATCGGGGACTTCGACGATATTAGTTGTGGTGAAAAACATTTCTAGTTGCTCCGCGTATGCTCCGAAAGTCTCTCTGTCGTGATGGAACTTACCCAAGCACCATATTATTCCCATAGGCATCGCCATCTGGACTCTGGCAATGTCAACAGTGTGCTTGAAATTTACCTTGGATTTTTTAGCTGTGCTGCAAAATAAAGAACCTCTCAAAGTCTTTCTGTTGCTTGGAAGGAATCATCCACCAACAAAATTTTATCTGGGGAATCTGATTATCCCATCCTCGTTGCCAATGTGATATATTCTTTACGACATCACAAACACACACATACACAAGGTGGCTCTACAGGAACTTGTCATGCAACCTTGATACATGATCCTTTTCTTATATACATCATTAGTTGCATTACCACAGCTGTGCACTAGGTGGAGCAGTAGTCCACTAGGAGAAGCTCTATACTACAGACTGCGAAATGCTGCAAATGTCTGCTGCAGATCCCTGGAAGGAGCCTTAAGTGAAGATGTTGAGGGCACTGTTGACTTTAACAGCTACTGGTATCGTATGTCCACCCGCTCCTCTAGGCTGCAGGTCTTGCTCCAGCGATTTGCAAATGTCTGTGACGACCTGGCACGATACCCTGATCCTCCTTTGACACTGCTGCTCCATCATGCTGAGGAAGCTCATCCTCTGTCTGTATACCCTGTGTTGGGGGTATGGCCTCCAGCGTGGTGCCCATGCTGATGGAAAAGATGGCAGGTCAAGTAGAAATTATAGAAGCAATCTGTCAAATGTGTGATAGGTTCTACCAATGAGGTGACAGTGGATCCTGACTTTGCTGGAATCAGTTGCAACCTCCAGAAAGTTAAATCTATGCTAACAATGCATTTAGCAACAATATCTGCCTTAGGAAAGTGACCAGGTGTGAGGTGGCTGTATTTATTGTACTTTTCATGCTGTGCACTGATCACCTAGATCACTGGTCATTCAACTTCCACCTCAGGTTCACAGACATAAGAACATAAGAACATAAGAATTAGGAACAGGAGTAGGCCATCTAGCCCCTCGAGCCTGCTCCGCCATTCAATAACATCATGACTGATCTGGTCGTGGACTCAGCTCCACTTACCCGCCCTCTCCCCGTAACCCTTAATTCCTTTATTGGTTAAAAATCTATCTATCATTGACTGGAAAACATTCAATGAGCTAGCCTCAACTGCTTCCTTGGGCAGAGAATTCCACAGATTCACAACCCTCTGGGAGAAGAAATTCTTTCTCAACTCGGTTTTAAATTGGCTCCTCCGTATTTTGAGGCTGTGCCCCCTAGTTCTAGTCTCCCCTACCAGTGGAAACAACCTCACTGCCTCTATCTTGTCTATCCCTTTCATGATTTTAAATGTTTCTATAAGATCACCCCTCATCCTTCTGACCTCCAACAAGTAAAGACCCAGTCTACTCAATCTATCATCATAAGTTAACCCCCTCATTTCTGGAATCAGCCTAGTGAATCGTCTCTGTACCCCCTCCAAAGCCAGTATATTCTTCCTTAAGTAAGGTGACCAAAACTGCACACAGTGCTCCAGGTGCGGCCTTACCAATACCCTATACAATTGCAGCAGGACCTCCCTGCTTTTGTACTCCATCCCTCTCGCAATGAAGGCCAACATCCCATTCGCCTTCCTGATTACCTGCTGTACCTGCAAACTAACCTTTTGGGATTCATGCACAAGGACCCCCAGGTCCCTCTGCATCACAGCATGTTGTAATTTCTCCCCATTCAAATAATATTCCCTTTTACTGTTTTTCTTCCCAAGGTGGATGACCTCACACTTTTCGACATTGTATTCCATCTGCCAAACCTTAGCCCATTCGCTTAACCTATCCAAATCTCCTTGCAGCCTCTCTGAGTCCTCTACACAACCCGCTTTCCCACTAATCTTAGTGTCATCTGCAAATTTTGTTGCACTACACTCTGTCCCCTCTTCTAGGATATCTATGTATATTGTAAACAGTTGTGGTCCCAGCACTGATCCCTGTGGCACACCACTAACCACTGATTTCCAACTGGAAAAGGACCCATTTATCCCGACTCTCTGCTTTTTGTTCGCCAGCCAATTCTCTATCCATGCTAATACATTTCCACTGACTCCGCGTACCTTTATCTTCTGCAGTAACCTTTTGTGTGGCACCTTATCGCATGCCTTTTGGAAATCTCAATACACCACATCCATCGGTGCACCTCTATCCACCATGCTCGTTATATCCTCAAAGAATTCCAGTAAGTTAGTTAAACATGATTTCCCTTTCATGAATCCATGCTGTGTCTGCTTGATTGCACTATTCCTATCTAGATGTCCCGCTATTTCTTCCTTAATGATAGTTTCAAGCATTTTCCCCACTACAGATGTTAAACTAACCGGCCTATAGTTACCTGCCTTTTGCCTGCCCCCTTTTTTAAACAGAGGCGTTACATTAGCTGCTTTTCAATCCGCTGGTACATCCCCAGAGTCCAGAGAATTTGGTAGAGAATTCTGCTATAACTTCCGCCATCTCTTTTAATTACCCTGGGATGCATTTCATCAGGACCAGGGGACTTGTCTACCTTCAGTCCCATTAGCCTGTCCAGCACTACCCCCCTAGTGATAGTGATTGTCTCAAGGTCCTCCCTTCCCACATTCCTGTGCCCTGCAAATTTTGGCATTGTTTTTGTGTATTTCACTGTGAAGACGGAAGCAAAATAATTGTTTCAGGTCTCAGGCATTACTCATTTCCCATTATTAAATCCCCCTTCTCATCTTCTGAGGGACCAACATTTACTTTAGTCACTCTTTTCCATTTTATATATCTGTAAAAGCTTTTACTATTTGTTTTCATCTTTTGCGCAAGTTTACCTTCGTAATCTATCTTTCCTTTCTTTATTGCCTTTTTCATCATTCTTTGCTGTTGTTTAAAATTTTCCCAATCCTCTAGTTTCCCACTAACCTTGGCCACCTTATACGCATTGGTCTTTGATTTGATACTCTCCTTTATTTCCTTGGTTATCCACGGCTGGTTATCCCTTCTCTTGCCGCCCTTCTTTTTCACTGGAATATATTTTTGTTGCGCACTATGAAAGAGCTCCTTAAAAATCCTCCACTGTTCCTCAATTGTGCCACCGTTTAGTCCTTGTTTCCAGTCTACTTTAGCCAACTCTGCCCTCATCCCACTGTAGTCCCCTTTGTTTAAGCATAGTATGCTCGTTTCTGACACAACTTCCTCATCCTCAATCTGTATTACAAATTCAACCATATTGACATGGTTCCCGAACTGCATGATTCCTGTGGTGATCCAGTGAAATTTGAAAGGTAAGTTTAAAATAGCACTTAAGGGTCTGACAAGTACCTAACGATAACCTAAATTAGTTCGCCCATTTCTGCCATCGGGTCTCGGCCGTGCTGGCAAACGCACCCAAGTGAAAGGCACATGGGGGTCAGGAAGATGACGGGTTACCGACCCGCTCCGAGTTACTTCAATTTTCACTCCTGGTCCGTCTCCACTCCCACTCGCACGGATGCCAGAAATTTCCGGCCACAGTTACTGTCCTGACCAAATATGAATCACAATTAGGCTTAAAGCTTTTATATGGAATTATTCACTCAGTGAAGTTATAATTGCTTGAAGCTTTAAGAACAAACTTGTCCTTTGAAAAGGCGTGATTTGCATCTCGTGTTATTTGACAGATAATTAAATACCCATTGAATGTAAAAGTTAATTTACTGCAAATCACGTGGCTTGCTGGTTAGATTGTTTAAATATAAATAATCAATAATAAAAGGCCATAAATCCATTTCTATATTCTGCATGTACTTTCTTTCTGCAGGATTGCAAAAACATGTCATTTATACATCATTTCAAATTTCCATACATGTCACATTTTCACAAATTTCAAAAGCAAACCGACATATGGGCGGTGGGGGGGAATTGTAACCTGGAGGAGCACATGGGTTTGAGTGTGGGTGGGGTGGAGGGGGGTGGCGGTTAAAGCCGGAAAAAATGTGAGCATGTCGGGAAGCCAGCTCCAAACTGCCGACCTCCGCGTTTAACTTGAGCACACTAGGCTACTGACACGCAGCCCTCTCGGGAGAGGCAGGTTGCCTATTAGCATATGCTAATCACTCAATTGAATGATATTGCAACACAATTTTAAGTTAAAGTTGCATGTACAGGTTTCCCAGGCTTCCTGAAACTCGTTATTGAAAGCAAGCTGAGAACACAATGGCAATTGAGGAGCTGAATCAAACTGATGGAAATACCACAATAAATACTCAGTACTCACAGCTGCTTTCTTACCTGCTCGTGGGAAAGGGTTTATTCACAATATTTTTGTTGAGAGTTTACTTTCTACGCTATCAGCATCATCATCATCATCATCATCATCATCATATCATAGGCGGTCCCTCGAAACGAGGATGACTTGCTTCCACACCAAAAATGGATGAGTTCACAGGTGTTTCAATGAAGGCCCCAAACTACATCCTCAAGGGTGGAAGATGCCTGTGCGTGGATGTTTTTTACCGTGTGGTGGCCATTGCACACCAGCCACCGCACGGGCTTGACAGAGCTAGGTCTTGGTCCAGTGGCAAGGATTACCCAAGACGACTGGAGACCTGCTCTGCTGCACGGACCTAGTGCGCACACACATCACAATGTGGGCTGGCCCATGCTGCCCCTGGGCCCTCGCCTCTTCTGGGCCCCGAACTCTCGCCTCTGCTGGGCCCCGATCACGTCCCTCTACAGTCTCTCGCCGCTACTTCGCCTCGTCCTCGTCGCTCCTGCAATACCTGCCCATGCTCCAATCACCGACCTGGACCTTGATGCTGTCACTCTTCACTGCTGTTGCCCTCGTGCTGCTCCCTGGGGTAATATGCATCCATGCTATAATGGTTTTCTGAATCACATCAGGATGCGTATCACCTTGGCAGCTTTAGATTGGGCCAAGGACGAGGAACAATATGACCAGCACCAGCACCAGCAGCAGCAGCAACCTGCTGTTGCGAGATCTGCAGCTGGAAAGTAGAGAGGGGAGCGGCAGAGCTGGTTTCAGACATGTGCAGCCTCCTTGAAGAAGACCCGCTCCCTTCTGGACCTGGTGGCCATGCTTTACCAGTGGCTGTCAAAGTTACCACTACCCTCAACTTTTTTGTCTCCGAATCCTTCCACATCTCTGCAGGAGACATATCCAGGATCTCCCAGTCGGCAACTCACAAATGCATAAGACAGGTGATTGATGGCTTGTTTGCCAATTATGTCAACTTTGCCTGCGATGACACCAGTCAGAATGAGCGGGTGCTCAGTTATCTTGCTCTGGCTGGCTTCCCACAGATGGCAGGTATCAATGACTGCACACACACGGCCCCAGAGCAACCAGCAGAATTAGTGAACTGCAACGGTTTCCACTCCGTCAATATGCAGCTGGTGTACAACCACAAAAAGATATTTCTGCTGGTATCCTCAAGATTCCCGGGCAGCTGCCTTTCTGCTTTCATCCTGCGGCAGTCTAAGCTTCCCGACTCTTTAGACCTGCAAGCAAATGTAAGGGGTGGCTGCTGGGCGACAACGGATACGCATTTCAAACTTAGCTGATGAAACCTATCAGAAATCTGACCAATGAATCCCAGCAGCACTGCAATGAATGCCATATGGCCACTCGATGTGTGATCAAGCAAGTCATCGGCATACTGAAGATCGGCTTCAGGTGCCTGGACAGATCTGGAGGTGCCCTTCAGTACGCAAAGTCAGGTTCTGCAGAATGGTCGCGGAGTACTGTGCTCTGCACAACATTGTGCAGCACAATCAAAAAATGGAAAAATAAATAAGGAAACTGAGATATGTAGTGGCAAATATAAAGGATATAATTTTCTGAAAGTGCACAGGAGGTTGCGACCTTCACCCAGTATAAATACATGTTGAAAAACCCCTGACTCACAGCTCACTATTATCCAATATATACTAAAAGAAAAATCACAAAATACTGAAAATATACAACCAGCTGGTTACTATTTTTCTGTCTCCTGTGCAAACATTCTTCGGGCAAGATTTTTCACTTTTTTTTGCATGCTTAATGCCCACTTAACGTCCATTTTACCGTTGAAATGACGTATAACACCCATATATCGCCCATTTAGCCACAAAATGGAAACTGAAGGGCATTTTTCGGAAACTTATCGGTGAGCGTTACTTTCCTCATGTGCGTAACGCCGGGAAAAAAATACCGCCCGTACGCTTTCTTTGGGCGGAATCATCAGAATGGGCGAAATCAATGCCCATAATATCGCCCAGCGTTAGATTCTGCACGGAATTAACGCCAAGATTCAATAATACCGCCCGCCCACTTTTTTTTGTCGTAAAGATCATATTTGTCAAAACTAGCGGCCATGAGATCACCCAGTGTCACTTTCATCACCTTGCACACATATCGCCCACAATATTGCTCGCCCAAAAAAATGCCTGGAGCTAATCACAGTGTTATGGGTGCTATGTTCTACATCACATGTCACATCCTTTAAAAGGCTGCTGTGCTTCAACCTCGGGGGAGTTCAGATGTACTCTAGAGGTCGTTGGAGTTGATGTGAATATCTGTACAAACATCTTGACCAATTGGAATTTAATAGGTGTCTTCGTTGGGACATTCATTGTTTGTGACCAATCGGTGGAAAACAGAGAGCTATTGCAATGGAGCTTGTCCTTTCTCACCCTCTCATGATGACCAGTTACATGCTGCAGACTCGAGATGGCTGAAACTATGCTCCACAGCATTATGTGCCCAATATAGATGTGCCAGACTAATGAGGAGGACCAGACGTTACACCCCCCGCATGTACAGGGACAAGCAGTCTTACCTCGACTTGCCCAATACCACCTGCCTTCGGGGACCGCGCTTCCACAAAGAGGTTATCACTGAGGTATGCCAGCTCATAAGGGGAGATCTGCAGTGTCCGTCGAGGTCAAAGTCACCACGGCACTGTCGTTCTATGCCTCGGAGTCTTTTCAGGCCTCAGCTGATGACATTTGCGGTCTGTCTCAGCATGCCACACATTGCTGCATTAGGCAGGTCACTGAAGCCCTGTATGCATGCAGGAGGGACTTGATCAGCTTCCCTATGACCAGGGAGGCACAGAGTGAGAGGGCTCTAGGATTCTCCAGAATTGCAAACTTCCCCAAGACGCAGGGAGCAATAGACTGTATGCACATCGCGATGTGGGCATCTTTTCAGGATGCAGAAGTTTTCAGCAACCGCAAGGGAGTCCACTCCCTGAATGTCCAACTCATTGTCGACCACCAGCAAATTATAATGGTAGTGAATGCTAAATTTCCGGACAGCATCCATGATGCTCACATCCTGCCTGAGAGCACTGTATCTGACTTGTTTAACAATCAGCCACAAGGTCAATGTTGGATGCTTGGTGACAAAGGATATGGCCTCACCACCAGGCTGATGACCCCTCTGCGTGACACCCACACCGAAGCCGAGAGGTGATACAACGAGAGCCACAGAGCCCTTAGCAATATCGTGCAGAAAACCATTGGAGTGTTTAAGCAGCGCTTTAGATGCCTGGACCACACAGGAGGCGAGCTCCAATACCATCCTGAGCAGGTAGGTCAACTTGTGGTGTTGAGCTCCATGCTGCACAACTTGGCTATCAGGAGAGGACAAGAATTGCCTGATGAGTCTGACAGTCCACCTCAGCAGAGAAAGGAAGAGGAGGACAAGGAGGCGGACGCTGACATCGGCCCAGACAATCAGGCTGACACTGAAGCCATGCCCCCGCCCCCCTGTAGACAGCATGAAAGGGTCCGTGGTGGCATGATAGCTGCAAGACTCTTACATCAAGAGCTCATCAATGAGTGCTTTGCCTGAAAGAACATTGGTGTTATTTACAAGGCTGACACACTGCTCGATGTGCAGGTAATACATCAAAGGTGGGCATCACCCTTGGTGACAGTTAAAGTTTAAGTTGATTGAAGTTAAGTGTAATTATACCCTTTGATGTTAAGAAATCACCAGCGTGTAATGGTGCAGCTATCTGAGCCATTGCACAACAAGGTTTTGTTAAATAAAAAACATTTAAACCGAACAGTTGTCTGAAATCATCAGTATTTCTGTAAAAACCAACCCTTCCCCCTTCGCCCCCCCCACCTCCGCTTCTCTTCTCCACCTCTACCCCTTCCCCTTCCCCTCCTGACTCCAAGCCGCCTGGCCGAGGAGCTCCTTAGGCGATGCTTCATTGGTAGTGGTGGGGGGGGGGGATGACGGCCGAACCGTAGCTTAGACGGATACAGGAGATGATGGTCCAGAGGTGGGAATGTGCTCCGAGCCAGAAGCAAGATGCTGCTCCTGGCTCTCGTGTAATTGGCAATGGGGGTGCGGCACCTTGGGGTGCAGTGCCGCGCTCCGGGATCACTGGGAGCCCTCTGCCACCAGTGTTCCTGGCTACCAGCTCCAGGGCCTCCACCATCCCTTCCATGTTATATCTTATTTGTTGGACAAAAACTCGGTGCCATCTATGTTCTTGGTGATTAGTAGGCGTTTTGCTGCTGGTGAATCTCCCTCGTGCCGTCCACAACAGCCAAACAAGCACACACCACAGCTATACACGCCTTCAGTCCCTCTCAGCTCCCTCTCTCTCTGTCTCCTCTTCTGCGCATGTCATGATGACCCTTGACTTCCTGATTTGCGGGAATCGAGCGTTACCATGCCGTTGCTAAGGACGGCGACACTTTACCGCAGTAGGTCAGCGAGATTTAATGCTATCGCCCATTTCATATCGCTCGCGGTAATGCCCAGTTTCAAAAATGGAGACTAGGTGCTTTGAGAATGGGGAGAAGCTGGCGATCTGAAAACCCATTTTTACTGCCCACGCTGGAAATAACGTCCATTTTTGGGCAACATGCCCAAAAATGTAAAATTTAGCCCTTGGTCTCAATTAGCACAAGAATTCACACAAAAAAACTTAGAAAAAATATGAAAACATTCACTTTGTCATCAAACTCAAAATATCAGAGGAGAGGTTCTGAGTGCTTAATCAAAAAGCCGCATGATATTTTTTGTTTCAAGTTAATATCATACATGAATTCAAAAATTCAATTTTAGGAGTGGGGCAGAAGGCAAACTGAAGCAAAAGACTTCAATAGCTAAGTGCTTTTAAAAGGCATCATCACTGGTATGTAGTGTTTTGCTTATCTTTCCTTAAACCTTTAAAGAAGGCAATGAAACAAGATCATTTACATTAAAAAATTAACTTTAATGTAAAATGAAACAACACTTGTCTAGTTACCTTCCCTCTCCAAAACGATAATGATTCCCCCTTTAATTATGATTTTTATCATTCATTCACAGGATGTGATGTCTGTGAATGGCAAGGCCTAGATTTATTGCCCATCCCTAATCGTCCTTGAGAAGGTGGTGGTGAGCTGCCTTCTTGAACCGCTGCAGTCCGTGTGGTGAATGTACTCTCACATTGCTGTTGGATGGGGAATTCCAGGATTTTGACCAGTGACGATAAAGGAACGCCAATATATTTCCAACTCATGATGGTGTGTGTTTTGGAGGGGAACTTGCAGGTGGTGGTTTTCCCATATGCGCCTGCTGCCCTTGTCCTTCTAGGTGATACAGTTCATGGGTTTCGGAGGTGCTGCTGAAGAAGCCTTGGTGAGCTGCTGCAGTGCATCTTGAGTGTTATTGGAGCTGCACTCATCCAGGCAAGTGGAGAGTATTCCATCGCACTCCTGAATTTTGCCTTGTAGATAGTGGAAAGGCTTTGGATGTCAGGAGGTGAGTCTCTCATCACAGAATACCCAGCCTCTGATCTGCTCTTGTAACCACGGTCTTTATGTGGCTGGTCCAGTTAAGGTTCTGGTCAATGGTGACCCCCAATATATAGCTGGTGGAAGATTTGATGATGGTAATGTCATTGAATGTCAAGGGCAGTGGTTAGACTTTTGCCTGTTAGAGATGGCCATTGTCTGGCACTTGTGTGGCACAAACTTTACTTGCCACTTTGAGCCCAAGCCTGAATGACATCCAGGTCTTGCTGCATGCGGGCATGGACAGCTTCATTATCTGAGGAGTTGAAAATGGAATTGAACACTGTGTAATCATCAGCAAACATCCCCACTTCTGACCTTATGATGGATGAAAGTTCATTGATGAAGCAGCTGAAGATAGTTGGGCCGAAGACACTGTCCTGAGAACCTCCTGCAGCATGGTCCTGGGGCTGAGATGATTGACCTCCAACAACCACAACATTCTTCCTTGGTGCTAGGTATGACACCAGCCAGTGAAGAATTTTCTCGCAATTCCTATTGACTTCAATTTTACAAGAGCTCCTTGATGTCAAATGCTACCTTGATGTCAAGGGCAGTCACTCTCTCCACACCTCTGGAATTCAGCACATTTGTCCTTGTTTGGACCAAGGCTGTAATGAGCTGTGGAACCTAGTGGTCCTGGTGGAACCCAAACTAAGCATCTGTGCGAAGGTTGTTGGTGAGTAAGTGCTGCTTGATAGCTCTGTCGACGACAGCTTCCATCACTTTGCTGATGATTGAGAGTAGACCAATGGAGTCATAACTTGCTGGATTGGATTTGTCCTCCTTTTTGTGGACAGGCCATAGATGGGCAGTTTTCCACATAGTCAGATAGATGCAAGTGTCATAGCTGTACTGGCTAGGCTAGAGGTGTGGTTCGTTCTGAGCACAATTCTTCAGCACGACAGCCAGATTGTTGTCGGGGCTCATAGCCCTTGTTGTCTATAATGTACTCAGCCTTTTCTAGATAGCACATGGAGAAAATCGAATTGGCTGAAGACTGGCTATTGTAATGGTAGGGACCTCAGTGGGAAGCCGTGATGGATCATCCACTCGGCACTTCTGGCTGAAGATGGTTGCGAATGCTTCAGCCTTGTCTTTTGCAATAACGTGTTGGGCTCTGCCATTATTGAGGATGGGGATGTTCATGCAGTCTCCTCCTCCTGTTAGTTGTTTAATTGTCCACTATTATTCACGACTGGATGTGACAGGACTGCAGAGCTTTGATTTGATCCGTTGGTTGTGGGATTTTTTAGCTCTGTTTATAGCATGCTGCTCCTGCTGTATAGCGTACAGATAGCCATGTAGTTGAGGCTTCTTGAGTGTCTATTGCAGCTCAGTGGGTAGCACACTCACTTCTGAGTCAGAAGGTTGTGGGTTCAAATCACACTCCAGGGAGCTGAGGACATAAATCTAGGCTGACACTCCAGTGAAGTGCTGAGGGAATGCTGCACTGTCGGAGGTGCCATCTTTCGGATGAGACGTTAAACCAAGGCCCCGTCTGCCCTCTTGTGTGGACAGAAAAGATCCCACGGCACTATTTCGAAGAAGAGCAGAGGAATTATCCCCGGTGTCCTGGCCAATATTTATCCCTCAATCAACAATAACAAAAACAGATTATCTGGTCATTGACACATTGCTGTTTGTCAGAGTTGATGTGTGCAAATTGGCTGCCGCATTTCGCACATTACAACAGTGACTACATTTCAAAAGTACATAATTGGCTGTAAAGCGCTTTGAGACTTTTGGTGCTCATGAAAGGCATTATATAAATGTAAGTCTTTTTTTTTTCTTACTCCATGACAGAATCTATCTCAGGGATGAACATCAAATGAAACCATAATATCTGAGTCTAGCCTAAATGTTACTTGAATATACTAGTGATTTCTGACTTGGATCTCATTTCCATTTTTAAATATATATATTAATTGCATATGTACTTGTTGAAAATAAGTAACATTATTCAAAATCCAAAAAAGAATAGTTAGGCATGCATTTTGTTTGATTCACAGCATATAATAGAATGCATTAAAATGTGTAACAGCGCTTCAGAAATGTCTAAGGTGAGGACTTTGAAGTTAATCAATTACTGATAAAACAAGTAATAAAGCCAGCAGAAAGGACATTAATTATTTAACACCATTCCTCTGGAATTATTTGGATTTGACATTCACTGCTCTGCTATGACAGAGAACTCCCCAAAAATTGTTTCTCTTTTTTTCTTCCATCTGATGTGATAGTGAAACACTGGCCCCGATATCAATGGGAAGATGAGAGGACAAAAACTGTTGGGAATGAGTCAAGGCAACTGTAAAATTTAAATCAGCTCCCAATGAACTGTGCCTGATTTAAATATTTTAATGAAGTATCCCACCTCTCCACAGCAGAAAACTCGTATGGCACGAAAGACACTGGCATATAATCGGCAGTGGGTGCATACACGGTGAGTTGGGCACTCGTTCCTCTGCGTTTTTTCCTTTTTAACCCACCCCACCCTGGTTATCTTTTGCCCGTTTTTTGGGGGGGTGGAAAGGGTGGTAAGGGGTTTAATATCAAAGCCACTTTGATGGCTGGGACTGGGAGTTCAAGATCACATGGGAAACCCAGAAGTAAGTTCAGCGCATCTGTCAGTGGTTTTTTAACTCAGCCAGTTCCTTAGCATTTTAATTCTGGGTTTACAATAATAGAATCATAGATTGGTTACAGCACAGAAGGAGGCCATTTGGCCCGTCGTACCCATGCCGGCACTCTGCAAGTGCTCTATAGCTCGGTCCACTCCCCTGTCCTTTCCCCGTAGCCCTGCAAATCTTTTTCCTTCAAGTAGTTATCCAATTCCCCTTGTATCCACAACCCTTTCGGACAGTGCATTCCAAATCCTAACCACTCGTTGCATAAAAAAGTTTTTCCTCATGTCGCCTTTGGTTCTAAGTTTTTCCTCATGTCGCCTTTGGTTCTTTGGCATCCAAACTGCAGCAGCGGGAGTGTTGAGGATCCACATGATGCAATCACAACTTCAGTACTTAAAGGTCTAATCCGAAGGTGCAATTTGGATGAGTTGGAGTTTGCAACAAAGGAACAAGAACTTAAATCATGGATTTGAGACAGGAATCTGGAAGTGATGGTGCTCTTGTCTATTTTGAAGGTAGAGGTCATGGGGCTAGGAGATGCTGTTGAAGTAAGCTTGGAAAGTTGTTACAGTGCTTCTTTAGATAGTACATAGTGCATCCACAGTGCTCCAGTGGAGGACGGATGGATATTGATTCCAATGGCAAACTGCTCTGTTGTGGATGGTTTTGAGCATCTTGAGTGCTGTTGTGGCTCCATCATCCGCCGGGTGAGAAATGAGCCTTGTAGATGGAGGAGAGACTTTGAGGATCAGGAAGTGACCCACTTGTCAGAGTACCAAGCCTTTTCCCTGCTTTTGTTACCATGCTTTGATATTTTTAGTCCAGTTGAAATTCTGGTCAGTGGTGGCCCACAGGATGTGGGGGATTCAGTGAAGATAGTGCTGTTGAACACCAGGGGAAGGGGATTGGGCTTTTTCTTGTTGGACATGGTCATTGCCTGGATCTTATGTGGTACTAACGTTACCTGCCATTTGTCAGCCCAAACCTGGATGTCATGCTGGTTCTGCTGTAAACTGGCATGGACTGCTCCAATATTGGTGTTGTGAATGCAGCTGGAGACTGTAGAATTGTCAGCCAACAGCCCCACTTATAACCTTATGACAGAGGAAAGTTCATTGATGAAACAGCTGAAGATGGTTTGGTAAAGGACACTGGTCTGAGGAACTCCATCAGCAATATCCTGGGTCTGCAATGTTTGATCTCTGACACCTTCTTTGACTCCTGGTATGACTCCAGCTAATTCTGCTAATGTTCCGCAATAATATAATTTACCTTAGGTACTGATGATAAATTTCTGTATAAATAAAAAGCAACATTTGAGTAAATTCAGTGTTGTGTCAATGATTTTATTAAAATTTCACAATGATTTCATAAATTACAGCCAGAAATGCTATAGTAAGTCCAAAGTTTTATATCTCAATTTAAGTTGTGCACAAGTTCAAAAATGACAATGTGTGGAAGAATTGAATTTGAATGGAGTTGTATTTTAAAATAGTATTGCCATTCTGAATTACATCTAGATTTTTGCAATTAAACTGTAGACACTCATCTTATTCTTACAGCAAGCTCCACTGACTACAAGATTGAGGCTAAAGGCGGCAACAGCCATTCATTGCAAAGAGCCTTAATATCGAAGGACAAGCTTGAATTGAGCGGCTTTGTTGATTTTATGGACCAACTGAACAGGATGTTGTATGATGCAACAGCATCTGATTTTGTTTACAGTGCTTGGTACTGACTTAGGAGAAATGAAATTTCCAGAAATCATTTAATATGATTAACATTTGATGGGCTTGTTTGGACAGTGCAACAAGAAAGTAAATATGTTTTGACTGGCTTTGTGGAGGATACAGTTATCTTGTATCAAGAAGAGGTCAGAATGCTAAGCGATACAAGCAGGAATGAAGGGAAAATTGTCCAGTCTGTTTAATATAAAGAGCTCCATATAACGAGGTTTCTGTCCTTCATGAAGTTAAATTAATTCAGGTACATTTCATTGTTAAAACTTGATCGCAGCAGATGTAATGATATGGAGTAGGTGTATAGCACCTGCTGGTTTTATACGGGTACAACTCTACTTTAAGAACACTGAGGCCCATTCCACAGCCAAAGGTGGGACTTCCAGTCTTCACTTTTACCCATTGTGAGGTCATCTCAAATCCCATGGACGGGATCACTAACTGTGCTCCATATGTGACCACCCTGCGGAAGGCTAGGAATTTTGCAGCAGCACTCTGGCTAAAGTTGGATAATATTTTTTAAATGACTACTATTTCACCACTGTCTCGTTCCTAAAGAAAATCAAACAATCTGTAATGGCTTGCAGTTAGAAAACTGGCATTATGCCCATATTTCTCCAATGCTAGTAAGTGCTCCTGCACCATACTGGCCACAAGAAAAGCAGAACATGCAAGATTTCTGGCAGGAGACTTTATCCAACCAATCTTATCTGTTGTCTTTTTCAGTAATGGATGGGGGACAGCAATCACCCCACCCCCATTGAAATTTTTGCTCACAGTGAGATACAGGTGAAAATCTCGTAGAACCTGGTCAAGTCCCAAATTCCAAACCACATTCCTCCTGCCCACTGTACACCCCTGTACCACCCTGCCATGCCCAGTAACTTCAGGGCCTAAAAGTTTCTTCCAATCAAGGAAAGCAGAGATATGCATATGTTGTTAAACACTTGTGGAGAGCTCTACTTTCGAGAGTCCAACTGCTGATGACATTTTCAACATTAGAAAAACTGTCCTATCAGCTCTTTTCTAACATTAACATCATATGGCAGTAATCTCCACAGGGGTTCTCCTGATAAGAACATAAGAACATAAGAAATAGGAGCAGGAGTAGGCCATATGGCCCCTCAAACCTGCTCTGCCATTTAATAAGATCTTGGCTGATCTGATCATGAGCTCAGCTCCACTTCCCTGCCCGCTCCCCATAACCCTTTACTCACTTATCACTCAAAAATCTGTCTATTGCTGCCTTAAATATATTCAATGACCCAGCCTCCACAGTTCTTTGCAGGCAGAGAATTCCACAGATTTACAACCCTCTGAGAGAAGAAATTCCTCCTATCTGAGTTCTAACTGGGCGACTTATTATAAAATTATGCCCCCTAGTTTTAGATTCCCTCATGAGTGGAAACATCCTCTCTGCATCTACCTTGTCAAGCCCCCTCATTATCTTATATATTTCAATAAGATCACCTCTCATTCTTCTGAACTCCTATGAATACAGGCCAAACCTGCTCAACCTTCATAAGTCAACCCCTTCATCTCAGGAATCAACCGAGTGAACCTTCTCTGGACTGCCTCCAATGCAAGTATATCCCTCCTTAAATAAGGAGACCAAAATTGGATGCAGTACTCCAGGTGTACCCTCACCAATACCTTATACAGTTGTAGCAGGACATCTTTGCTTTTATACTCCATCCCCTTGCAATAAAGGCCAACATTTAATTTTCCTTCCTGATTATTGCTGTACCTGCATACTAACTTTTTGTGTTTCATGCACAAGGACCCGCAGATCCCTCTGTACTGCAGCATTTTGCAATTTTTCTCCATTTAAATAATAATTTGCTTTATTATTTTTTCTGCCACAGTGGATAATCTCACACTTTCCCACATCATACTCCATCTGCCAACTTTTTGCCCACTCATTTAACCTGTCTATATCCTTTTGCAGATTTTTTGTGTCAGCCTCACAGCTTGCTTTCCCATCCATCTATGTATCATCAGCAAACGTGGCTGCATTACACTCGGTCCCTTCATCCAAATCATTAATATAGATTGAAAATAGTTGAGGCCCCAGCCCCAATTCCTGTGACACCCCACTAGTTACTGTTTGCCAACCAGAAATGACCCTGTTTTCTGTTAGTTAGCCAATCCTCTATCCATGCTAATATATTACCCCCAACCCTGTGAACTTTCAACTTGTGCAGTAACCTTTTATGTGGCACCTTATCGAATGCCTTCTGGAAATCCAAATACATCACATCCACTGGTTCCCCATTATCCACCCTACTCATTACATCCTCAAAATACTACAGTAAATTTGTCAAATATGATTTCTCTTTCATAAAACCATGCTGACTCTGCTTGACTAAATTATGCTTTTCCAAATGTCCTGCTACTGCTTTCTTAATAATGGACTCCAGCACTTTCCACTGTAACTTCAGCAGATAATTGGCAGAAAACCAGGACCGACGGAATGCCAAAAATGATCGGAGAATCCTTGTGGAAATTCTTCCCCAGAAAGACAATACAATGTGCCAAATCTTTTAAACTTTAATTTTCAAGTTTAAAAATTTGGCTTTTGATTATAAAGTAACGGCAACTGACGTTACTGAAGTAGTCTAAGACTTATTCTTGATTTGGTGTCACATTCTATTGAGCCCTAAAAATCGGCGAGAACCTTTGCTGCTGACTTGAGTGAATTTTCCATGGTTGGGGAAGGTTCCCTAATTTGTCTGCAAGTGACAAGAGCCTACATCACTAGGGCTGTATCTATGGGCATCCGCCATATAAACCAAGCCAGAAAGTCTGGCATAAGTACCAGAGCAAGGTGGATTTGCTGACTTCCCCCATTTAAAAAAAAAAACTAAAACTCTTGGCCTGGACTCACGAGTTATTCCACTGCAGTTACAGCAAATTAATGCCAGCTGAGTGGAAGCAGTTCCAAGGAATTTCCTGGTCATGGTCATAAAGATAAATTTTGAGGATGCTTTTGTGGACAAAAGGACGTGACAATGCAAAGAGGTTTCGAGAGGGAGATCAAGAGCAAGACCTGGACAACTCAACAATAATAATAATACATTGTGCATTATTGATCCCTAGCTTCTGCTAAGTGTGCGGAACACAGTGGGTCCAAATTAGGGACACTAGAATTAGCCTCAGTACATCTAGCGTAGGAATGGGAATGTTGGCCGTAGTTCCACTCCTGATCACTGTACAGTCAGTGCTGCTGGGAGCAGCATGTGTTAATGTTGGTTGAGGATTGGAATGGAGTTGGCTATGATGCTTCCACAGTTGACTAGCCTGCTGCCACTCACTAGCAAGGCTCCAATATAAACAATGGCTATTCTGGTAAGGTGTTGGAGAGTGAATAGTGCCTTTGGAACCATATCCTAGAAATGAATCAACACTTATTTAGAAAATTGATGAGAAGAACACAATGAATGAATAACAATTTTTAAGAACAAGAACACATTATTAGGAAAATACAACTCATTACTCTATGAAAGATAAACTAACCTCGCTATGTCCTTCAATCTTTCTCTTTTCAGAAATTATTCAACTACCCAACCTCTTCCTTGGCAATTTATTTGACAACTACATTAAGTTATGAATGAATACATTTTGTGTCACTTTCCTTATTACTCATAATGCTTCACCAATCAAAGTACGCAATATCCATTGAGAAACTTTGCCAATATATCCTTTATAATTTAACCTTTTATGAAGATCAATATTGCTTATATAACCTTTATATTATATGCAGGTTGGTTGCACTATTTTCTCTGTCCTAACCTGTCATACATAAAAGAATTCAACTTTATTTTTTATCCTTATCCTTTCGACTAACTTATGAAATTAGCTTGGCTGAATTGATAACACTCACTCCTCTGCATCAGAAAGTTGTGTGTTCAAGCCACATTCCAGGAAGGTGAGTTCAAGGCCTAAGCTCATATGCCAGTACAGACTTGTGCTTCAGAACTAGCTGCGCCTCTAACCAAACTGTTCCAGTACAGCTACAACATTAGAATCTACCTAACAATGTGGAAAACTGTCCAGTTATGTACTGTCCATAAAAGCAGGAGAAATCCAATCCAACCAATTACCACCCCTTCAGTCTACTCTCAATCATCAGCAAAGTGATGGAAGGTGTCGTCGACAGTGGTATCAAGTGGCACTTACTCACCAATAACCTCCCCACCGATGCTCAGTTTGGGTTCTGCCAGGACCACGTGGCTCCAGACCTCATTACAGCCTTGGCCCAAACTTGGACAAGAGCCAAATTCCAGAGGTGAGGTGAGAGTGACTGCCCTTGACATCAAGGCAGCATTTGACCCAATGTGGCATCAAGGAGCACTAGTAAAATTCAAGTCAATGGGAGTCAGGTGGAAAACTTTCCATTGGCTGGAGTCATACCTAGCACAAAGGAAGATAGTTGTAGTTATTGGAGGTCAATCATCTCAGCTCCAGGACATCGCTGCAGGAGTTCCTCAGGGCAGTGTCCTCGGCCCAACCATCTTCAACTGCTTCATCACTGACCTTCCCTCCATCATAATGTCAGAAGTGGGGATGTTTGCTAATGATTACACAGTGCTCAGTTCCATATGCAACTCCTCAGATAATGAAGCAGTCCATGCCCGTATGCAGCAAGACCTGGTGACATTTAGGCTTGGGATGATAAGTGGCAAGTAACATTTGCATCACACAAGTGCTAGGTATGTTCATCTCCAACGAGCGAGAGTCTAACCATCTCCCCTTAATATTCAATGGCATTACCATCGCCAAATCTCCCACCAACATCCATTGACCAGAAACTTAACTGGACCAGCCACATAAATACTGTGGCAACAAGAGCGGGTCATGGCTGGGTATTCTGTGGTGAGTGTCTCACCTCCTGACATCTAAAGCCTTTCCACCATCAGAAGGCACAAGTCAGGAATGTGATGGAATACTCTTCACTTGCCTGGATGAATGCAGTTCCAATAACACTTAAGAAGCTCGACACCATCCAGGACAAAGCAGCCCACTTGATTGGCTTCCCTTCCACCACCTTAAACATTCACTGCTTCCATCACCGATGTACTGTGGCTGCAGTGTGTACCATCTATAAGATGCACTGCAGCAACTCACCACGACTTCTTCGGCATGACCTCTACCACCTAGAAGGACAAGGGCAGCAGATGCATGGGAACACGATCACCTGCAAGTTCCCCCTCCAGGTTTCACATCATCCTGACTTGGAAATATATCGCCGTTCCTTCATCATCGCTGGATCAAAATCCTGGAACTCCCTCCCTAACAGCACTGTAGGAGTACCTTCACCACAAGGGCTGCAGCGGTTCAAGAAGGCGGCTCACCGCCACCTTCTCAAGGGCAATTAGGGATGCAAAATAAATGCTGGCCTTGCCAGTGACGCCAACATCCCAGAACGATTTTTTGAAAAAGTACTAGGGAAGTGTTACATTGTTGAAGATGCCATCCTCAAATGAAACACTAAAGTGACCTTCAGGTGATTGTCACACTATTTGAATAAATTGTTGTTTGTGGAATCTGCATTTCAAGGTAATTATTTGAGATTTTTTTGTGATCAGGTGCTATATAAATGCAAATCTTTCTTGTTGTTTCACTTTTCACAACATTTCCTTTGGCTCTGTTCTATTATTTTCTTTTTCCTCACCTGTCTTCATTTTTTATCATGTTCCTCACTTTCATTTCTTGGCTCTGCTTATTTTGTCTCTCGATACTTCCTATCTGTGTTGTCCCTAATTTCTTGAACATTGCTGTCCTCAGCACTTTCCTTTCCGATGTTCTTGCTCTCTGTCACTTTCTCTCCTCTTTGTCAGTTTCTTCGCTGTGCATTTCAGTTAAGATGTATCTGTAGTCTGGGGATCTAAAAAGCTTTTGACAGTCGCTTGTGGGTAATGGGATCAGCATTTGAAAATATCCCAAATTTAGGCCTCAAAACTGCATGTCCAAAGTAGTAAAATTTAAAAAGATTATGTGGCAAAAAGATTTTGTGAATTTGTATGGTATATCTGATGTATCAGTGACACATTGTTATGTATTTTGATACTGGTCAAATATTATTTACCTACTCTGGGCACTAAAATCACTGAAGCATAGGATCCTTTTATCCTAACTCTTCAAGCAGGAAACTGATAGGATGGCTGCCCGTTTAACATCCTGTCATTTTACTTAGCATCAATGGAAAGTAAACTGGGGCAGGACTTAAAACAGGCAGCTGATCCAATCCGGTCAGCTTCCTGCTGGGCGGGTTTGGTTAAAATGACCCCTGTGAGAACTCAGATCTAACCTTTGGAGGATTGAATATTCTTTTCCAACTCATACACCTTCCTCATTTTGGACCTCTTTAGATACAATAGGGGCAATTGTCAACTTAGCACGAGAGCGTAAAACCAGTGATGTGGGTCGGGCATCTGTTATAGAAACCACCTGATTTTCCTTTCCATTAAGAGGAAATGTTCTACATTCCAATTGAAAAAGCCCCCAATAAGTGTAAGGGCTGCGATTCATTCAGTATATTTTGATGAATATTATGCACTTTCCCCTGTGCTCACAAGAAATAGGTCAGGCCTCTGTTTTAACATTAAAATTCATCTTTCACCCACATCTGTTCTCATTGAGTTTCATTATAGTTATTTATTTTTTGAATTGTCAGTCTTGGGTGACTGCATATTTTTTTGTCATCATGTGTTAGCATCTCTGTGATCGGTCATGTCTGCCTAAAGGAACCCCTCCCCCCATCTCTGCAAGAGCATCTGCATGTTTAAAAATAGTGTTGGTCCTTGCTGGAATAAATCAGCCATTTTCTCAGCAAAGTAACAGATGCATTCAGTTAAAACAACCACTCTCTTTCATTTAGCTAACAGAAAGACACTTTAAAAAAAATTATTGCCTTCAACCTATTTTAGAAGAAAGCTGCTTCCCTTTAACTGTTAAACCTGCCAAGATATTTTAATAAATTGTCCTTTCTTTTATTTCAGAAAGAAAGTTGGCCAATGTTAAATGCTGTCGAGATTTTCAAAGTGACTGGTGTTGTTAGGGGTGATCACACAAAATTTTGACTTCTGAGCCTGTAGCATTTGTCAGGACAGATCCATCTTTACCAGTACTGCGGAATACAAATACATGCTTATCTCAAAATTAACAGCCATCAGATACAACATGTCAGTATCTTTAGATTACCAGGAAATATTATGGTGAATCCACTATAGCCCACCAAAGATTAAATATGCCAACCAGAACTAAAGCATTGGGGGTGAAATTCCCTGCTTTCGCGACACCTGTTAATGTCAAGTGTTAAGTGAAGAAAACGGCGGCTGCCGCTCTTCCGCCAGCTGGTGGCGGGTCCCACGGCATCCACCATTTTGGAAGTCTCGGTAATGCTGGCGTTCGTAGGTAGCGCCCTGCAAAAAAAATGGTGGAGTGGTGATGTCAGTCGGCGTGCAGCGCCAAATTAATGTCGCAACTGCAAATTTTGACCCTCACGCTGAGTTCAGCGGTGGGTCCGAAACACGCCAGAAAAACCTAGCATGCAAGCAGAGTGACAGAAGCACTGTCAGCACCTCTTAAAGGGAAACACACATCTTTCAGGTAAGTTTGCATTTAAACTTTTTGAATGGGGTTTTTGATTTTATTGAAGTAGTGGCTTGCGGCAATACATACTGAATGCTTTTTTAAGTGTGTAGGAGTGCTGCTGGATGCTTGCAAGGTCTCAGATGGTAAAGGAACGCCTCTGAGAAGACAGAAAATGCTGCAGATACTCAGCAGATCAGGCAACATCCGTGGACAGGAAAACAGAGGGCTTAGTTTTAACAACCTTGGCGGGTCCTTGGTGGGCGACATCGGCGGCAGGTCCTGGCCTCATTGTTGGCTCCAGCTAGCTGTCCAAAATGATTTTCCCCTGCATTTGCTGGCTAATTGAAAGAAGTGAGCCTGATGATGTCATTTCCTTAGAGGGACCATGTGCAAATTAATTTTGATATTTGTGCTGTCAATGTTCTACAGCATTGAGGTGTTGCAAGCACTGACAAGCACAGCACATCTGTAGTGGGGAAAATGCTTGAAGCTATCATTAAGGAAGAAATAGCGGGACATCTAGATAGGAATAGTGCAATCAAACAGACGCAACATGGATTCATGAAGGGGAAATCATGTTTAACTAATTTACTGGAATTCTTTGAGGATATAACGAGCATGGTGGATAGAGGTGTACCGATGGATGTGGTGTATTTAGATTTCCAAAAGGCATTCGATAAGGTGCCACACAAAAGGTTACTGCAGAAGATAGAGGTATGCGGAGTCAGAGGAAATGTATTAGCATGGATGGAGAATTGGCTGGCGAACAGAAAGCAGAGAGTCGGGATAAATGGGTCCTTTTCGGGTTGGAAATCGGTGGTTAGTGGTGTGCCACAGGGATCGGTGCTGAGACCACAACTGTTTACAATATACATAGATAACCTGGAAGAGGGGACAGAGTGTAATGTAACAAAATTTGCAGATGACACAAAGATTAGTAGGAAAGCGGGTTGTGTAGAGGACACAGAGAGGCTGCAAAGAGATTTAGATAGGTTAAGCAAATGGGCTAAGGTTTGGCAGATGGAATACAATGTCGGAAAATGTGAGGTCATCCACCTTGGAAAAAAAACAGTCAAAGGGAATATTATTTGAATGGGGAGAAATTACAACATGCTGAGGCGCAGAGGGACCTGGGGGTCCTTGTGCATGAATCCCAAAAAGTTAGTTTGCAGGTGCAGCAGGTAATCAGGAAGGCGAATGGAATGTTGGCCTTCATTGCGAGAGGGATGGAGTACAAAAGCAGGGAGGTCCTGCTGCAACTGTATAGGGTATTGGTGAGGCCGCACCTGGAGTACTGCGTGCAGTTTTGATCACCTTACTTAAGGAAGGATATACTAGCTTTGGAGGGGGTACAGAGTCGATTCACTAGGCTGATTCCGGAGATGAGAGGGTTACCTTATGATGATAGATTGCGTAGACTGGGTCTTTACTCGTTGGAATTCAGAAGGATGAGGGGTGATCTTATAGAAACATTTAAAATCATGAAAGGGATAGACAAGATAGAGGCAGAGAGGTTGTTTCCACTGGTCGGGGAGACTAGAACTAGGGGGCACAGCCTCAAAATACGGGGGAGCCAATTTAAAACCGAGTTGAGAAGGAATTTCTTCTCCCAGAGGGTTTTGAATCTGTGGAATTCTCTGCCCAGGGAAGCAGTTGAGGCTAGCTCATTGAATGTATTCAAATCACAGATAGATAGATTTTTAACCAATAAGGGAATTAAGGGTTACTGGGAGCGGGCGGGTGAGTCCACGGTCAGATCAGCCATGATCTTGTTGAATGGCGGAGCAGGCTCGAGGGGCTAGATGGCCTACTTCTGTTCCTAATTCTTATGTCTTATGTTCTTATACACAAATGTGCATGGCTGTATTCAGGCTCTCCCATGATTCCCTCCATGTGCTTATGGAGGGAATCACAGCATGCAGGAAGGTTCTTTTTGCTTCCAATGGACGGAAGACACCTCCCCAGGAGATCAACACAGTCTGGTTGTACATTGTACAGGTGGACACAAGTAGGGATGTCATCAGGAGGACCTAGCTGCAGTGGCACAAACCTTTCAATGATCTCAGTCGATCATGAAACATTACTGCAAAGCCACATTTAACCTCATCCTGCTGTGCCACTCATCACAACCCCATCATTCTGCCTTTCCTACCCTACTCCTGCACATCTTTACTCACACCAACTTACTTTGCACCTCCACTCATCCCTCTCTATCTACATTATCACTTCCCAACTCACTCGCCACCCCTCACACTCACCCTCATCTTTGTGCAATCATACCAACTAGCAACATGCAAGAGTAGGTACTTGTGTGTTTCAGCCAATGTTCATGTGAAGTTTTTGTTAATGTGCTGCCAAACATTGAAACCTTTATTTGCAACACTTTGCGTTCTTGGATAGATTTGAGTGCACCTTTAGAAGTGGCTTAGTGAATTGCAGTGAATGGTGAGACATAACGGTAATCCCCCCAATGGTGATGAGTGGGAAAGGAATGGCTTGGGCATTGTAGGGGTGCTTTATGGTGTTGGTGTGGGGTGGTGCCAGCCTGGTGCATCATCTGGCAGCCAGGGTGTTCAGCGTCAAGTGAAGTAAATCTGTCCATGTGAGACCATCCCTGACATCCCGGGCAGCAATGTGATTGGGTGCTGATGCCCTCTGTCCTGTATAGCATCAGTTGATTTTGGAGAAGGTTGGTGTTGTTGTAGTGCTTCTTCTGTGCCTGGTGCTGCTGGTGTTGGGGATGACCATGGTGGGATTCTGAGGACCAATCATTATCATCATAGGCGGTCCCTCAAACAAGGATGACTTGCTTCCACGAGAGTTCAAAGATGCTTCAATGAAGGACCTGATGTTCCAGTCCTGAACTCCAATTGAGGGGGTGGAAGATGCCTGTGTGTGGATTTTTTTAACGTGTGGTGACCATTACTCATCAACCACCACCACGGGCTCAACAGAGTCTTTATCCAGTGGCAAGGGTTGGAACAGGACGACTGGAGACCTGCTCTGTTGCACAGACCTAGTGCGCACACATATCATAGTGTGGGCAAGCCCGTGACCACATTGCTGCCCGGGATGCCAGGGATGATCTCACCATGGCCAGATTTACTTCACTTGATGCTGTACACACTGGCTGCCACATGATATGCTAGGCTGGCACCACCCCACACAAACACCATAAAGCATCCCTACAATGCCCAAGCCATTCCTTTCACACTCATTACCATTGCGGGGATTGCGAGAACCAAGGTGAGACAATGTAAACCATACCCATTCTGAGGTAATAGATGGCTGGTGAACTTGAGATGACAGAAGCGATCTGTCAATGGTGAGAGAGGTTGTTCCAATGAGGTGACACTGGATAGAGAGGTTGATCCAAACACTTGTAACCTGCATAAAGTTCAATCTGTCTTCCAAATGCAGTAAGCAACAGCTTCTGAGCTTGGAAGTAGACAGCTGTGAGATGGGAGCTTTTAAAGCACATTTTCAGCTGTCAAGTAATGAGATGGTTCCATTGCCATTCAACTCCCGAACTCCTTACCTGACGTAATCCCCGAGCAGCGTCAACTCTGTGGCTGACATCGTAAAATGTAAAGCTGAGCTCAAAATACTTCTTCATGGGCTATTATCAACGTCACACTGCTGCTTGTTGGGTCTGCTCAGCGCTGACACACCCGACATTTGCAAAAGGCATGCGGCGGCAGGTTGATAGTGGGGTCCCTACCCGCTGTCCAAAAAAACATGCCCGCTGACCCCTCGAAAAATTTTGCCCAGAGTTCACTTCTCAGGTCGAAATGCTGCCTGACCTGCTGAGTATTTCCAGCATTTTATGCTGTCATTTCAGATATAAAACATCCAGTTGCAAAGGAAAAAGAAGACACAGAAGAGGAAGAAACACAAGGGAAAGAAAATGAAGAAGAGGATGCAGAAGGAAGGATGCAAACCAAACAGCCCCTTCCTGGCCAGGATAATTGTGATGGAATTATCTGCTTGCGATCTCAGTGACCAAAGCCCCAATTACCCTTTCAACATTAGTCCTGCACCTTACTTTTCCTCTGTTACTGATCATCACAGCGTCCTCTTGGTCACAATGCTAAAATAATAATCCTCCTCCTCCTCCTCCTCCTCCTTCCTCCTTCCTCCTTTCTTCTTTCTTCTTTCTACTTTCTTCTTTCTTCTTCCTCCTCTTCCTCTTGATTTTTCTTTTTCTCTGCCTCCAACCTCTGGATGGGCAGACAGCATTTCTTTGATGTGTGAAATAAGAAAGGCACAAATGTGGAGTTGTGGTGAGGGGAGGGTGAGTAAAAGGTGCATGCCAGAAGGAAGATAACATATGAGGATACCCACATCTTGTATCCTTTCAGCCCCGCCGCCGGCCAAGGGCTCAGCCATGACCCTGCCAAGAATGGCCAGCACCAACTCCTCCAAGGGGGGTGCGGTGAGGCTAGAAATGGGAGATGTGCCTCGTGATTGGTACAGATTGTTGGTAGGTGAGTGAATGTGGGGGCGAGGCCATCGTGCATTAAGCAATGTGTGCAATTGGTAGGAGATGGCTATTGAAGATGCATTCATTGACCTTGACCTTGACCAGTTTGAGGTCATGAAGATTCTTTGGGCACTGGAGCCAAGTGGTGGGGGTGACATTGCTGGCAGTGACGGCCTCAGTGATCTGGTCCAACATCCTTCTTTCTGGAGGGCATCCTGGCCCATGTGGGTATTGGACCTCTCTTGCAGTGTTGACCCCCTACATAAAGCTGGAATGCTGTATGAGACCCTGGGTGCTCCTTCCCTAGCTTGCTAAGCCATTTGTGTTAGTACTCAAGCACTTTAATCATTTTTTAGCTGTGAAAGACAATTCAGCTTTAAGAGCTGAAGATTCACATTTTTAACATTGATTTTTTTTTTGAATGGCAGTAAAGTCTGAAAAATGTATTTTTTCACTTAATTTTAATTTTGATTACTTTTGAACACAGTGCCCCTTTAATTCATAGACCTTAAATTATCCACAATTCATTGTGAACTCCATAGCCTCCCAAAGGCTGTAAGAAGCTGGAACGCCTCTCCTGGATGGCAACTTCAAGTCGGAGGCCTTCACTAATGCCACCAGGAGGGTGTTACACTATAAGTTAGCATTGGGCTACAATTCTCCAGCCCCCAGCATGAATTTTTATCGGGTAGTGCTGCGGTCATTCTCAGTGGCCGTAAAACCGAGGCCATGGTGACAGCAGCAGGTTTCTGTCAAATGCCAATTTTTCTGCCATTTCCTCCATTATTTCTTGTTTCTTTGTTGCTGTGTTTAAGCCATGATCAGGAGATAATTGTGAGGCACACAAAGTAGTAAGTTATAACAATAAATGACCACATGCACACACAAGATTAATGACCCTTTGTGCAAGTTAATATGTCTGTAATATACTTATGAATGACTTCACGAGGCAATGTGTTGTACTCAAACTGTAGCAACCTTGGTCTTTTATTCCAAACTTCAGAGTGAGGCACAAGCATGGTGTGCAGCTTTTTATACAGGGCCCTGCCACCAGGGCAGGAAACCCCCAGTCTCCACCAGTTGCACCCTCTAGTGGTGCCAGCATGTATATACACAGTGTAAACCTATTGATAGTGCATCAGGTAAACAAGTCTCCATCTTATGCAACCACACAGTGACTACACAGAGAGTACATCCATAGTCGACATATACAACATCACTCTCCCCCAAGTCCTTTGTGCCAATTACCTTTGCACTATGTGCCCTGGCTTAGCTCTCCCCAGACTTAATTACAATAGCCCTTGCACCTTGGCTGTGCTTTGGCTTGGCTCCCACCAGTTTGGATGGTTCAATGATGCAATGGAGGTTCCAGTGGGTTCTGGATGTGATCCATGTGTGTGTCCATGGTTACATACATTCATTTCCCCTAGTTCCAGAGCAACCGGACGAGGTCCTACGTGTCTGATGGCGGCACTGTGCCCCCTGCTAGCGGGCTGGGCTTGCTTCACTCATCTTGCCAGGACTCAGGGACTTTTCCATTGCCTAGTGGTGAACATAAGAACATAAGAACATAAGAATTAGGAACAGGAGTAGGCCATCTAGCCCCTCGAGCCTGCTCCGCCATTCAATAAGATCATGGCTGATCTGGCCGTGGACTCAGCTCCACTTACCCGCCCGCTCCCCATAACCCTTAATTCCCTTATTGGTTAAAAATCTATCTACCGTATATACTCGCGTATCCTACGATCTCACGTATCATGCGACTCCTAAATTTTCGTCCCCAAAACATGATTTTATCATATATCTCATGTATCATGCGAGTCACTTTTTTGAGATACCAGATGCCACTAGGCTAGGCTTTCAAACAAGTTTAACAAGTACCCAACACGTAACAAGTACCCTAACACATAACAACGATCGAATACAGACCTTAACAACCGAATCATGAAACATCGAGTGGATTCTGTTGTGAAAGCTGTTCGCGAATCGAACACCGATACAGCAATCATTCCAGCTGGCTTGACTAGCGTCGTTCAGCCACTTGACGTATCCATTAATAAGCCATTTAAAGACAATATAAGAAAGAAATGGAATGACTGGATGATGGAAGGAGAGAAATCATTTACGAAGGGAGGGAATATGAAGGCTCCGGATTTGCCTCTACTGTGTTTGCGGGTAAAAGAAGCATGGGCTGAGATAGATGGAGATTTGGTTGTTAAAGCCTCTAATAATGCAGCAAACTTCAGAGGGAGTTGTGGGTGGCGATCTCTAGACCACAGCAAAGATACAGTACAAGTGACAATAGAGGCTGCAATCCAGCCAAGGAGATACCTGCCGAGATTCAGCGTGGATACGGTCTGCTTAACAGCCTAACAGCCTAATCTTGGCCAGCACTTCACACCCGCAAATTTTGTATCTCGCGTATCATGCGACCCCCCAAATTTAGGTTACAATTTAGTTCTTCAAAAGTCGCATGATACGCGAGTATATACGGTATCTGTAATTTGAATACATTCAATGAGCTAGCCTCAACTGCTTCCTTGGGCAGAGAATTCCACAGATCAACAACCCTCTGGGAGAAGAAATTCCTTCTCAACTCGGTTTTAAATTGTCTCCCCCGTATTTTGAGGCTGTGCCCCCTAGTTCTAGTCTCCCCTACCAGTGGAAACAACCTCTCTGCCTCTATCTTGTCTATCCATTTCATGATTTTAATGTTTCTATAAGATCACCCCTCATCCTTCTGAATTCCAACGAGTAAAGACCCACTCTACTCAATCTATCATCATAAGGTAACCCCCTCATCTCCGGAATCAACCGAGTGAATTGTCTCTGTACCCCCTCCAAAGCTAGTATATCCTTCCTTAAGTAAGGGGAACAAAACTGCACGCAGTACTCCAGGTGCGGCCTTGCCAATACCCGGTACAGTTACAGAAGGACCTCCCTGCTTTTGTACTCCATCTCTCTCACAATGAAGGCCAACATTCCATTCGCCTTCCTGATTACCTGCTGCACCTGCAAACTAACTTTTTGGGATTCATGCACAAGGACCCCTAGGTCCCTCTGCACCTCAGCATGTTGTAATTTCTCCCCATTCAAATAATATTCCCTTTTACTGTTTTTTTTCCCAAGGTGGATGACCTCACATTTTCCGACATTGTATTCCATCTGCCAAACCTTAGCCCATTCGCTTGAACAATCCAAATCTCTTTACAGCCTCTCTGTGTCCTCTACACAACCCGCTTTCCCACTAATCTTAGTGTCATCTGCAAATTTTGTTACACTACACTCTGTCCCCTCTTCCAGGTCATCCATGTATATTGTAAACAGTTCTGGTCCCAGCACTGAGCCACAGATGTGTGTGGCCTCCCTGTCCTCCTTTGAGGATTGCAGAATCTTCTACCTGCTCTCCAGCGGTGTTGGGAACCTGGCTGTTCCAGGTTCCGTTTGTGGAACTCGTTGGTTCTGACCTTTCGCTCCCGGACATGGCCGAGGTAGTGACTGGGTCAGGGGGCAGCGCCATCTCCACCCAGGTGGTGGGCAACGGCGGCCGACTGCGCGTATTGGCGCCATTTTCTTTTCCAGATCCATGACGAATAGTGCCATCGGGTGCCTGCAGTGTGGGATAGACCTGGGGCAGGGTATCAGGATCAGTGCCTTCACCCTCCTGAGGACGCTCACTTGCTATTTTTTGGGACACTTTATTCCCGATATCTCGCAACAACATTTTGTTCTTTACATTGGAAATAGTAACGACAAGTCGCAACAATGTTTTGTTCACAATCTTAATCAGTTAGCTACATTGATTGCCATGCATACAATGTCTCTTTAAGTTCAGTTGGTTGCAGGTCTCCTTTAAGAGAACCCGGCTGGCTTTACCCCAATCAAATCCTTTATTAGACACCACGTGTTGGTCCCTCAGTGTTGCACCTCATGGTCTGGCCGCGGCCATCATGTTTTTCAGCCATGCTGTACCTCGCTGCAGCAGAGATGCCATCTTGCCTCTGTCCTCAAGGTCGACTGCCTTGTTCCTTCTCTCCCGCGATTCTGCCACAAAAGCTGCTAGAGTGCCTGTGAATTCGATTTTCCTCCCCAGGAGTCCTGCCACTGGAGCCGGGAAGGTAGTTTTAGGGCGTTCCGGTCAGATCTTTGCCACGCAGTCATGATGGATGGTCTGTGCCTCAGGGGCTGCGCTGGTCTGTTCTCTGGTGCCTGGCCCACGCGAAGGTGCGGTTTTGCTCTGCCTATGAGCACAGGGGACATCGATTGCTGGAGTGAAGAGGTCTTCCCATTTCCACTGGATCTTCCCCATCCACCTTCTTCCGAGTAGCATTGGATCATCACCTGCAATAATCCACAAAGTTAACTTCTGCACCACGCCATTATGGAATACACTTACATCCACATTACCAAGGACTGGGATCAGCTCCTTGGTGTAGGTGCGCAACTTTTCCTGTACTGGAACCAGCTCGGGTCATTTTTTGTTCCAAAGTCTCTCAAAGGCATCCTGGCTCATCACTGATTGGCTCACTCCCATGTCCACTTCCATGAGGACTGGAACCCGTTTATCTCAACTTCCATCTTCACGGGAGGACAATTGGTGGTGAGGATATACACTCCATACACTTCTTCTTGGGACTGAGCTGCCTTTCTGGCCAAATCATGGTTTGAAAGTCATCTACCGACTCCTCTGCTAGTCGATGAGTTGTATTTCTTTTATACATAGGCTGGAGGTGGCCCTTTGTATTATAGGCTTTGCATATGTACTCAGCAAACTGACACTGGTGAGCCTTCTGGTTTCCTCCCCAACGCCAGCATGGTACTACTTGATTAGCACCCCTCGGCGGACTCTGAGTTCTGGAATCCTGAGGTCTGTGCTCTCTGCCCTGGGCAAAGCCACGTTCTACAGTCTTGCCTGTGAAAGACACCATTCTGTGTGCAGTACTTGCTAGGTTTGAGTCCACAGGATGAATAATTTGCTTGGTGCTGCAAGCCAAGATCATGAACGCCTGACTGATGCTGATATCCTTCTGCAGGTTGACTGTGGTATAGGCAGATAATAGCTTGTGAAGGAGGCCCTCGTGGCCAATTCCTATAATGAAGATATCTCACAATGCTTCGTTGAGGTGCGTGCCAAAATCATATGATGCCACAAGTCTCCTGAGGTCGGCAGCATATTTTGCAACCTCCTGGCCCTCAGGTCTGCGGTGAGTGTAGAATTTGTGCCTGGCCGTGAGGATGCTCTCTTTTGGTTTTAGTTGGTCGCGAATTAGTTCAGTCAGCTCATCGTATGTCTTATCCTTGGCCGTCATGGGTGCCAGCAGGTCTCTGACGAGGTGATAGACCTCGGGCCCACAACTGGTCAGCAGTATAGCCTTGCGCTTCTCCGCCAATGCGTCCGTCTCTCCTGCCAAGTTGAGTGCCACGAAATATAGCTTGGGTCTTTCCATGAAGGCACCCGAATCATCACCCTCTGCGAAGTCTTTTAATGTGCCAAAGGTAGCCATGATCGTGTGAAAGTCCGTATTCTCGTCGCCAGTTATTATGTCCGTAATGTACTTATGAATGACTCGACGAGGCAATATGTTGTACTCAAACTGTAGCGACCTTGGTCCTTTATTCCAAACTCTAGAGTGAGGCACAAGCATGGCGTGCAGCCTTTTATACTGGGCCCTGCCACCAGGGCAGGAAACCCCCGGTCTCCACAACTTGTACCCTCTAGTGGTGTCAGCATGTATATACACAGTGTAAACGTTATTGAAAGTACATCAGGTAAACAAGTCTCCATCTTATACAACCACACAGTGACTACACAGAGAGTATATCCATAGTCTGCATATACAACACAAGTGATAAGATGTGCACAAGATCTAATGAGATTTTTGCATGGAAGAATATTTTACTCCTCTGTGTTGTGCAATAAATGTGTGGAAGCACATTTTACTCTTTTTGGTGTTTGCTAAATTGAGCAAAGAACATTAATGTTATTAACCAAATTACAGTACAACCAGAGTATTCAAGATTCAAGTTGTGTTATTTTCTTAGGATCTTTAGGTACACATTATAGAGTTTGTGAGTTACTTTTAACATTTAAATCAATGTATATTACAGACAGTTTCTTAACCAATAAGGGAGTAAGGGGTTATAGGGAGCTGGCAGGGAAGTGGACCTGAGTCCATGATCGGATCAGCCACGATCGTATTAAATGGCGGAGCAGGCTCGAGGGGCCGTATGGCCTACTCCTGCTCCTATTTCTTATGTTCTTATATTTCAAGTTACAGGTATTAACAGATCTGTGTGTTCTAATTGACACCAATTAATCAACATGCCTAAGAACAGGCCCACAAAACTCAAACAGGTCAAACCAGCGAGGAATAAATATAATAGCAAATAGGACTAGTTACATAGGCTTCATGGGTCAGATTGGCAGACTTTTGGGCTGCATGTGGTCCTTGGGCCATTGTTTGGCGATCCCTGTGGGATATGAATACATATCAGGTTTTCCTCGGCCAGCCATGTTAATAAAAAAAGCTTTCACCTCACACATTGCAGTGCTGAAATGAAACAAAGTGTAATATTACTGCAATAAAGTTACTCTAATCTCTGGAATAGTTTTACTACTCTAATGCTAGCCCCATACAACTAAAATTAATTAGATATAAAAAGATATTAAAAAATGTTATGATAACAAATATTTATTTCTGCTTATACTATCTTCTATTTTTCCTCCAACCTTTGATTTTCATTATTTTATCTTTACTGTAGCTTAATTTCTAACTGTTATACTTATTCTATAATTTTATACATTCTATTTTTTTTCTATATAAAAACAATTGCTTACATTTGTATGCCACCTTTAGCACAAGAAAACATCTCATGGTATTCCATGTAAGAGCAGGCTGACCAAACAACAAAGGATTTAAGAGACTTGGTGAAGGCATTGTTGAAAAGATAGGATTTCCATTGGTTTTTAAAGATAAATGGTGAGCATAATATATAGCTCCACCTAGTGGGCTACTGCTCCATCTAGTTGATTGCTATGGCAATGCAGCCATTGCTGATTACAATAATAAAAAGGAATGGAGCCATCTTGTAGTCTGAGTGTGTTTGTGATGTCGTAAGAATGTATCACATTTGGCGATGAAGGGTAGAATAATCGGATACCCTAGCTGACATTTTTGTTGGTGGATGATTCCAGCCAAACAGAGAGACTAGAGCAGTCCTTTGTTTGAAGAACAGCTAAAAATCCAAGGTAAATTACAAGCACACTTGCCTGAACTGCCAGAGTCCAGATGGCCATGGCCATGGGAATAATAAGGCATTTGGGTGTGTTTCAATGTGACCGTGAGACATTCAGAGCATATGTTGAGCGGCTAGAAATATTTTTCACCACAAATTGTATCATCGAAGTCCCCGATGATGAAAACCGTAACCGGGTGGTGTTAGAAAGAAAACAGGCTATTTTCCTGACTGAAGCAGGCCCCTAGATGTATGAAACACTGAAAAATGTGCTTGTTCCCATCAAACCAAAGGACACGTCACTTACGGAGATTCTAAGGCCTGAGCCCCTGGAAATTGCAGAAAGTTATTGTTTTGGAACCCAAGATCAATTCATTGACAAAAGTACCCATAAGTACATTGCAGCATTTAAGGAGCTATCATATTCACTGTCGTTTCGGAAACGAGCATTGCATGCCCGTTTTGTTTGTGGGATGAAAAATGAAGTGATCAGAAGAAAGTTTTTGACAACCTGTAACTTGATTTTTGATTTAGCTTGTCAGACAGCTATGTCGATGGATATGGCCAACCAATATTCCTGAGAATATCGTACCATTTCCAGTCATCAGACAACTGAATCACCTGCAGGTTAAAAATAAAAGGCAGTTAGGCCCCAAGACCTCAGCAACCGGCCACAGTAACAACATTAAATTCATGCTAGCGATGCCTGGGACAACACATTGCTCAAAGTTGATCATATATGAAGTCAGAGTGTTTCTTCTGCAAGAAAACTGGGCATCTTGCAAAGGCATACCGACTGAAAAGTAAACCAACTTTCCAGGGTATAAGTAGAAATCCCCCGAGACTACATAGCATGGAAGAAAAACAACAGGATGAAGAGCTCCGTGTCATCAGGAGAATGAGAGTATCTAACAGCGATTTGAAAAGTAGCATCATCCAAGTAGATGTTGCAGCAACCAGGATACCCATGGTGCATCCTTGAGCATAGTACCGGAATCGCTATATCTCGACAGGTTGAGTGCTTTTCCACTGGAGAAGTCAAAGATAGAGCTGCGATGCTACTCAGGAGAGCAAATTCCTGTGGTAGGTTGTATCACTGTACCGGTGAAATAAAAGCAACAATTTTAGAGCTTGCCTCTCTTAGTAGTGGCAAGAGACAAGTCTCCCTTACCAGATAAAAATTGGTTGGGATCACTGAAGCTGAATTGGAATGAGATTTTTGTGTTGAAACGAGATTTGCATCAAAAGAGGATGTCATCAAGCAGTATCTGAAGGTGTTTTGTGAAACAGACAGTCCGATCCAAGGCTTCAAAGCGAGTGTCAGGGTACAGAAGGAAGTTAGAGTACTTTACTGCAAGCCACATCCCATACCATGGAGAGAGTTGAGCAAGAACTCAAAAGACTAGAAACTGAGAAATATCTCTAAGATAGATCTACGTAATTGGGCTTTACACCCATTATTAACATAGAAACATAGAACATAGAAAATAGGTGCAGGAGTAGGCCATTCGGCTCTTCGAGCGTGCACCACCATTCAATAAGATCATGGCTGATCATTCACCTCAGGACCCTTTTCCTGCTTTCTCTCCATACCCATTGATCCCTTTAGCCGAAAGGGTCATATTTAACTTCCCCTTGAATATATCCAACGAACTGGCATCAACAACTCTCTGCGGTAGGGAATTACACAGGTTCACAACTCTTTGAGTGAAGAAGTTTCTCCTCATCTCAGTCCTAAATGGCTTACCCCTTACCCTTAGACTGTGTCCCTTGGTTCTGGACTTCCCCAACATCAGGAACATTCTTCCTGCATCTAACCTGTCCAGTCCCGTCAGAATTTTATATGTTTCTGTGAGACCCCTCTCATCCTTCTAAACTCTAGTGAATAAAGGCCCAGTCGATCCCGTCTCTCCTCATATGTCAGTCCAGCCATCCTGGGAATCAGTATGGTGAACTTTCACTGCACTCCCTCAATAGCAAGAATGTCCTTCCTCAGATTAGGAGACCAAAACTGAACACAATATTCCAGGTGAGGCCTCACCAAGACCCTGTACAACTGCAGTAAGACCTCCCTGCTCCTGTACTCAAATCCCCTAGCTATGAAGGCCAACATACCATTTGCCTTCTTCACCGCCTGCTGTACCTGCATGCCAACTTTCAATGACTGATGTACCATGGCACCCAGGTCTCGTTGCATCTCCCCTTTTCCTAATCTGCCGACATTCAGATAATATTCTGCCTTCGTGTTTTTGCCCCCAAAGTGGATAACCTCACATTTATCTACATTATACTGCATCTGCCATGCATTTGCCCACTCACCTAACCTGTCCCAGTCACCCTGCAGCCTCTTAGCGCCCTCCTTATAGCTCACACCGCCACCCAATTTATTGTCATCTGCAAACTTGGAGATATTACACTAAATTCCTTCATCCAAATCATTAATGTGTATTGTAAATAGCTGGGATCCCAGCACTGAGCCCTGGGGCACCCCACTAGTCATTGCCTGCCATTCTGAAAAGGACCGTTTATCCTGACTCTCTGCTTCCTGTCTGCCAACCAGTTCTCTATCCACGTCAGTACATTACCCCCAATACCAGGTGCTTTAATTTTGCACACCAATCATTTGTGTGGGACCTTGTCAAAAGCCTTTTCAAAGTCCAAATACACCACATCCACTGGTTCTCCTTGTCCACTCTACTAGTTACATCCTCAAAAAATCCAGAAGATTTGTCAAGCATGATTTCCCATTTATAAATTCATGTTGGCTTGGACCGATCCTGTCACTGCTTTCCAAATGCACTGTTATTTCATCTTAAATAATTGATTCCAACATTTTCCCACTACTGATGTCAGGCTAACCAGTCTATAATTACCCGTTTTCTCTCTCCCTCATTTTTTAAAAAGTGGTGTTACATTAGCTACCCTCCAGTCCATAGAACTGATCCAGAGTCGATAGACTGTTGGAAAATGATCATCAATGCATCCACTATTTCTAGGGTTACTTCCTTAAGTACTCTGGGATGCAGACTATCAGGCCCTGGGGATATACCAGCCTTCAATCCCATCAATTTCCCTAACACAATTTCCCGCCTAATAAGGATTTCCTTCAGTTCCTCCTTCTCACTAGGCCCTCGGTCCCCTAGTACTTCCAAAAGATTATTTGTGTCTTCCTTCGTGAAGTCAGAACCAAAGTATTTGTTCAACTGGTCTGCCATTTCTTTGTTTCCCATTATAAATTCACCTGACTTTGACTGCAAGGGACCTACATTTGTCTTCACTAATCTTTTTTCTTCACATATCTATAGAAGCTTTTGTAGTCAGTTTTTATGTTCCCGGCAAGCTTCCTCTCATATTCTATTCTCCCCCTCCTAATTAAACACTCTGTCCTCCTCTGCTGAATTCTAAATTTCTCCCAGTCCTCAGGTTTGCTGCTTTTTCTGGCAAACTTATATGCCTCTTCCTTGGATTTAACACTATCTTTAATTTCCCTAGATAGCCACGGTTGAGCCACCTTCCCCATTTTATTTTTACTCCAGACAGGGATGTACAATTGTTGAAGTTCATCCATGTGATCATTAAATGTTTGCCATTGCCTATCGACTTTCAACCCTTTAAGTATCATTTGCCAGTCTATTCTAGCCAATTCACGTCTCATACCATCGAAGTCACCTTTCATTAAGTTCAGGACCCTAGTCTCTTAATTTACTGTGTCACTCTCCATCTTAATTGTTGTACCTACGTCAGATGGTAAGGTAAGGTTGTGTGGTGATTATAAAGTAATTATAAACCAGGTTCTAGAGGGTAATCTCCCAATTCATTGCCAAATGTAGAAGATTTTTTCACAACGCTGACGTGGCCAGATCTTCTTAAAGTTAGATCTCACAAATGCCTACTTACAATTTGAACTAGATGAGGAGTCCAAGTCATGCTTGGCTATAAATAGGCCTATATCAATTTAATAGACTATCATTTGGAGTGTCTTCTGCCCCCACCATATTTCAAGAGGTGACGAACCAGATTTTGCAAGGCATTGAAGGGGTAGTATGTTATTTAGATTACATACTCATTTCAGCAGCAAACAGGTAAATCCATAATAACATATAGAATGAAGTGCTCAAACAGCTAGAGAAGCACAGAGTATGAGTAACTGCTCACAAGTGCGAGTTATTTGAAAACTCAGTGGAGCACTTAGGGCACAGAGTAGACAAAGATGGTTTACATTCAACCAAAGGAAAGCTGGATGCAGTTAGAAATGCATCCACTCCTAAGAATATCTCTGAACTTCGATCATTTTTGGATCTTTTGAACTATTATGGGAAGTTCCCACCAAATTTGACTACAGTATTACAACCACTGAATGAGTTGTTGAAAAAACAGGTCCAGTGGAAGTGGTCAGAAGAATGCAACGCAGCATTTAAGGAGTGTAGAAGCCAATTGGTCGAGAGCACCATGTTAGTTCACTATGACATATCGAAGGAGATCAAGCTACCATGTGATGTCTCTCCATATGGAGTTGGGGCAGTGACCTCTCAGGTACTACGTAGTGAGGAGGAGAGACCAATTGCTTTTGCTTCACGCATTCTAAGTGCCAATGAGCGTAATTATGCGCAGATCAAAAGAGAAGCTTTGGCATTAATTTTTGTGGTCAAGACGTTCGACAAATACTTGTATGGACGTAAGTTTAACATCATTACAGACCATAATCCCCTGACAGCAATCCTCCATCCAAAGTCCCCAGTTCCAACATTAGCTGCAGCCTGAATGCTGAGATGGGCTTTGATTTTGTCAGCATATACATATGACATTGAGTACATATGATCAGCTGATCACAGTAATGCTGATGCTATGTCCAGATTGCCTTCCCCATCACAAGTTACACCTGATAAGGAAGAAGTGTTCTATTTTTCATACATTGATAAACTGCCAGTCACAGCTGTAAGGGGTTCTCAGGGAGTGTTGTTGTGCCTTGGGTGTCTCTCTCTGGGCTTCTGCCCTCACAGCTTATGCCTGGCCTGTGAGGTACCCTGAGTGCTACAAGAGCACCCCTGGAAAGACTGTGTCCACAGCTTATGAAGGGGGTTTTGAGACTCGTGCGTCCCCACAGCTTATGCCTAGCCTGTGAGGCACCTGTGAGTGTCAAACACTCCTAACCCCTTCTTCCCTAGCCTGTGACACACAGTTGAGCGTTTTTGAGGCACTCCTAGCTTCCCTTACACTGTTCTGACATAAGACTCACGATCAGGAGATGTAACAATAGAACTGAGACAAGGTGATTCCAAGAGGAACTTAGCCTTCCAATTTATTTGACAAGGTATTTCTCAACAAACAGCAATACACCAAAAAAACAATCCCCCTAAATCCCACGAAACGGATACAACGAAAATCTTTACACAAGTTTAGCAGTACAATGCCCAACCTCCCACCTATCCTGGCCTAACTGAGTTGAGAGTTCCGGGGACCAGAGGATATACTCACTACTACGCCTTCTGCAGTCTGGTGGTTTGGTTCTTCTATCTTCGGTGTCTTCGGACACTGGTTTTCCTTCAGTGTCAAGAGGCTTGCTGGTTGTTGGATCACGAGAGCAGGGAACCACCCACACTACGTCAGAAACCCCTTTTTATAGCCAGATTATCCAGTCTGCCTCTCCTGCAGAAATCGATTCTTCCCATTGATTTTGAAAAATGCAGCAGTTTTAGATTATTGCGGATTTTTTCCACTGATGTTAACCTTCTCAAGGTTTGAATGGGTGTTGATTGCATTGGCCTCTTGTAGCCATTGTATAGGCCCTTGGGTTGTTTTGGGTTCCCTGGTTTCTGAAGGTCTGTCTAATTTTCCTCCAATTCAGTTTTTCTAACCAACTCAAGGTTTGAGTAGGTGTTAATTGGGTTGGCCTCCTATAGCCATTGTGTAGGTCCTTGGTTTGTTTTGGGTTCCCTAGTTTTCTGAAGGTCTGCATAATTTCCTTCCATAGTGTAAACATGGGGAAGACAATAGCCCGATAATGGCGATGAGTCAGTCCCACAGTTTTCGAGCAAGTGCTCTCCCATTGGCTTGAAAGCCCCATGCTTCGGGCTGACTCTGTCCCACCATTGGCCCTCTGGTGTCCTCCCCTGTCCAATCACTGCTCCGCCAAGGTCAAACCGTCTTGGTTTTTATCACAGCACAGACCGATCCCACAGCCCTTTTCCTTCTGGGTAAAATGAGGGGGTTTTCGTCCTCCCCTACATAATCCCCCATCTGACACAGTCAGACACCACTCGAGTGTGTCAAAGTTCAGGGTGGTGAGAAAACCCTAGGTCTCCCAAATTGCCCAACATTCCCCAGTTTAACTCTAAACTGATCCCGTCGATATATATCGTAATTCCTTTTAACGCGGTACAAAACACAGAATCCAACAGGTTACAATATACGACAGCAATGTACATATATGTACTTAAGGTTACAGCAGTAATTGTACATTGAGTCTCATTTCAGTCTTAACCGTAAAACAAAGAAACCTGCCCTGCAAACTCCCCAGGGGCCATGTATGAAAACGCATTCATCCCTGGGAATAACAAAACCCCCTAAGTGTCGCGGTCAAGCTTTGTTTACACGCCTTGAGTGTTTAGCAACGGCTCTCCTGTCTGTGTAGTAGCCTGAGGAACTGCTTTCTTTTTCTTTTTCTCCTGAGCTTACAGCTTGTAACTAGCAGATAAGCTACAATCAGGAGTTGGCTGATTACGAAGGCATGCGATCCCATCCGGATCCACGCAGGTATGTCTGCCCGTATCCCCAAATCCCACCATGCTGGGGTTTAATCTGGGCAATCTCCCCTGCTAGAATTTCAGTTTTCTGCTCCATGGTGTAAAAATGTTTTTGAGACAAATCCACTGCCTGGAGGAGAGCTGTAGGTTTCTCAGGTAGCGGGGAATGGGATAGCCAACCTGGGCGACATATTGTTGTAGGTGGCTGAGGTTGTTTTGTACCGTGAGGTGAATCGTGGAAGGTTCCAGGATGGGTGTGATTCTGGTGTGTGCCACTTGAACCTCTGCCCTGGGTTTAAAACAAAAGCTGCTGTACGGTATTGGACACCACCTTCGTGTTCATACCATTGGGCACTTGTGGTGACACAATATGTCCCTCCGCCTACATATGCTACTTGTGGAGGCATGTGGTTAGGGGCCATTAGCTCCATTGTGCAATTGATAGACTCTGCCACAGCAGAGGTGAACCCACATTGTGGCCTTGCAAAAGTGTTCAAGTGCTGGGGGCACAGGATTACCTGTGCTCCCCTGTTCCGACAACCCGAGAGGTCTGTCCCTCTCACAGTGTGCTTCCACATTGTAACATAAGGTGGGACCTCTTGGAATCGAACATGCACCCCTCCATGAATGACTCCCACATTCTCCACTCGATACAGGAGTGCTGGTCGTGGGGTCGCCCCCATCACGGGCATCCTGACCACCACACCCATGAAAAGCAATGGAGACACCCTCTGAACACACGTGAGTGGATCCCCACATACACAAATAAATTCCTTGGTTGTACGCCCACCATTTCTCCTAGCACAACGTTACCCCGCCAGATGACCCCATGATGGTTCGGTAGGTATCATTATCCAGACGTTCCCAGTCGGAGTGTCTGTCTCCCACATCCCTCTTGAGCTTTCTGAGCCACCACCACCGTCCCAGAGGTATGTCCCCTTGGCAAGTTAGGCATACCTTCCTGCCTTCTGTCACTCTCACTCTGGAAGTGGCCACAGTGATCTCCGGCCAGGGGATGGAGGCCTCTCCGTAGGTAAAATCCTCTATGGTTGGAGTACTTGGTGGAGTTCGATCCCAAGCACCCAGGCCATCTTCCCTCGTGGGAGTAGGTGACCCGGCCATCCGCCGCCGGAGTCCCTTCTCCTGTGGTCACTGTCGGCGCTCTGCCCCTGGAGCATCCGAAAACCAGGGAGTACTCGGTGTCCCCTCGGTGCCCGGTGCAGATCCTTAGTGATACCAGCATCGCTTACATCCAGTCGGGAGGTGTTGACATCTGAAAGGCAAGAAGAACATGGCCTTGCCTTGAGAGACCTCTCCAGGCTCGGCCCACTTAACATGTTCCGAACATAAAATGCTGTACCCAACTGTCATTGCCTTACCTAAACACATCTGCACACAACACAAAGTATCAAAACAGAAAGGGAAAATATATACACCGCCACCCGTCCCCGGTTGGCCAGGCTATATCCTGTCACTGTACAGGTGTCGTCGACCACTCGGCTGACCGTACCCTGGGGACCAGGATTTCCTCCGCTGAGGGGCTCATATAGTCCCCCTTAATGAGTCTTGTGCTGCCCTCCAAGGCCCTCCCGAGCCCCGGATAATCGGTGAGAGACCCTTGCTAGCGCAACAGAGCACCCTCCCTGTTGTCTTTCACCTTCTCGGTCTGGGGCGAGGAGCTAAGTAAACAGGGGACCAAGGCGCCCTGGGCTGTGACACTCTGTTACTCCTCCTTACTGTCGGTGCAGAGTCCCACGTTATGGGCTGCAATGCTATCTCCTCCACCTCTTGGGCTAGCCCCAGCTGATCCACCATGGGAAGTTCAGCTTCCCCTTGGAACTTGCTAATGGTAGAGCCTTTCTCCCTACTTCTGTTAGTGGGCTGGGAACCTCTACCCAGTGGTGGAACAGCCTTACTGGAGCAGTGAACCATCCCCAGCTGTAGAGCTTCGGGGCCCGCTGCCTCCTCCGGAGCCTCCAAATCCACCGGGGCCTGTTCTTCCCCCAGTGCATGGTTCCCTTCCCTTGCTCGTCCCTTCTGTTTTTTACCTCTTTTGGGGTCAAACAATTTACACTGATTAATGTGATACCACTTCACCCGACGAGGCAATTGAACCGCATAGACCATAGGGCTAGCCTTGCCGACTATGCTGTATGGTCCCATATACAGTGGTTCAAATATCCCGACCCGGGCGAAGCTTCTCACCATCACCTGGTCGCCCACCTCCCAATCATGGTGACTACGGGGTTCCAGCAGGAGCCGATTGGCACGGTGCTGTTTACCCATGTTGTTGGCTGCCTGCCAGTGAATCTGTTGAAGCTGTTCAAACAGATTCATAGAAAAATAGAAACATAGAAAATAGGTGCAGGAGTAGGCCATTTGGCCCTTCTAGCCTGCACCACCATTCAATGAGTTCATGGCTGAACATGCAACTTCAATACCCCATTCCTGCTTTCTCGCCATACCCTTTGATCCCCCTAACTCCTTTTTGAATATATTTAGTGAATTGGCCTCAACAACTTTCTGTGGTAGAGAATTCCACAGGTTCACCACTCTCTGGGTGAAGAAGTTTCTCCTCATCTCGGTCCTAAATGGCTTACCCCTTATCCTTAGACTGTGACCCCTGGTTCTGGACTTCCCCAACATTGGGAACATTCTTCCTGCATTTAACCTGTCTGAACCCATCAGAATTTTAAACGTTTCTATGAGGTCCCATCTCATTCTTCTGAACTCCAGTGAATACAAGCCCAGTTGATCCAGTCTTTCTTGATAGGTCAGTCCCGCCATCCCGGGAATCAGTCTGGTGAACCTTCGCTGCAATCCCTCAATAGCAAGAATGTCCTTCCTCAAGTTAGGAGACCAAAACTGGACACAATACTCCAGGTGTGGCCTCACCAAGGCCCTGAACAACTGTAGCAACACCTCCCTGCTCCTGTACTCAAATCCCTTCGCTATGAAGGCCAACATGCCATTTGCTTTCTTAACCGCCTGCTGTACCTGCATGCCAACCTTCAATGACTGATGTACCATGACACCCAGGTCTCGTTGCACCTCCCCTTTTCCTAATCTGTCAACATTCAGATAATAGTCTCTCTCTCTGTTTTTACCACCAAAGTGGATAACCTCACATTTATCCACATTATACTTCATCTGCCATGCATTTGCCCACTCACCTAACCTATCCAAGTCACTCTGCAGCCTCATAGCATCCTCCTCGCAGCTCACACTGCCACCCAACTTAGTGTCATCCGCAAATTTGGAGATACTACATTTAATCCCCTCGTCTAAATCATTAATGTACAGTGTAAACAGCTGGGGCCCCAGCTCAGAACCTTGCGGTACCCCACTAGTCACTGCCTGCCATTCTGAAAAGTACCCATTTATTCCTACTCTTTGCTTCCTGTCTGACAACCAGTTCTCAATCCATGTCAGTACACTACTCCGAATCCCATGTGCTTTAACTTTGCACATTAATCTCTTGTGTGGGACCTTGTCGAAAGCCTTCTGAAAGTCCAAATATACCACATCAACTGGTTCTCCCTTGTCCACTCTACTGGAAACATCCTCAAAAAATTCCAGAAGATTTGTCAAGCATGATTTCCCTTTCACAAATCCACGCTGACTTGGACCTATCATGTCACCTCTTTCCAAATGCGCTGCACTGACATCCTTAATAATTGATTCCATCATTTTACCCACTACTGAGGTCAGGCTGACCGGTCTATAATTCCCTGTTTTCTCTCTCCCTCCTTTTTTAAAAAGTGGGGTTACATTGGCTACCCTTCACTCGATAGGAACTGATCCAGAGTCAATGGAATGTTGGAAAATGACTGTCAATGCATCCGCTATTTCCAAGGCCGTCTCCTTAAGTACTCTGGGATGCAGTCCATCAGGCCCTGGGGATTTATCGGCCTTCAATCCCATCAATTTCCCCAACACAATTTCCTGACTAATAAGGATTTCCCTCAGTTCCTCCTCCTTACTAGACCCTCTGACCCCTTTTATATCTGGAAGGTTGTTTGTGTCCTCCTTAGTGACGAAGCGGTCCCGGTTCACCTCTCGAAGCTGCCCTTCAGTGAGAACCGGCGCCAACACATTCACTGGGGTTCTCATGATCCGGCCCGTCATCAGTTCATGGGGTGAGTACCCTGTGCTCTTTGACTGACTGGCCCAGATTCCCATGAGGACCAACGGTAAGACCTCCACCCACTTGTTCGGTGAGTCTCCCGTCTCCTTGCACAGCCTTTCCTTTCGGGTCCGGTTCAGGCATTCTACGGGGCCTGAGAACTGAGGGTTGTAGGTGACATGCCATTTGGATCTTATCTCCAGCCCCTTTAGGGTGTCCTGCATCACTTGGCTGGTGAAGTGGCTTCCCCGGTCGGACTCCACGAATTGAGGTAGACTCCACCGACAGAACACCTCCCTCACCTGAATTTTTGCAGTCCCCACCGCGGTAACTGTTCGGCAAAGGAAGGTTTCACCCACTTGGAAAACACATCCACCAGGATGAGGCAGTATTTATAACCTCCTGGGCGGCCGGTAGGGGTCCGATGTAGTCGATCTGGATCGACTGCCATGGTCCCTCTACCCGCCTGACATGTTCCATAGACACCTTCCTTTTCTGAGGGTCTGGGTTGTTTGCAGCGCAAACCAGACAGTCCATACAGAAGTTGCGGACGTCTTCCTGGAGGCCTGGCCACCACCCTGCCTTTTCTACCCGTTGCCAGGTAGATTCCGGCCCGGGGTGTCCCGCACCTGGACCCTCATGGGCCAGCTGAAGGAATTCCCTCCGGTGTTGTGGCGGCACTACCCATTTGTCCCCTTTAAACAACATGCCTTCCCGCACAGCAATATCTGCAGCACTGTATGGGCCCTCCGCCTTTTCCCCCTTTTTGATAGCAGCCTTCAGGACCGGATCCTGCATCTGGTCTACTTTAAGGTCCGGAGCCGCAGATGCCCCTACGCTCCCTTGTGTCCCTGGCTTGCTTCTTGCTGCTGCTATCCTGCCTGCTTCGTATGGGTCCCATGGGCAACCTGTACAAGCACCTTCCCTTGCCAGCAGGTCTGCCTGTTGGTTACCTTCCCCCCGTGGCTCAGTTTTGGAGTGGGCCTTTACCTTATGGATATACACATCCCCGGTTTCTCCCACTGCAGCCACGATCTTTTCTAGCAGGGGTTTGGTCACAAGGGGCTTCCCATCCGCAGAGGTGTATCCCCGGCGTGACCAAATCGCCAGATACTCTGTACACGAATTGCAAGTGAACATGCTGTCCGAGCAAATCGTGTATGGGGTAGGGAATTCCTCGGGGTGTGTGACCACATACATCACCGCCGAGAGTTCCGCCTGCTGGGCGCTCAGGGTGCATGGGAGTTTAAGAGCCAAGGCAATCCCTGCCTTGGGATTCCAAACTCCGCAGCCCGTGAGTCTTGTACCCGCGGACACTGAACTGGAGCCATCAACGTAGATCTCGCGGCCTGTGGGGTGTATCCCTGCCCGAAATCCAAAGTTGATGTCCCATACCCCCTCCACAGAGCATCTATGCGGCTGCCCTGGATAGATTAAATTTGCTGCGAGCCTGGGCTTGCAGTGGCCCTTGACCTTTAAAGTCATTTGGGAGAGGAGGAGGGTCCAGCGAGTGATTCTAGCACTGCTCACTGTCCCGTCCTTAATCCTCCCGTCCAACAGCATCTGCGTTGGGGTATGATGGTGAGGAGTGTAATGGGGGATATTCCGGTAAAGATCTGAGCTCTCTTTACTGCCCAGTGGGTGGCAAGCAAGTGCCTCTCACAATTGGAGTATCCCTTTTCTACCTCCGTGAGGACCCTGGAGGAGTACACCACTGGTCTCAGCTGACCGTTTCGCCCCCGGAGCAACACTGCACTTAAGCTGTCGCCACTGGCTGCCACCTCCAGGAAGAATTCCTCCCCCGCCATCAATTGCCCCTAGGGCTGGTGCTACCTGCAGGTCTCTCTTAAGACGGACAAATGCTGCCTCACAGTCCTCGTTCCATTTCCACTCGACCCCCTTATGTAGGAGTCTGAGCAGAAGGGCGGCAGTGGCTGCATAGTCCTCGATGAAGTCCCTACAGTAGCCAGTGATTCCCAGGAAAGACCTTACCCCCGACACATCCCTAGGGACAGGGAGTTCCTGCACTGCCTTTCTTCTAGCCTCATCAATGGCCCTTTCTCCTGCCCTTATCGTCAGGCCCAGGAATTTTACCTCTCCTAGACCTATCTGGGCTTTCTTGGGGTTAATTTTAAAACCCCCTTCCTTCAGTAAGACCAGCAGTTCGGCCAGCAGTGGACCGTGTTCCTCACTGCTGTCTGTGAACAACAACAGGTCGTCCACATACTGGACCAGCTGGTGTGGCTGGCTGAAGCCTTTTAAGCAGTTCGCCATGCATTGGTGAAAGATGCTGGGACTATTATGAAAGCCCTGTGGGAGGCAGCTCCATGTATACTGCTGTTCCTGGAAGGTGAAGGCAAACTTGTACTGGTCTTCCCTCCGTACAGGGATAGACCAGAACCCGTTGGATATGTCCAACACTGTGAACGTGGTTGCGGATGCAGGGATTTCCCCTATCAGATCCGCAACCGCCGCTACTGTGGGAGCACAAGCTGGGATGTTTTTATTGAGCACCCTATAATCCACCGTAGCCCTCCAAGAATTGTCCGGTTTCCTAACCGGCCAAAGCGGGGAGTTGACATGGGTCTCAAAACACCCTTCTCGACAAGCGAGCTTAAAGCTGTCTCCAAGTCCGCTTCTGCCTCTCGGGGAAAGCCATATTGCTTTTGCGGGCGGGACATGGGATCCCCATCTATTCTAACCTCCACTCCTGTGACTCTCCCACAATCGTGTTTATGGGTGGCAAATGCTGCAAGATTTGCTTGCACATAGGCCCGGTACTCGGCCGGGGTGTTACCGACCAGAACTTCCAGGTCGTAACCCCCTTTTGGCTTCATTGTACACAGAGTCCCTTTTCCCTGTTTCTTATCAATAACCATGACTTCTCCCTCTGCATCCCGTGTCCACTGTGTCCCATAGACAGTGATTCCTCAAGTCGACTAGGATCTGGCGAGCGATTATGAAATCAGCCCCCAAGATCCCTTTTCCCACCTGCTCCCAGTTCATCAGGACGCACTTCCATTGTGTTTGGAGTGCTCCTAAATGAACTGCGAGCGGGACTGAGAAAAACCCAGCCTTCTCATTTCCTGTGAACCCAACTAGTTGATACGGTACCCCGTTTGATAGAGGTGAGGTTGTGGGGTCCTCCGAATGGACTATCGTGCTGGAAGCACCAGTGTCCAAAAGGTAAGTACCCAATACACCCTCAACCTCCATCTTGATCCAGGGTCGTCCCCAGGGGTCGTATTCTAGTGGGCACAGGTATGCAGGCTGGGTCTGGGCTAGTCACGGCCTCTGTACTGGCAGGATTGCTGGTGCTTCCCTGCCTGTTGCCGTGGCTACCTTCCCAGTCCCCTCCAGCGCTGTCCTCACTGCAGCTACTATCTCGTCAAGGGATGGTGAGGAGCTCCCTCCACTTCCCCCACTCTGGGCGGCTCCTGAAGGACTTCTCCCCCCATATCTCTTTACTGGGCTCCTGCAATCCCTTTTAAAATGCCCAGCTTTCCCGCACCCATAGCACACTCCCTCCTTATCAATCGAGCGGCCATCCTCCTGGTGCCATTCCCTTTTGGGAATCGAGTTAGGTTTTACTTCATTTACCCGACCTTTGGAGGTTTTCTCCTTCTCCCCTCCTCCATTCTGTTGGACCAGTGCCAGTCGCCTGACCACTGCTTCCTCGGTGAGGTTGGGATCCCGGGAATCGAACTACAGTTCTGCCCTGGCCTTGAGCCGGGGCAAGCAGTTTGCCACCAGCATCCTCAGCCAGCGGCCAGTCTGTACCGTGGAAAGATTCGCCCGGTCGAGGAGCTCCCCACAGGCTGCGTGGTATACCACCCACAGCCTGTCCGCAAACGCCTGCGGGGTTTCCCCTGCGAGCTGTCTTGTCCTTTCGACCCGTTCGAAAGGACTGCCGTCATCGAAGCCCATAGCCTCAAGGATGGCCCTCTGGACCTCAGTAAATGTGCGCTGCCCCCTCCGGCATTCTACCGGTAGGGCCTGGTATAATTTGCTGTCCAGAGAGAAGAACAGCAGCTTGGCTGACTCTTCCTCGTCGCACCCATTAATTTCCCCTGCCTGCATCACCTCCATGAAGTGGAGAGACGGGTCCCCGCTGCGAGTGAGTTTGGGCAAATGAGCCACCATAGGCCTGAGTGATTGAACTCCATGGGGAATAATAAAGTCGCTCTCCAGCGCTCCTTGACCTTGGCCACCTCCCTGTGGAGGACCGTACTTGCGCTGCCTGACCGGGCACATCCGCCCTTGTTCAGGATCTTTCTGCGCTGGTCCCTCTACCTCCGGCTGTCCCACCATACCGGTGCAGCAGACAGTGCCTGGTCGCCTGATCCAGCCCTTAACTGACCCTCGGCAGGAGCCTCACATCCCTGCTGCCGAGCGGGACACATTGGTCCTGCCCCCAGCCCTGGGTATGCTACTACCTGCGTGCCCCGCTCCTCCTGGTACCCCACCGGACAAACCACCGGTGCCTCAGGAGGTGGTCGGGCATCTCTTGCCTTTGGATTCTCCTCTACCCCCCAATACTCTCCCTTGTCCCCTGTGGACCCTCCGGGTCCTATCAGGGCAACCATTCCCTTTGCCTGGGATAGAGCGTGGGTGAGAGTTTTAATCCTCTCCTGGCAGGGACCGTGATCTGCAAACTCACTGCTACTGGCCACCTTATAAGCTGCCAGCATGTCTTTTAATTTATTCTCTAGTTCCCAAATTTTCTGGGTGTACCGAGAGTTCTGTTCCCAGAGGGACCCCTCACTACCCTTGGCTTCAGTGACCTGACACTGAAGATAGTCCTGGCTATTTCGGAAGGTCTCCTCCAACTGCCTCTTCCCTTGCTGCTCCCCAGCTAATTTGGCCAACAGGTTGTCCCCAACTGCAGCCCGGATAGCAGAGAGCTCCGCTGATTTCTGAAGACTTGTTCCAAGTCCTTCACCCACTGGTCAAGCTTTCAGACTTGGCGGGTGAAGCAGATAAGCCAGATGGCCTTTTCCACCCTGCGGTTGTGGTCCTTCCCTGCTGTCCACTGGGCAGCAGCATCCACTGGGCGCTCTGCCCGTGTGAGGGCTTGCACCCAAGGTTTGGTGAGGTTCACCTTGGAAAAATGTATGAGGAAATTCTCTCTTCCATTTTAGTTTCCTCTCTTATCATCTCATCTGTTATATTAACATCTCCTGTTTGCTTATGTCCTGCCATGGTCACCATGTTCTGTAAGGGGTTTTCTCAGGGAGTGTTGTTGTGCCTTGGATATCTCTCTCTGGGCTTCTGAGCTTATCCTGACCTGTGAGGTACCCTGAGTGCTGCAAGAGCACCCCTGGAGAGACTGTGTCCACAGCTTATGAAGGGGGTTTTGAGACTCATGCGTCCCCACAGCTTATGCCTAGCCTGTGAGGCACCTGTGAGTGTCAAACACTCCTAACCCCTTCTTCCCTAGCCTGTGACACACAGTTGAGCGTTTTCGAGGTGCTCCTAGCTTCCTTTACACTGTTCTGACATAAGACTCACGATCAGGAGATGTAATACAATAGAACTGAGACAAGGTGATTCCAAGAGGAACTTAGGCTTCTAATTTATTTGACAAGGTGTATCTCAACAAACAGCAATACACCAACAAAACAATCCCCCTAAATCCCACTAAAGAGACACAACGAAAATCTTTACACAAGTTTAGCAGTACAATGCCCAACCTCCCACCTATCCTGGCCTAACTGAGTTGGGATTTCCGGGGACCAGAGGTTATACTCACTGCTGCGCCTTCTGCAGTCTGGTGGTTTGTTTCTTCTATCTTCGGTGTCTTCGGACACTGGTTTTCCTTCAGTGTCGAGAGGCTTGCTGGTTGTTGGATCACGAGAGCAGGGAACCACCCACATTACGTCAGAAACCCCTTTTTATAGCCAGATTATCCAATCCACCTCTCCTGCTGAAATCGATTATTCCCATTGGTGGGCTTTGTGATTTTGAAAAATGCAGCAGTTTTAGTTTATTGCGGGTTTTTTCCACTGATGTTAACCTACTCAAGGTTTGAGTGGGTGTTGATTGTGTTGGCCTCCTGTAGCCATTGTGTAGGCCCTTGGGTTGTTTTGGGTTCCCTGGTTTCTGAAGGTCTGCCTAATTTTCCTCCAATTCAGTTTTTCTAATCTACTCAAGATTTGAGTAGGTGTTAATTGGGTTGGCCTCCTGTAGCCATTGTGTAGGCCCTTGGTTTGTTTTGGGTTCCCTAGTTTTCTGAAGGTCTGCATAATTTCCTTCCATAGGATGGGGAAGACAATAGTGTGAGTCAGTCCCAGAGTTTTCGAGCAAGTGCTCTCCCATTGGCTTGAAAGCCCCATGCTTCGGGCTGACTCTGTCCCACCATTGGCTCTCCGGTGTCCTCCCCCGTCCAATCACAGCTCTGCCAAGGTCAAACCGTCTTGGTTTCAATTCACAGCACAGACCGATCCCACAGCCCTTTTCCTTCTGGGTAAAATGAGGGGGTTTTCGTCCTCCCCTACACAGCTGAAGAGATTGGTAGAGCATTCAAATGTGACCCAGTTATGTCAAAGATGTATAATTACATAGCAAATGGCTGGCCAAAGCAGGTAACAGAACAATATTTTCATCCATACTTCATTCATAGGAATGAATTGTCGGTCGATAAAGATTGTATCATGTGGGGTGCAAGAATAGTTATTCCAAATAAGTTCAGGTCCAAACTATTGGGAGATCTTCATGACCAGCAGCTGGGAATGTGCTTGACCAAGAGTTTTGCACACAATTACTTATGGTGGCCAGGTCTAGATAAATATATAGAGTACATTGTTAGTCAGTGTACAACATGCCAATCGGTAAGCAAGAAACCACTATCAGTGCCATTACAAGCATGGAAATGGCCTCCCAGGATGTGGCAAAGGTTACATATAGATTTTGCTGAGCTAGGACAGCAATTGTTCATTGTAATTGATAGCCATTTGAATTGGGTAGAGGTGTTTCCAATGAGGAAAATAACAAGTAAAACATTAGACAACTTGCAAAAATCATTTTTTCATATGGCCTCCCAGAAGAAATTGTGTCTGATCATGGGCCACAATTCTGTTCAGAAGAACTTGCACAGTTCACGAGCAAAAATACTGTGAAACATACCAAGGTTCCAACATACCACCCTGTTTCAAATGGTCCAACAAAGTGCATATTATAAATTGTAAAATGTGCCCTCATCAAACTAATGTTGGATCCAAATCCAAAGAAACGACAGTTGTTGTTGGACCACAAATTGACTAATTTTCTGATTACTTATCATAATACTCCTCATACAACTACTGATAGAACACCAACAGAGTTGTTTCTCAAATGACAGCCACGAACCAGGTTCTCGTTGTTAAAACCAAACTTGGCACAGTCCGTAGAAGACAAACAATTAAGACAGAAATAGAATCATGATAGAGGTAGAGTAAGAGAGAGAAGTGTGAAATTAAATCAGAAGGTGAGACTGAAGAACCATCACCATAAATGGTTAAAGTGGTTACCATGAAGAATGGTGAAGATATGTGGTCCTCACACATATTTGGTCAAGATGTTTGATCATGGAAAGGTTAGGTTTGCTCACATTGATCATATTTTACCTACAGATGTGGAAGGAGTTGAAAGTTGTAGGATATGCTACTGGTACTGTACTTGTAATAAGACTATCTGATGAGTCAGAAATAATTGAATCATTCCATCAAATGTACTAGAAACAAGTCCAAGAGAAAGTCAGAATTTGTCTGAGTCCGAGTCAGGCAGACAAACAGTCTGAAATTGAAGAGTTCAAATGTAGATCAAGGGCATGCCTTGGAGATAAATTCTCCTCAGGATCAGCCTAGAATGTATCTAAATTCAACACCATATTTGGAAGGTTCTGGTCGAGAGCGAAGGTATCCTCTTCGAAACAGAAAACAAGTTGTTAAGTTTGATTTTTAAATATGACAAAGTAAGTCCATATTTTTTGTTATGTATGACCATGTAAGTTATGTATGATTATTATTTTGTTATAATTACTTCATTATTAAGGAGGGAGAAGTGTAATATATAGCTCCACCTAGTCCACCTAATGGACTACTGTGGTAATGTAACCATTGCTGTTTACAATAATAAAAAGGAATGGAGCCATCTTGTAGTCTGTGTGTCTTTGTGATGTCATAGAGAATATACCACAGTGAGTAGTAAGTCCCTTTAACCCAGTGCTTCCAGGTCCCACTGTCCATTTTGGAGGTGGACTTCATATTGGAAAAATTGGCCTCTGATTCCCTGAATATCAATTCAATGCAGAATTATAACTGAAGAAATTAATAAAGTAATCAATCTGTATAGAAGATACCACTAGTTACCATCAATTAGCTAGATGTAGTATAAGGGAGAAAATTCATTTCAGTTTTGTTGAATTTATAAAGTTGTAACCTGGTTTTCATCAATTTGATTTGAGTTTCAGTTTTTTTTTAATCCAAAACTTTACTGATAAATAATTTAGAGCTTACACAAATTTCCCCAATACTATCAGTTGGAGATGAATGCCAAAATAATTGATCAGTTTCGTTCTACAAAATGCCTAACAAATACTCCCATATCTTTGTTTTGCCTTTGAATTAATAGCTTATCCCACCATACAAACAACATACTTAATATTTCCAGTTTGTCTGGTGCATTTCATTAAGAGCCTGGATTAAGTAATCAATAAGTTGCAAAGATTTTTGCAAGAGTGTCATCTTCTTCATATTTACATTTCTTTGTAAACATAAAACATCTAAAACCCACCAGGGAAAGAAAAAATCAATTGAGTTGGGCACACTGCAAGATTAGTAACAATGCATTCAAATGAAATTCTCCTGACTGCTTTTTAAACAAAGGTATCAAGCTGTTTAATATGGACAGTGTGATTTCATCACCAGCATATCTCAACCTGGACTGAGATTTCCATTTTTTTGCAATTCAAATTTGAGTTCACGCTTTTTAAGGTCAAACTTTTGTGATTCATAAAGTTCATAGCTGAAGAGGTGAATCCTGATAAGTAGCCAATGTTCCAGATCATGATCAAATTCGCTGCATTTTGACTCATTTGCATCCCATTTAGTGCCTGGGCAGGGCGCAAAAACAATTTTTGGGGTTGCGAAATAAGGAGCACAAGATTTTGCGCCTGGGCGGAACCTTCGGCAATGGTGTTGCGTCAGCGCTAAACCTTAGCGCCCGCCCACTGTTTGCACCATTTGATGATGTAAGTCATCATGCATGGCTGCGCTAGCGCCCTGGGCGGAACTTTTGGCCATATCGCCCATTTAGTTTCCTCCCGGGAACCCACCAGCAAAAAGCAGTCGCACCCCGGGCCCAACAGGCGCTAACCGTGCCATTTTGGAAACGGAGGAGAAAGTCGGAATTCTGAGTGATTAAAAGCCTTAGGAGAAGAATGTTGCATTACTTCATACTTTTCATTGTGAAACTTATGTCAATTTATACTTTGTTTTAAAGGACATTTAAGGACATTTTAAAAGATGGGGGCTATACTATGTCAGGCATTATTCCTGGCTGCTATATTTATACGGCATTGAGCTGCAAGAAGGCTTATTGATAATCATTTTGAACGTAATCGAAGAGGTTGCAGATGTATGGGAAGGAGGCCTTACCCCCAACAACTTTACAGGTAACATCGCTTATACCTGCAGCTCTCTGAGGCACAGTGCATTAGAAGGCTGTGCTTCCAAAAAGAAGTGCTGACAAAGATATGGCAGCTCGTACAGGCAGACCTATAGCCTATTAGTGACACTAGGACTGCACTGCCCATCGAAGTGAAGGTAACTGCGGCACTTGCCTTCTATGCCTCCGGCTCCTTTCAGGCATCAGTGGGGGACATATGTTCCATCTCACAGCATGCGATACATTGCTGCATTCGCCAGGTGACTACTGCACTGTATGCACACAGAATGGACTTCATAAACTTCCCAATGACCAAGGAGGCCCAAAATGAGAAGGCTGTAGGTTTTGGACGATTTGCTGGCTTCCCCAAGGTTTAGGGTGCCCTTGACTCCACGCACATCACCCTGCGAGCACCTTTACCGAATCCAGAGGTTTACCGAAACCGAAAGGGATTCCACTCCATGAACGTAGAGATCATCTGCGACCATACTCAGCGCTTTATGGCAGTCAATACCCAATATCCAGGGAGCAGCCATGATGCTTTCACCTTGTGTGAGAGCACTGTCTCAGGCCTGTTCCAGCTTCAACCATAAGGCCAGAGCTGGATGCTCTGGGACAAACGTTACGGACCTGGCTCATGACCCCGCTCCGGAACCCTCAGACAGAAGCCGAGCATGGCTATAATGAAAGCCATGCAGCCACATGCAACATCAGCGAACAGACAATTGGAGTGCTCAAGCAGTGCTTCCGATGCCTGCACCACTCTGGAGGCTGCCTGCAATACACCCCTCAGCAGGTCTCTGAGTTCATTGTGGTGTGCTGCATGCTACACAACTTAGCCACCATGAGGGGACAGGATTTGCCAACAGGGATTGCAGAACCACCTCAGGAGAGAGAGGGGGAGGAGGAGGACCAAGAGGAGGAAGATGAGGAAGAGGAGCCTGGCGAGGAACCCGTCATCATCATCAAAGGCAGTCCCTCGAATCAAGGATGACTTGCTTCCACGTCAAAAAGTTCACAGGTGTTTCAATGATGGACCTAAAATTCCAGGTCCGAACTAAATCTTGAAGGTTGGAAGATGCTTGTGCTTGGATTTTTTTTTAGCGTGTGGTGACCATTGCACACCAGCCACCACACGGACTTGACAGAGCTAGGTCTTGGTCCAGTAGCAAGGGTTAACCAAGACGACTGGAGACCAGCTCTGCTGCACAGACCTAGTGCACACACATATCGCAGTGTGGGCTGGCCCATGCTGCCCCTGGGCCCTCGCCTCTTCTGGGCCCCGAACTCATGCCTCTCCTGGGCTCCGATCATGTCCCTCTACAATCTCTCGCCGCTCCTTTGCCCCGACCTCGCCGCTCCTTCGCCCCGACCTCGCTGCTCCTGCTGTACCTGCCCATGCTCCAATCACTGACTTGGACCTTGATGACATCACTCTTCACTGCCGTTGCTCTCCTGCTCCAGCACGTGCTGCTTCCTGGAGTAGTATGCTGCCACACTGCTCCTTCCGCTCCCCGGCCTGCTCCGATGGTGCTCACAGGCTGGGGGCCACACAGACTGCTGGGCTAGGCCTCCACGCTGCTCCTTCCCCTCCCCAGCCTGCTCCGATGGTGCTCGCAGGCTGGGGGCCGCACAACCCATGCCACCACTATCAAAACCATAACCACAGGGGAGGCTTCGTGGCGCTTTTGTGGCTGCAAAAGCTTTACGTCAGCAGTTCATAATTGAACGCTTTGCTTGAAGAGTGAACAGCACACTTTGCCTTGCCACTCTATCCCACCATGTTGATTATTCCTCCTCTTATTCCGCAAATGAGACATTATACAGGAAAGGTTAAGGTGAACAAAATAATTTATCAAACATTGTAAACTTTTCTAACTTTGTTAACATAATTTGCAAACATTGAAACTTTAATAAAATAACATAAATTGTGATTAAAGTGTGATGAAACAACAACCACATTAGAACCAATAACCCTGCCCCACTGTCTTTTACCACCTGCTTTCCTCTCGCCCCCCCCTTACACTTAGTCCTCTCTCTCACCTGCTCCTTGTACCCAAAATGGAATCACAATCGTGTGCAGCAACGTTGTCAAATCACTGCTGTGTTGGGGGGAGAGACATTGGAGATGCCTCCTGGGGAGACACTGTACAAGCTCGTGACGTGGAAGGCCCGGCTTCTGACTGGCGAGCCTCATCTTCGGCGTCGCCCTTCACAGGTGGTGTGGGGATGTGTCTGAGTGTCACACTGGGAAACTCGGAAAGACTGCTCGCCACACTCTCCAGGACTCCAGTGTCACTGCTGGAGGCCACCAGCCTCGTGTGGGCAAAGATGGCTTCGCCAGTTTCATGGCTCTCACCGACAATCTGCGACCCTACCTCCGTTATGGTCGCAGTGAGATTCTCGATGGTCGTGGGAATCCTTCCGAGGACACCAAGGAGCTGACGGGTGAGCATGATGCTCTCCTTGGACAGTCCCACTATGTCCAGTTCCGTGTCTACCTGTCTGTCAGCAGACCGACTTTACCAACTCACCCTCTGGAGAGATGGCATACGGGATCCGACCCTAGAATTGCGTTGTTGCACGCCACCAGTCCCAGGAGCCTTGGAGATCTCAAAGCCCGGGAATGTAAGATCATCCTTGGACAAGGTGTTTGCCAGTGACAAAAGAGGTGTAGAATGCATCTGCCCACTCCCCCGCCCCCCGCCCACTCCCTGCCCCCCATGGTTGGCTGCCCTGTCAACTCCTCTTCCTCTTCATCCTCCTCCTCTTCTACATGATGGCCTGAAGTGGCGCCTGTGACTGGTCATCTGGAGGTAAAAAGTAACAGACGAGTGGCTCGCAGCAGGGGAGAGGGTACGTGACATGGAGAAGGTCACATAGCACAGGATCATTTGAAGGACTGCCGCTACTCCATTATATCTAGCCCAGAGACACTGCATGACATTGCCCCAACTCAACCCAGGCAGTGTGCAGAACTTACCCTCAGTATGCAAGCGGGAGTCAGTGCCACCAGTTTCAGTTGCCCGATCTAAGATGCCAATGAGGCCTGCCACTCACTCCTCCAGGTCCGTAAGTGGCAGGGTCTGAGGCTGACTGCCACCTGTCCGCACCTGCTCACGGCAATTGTGTGACTTCTTGCCTGCAAAGATGAAAATGGAATGTTTACCAAAGGGTCCATCTGCTCTTGTGGCACACACAGATAGCCACCAAAGCACTTATACCATACTGTCTGAATGTAATACAGTTCTCTGTTTAATGGCCTTGGAAGTTGCACGTGGTTCATCAGAAGGGCATCGAAGTGGGGAGCCATCTTATGAGATCTCAGAAAGAAATCTTAATAATGTGTGAAGATCATTCATAGCAAATAGGGTGCCACACTAAACCTACCTATGTGTCATGCATTTTAGGAGGCAACCCATAGAGTGCTGAGAGACAGCAACAGCATGAGAACAAATAGTGTGTCAGATTTATAATTTAAGTAATAAAGGAGTGCATCAATAAAAATTGTACTCGCTCTAACAACCCTACAAAGATCATTAAACTTTTTCCTGCACTGCTTCCCACTCCTGGCAGAGAGTCCTCAGCAATTTCCCTCCAGATTCTGTTAAAAATAGCTGGCAGTGGTCTAGATCCATATCTCCTGTGTAGTTCCAGTCATCTCCTCTCCACAGCCCCCACAAGAGCTTTGTTTGCCTCTTGTGAAAGTCACCTGGCTCACTGTCCACTGTCCTCCTCCTCCATCATCAAAATCGAATAATAAAATGGCTGATTCAACCCCGTGTGTATTGCGCTTGTGCGCGGCCGTGCCCTGCATTAGTGTTTACGATCAGACAGCAGACCAGAAGTGCGGGAAGAAAAAAAAAATTTGCACATGCACAGAACGGCTGATGTTTTTAGGGTCGTAACTTTCGGCTCCGGTGCACAAATTCTGTAGTGCAATACCAGAGTTAGCGCTAATGCCCGTCATGAACTTGCATTTGGCAAAAGTTACGCGCTTTGGCGCTAATGCTAACCCGGCACTAAAAGTTTGATTTCACCGCGATTTGCGCCTGGAAACGGGCAAAATCGCAAAAAGCTGAAAATCCAGCCCTTTGAATCAGAAGATTGTGGGTTCAAGGCCCACTCCAGAAACTTGAGCACATGATTTAGGTTGAAACATCAGTGCAATACTGAGGGAGCGTTGCAATGTCAGAGGTACCACCTTTCGGCTGAGATATTAATCCGTCTACCCTCTCAGGTGGACATAAAAGATTCCATGGCACTATTCAAAGAGCAAGGGAATTTTCCCAGTGTCCTGGACAACATTTTTCCCTCAAACAACACCTAAATACGTCATTTATTTTATTGCTGTTCGTGGGTGCTTGGTGTGCGCAATTTGGCTGCTGTGTTTCCCTATATTAAAACAATGACTATACTTCAAAAGTATTGACTGTGAAATGCTTTGGGATGTCCTGAGGTCATGATAGGCACTATACAAATGCAAGTATTTCTTTTTAAAGAGCAAATCAATACAATATTATACATGTTAAGACCCTGTGTGACACCAGGTGACTAATTCCACTCAAAAGCGGGAGATATTTATGTGAGCATTTGCATAAATTCCACATTTTCAAAACACTTTTCTTTGGCAACACTGTTTTGAACTACAGCCAATTACATCAACCAAATTGAACTGAATAGTAATTTCTGGTGTAAATTTGCAATTATTCTTAATGTCTGCAATGATGAAATGCAGCTTTGATGTTTATCTTTTACCAGCCACGGAATTGCAATCTTATTAAGTGTGGTAGCACTAAATTTCCATATTATATTAAAAATATATTTAATCTGAAGGATTTTTTTAATTAGGTAGGCTCTTGCTAGACTGGGGCATCTCACGGTGCACGCTATTAGTTAGAACTTTTTCCTGCATCTTTCAGCTCAAAAATCTTTTGCATCATATCTTGCTCGAAGTTTGAGATGATAACAGTGTGGTGAGGGCAATGGGACATCTGGGACCTGAGTGAATGGAGGGACAGTGTATCTCCTTAACCACTGAAATTAAAGGATTGAGAAAGAAACAGAGGACCGATGAAGGATCAATTAGAGTGGGTGAATGAGAGATAAATAAAGAGAGGGAAAGACAATTGGATTAAGAGAGAAGAAAGAGACAGAAAGGAAAACTAAGAATTTTTTTTAAATCTCTAAAAACAATTGACTATGTGCAGGAATGAGATTGAACAGTTTAAATTGTTCTCTTTCTGGGCCAGGGAGATATATTGGCATTGGATTAACAATTATCATTGTTAAGTTCCAGCCAAAATTTCTGCAACAAGTTTAATGGGAATTAATGTGTAAATAGAGCAAATTCTTAAAAACAATGGGGAGGCTAAGAGCAAGATACCGTTTGCGCAAGGCAAATGGCAGAGCAGCGTAAATTGACCAGCAAGTTCTGGTGATTGCGTATTAATTACGGTGTGTATCATTAACATGCCATTATTTTACCGGCTTATTATTTTCCTTCTCTTTCTCTTTTCTGACTCTCTTTATGCCATTCACTATTCCATCAAGAGAGCAACTTTCTCCTAAGCCTTTGCAGATGTCACTCACAGCCAATGACGTATTTTTCAAGTGTAGTCACTGCTTCAAGTACCTTGGAACAGTTTTCTATATGAAAGGAACTATGGGGGAGAAATTCGGTAGTGCTCCGTTTGGTATGTTAACTTTAAAAATTTTAAAACGAGTCCAAACTTCTTCTAAAATGGGCTTTAGCACCTCAGGAAGGAAGGGGCAGTAAATCAAGCACTAATGACCTCAGTGGGGCACTGCAGGGGCATTAAGACCAGAGCATAACCCAATTTCAGGTGATTTGCATTCAGCAATCATCCTTAAATCTTTGAAACTGGCTCATTCAAGCTCTTAAAGGGGAGGTTATATCAAGCTGCAGCTGCTCATTTTCACCAGTGCTGCATTTGAGGGCTAAGTGCAAGTGGAAGTAGTTTCTGGTATGGCTGCTGCAAATCCAGCTGGAAGGGAGAGGGCAAGGCCATTCAATGACATGGCATTGGAGGCATTGGTGGGGGCAGTCAAGAGAAGGAGGAATACGCTCTTTCCGGCAACTGGAAGGAGGCCATTGAACCAGGTCTTCAGGATCATGTGGAGGGAAGTGGCAGAGGAGGTGTTGGCCAGCACTGTAGTTCACACAGTGCCGGAAGAAATTCAATAACCTCAGTCGGGTGGTTAGGATGAGTACATTCTTCCACACATCCTACATACCAGCATCTGAACCCCTGTCTGTGCACACTGAGCAAACCACCACTCCTCCACCACTCACCCACCAAACATCTACAGCTACTCAAACTTACATCCTCTTCTCATGCCTTGCCGACATTCACAGCTATTCAATGATGTCAGGCATATCTCCCACACCCATAGCTGGACTCTTACACAAATGTTGTTCCTTTGCAGGCCAAGATGGCACATAATCAGAGGGAGCAACAGAACAGTAGGAGGAGTGAACCTCAGCTCCAAAAGCTCTCAGACCTCGAGGAGCGAGTGCTGAGGCTCATTGACCCGCAGGTGGTGGGCACTAATATGCCCTTACTATACAGTATAAATGCACACGAGGTCCATACTTGAGAGAAGGTCACTCTGTCTCCAGTAACCTTAAGTAGCCAGCACTGAAGTGATGAAGGCGGGTGGAGCTTCCCCTTTTGTATCTGAAATTCCAGGTTAGGAATGTCTCCCACAAGTTCACCAGCTAGTGGTCAATGTTCTCATGGTGTACAACTTAGATCAGTTTACACATGGGTTACAATGACAGTTGAATACATGACATCACCTCCCCCTGAAAGTCTTATTGGGATCACAGGTTAAGTCTCTCTGGTAGTTTACGCTCCCTTGTAGAGTGCCTGAGTTGGGACTCCGGTTGTTGGGCGCTGGCCTGAGTGTCTGTTGTTTGCGGTGCCTCAGGCCTGTCCAGACTGCCCACAGTGACTGGGCTCTCCTCCACTTGGTTCCGGTGTTCGGTCACCTGTGGTGGAGTAAACTCTACATCGTATAAGAACATAAGAATTAGGAACAGGAGTAGGCCATCTAGCCCCTCGAGCCTGCTCCGCCATTCAACAAGATCATGGCTGATCTGGCCGTGGACTCAGCTCCACTTACCCGCCCGCTCCCCGTAACCCTTAATTCCCTTATTGGTTAAAAATCTATCTATCTGTGGCTTAAATACATTCAATGAGCTAGCCTCAGCTGCTTCCTTGGGCAGAGAATTCCACAGATTCACAACCCTCTGGGAGAAGAAATTCCTTCTCAACTCGGTTTTTAAATTGGCTCCCCCGTATTTTGAGGCTGTGCCTCCTAGTTCTAGTCTCCCCGACCAGTGGACACAACCTCTCTGCCTCTATCTTGTCTATCCCTTTCATGATTTTAAATGTTTCTATAAGATCACCCCTCATCCTTCTGAACTCCAACGAGTAAAGACCCAGTCTACTCAATCTATCATCATAAGGTAACCCCCTCATCTCCAGAATCAGCATAGTGAATCGTCTCTGTACCCCCTCCAAAGCTAGTATTTCCTTCCTAAAGTAAGGTGACCAAAACTGCACGCAGTACTCCAGGTGCGGCCTCACCAATACCCTATACAATTGCAGCAGGACCTCCCTGCTTTTGTACTCCATCCCTTTCGCAATGAAAGCCAACATTCCATTCGCCTTCCTGATTACCTGCTTCACCTGCAAACTATCCTTCTGTCATTCATGCACAAGGGATGACGGAATTCCTCATCGGCGCCAAACCCCGGAACCTCCCTCGGGGGCCGGCGCCTCACAACTTGAGCCGCCTCGGGGAAATCCCCTCCGTGCCTTTCAGTTCCGCGCGGAGGGGTTTCCTGTACGGGCTGCTCCTGCACACCCTCAACTTTGCCATCCTCGCCGGCCGTCCGGACACGCCATGGCGTACCATCTTGCCGTCCGGAGGAGGCGGGGGTCCCCGATGGAGGGCACTCTACGCAGGGGTCCTCCCACTATTCATCGGGGACTTGGCCTGGAGGGTGGTGCACGGAGCAGTGCCGTGCAACACATTTTTAAGCCGGTTCACGGACTCCCAGGCCGCCTGCAATTTCTGCGGTCTGGAGGAGTCCGTGTTCCATGTTTTTATTGAATGCACAAGGTTGCAGCCCCTGTTCCACTATTTGAAGGGGCTGCTCCTGAAATTCTGGCTGCACTTCAGTCCCACTCTCCTGATCTTTGGGCACCCTGTGCGGAGGGGAGCGGGTAGGTCCGAGGGCCTCCTCGTAGGACTGCTCCTGGGCACGGCCAAGGGTGCCATCAGCCGGTCCAGGCAGCGGGCGGTCGAGGGGGTCGTTCAACCTGACTGCCTGCCTCTCTTCCGCTCTTACATCCGGTCCAGGGTGTCCTTGGAGATGGAGCACGCGGTGTCCACCGGTACGCTCGCGGCCTTCCGCGAGAGGTGGGCACCGGAGGAACTGGAGTGCATCATCACGCCCGGCAACCAAATTTTAATTTGATTTTACGTTTTAAAGTTAATTTGTTTTAATTGCCGGTGCTTTTAGTGTCCCCTTCCCTTTTATAGGGGGCACTGGGGAAAAATTGTGATTTTAGTGCCCAAAAAAAAAAACAAAAAAAAAAGAAAAAACACAAAAAAAAACACAAAAAAGGGGGGAAAAAAAAAAAATGGGCCTTGTAAATGTCTGGAGTGTCACCCAGGTCGGGTGGCACCGTTTAATGTTTTATGTTTTCACAGATAAACTCAAAAGAGTTTCATGCACAAGGGATGACGGAATTCCTCATCGGCGCCAAACCCCGGAACCTCCCTCGGGGGCCGGCGCCTCACAACTTGAGCCGCCTCGGGGAAATCCCCTCCGTGCCTTTCAGTTCCGCGCGGAGGGGTTTCCTGTACGGGCTGCTCCTGCACACCCTCAACTTTGCCATCCTCGCCGGCCGTCCGGACACGCCATGGCGTACCATCTTGCCGTCCGGAGGAGGCGGGGGTCCCCGATGGAGGGCACTCTACGCAGGGGTCCTCCCACTATTCATCGGGGACTTGGCCTGGAGGGTGGTGCACGGAGCAGTGCCGTGCAATAAATTTTTAAGCCGGTTCACGGACTCCCAGGCCGCCTGCAATTTCTGCGGTCTGGAGGAGTCCGTGTTCCATGTTTTTATTGAATGCACGAGGTTGCAGCCCCTGTTCCACTATTTGAAGGGGCTGCTCCTGAAATTCTGGCTGCACTTCAGTCCCACTCTCCTGATCTTTGGGCACCCTGTGCGGAGGGGAGCGGGTAGGTCCGAAGGCCTCCTCGTAGGACTGCTCCTGGGCACGGCCAAGGGTGCCATCAGCCGGTCCAGGCAGCGGGCGGTCGAGGGGGTCGTTCAACCTGACTGCCTGCCTCTCTTCCGCTCTTACATCCGGTCCAGGGTGTCCTTGGAGATGGAGCACGCGGTGTCCACCGGTACGCTCACGGCCTTCCGCGAGAGGTGGGCACCGGAGGGACTGGAGTGCATCATCACGCCCGGCAACCAAATTTTAATTTGATTTTACGTTTTAAAGTTTAATTTGTTTTAATTGCCGGTGCTTTTAGTGTCCCCCTTCCCTTTTATAGGGGGCACTGGGGAAAATTGTGATTTTAGTGCCCAAAAAAAAAACCAAAAAAAAAAAAAAGAAAAACACAAAAAAAAAACCAAAAAAAAAAAAGGGGGGAAAAAAAGGGCCTTGAAAATGTCTGGAGTGTCACCCAGGTCGGGTGGCACCGTTTATTGTTTTTATGTTTTCACAGGTGAACTCAAAAGAGTTTCATGCACAAGGGATGACGGAATTCCTCATCGGCGCCAAACCCCGGAACCTCCCTCGGGGGCCGGCGCCTCACAACTTGAGCCGCCTCGGGGAAATCCCCTCCGTGCCTTTCAGTTCCGCGCGGAGGGGTTTCCTGTACGGGCTGCTCCTGCACACCCTCAACTTTGCCATCCTCGCCGGCCGTCCGGACACGCCATGGCGTACCATCTTGCCGTCCGGAGGAGGCGGGGGTCCCCGATGGAGGGCACTCTACGCAGGGGTCCTCCCACTATTCATCGGGGACTTGGCCTGGAGGGTGGTGCACGGAGCAGTGCCGTGCAACAAATTTTTAAGCCGGTTCACGGACTCCCAGGCCGCCTGCAATTTCTGCGGTCTGGAGGAGTCCGTGTTCCATGTTTTTATTGAGTGCACGAGGTTGCAGCCCCTGTTCCATTATTTGAAGGGGCTGCTCCTGAAATTCTGGCTGCACTTCAGTCCCACCCTCCTGATCTTTGGGCACCCTGTGCGGAGGGGAGCGGGTAGGTCCGAAGGCCTCCTCGTAGGACTGCTCCTGGGCACGGCCAAGGGTGCCATCAGCCGGTCCAGGCAGCGGGCGGTCGAGGGGGTCGTTCAACCTGACTGCCTGCCTCTCTTCCGCTCTTACATCAGGTCCAGGGTGTCCTTGGAGATGGAGCACGCGGTGTCCACCGGTACGCTCGCGGCCTTCCGCGAGAGGTGGGCACCGGAGGGACTGGAGTGCATCATCACGCCCGGCAACCAAATTTTAATTTGATTTTACGTTTTAAAGTTTAATTTGTTTTAATTGCCGGTGCTTTTAGTGTCCCCTTCCCTTTTATAGGGGGCACCGGAGAAATTGTGATTTTAGTGCCCAAAAAAAAAAGCAAAAAAAAAAACAAAAAACACAAAAAAAAACCAAAAAAAGGAAAAAAGGGCCTTGTATATGTCTGGTGTGTCACCCAGGTCGGGTGGCACCGTTTAATGTCTTTATGTTTTGCAGGTAAACTCAAAAGAGTTTCATGCACAAGGGATGACGGAATTCCTCATCGGCGCCAAACCCCGGAACCTCCCTCGGGGGCCGGCGCCTCACAACTTGAGCCGCCTCGGGGAAATCCCCTCCGTGCCTTTCAGTTCCGCGCGGAGGGGTTTCCTGTACGGGCTGCTCCTGCACACCCTCAACTTTGCCATCCTCGCCGGCCGTCCGGACACGCCATGGCGTACCATCTTGCCGTCCGGAGGAGGCGGGGGTCCCCGATGGAGGGCACTCTACGCAGGGGTCCTCCCACTATTCATCGGGGACTTGGCCTGGAGGGTGGTGCACGGAGCAGTGCCGTGCAACAAATTTTTAAGCCGGTTCACGGACTCCCAGGCCGCCTGCAATTTCTGCGGTCTGGAGGAGTCCGTGTTCCATGTTTTTATTGAGTGCACGAGGTTGCAGCCCCTGTTCCACTATTTGAAGGGGCTGCTCCTGAAATTCTGGCTGCACTTCAGTCCCACTCTCCTGATCTTTGGGCACCCTGTGCGGAGGGGAGCGGGTAGGTCCGAAGGCCTCCTCGTAGGACTGCTCCTGGGCACGGCCAAGGGTGCCATCAGCCGGTCCAGGCAGCGGGCGGTCGAGGGGGTCGTTCAACCTGACTGCCTGCCTCTCTTCCGCTCATACATCCGGTCCAGGGTGTCCTTGGAGATGGAGCACGCGGTGTCCACCGGTACGCTCGCGGCCTTCCGCGAGAGGTGGGCACCGGAGGGACTGGAGTGCATCATCACGCCCGGCAACCAAATTTTAATTTGATTTTACGTTTTAAAGTTAATTTGTTTTAATTGCCGGTGCTTTTAGTGTCCCCTTCCCTTTTATAGGGGGCACTGGGGAAAAATTGTGATTTTAGTGCCCAAAAAAAAAAAAAAGAAAAAGAAAAAACACAAAAAAAAACAAAAAAGGGGGGAAAAAAAGGGCCTTGTAAATGTCTGGAGTGTCACCCAGGTCGGGTGGCACCGTTTAATGTCTTTATGTTTTGCAGGTAAACTCAAAAGAGTTTCATGCACAAGGGACCAATCGTGAAGCAGTAGAGGCGTGTCCTGCTCAGTTGGAGCTGTGAGCAGTGAGTGGAGCTGCTAGCAACTTGAGCTCCTGCCTGGAGAGCCCTGAGACCAGCCCAGGAAGAGAAGGAAGGAAGGGGCTTCACCACCAACTTTCACCCAGAGGGAGAGGAGGAAAAAAGAAAACTTTTAACAACTTTTACCATTCTGCAAGGAGTTGGAGAGAGGGGGAAAAGACCAACAACATCCAGTGTGGAAGGAGGGAGACCCAACATTCTACAGGTCGGTGTGGGTGCATTTCCCCAAACAGACTTTGTTGTATCGGTGGGGGGAGGAAAGAAGACCACTGAGGGCCGGAACATCGCGGGGGGTGTGTGTGTGTGTGTGGTAGTGTGTGTGGGGGCCTTGCTTACAACTAGGCCCCCCCCCACAATTGGAACCCCCCCCACCCCCCCACATTTGCCTAGCCTGGGATAGCTGGAGCTACCAGGCTGAAGATTGTCATTAATCATCCTATTAAAGATCGTTTAGGATTGTGTGCCTGGTGGCTCCAACTACCCCAGGTGAAGACGTCTTCTCCCCCCACCTGAAGACCAACCCAAAGACTGTGTTTTTTGTGTGTTTTGCCATCTGGGGAGTGCACCCACCCACAGCTGCGAAGGGAGACCTGCCCTCGCAGCCCCCCCCCCTTCCCACCCCCCTCTCTCTTTCTCCGTTACCCTCTGTTTCTCCCCTCTCTCTCTGAGGCCCCTTTTCTTCCAAATTTAAAAAAAAAACAATTAAGACAACTGAGCAGAGGGAGCAAGGCCTCTCCCCAATTGCCAACGAGGGGAGAGGTGCCTCGTTAAGGGCTCCTCTGCTCAGTGAATATACGAGGCCATTAAAGACCATTAAGGCCTGTGACTTTGGGGTGGGTGTAGCCCTTAAAGGGACCCCGTGATGGCGACCCCATCCACGCCGGTGGCAGGGCCAGCAAGGACGTATGCGCAGGCGGTGTCCACATCCACGGCACCTCCTGCGCCACCCGCTGCCCTGCCACCTTTTACACTTTTATAACAAGGAAACACGGGGTCAAGAGCTACACTCACCCCACAATGAGCATTGAGGAGTGCGTGCGGGCGATGGCTGGGGTAGTCGGCCCCTCGGCCATTGTCGCAGCCTCCAAGATGTCTGGGAAGGCTGTTTTCTTCCTGGGGTCGGAGCGGGCGGTGTCCCTGGCCCTCGAAAAGGGGCTCACGGTGGGCGGGACGTTCCTGCCGGTGGACCCTCTCGAGGCCACCGCGCAGAGGGTCATCATATCGAACGTCCCGCCCTTTGTTCCCGCTGGCTCCTCCTCCCTCACCTACACCAACTGGGGGAGGTGAGGTCGGGGATTAACCCCATACCGCTCGGCCTCAGGGAGAACAGCCTGCTCCACGTGTTCTCCTTCCGCCGCCAGCTCTTTGTCCGGCTGGCGCGGGAGGAGACGACGGAGGGGTCTTTTAATGTGGTGCACGAGGGGACTGCCTACCGCGTCTTCTGGACGTCGGACGGCGTGCGGTGCCATGCCTGCAGAGAGGTGGGGCACGTTCGCAAGAACTGCCCCGCCTCCAAGGCCGCCAAACCACCGAAGGCGGCCAAGGCTGGCGCCGCCGCCACCCCTCCCCCTAGTTGCATCCGCGTGCCGGGAGCCGTAGGTGCGCGGGCATCGTCGGAGGCCTTTGTTTTCAGGGCCTCCGGCGGGGGGGAGGGAGAGCGTCCGAGCGGAAAGAAGGCGCGGAACAAGAAGAAACATCTAGAGGCGGGTCCCCTCAGTGCGCCAGAAAGATTGACCACCGCGCTCAGCCCAACCCAGCCACCGGCGAGCGCGGGGTGCCCCGAGCCCGTGCCCGAGCCCTTGAACAACACCACAGAGGGGCCCGGGCGCGGGCAAGAAAAGGAAAAGGGGGGGGCGGAGCGGGAGGCCTCGGCAGACATGGAGGTCTCCCTGACTCCGCGCGCCCCCAGGAACAAAAGGAGGCACGGCTCCGATGAGACGGAGGGGGAACAACATCCCTCCGTGGAGGAGTTGGTGCCCGCCGCGTGTCCCGCGTCCCCAACCAGCGCCCCCAAGCAGCGCCGCAGGCGGGAGGAGTCTGTCCCCGGGGAGGGTGAAACAGTTGAGGCTGCCCAGCCTCTGCCTCCCGGGGATGGAGTGGAAGATCTGCCTGTCGTGGGGGGCGTGGGGACCGCGGAGGAATGCGTAGCCGCCGGGCCGGGCGTCCCGGGGACTGAGGCGGGCGAGGCCGAAAAGGCCGAACCTGAGCCCGCCCAGCCAATACCCAACTTCCCCCGGGAGTCGCTCGACCCGGCGGAAAAACAATTTATGGGTTTTAATGACACTGTAGATGCTGGGCCGGGGGGTGGCAGCGGGGAGGGGGAGGAACACCCACCCTCGCCTCTTACTTTGGAGCTGGAGCACTTGGGGAGCCTGGGGATCTCCTATGGCTGGGTCTTTCCTTGTTCTCCGGTTCCTGGGGCGGAGGGGGAACCCCTTCCGCTGTCATTTCCCGACCCAGCACCATTTTTAAAAGAGCCCAGTGGGGACTCCTCTGCCAACGATCCTGGGGGTGGGATCGGGGCAGTGCCAGGGCCGGTTGGAGCGGCCGGTTCATTTGCCGTACCTTGTGCGGTCGATGGGCCGGCTGCTGGCGGCCACCTCCCGGAGGAGGACGGGGACTCGGTGGGGGACGCGGGTGAAGACCTAGAGACCACCGCCAGTGAGGCGGTGGATCTGCTCGCGGCCGCCGCTGAGGCCCTCCTCGTTCCTGCAAAGGAACTCCGGGACTTTTTGGCCCAGAGCCGGGGTCGCCGCGACCAAGCCCGACTGGCCCTGGAAAAATGGTCCGAGCCGGAGCTGATCAAGGGGTCCGTCCGCGCCGCCGTTAAAACCTTGGCCGCGGGCGGGCCCTTGACAAAGGAGCAGCACCTTGAGCTGCGCGAGCTCGAGGGACTCCTCGCTGGGCTGCGGAGGGAGCGGAGTTCAACAAAAGACTCCGCTCCCTCCCCCACAATAGGTTAAGGTAGAGGTTGCACTATGCTTTTGCCATGAAGATAACCATAGCCAGCCTCAACATCAACGGCGGCAGAGGGGCACGCCGTAGATTTGACAATTTTTCGCTCCTGCGGGAGGGGAAATATGCGGTGTGCTTCCTGCAAGAAACCCACACCGTTCCGGGAGACGAAGCCACGTGGCTCCTGGAATGGCAAGGAGAGGTCCGCATGAGCCACCTCACCGCCATTTCTAGTGGGGTGGCCATCTTGCTGGGCCCGCATTTTCAGCCGGAGATCTTGGGGGTCGAGGAGCCCGTGCCAGGCCGCTTGCTGCACGTAACGGTTCGCCTGGGGGACGTGCCGCTCCATCTCGTGAACGTGTACGCCCCTCATCCCGGCCCGCAGCAAACGCGCTTCTTTGAAGAGGTGTCCGCTCTTCTTGGCTCCGTCGACGTCGGCGACTGCATTGTCCTCGGGGGGGATTTTAACTGCACCCTCGAGGCGAGGGACCGCTCCGGTGCCCCGCAGTGCATGACGGCGATGGAGAAGTTGAGGGACCTGGTCGGGTCCTTCGACTTGGTGGACGTCTGGCGAAATCTCCACCCCGACTCCAGCGCCTTTACTTGGGTGAGGCCTGGAGTTGGATGGTCTAGAGTCGACCGCCTTTACGTGTCTCGGGCGTACGTTTCCTGCGTCCCGGCAGCCTCCATGCGGCCGGTGCCGTGTTCGGACCACCACCTGGTGTGGGTGGAGCTCGCTTCGCTCCGCGCGAGGACGGGGTCCGCGTACTGGCACTTTAACAACCGGCTGCTGGAGGACGTGCGGTTCCAGGACTCGTTCCGTCGATTCTGGTCCGACTGGAGAAGGAAGCAGGGGGGCTTCCCCTCCTTGAGGCTATGGTGGGACGTGGGCAAGGCTCACGTCCGCGTCTTCTGTCAAGAGTACGCGAGGGGGTCGACCAAGAAGCGGGCGGCCAGAGTCGGGCGCCTAGAAAAAGAGGTGCTCGACCTGGAAGCCCGTCTCGGTCAAGTCGTCCAGGACCCGGCCCTGCGGACGGTGTACGAAGCGAAGAAGGCCGCGCTGAAGGACCTGCAGCTCGTCGGGTCCCGAGGCGCGTTCGTGAGGTCGCGGATCCGGTTCCTGCGAGATCTGGACCGCGGCTCCCCCTTCTTCTACTCGCTGGAAAAAAGGCAGAGTGTCCGTAAGCAGCTCTTGACGCTGCTGGCCGACGACGGCTCTCTCGTCTCGGATCCGGAGGGCGTCAACAACAGGGTCCGTGAATATTACGGGGCTCTGTTCTCTCCGGATCCGTCCAGCGAGGAAGCGCGTAGAGTTTTGTGGGAGGACCTGCCGAAGGTCGGCCCGGAGGGCGCCGAAAATCTGGAAGCTCCGCTAAGCCTGGCGGAGCTGACCGGTGCCCTCGCCCGGCTCTCGAGGGGAAAATCCCCGGGGCTGGACGGGCTGACCGTGGAGTTCCACAGGGCGTTCTGGGACGTCCTGGGGAGCGACTACGCGCGGGTCCTGGGGGAAAGTCTGGCGACCGGGGAGATGCCCCTCTCTTGGCGCAGGGCAGTCATCGTCCTGCTGCCTAAGAGGGGCGATCTCCGCCTCCTTAAGAACTGGCGCCCGGTCTCCCTCCTCAGCACGGACTACAAAATCTTCGCCAGGGCGATGTCTGCTCGCCTTGGTGCCGTGCTGGACCACATGATCCACCCCGACCAGTCATACACGGTCCCGGGCCGGACAATCCACGACAACATCCATCTGGTCCGGGACCTCATCCATTGTTCCCAGGAGGCTGGTCTGTCGGTCGCCTTCCTATCCCTCGACCAAGAGAAGGCGTTCGACAGGGTGGATCACGACTATCTGCTCGGAACTCTGCGCGCTTTCGGGTTCGGGACGCATTTCGTCGCCCGGATCCGACTTTTGTACGCCGCCGCGGAGTGTCTGATTAAGGTTAACGGGTCCTTGACGGCGCCCCTTCGCTTTAGGAGAGGGGTGCGCCAGGGATGCCCCATGTCCGGCCAGTTATACGCCGTTTGCGTGGAGCCTTTCCTGCGCCTCTTGCGGACGAGGTTGACGGGACTGGCTCTGCAAGGGCCGGGCGTGGAGGTCGTCCTCTCGGCTTACGCCGATGACGTGCTCCTCGCGGTAGAGGATCCCGCTGACCTGCGGAGGATGCGTGAGTGCCAGGAGATTTACTCGGCCGCGTCCTCCGCCAGGATCAACTGGGAGAAATGTTCCGGACTCCTGGTGGGTCAGTGGCGGGTGGACTCCCTGCCGGAGGAGCTCAGGCCTTTTGCCTGGAGCACGACCCATCTCCTCTATCTGGGAGTCTACCTTAGCCCCGACGAGGAAGCCTGGCCGGCGAACTGGCAGGAGCTGGAGGCCAAGGTCGCCGCTCGCCTAGGGCGCTGGACAGGACTGCTCCGAGTGCTGTCCTACAGGGGTCGAGCGCTAGTCATAAACCAGCTGGTGGCCGCAATGCTGTGGTACCGGCTGGTCACTTTGACCCCTCCCCCTGCGTTTGTCGCCAAGATACAGAAGAAGCTGGTGGACTTCTTCTGGAACAACAGGAAGCACTGGGTCTCTGTCGCGGTCTTGAGTCTCCCGCTTGAGGAGGGCGGTCAGTCGTTGGTGTGCGTCAGCGCCCGGCTCGCGACTTTCCGTCTTCAGACCCTGCAGAGATACCTTTACGTCGAGCCCCCTCCTAGGTGGTGTGCTCTGGCGAGGTATTTCTTCCGCCAGCAGCTCGACCTCAATTATGACACGCAGCTCCTGTTTGTGAACTTGGGGGGTGCCAGGACCGCCCTCCGGGAGCTGCCTGTCTTTTACAGGGAACTCATCAGGGTCTGGAACAAAGTCTCCACCAAGCGCAGCTCTCCGCCGGCTGGAGTGGCGGCCGTCCTGCAGGAACCGCTGCTCGGGAATCCGTACCTCCACGGCCGAGGCTTCATGTGGCGGTCGGAAGAGAGGGCTGTGGCTGGTGAGGTGACCAGGGTCAGGGACCTGCTCGATGGCGGAGGAGCGGGCTGGATGGCGCCAGTCACGCTGGCGCGGCGCCTAAATTCTGCCAACGTCCGCCGCGCGGCCGATGCCATCGAGTCGCTAAAAACAGCTCTGGGCCCTGACTCCGTTAGGTGTATCGAGGAGGCTCAAGCACGTGGGGAGATCCCGTCCGAACTGACCCCCGTCCGGACGGAATTCCTCATCGGCGCCAAACCCCGGAACCTCCCTCGGGGGCCGGCGCCTCACAACTTGAGCCGCCTCGGGGAAATCCCCTCCGTGCCTTTCAGTTCCGCGCGGAGGGGTTTCCTGTACGGGCTGCTCCTGCACACCCTCAACTTTGCCATCCTCGCCGGCCGTCCGGACACGCCATGGCGTACCATCTTGCCGTCCGGAGGAGGCGGGGGTCCCCGATGGAGGGCACTCTACGCAGGGGTCCTCCCACTATTCATCGGGGACTTGGCCTGGAGGGTGGTGCACGGAGCAGTGCCGTGCAACAAATTTTTAAGCCGGTTCACGGACTCCCAGGCCGCCTGCAATTTCTGCGGTCTGGAGGAGTGCGTGTTCCATGTTTTTATTGAATGCACAAGGTTGCAGCCCCTGTTCCACTATTTGAAGGGGCTGCTCCTGAAATTCTGGCTGCACTTCAGTCCCACTCTCCTGATCTTTGGGCACCCTGTGCGGAGGGGAGCGGGTAGGTCCGAGGGCCTCCTCGTAGGACTGCTCCTGGGCACGGCCAAGGGTGCCATCAGCCGGTCCAGGCAGCGGGCGGTCGAGGGGGTCGTTCAACCTGACTGCCTGCCTCTCTTCCGCTCTTACATCCGATCCAGGGTGTCCTTGGAGATGGAGCACGCGGTGTCCACCGGTACGCTCGCGGCCTTCCGCGAGAGGTGGGCACCGGAGGGACTGGAGTGCATCATCACGCCCGGCAACCAAATTTTAATTTGATTTTACGTTTTAAAGTTAATTTGTTTTAATTGCCGGTGCTTTTAGTGTCCCCTTCCCTTTTATAGGGGGCACTGGGGAAAAATTGTGATTTTAGTGCCCAAAAAAAAACAAAAAAAAAAAGAAAAAACACAAAAAAGGGGGAAAAAAAAAAGGGCCTTGTAAATGTCTGGAGTGTCACCCAGGTCGGGTGGCACCGTTTAATGTTTTATGTTTTCACAGATAAACTCAAAAGAGTTTCATGCACAAGGGATGACGGAATTCCTCATCGGCGCCAAACCCCGGAACCTCCCTCGGGGGCCGGCGCCTCACAACTTGAGCCGCCTCGGGGAAATCCCCTCCGTGCCTTTCAGTTCCGCGCGGAGGGGTTTCCTGTACGGGCTGCTCCTGCACACCCTCAACTTTGCCATCCTCGCCGGCCGTCCGGACACGCCATGGCGTACCATCTTGCCGTCCGGAGGAGGCGGGGGTCCCCGATGGAGGGCACTCTATGCAGGGGTCCTCCCACTATTCATCGGGGACTTGGCCTGGAGGGTGGTGCACGGAGCAGTGCCGTGCAATAAATTTTTAAGCCGGTTCACGGACTCCCAGGCCGCCTGCAATTTCTGCGGTCTGGAGGAGTCCGTGTTCCATGTTTTTATTGAATGCACGAGGTTGCAGCCCCTGTTCCACTATTTGAAGGGGCTGCTCCTGAAATCCTGGCTGCACTTCAGTCCCACTCTCCTGATCTTTGGGCACCCTGTGCGGAGGGGAGCGGGTAGGTCCGAAGGCCTCCTCGTAGGACTGCTCCTGGGCACGGCCAAGGGTGCCATCAGCCGGTCCAGGCAGCGGGCGGTCGAGGGGGTCGTTCAACCTGACTGCCTGCCTCTCTTCCGCTCTTACATCCGGTCCAGGGTGTCCTTGGAGATGGAGCACGCGGTGTCCACCGGTACGCTCACGGCCTTCCGCGAGAGGTGGGCACCGGAGGGACTGGAGTGCATCATCACGCCCGGCAACCAAATTTTAATTTGATTTTACGTTTTAAAGTTTAATTTGTTTTAATTGCCGGTGCTTTTAGTGTCCCCCTTCCCTTTTATAGGGGGCACTGGGGAAAATTGTGATTTTAGTGCCCAAAAAAAAAACCAAAAAAAAAAAAAAGAAAAACACAAAAAAAAAACCAAAAAAAAAAAAGGGGGGAAAAAAAGGGCCTTGAAAATGTCTGGAGTGTCACCCAGGTCGGGTGGCACCGTTTATTGTTTTTATGTTTTCACAGGTGAACTCAAAAGAGTTTCATGCACAAGGGATGACGGAATTCCTCATCGGCGCCAAACCCCGGAACCTCCCTCGGGGGCCGGCGCCTCACAACTTGAGCCGCCTCGGGGAAATCCCCTCCGTGCCTTTCAGTTCCGCGCGGAGGGGTTTCCTGTACGGGCTGCTCCTGCACACCCTCAACATTGCCATCCTCGCCGGCCGTCCGGACACGCCATGGCGTACCATCTTGCCGTCCGGAGGAGGCGGGGGTCCCCGATGGAGGGCACTCTACGCAGGGGTCCTCCCACTATTCATCGGGGACTTGGCCTGGAGGGTGGTGCACGGAGCAGTGCCGTGCAACAAATTTTTAAGCCGGTTCACGGACTCCCAGGCCGCCTGCAATTTCTGCGGTCTGGAGGAGTCCGTGTTCCATGTTTTTATTGAGTGCACGAGGTTGCAGCCCCTGTTCCATTATTTGAAGGGGCTGCTCCTGAAATTCTGGCTGCACTTCAGTCCCACCCTCCTGATCTTTGGGCACCCTGTGCGGAGGGGAGCGGGTAGGTCCGAAGGCCTCCTCGTAGGACTGCTCCTGGGCACGGCCAAGGGTGCCATCAGCCGGTCCAGGCAGCGGGCGGTCGAGGGGGTCATTCAACCTGACTGCCTGCCTCTCTTCCGCTCTTACATCAGGTCCAGGGTGTCCTTGGAGATGGAGCACGCGGTGTCCACCGGTACGCTCGCGGCCTTCCGCGAGAGGTGGGCACCGGAGGGACTGGAGTGCATCATCACGCCCGGCAACCAAATTTTAATTTGATTTTACGTTTTAAAGTTTAATTTGTTTTAATTGCCGGTGCTTTTAGTGTCCCCTTCCCTTTTATAGGGGGCACCGGAGAAATTGTGATTTTAGTGCCCAAAAAAAAAAGCAAAAAAAAAAACAAAAAACACAAAAAAAAACCAAAAAAAGGAAAAAAGGGCCTTGTATATGTCTGGTGTGTCACCCAGGTCGGGTGGCACCGTTTAATGTCTTTATGTTTTGCAGGTAAACTCAAAAGAGTTTCATGCACAAGGGATGACGGAATTCCTCATCGGCGCCAAACCCCGGAACCTCCCTCGGGGGCCGGCGCCTCACAACTTGAGCCGCCTCGGGGAAATCCCCTCCGTGCCTTTCAGTTCCGCGCGGAGGGGTTTCCTGTACGGGCTGCTCCTGCACACCCTCAACTTTGCCATCCTCGCCGGCCGTCCGGACACGCCATGGCGTACCATCTTGCCGTCCGGAGGAGGCGGGGGTCCCCGATGGAGGGCACTCTACGCAGGGGTCCTCCCACTATTCATCGGGGACTTGGCCTGGAGGGTGGTGCACGGAGCAGTGCCGTGCAACAAATTTTTAAGCCGGTTCACGGACTCCCAGGCCGCCTGCAATTTCTGCGGTCTGGAGGAGTCCGTGTTCCATGTTTTTATTGAGTGCACGAGGTTGCAGCCCCTGTTCCACTATTTGAAGGGGCTGCTCCTGAAATTCTGGCTGCACTTCAGTCCCACTCTCCTGATCTTTGGGCACCCTGTGCGGAGGGGAGCGGGTAGGTCCGAAGGCCTCCTCGTAGGACTGCTCCTGGGCACGGCCAAGGGTGCCATCAGCCGGTCCAGGCAGCGGGCGGTCGAGGGGGTCGTTCAACCTGACTGCCTGCCTCTCTTCCGCTCATACATCCGGTCCAGGGTGTCCTTGGAGATGGAGCACGCGGTGTCCACCGGTACGCTCGCGGCCTTCCGCGAGAGGTGGGCACCGGAGGGACTGGAGTGCATCATCACGCCCGGCAACCAAATTTTAATTTGATTTTACGTTTTAAAGTTAATTTGTTTTAATTGCCGGTGCTTTTAGTGTCCCCTTCCCTTTTATAGGGGGCACTGGGGAAAAATTGTGATTTTAGTGCCCAAAAAAAAAAAAAAAAAAAAAAAAAAACACAAAAAAAAACAAAAAAGGGGGGAAAAAAAGGGCCTTGTAAATGTCTGGAGTGTCACCCAGGTCGGGTGGCACCGTTTAATGTCTTTATGTTTTGCAGGTAAACTCAAAAGAGTTTCATGCACAAGGGACCAATCGTGAAGCAGTAGAGGCGTGTCCTGCTCAGTTGGAGCTGTGAGCAGTGAGTGGAGCTGCTAGCAACTTGAGCTCCTGCCTGGAGAGCCCTGAGACCAGCCCAGGAAGAGAAGGAAGGAAGGGGCTTCACCACCAACTTTCACCCAGAGGGAGAGGAGGAAAAAAGAAAACTTTTAACAACTTTTACCATTCTGCAAGGAGTTGGAGAGAGGGGGAAAAGACCAACAACATCCAGTGTGGAAGGAGGGAGACCCAACATTCTACAGGTCGGTGTGGGTGCATTTCCCCAAACAGACTTTGTTGTATCGGTGGGGGGAGGAAAGAAGACCACTGAGGGCCGGAACATCGCGGGGGGTGTGTGTGTGTGTGTGGTAGTGTGTGTGGGGGCCTTGCTTACAACTAGGCCCCCCCCCACAATTGGAACCCCCCCCACCCCCCCACATTTGCCTAGCCTGGGATAGCTGGAGCTACCAGGCTGAAGATTGTCATTAATCATCCTATTAAAGATCGTTTAGGATTGTGTGCCTGGTGGCTCCAGCTACCCCAGGTGAAGACGTCTTCTCCCCCCACCTGAAGACCAACCCAAAGACTGTGTTTTTTGTGTGTTTTGCCATCTGGGGAGTGCACCCACCCACAGCTGCGAAGGGAGACCTGCCCTCGCAGCCCCCCCCCCTTCCCACCCCCCTCTCTCTTTCTCCGTTACCCTCTGTTTCTCCCCTCTCTCTCTGAGGCCCCTTTTCTTCCAAATTTAAAAAAAAAACAATTAAGACAACTGAGCAGAGGGAGCAAGGCCTCTCCCCAATTGCCAACGAGGGGAGAGGTGCCTCGTTAAGGGCTCCTCTGCTCAGTGAATATACGAGGCCATTAAAGACCATTAAGGCCTGTGACTTTGGGGTGGGTGTAGCCCTTAAAGGGACCCCGTGATGGCGACCCCATCCACGCCGGTGGCAGGGCCAGCAAGGACGTATGCGCAGGCGGTGTCCACATCCACGGCACCTCCTGCGCCACCCGCTGCCCTGCCACCTTTTACACTTTTATAACAAGGAAACACGGGGTCAAGAGCTACACTCACCCCACAATGAGCATTGAGGAGTGCGTGCGGGCGATGGCTGGGGTAGTCGGCCCCTCGGCCATTGTCGCAGCCTCCAAGATGTCTGGGAAGGCTGTTTTCTTCCTGGGGTCGGAGCGGGCGGTGTCCCTGGCCCTCGAAAAGGGGCTCACGGTGGGCGGGACGTTCCTGCCGGTGGACCCTCTCGAGGCCACCGCGCAGAGGGTCATCATATCGAACGTCCCGCCCTTTGTTCCCGCTGGCTCCTCCTCCCTCACCTACACCAACTGGGGGAGGTGAGGTCGGGGATTAACCCCATACCGCTCGGCCTCAGGGAGAACAGCCTGCTCCACGTGTTCTCCTTCCGCCGCCAGCTCTTTGTCCGGCTGGCGCGGGAGGAGACGACGGAGGGGTCTTTTAATGTGGTGCACGAGGGGACTGCCTACCGCGTCTTCTGGACGTCGGACGGCGTGCGGTGCCATGCCTGCAGAGAGGTGGGGCACGTTCGCAAGAACTGCCCCGCCTCCAAGGCCGCCAAACCACCGAAGGCGGCCAAGGCTGGCGCCGCCGCCACCCCTCCCCCTAGTTGCATCCGCGTGCCGGGAGCCGTAGGTGCGCGGGCATCGTCGGAGGCCTTTGTTTTCAGGGCCTCCGGCGGGGGGGAGGGAGAGCGTCCGAGCGGAAAGAAGGCGCGGAACAAGAAGAAACATCTAGAGGCGGGTCCCCTCAGTGCGCCAGAAAGATTGACCACCGCGCTCAGCCCAACCCAGCCACCGGCGAGCGCGGGGTGCCCCGAGCCCGTGCCCGAGCCCTTGAACAACACCACAGAGGGGCCCGGGCGCGGGCAAGAAAAGGAAAAGGGGGGGGCGGAGCGGGAGGCCTCGGCAGACATGGAGGTCTCCCTGACTCCGCGCGCCCCCAGGAACAAAAGGAGGCACGGCTCCGATGAGACGGAGGGGGAACAACATCCCTCCGTGGAGGAGTTGGTGCCCGCCGCGTGTCCCGCGTCCCCAACCAGCGCCCCCAAGCAGCGCCGCAGGCGGGAGGAGTCTGTCCCCGGGGAGGGTGAAACAGTTGAGGCTGCCCAGCCTCTGCCTCCCGGGGATGGAGTGGAAGATCTGCCTGTCGTGGGGGGCGTGGGGACCGCGGAGGAATGCGTAGCCGCCGGGCCGGGCGTCCCGGGGACTGAGGCGGGCGAGGCCGAAAAGGCCGAACCTGAGCCCGCCCAGCCAATACCCAACTTCCCCCGGGAGTCGCTCGACCCGGCGGAAAAACAATTTATGGGTTTTAATGACACTGTAGATGCTGGGCCGGGGGGTGGCAGCGGGGAGGGGGAGGAACACCCACCCTCGCCTCTTACTTTGGAGCTGGAGCACTTGGGGAGCCTGGGGATCTCCTATGGCTGGGTCTTTCCTTGTTCTCCGGTTCCTGGGGCGGAGGGGGAACCCCTTCCGCTGTCATTTCCCGACCCAGCACCATTTTTAAAAGAGCCCAGTGGGGACTCCTCTGCCAACGATCCTGGGGGTGGGATCGGGGCAGTGCCAGGGCCGGTTGGAGCGGCCGGTTCATTTGCCGTACCTTGTGCGGTCGATGGGCCGGCTGCTGGCGGCCACCTCCCGGAGGAGGACGGGGACTCGGTGGGGGACGCGGGTGAAGACCTAGAGACCACCGCCAGTGAGGCGGTGGATCTGCTCGCGGCCGCCGCTGAGGCCCTCCTCGTTCCTGCAAAGGAACTCCGGGACTTTTTGGCCCAGAGCCGGGGTCGCCGCGACCAAGCCCGACTGGCCCTGGAAAAATGGTCCGAGCCGGAGCTGATCAAGGGGTCCGTCCGCGCCGCCGTTAAAACCTTGGCCGCGGGCGGGCCCTTGACAAAGGAGCAGCACCTTGAGCTGCGCGAGCTCGAGGGACTCCTCGCTGGGCTGCGGAGGGAGCGGAGTTCAACAAAAGACTCCGCTCCCTCCCCCACAATAGGTTAAGGTAGAGGTTGCACTATGCTTTTGCCATGAAGATAACCATAGCCAGCCTCAACATCAACGGCGGCAGAGGGGCACGCCGTAGATTTGACAATTTTTCGCTCCTGCGGGAGGGGAAATATGCGGTGTGCTTCCTGCAAGAAACCCACACCGTTCCGGGAGACGAAGCCACGTGGCTCCTGGAATGGCAAGGAGAGGTCCGCATGAGCCACCTCACCGCCATTTCTAGTGGGGTGGCCATCTTGCTGGGCCCGCATTTTCAGCCGGAGATCTTGGGGGTCGAGGAGCCCGTGCCAGGCCGCTTGCTGCACGTAACGGTTCGCCTGGGGGACGTGCCGCTCCATCTCGTGAACGTGTACGCCCCTCATCCCGGCCCGCAGCAAACGCGCTTCTTTGAAGAGGTGTCCGCTCTTCTTGGCTCCGTCGACGTCGGCGACTGCATTGTCCTCGGGGGGGATTTTAACTGCACCCTCGAGGCGAGGGACCGCTCCGGTGCCCCGCAGTGCATGACGGCGATGGAGAAGTTGAGGGACCTGGTCGGGTCCTTCGACTTGGTGGACGTCTGGCGAAATCTCCACCCCGACTCCAGCGCCTTTACTTGGGTGAGGCCTGGAGTTGGATGGTCTAGAGTCGACCGCCTTTACGTGTCTCGGGCGTACGTTTCCTGCGTCCCGGCGGCCTCCATGCGGCCGGTGCCGTGTTCGGACCACCACCTGGTGTGGGCGGAGCTCGCTTCGCTCCGCGCGAGGACGGGGTCCGCGTACTGGCACTTTAACAACCGGCTGCTGGAGGACGTGCGGTTCCAGGACTCGTTCCGTCGATTCTGGTCCGACTGGAGAAGGAAGCAGGGGGGCTTCCCCTCCTTGAGGCTATGGTGGGACGTGGGCAAGGCTCACGTCCGCGTCTTCTGTCAAGAGTACGCGAGGGGGTCGACCAAGAGGCGGGCGGCCAGAGTCGGGCGCCTAGAAAAAGAGGTGCTCGACCTGGAAGCCCGTCTCGGTCAAGTCGTCCAGGACCAGGCCCTGCGGACGGTGTACGAAGCGAAGAAGGCCGCGCTGAAGGACCTGCAGCTCATCGGGTCCCGAGGCGCGTTCGTGAGGTCGCGGATCCGGTTCCTGCGGGATCTGGACCGCGGCTCCCCCTTCTTCTACTCGCTGGAAAAAAGGCAGAGTGTCCGTAAGCAGCTCTTGACGCTGCTGGCCGACGACGGCTCTCTCGTCTCGGATCCGGAGGGCGTCAACAACAGGGTCCGTGAATATTACGGGGCTCTGTTCTCTCCGGATCCGTCCAGCGAGGAAGCGCGTAGAGTTTTGTGGGAGGACCTGCCGAAGGTCGGCCCGGAGGGCGCCGAAAATCTGGAAGCTCCGCTAAGCCTGGCGGAGCTGACCGGTGCCCTCGCCCGGCTCTCGAGGGGAAAATCCCCGGGGCTGGACGGGCTGACCGTGGAGTTCCACAGGGCGTTCTGGGACGTCCTGGGGAGCGACTACGCGCGGGTCCTGGGGGAAAGTCTGGCGACCGGGGAGATGCCCCTCTCTTGGCGCAGGGCAGTCATCGTCCTGCTGCCTAAGAAGGGCGATCTCCGCCTCCTTAAGAACTGGCGCCCGGTCTCCCTCCTCAGCACGGACTACAAAATTTTCGCCAGGGCGATGTCTGCTCGCCTTGGTGCCGTGCTGGACCACATGATCCACCCCGACCAGTCATACACGGTCCCGGGCCGGACGATCCACGACAACATCCAACATCCATCTGGTCCGGGACCTCATCCATTGCTCCCAGGAGGCTGGTCTGTCGGTCGCCTTCCTATCCCTCGACCAAGAGAAGGCGTTCGACAGGGTGGATCACGACTATCTGCTCGGAACTCTGCGCGCTTTCGGGTTCGGGACGCATTTCGTCGCCCGGATCCGACTTTTGTACGCCGCCGCGGAGTGTCTGATTAAGGTTAACGGGTCCTTGACGGCGCCCCTTCGCTTTAGGAGAGGGGTGCGCCAGGGATGCCCCATGTCCGGCCAGTTATACGCCGTTTGCGTGGAGCCTTTCCTGTGCCTCTTGCGGACGAGGTTGACGGGACTGGCTCTGCAAGGGCCGGGCGTGGAGGTCGTCCTCTCGGCTTACGCCGATGACGTGCTCCTCGCGGTAGAGGATCCCGCTGACCTGCGGAGGATGCGTGAGTGCCAGGAGATTTACTCGGCCGCGTCCTCCGCCAGGATCAACTGGGAGAAATGTTCCGGACTCCTGGTGGGTCAGTGGCGGGTGGACTCCCTGCCGGAGGAGCTCAGGCCTTTTGCCTGGAGCACGACCCATCTCCTCTATCTGGGAGTCTACCTTAGCCCCGACGAGGGAGCCTGGCCGGCGAACTGGCAGGAGCTGGAGGCCAAGGTCGCCGCTCGCCTAGGGCGCTGGACAGGACTGCTCCGAGTGCTGTCCTACAGGGGTCGAGCGCTAGTCATAAACCAGCTGGTGGCCGCAATGCTGTGGTACCGGCTGGTCACTTTGACCCCTCCCCCTGCGTTTGTCGCCAAGATACAGAAGAAGCTGGTGGACTTCTTCTGGAACAACAGGAAGCACTGGGTCTCTGTCGCGGTTTTGAGTCTCCCGCTTGAGGAGGGCGGTCAGTCGTTGGTGTGCGTCAGCGCCCAGCTCGCGACTTTCCGTCTTCAGACCCTGCAGAGATACCTTTACGTCGAGCCCCCTCCTAGGTGGTGTGCTCTGGCGAGGTATTTCTTCCGCCAGCAGCTCGACCTCAATTATGACACGCAGCTCCTGTTTGTGAACTTGGGGGGTGCCAGGACCGCCCTCCGGGAGCTGCCTGTCTTTTACAGGGAACTCATCAGGGTCTGGAACAAAGTCTCCACCAAGCGCAGCTCTCCGCCGGCTGGAGTGGCGGCCGTCCTGCAGGAACCGCTGCTCGGGAATCCGTACCTCCACGGCCGAGGCTTCATGTGGCGGTCGGAAGAGAGGGCTGTGGCTGGTGAGGTGACCAGGGTCAGGGACCTGCTCGATGGCGGAGGAGCGGGCTGGATGGCGCCAGTCACGCTGGCGCGGCGCCTAAATTCTGCCAACGTCCGCCGCGCGGCCGATGCCATCGAGTCGCTAAAAACAGCTCTGGGCCCTGACTCCGTTAGGTGTATCGAGGAGGCTCAAGCACGTGGGGAGATCCCGTCCGAACTGACCCCCGTCCGGACGGAATTCCTCATCGGCGCCAAACCCCGGAACCTCCCTCGGGGGCCGGCGCCTCACAACTTGAGCCGCCTCGGGGAAATCCCCTCCGTGCCTTTCAGTTCCGCGCGGAGGGGTTTCCTGTACGGGCTGCTCCTGCACACCCTCAACTTTGCCATCCTCGCCGGCCGTCCGGACACGCCATGGCGTACCATCTTGCCGTCCGGAGGAGGCGGGGGTCCCCGATGGAGGGCACTCTACGCAGGGGTCCTCCCACTATTCATCGGGGACTTGGCCTGGAGGGTGGTGCACGGAGCAGTGCCGTGCAACAAATTTTTAAGCCGGTTCACGGACTCCCAGGCCGCCTGCAATTTCTGCGGTCTGGAGGAGTCCGTGTTCCATGTTTTTATGGAATGCACAAGGTTGCAGCCCCTGTTCCACTATTTGAAGGGGCTGCTCCTGAAATTCTGGCTGCACTTCAGTCCCACTCTCCTGATCTTTGGGCACCCTGTGCGGGGGGGAGCGGGTAGGTCCGAGGGCCTCCTCGTAGGACTGCTCCTGGGCACGGCCAAGGGTGCCATCAGCCGGTCCAGGCAGCGGGCGGTCGAGGGGGTCGTTCAACCTGACTGCCTGCCTCTCTTCCGCTCTTACATCCGATCCAGGGTGTCCTTGGAGATGGAGCACGCGGTGTCCACCGGTACGCTCGCGGCCTTCCGCGAGAGGTGGGCACCGGAGGGACTGGAGTGCATCATCACGCCCGGCAACCAAATTTTAATTTGATTTTATGGTTTTAAGTTTAATTTGTTTTAATTGCCGGTGCTTTTAGTGTCCCCCTTCCCTTTTATAGGGGGCACTGGGGAAAAATTGTGATTTTAGTGCCCAAAAAAAAAACAAAAAAAAAAAAGAAAAAACACAAAAAAAAAAACACAAAAAAGGGGGAAAAAAAAAAGGGCCTTGTAAATGTCTGGAGTGTCACCCAGGTCGGGTGGCACCGTTTAATGTTTTATGTTTTCACAGATAAACTCAAAAGAGTTTCATGCACAAGGGATGACGGAATTCCTCATCGGCGCCAAACCCCGGAACCTCCCTCGGGGGCCGGCGCCTCACAACTTGAGCCGCCTCGGGGAAATCCCCTCCGTGCCTTTCAGTTCCGCGCGGAGGGGTTTCCTGTACGGGCTGCTCCTGCACACCCTCAACTTTGCCATCCTCGCCGGCCGTCCGGACACGCCATGGCGTACCATCTTGCCGTCCGGAGGAGGCGGGGGTCCCCGATGGAGGGCACTCTACGCAGGGGTCCTCCCACTATTCATCGGGGACTTGGCCTGGAGGGTGGTGCACGGAGCAGTGCCGTGCAATAAATTTTTAAGCCGGTTCACGGACTCCCAGGCCGCCTGCAATTTCTGCGGTCTGGAGGAGTCCGTGTTCCATGTTTTTATTGAATGCACGAGGTTGCAGCCCCTGTTCCACTATTTGAAGGGGCTGCTCCTGAAATTCTGGCTGCACTTCAGTCCCACTCTCCTGATCTTTGGGCACCCTGTGCGGAGGGGAGCGGGTAGGTCCGAAGGCCTCCTCGTAGGACTGCTCCTGGGCACGGCCAAGGGTGCCATCAGCCGGTCCAGGCAGCGGGCGGTCGAGGGGGTCGTTCAACCTGACTGCCTGCCTCTCTTCCGCTCTTACATCCGGTCCAGGGTGTCCTTGGAGATGGAGCACGCGGTGTCCACCGGTACGCTCACGGCCTTCCGCGAGAGGTGGGCACCGGAGGGACTGGAGTGCATCATCACGCCCGGCAACCAAATTTTAATTTGATTTTACGTTTTAAAGTTTAATTTGTTTTAATTGCCGGTGCTTTTAGTGTCCCCCTTCCCTTTTATAGGGGGCACTGGGGAAAATTGTGATTTTAGTGCCCAAAAAAAAAACCAAAAAAAAAAAAGGGGGGAAAAAAAGGGCCTTGAAAATGTCTGGAGTGTCACCCAGGTCGGGTGGCACCGTTTATTGTTTTTATGTTTTCACAGGTGAACTCAAAAGAGTTTCATGCACAAGGGATGACGGAATTCCTCATCGGCGCCAAACCCCGGAACCTCCCTCGGGGGCCGGCGCCTCACAACTTGAGCCGCCTCGGGGAAATCCCCTCCGTGCCTTTCAGTTCCGCGCGGAGGGGTTTCCTGTACGGGCTGCTCCTGCACACCCTCAACTTTGCCATCCTCGCCGGCCGTCCGGACACGCCATGGCGTACCATCTTGCCGTCCGGAGGAGGCGGGGGTCCCCGATGGAGGGCACTCTACGCAGGGGTCCTCCCACTATTCATCGGGGACTTGGCCTGGAGGGTGGTGCACGGAGCAGTGCCGTGCAACAAATTTTTAAGCCGGTTCACGGACTCCCAGGCCGCCTGCAATTTCTGCGGTCTGGAGGAGTCCGTGTTCCATGTTTTTATTGAGTGCACGAGGTTGCAGCCCCTGTTCCATTATTTGAAGGGGCTGCTCCTGAAATTCTGGCTGCACTTCAGTCCCACCCTCCTGATCTTTGGGCACCCTGTGCGGAGGGGAGCGGGTAGGTCCGAAGGCCTCCTCGTAGGACTGCTCCTGGGCACGGCCAAGGGTGCCATCAGCCGGTCCAGGCAGCGGGCGGTCGAGGGGGTCGTTCAACCTGACTGCCTGCCTCTCTTCCGCTCTTACATCAGGTCCAGGGTGTCCTTGGAGATGGAGCACGCGGTGTCCACCGGTACGCTCGCGGCCTTCCGCGAGAGGTGGGCACCGGAGGGACTGGAGTGCATCATCACGCCCGGCAACCAAATTTTAATTTGATTTTACGTTTTAAAGTTTAATTTGTTTTAATTGCCGGTGCTTTTAGTGTCCCCTTCCCTTTTATAGGGGGCACCGGAGAAATTGTGATTTTAGTGCCCAAAAAAAAAAGCAAAAAAAAAAAAAAGAAAAACACAAAAAAAAAACCAAAAAAAAAAAAGGGGGGAAAAAAAGGGCCTTGAAAATGTCTGGAGTGTCACCCAGGTCGGGTGGCACCGTTTATTGTTTTTATGTTTTCACAGGTGAACTCAAAAGAGTTTCATGCACAAGGGATGACGGAATTCCTCATCGGCGCCAAACCCCGGAACCTCCCTCGGGGGCCGGCGCCTCACAACTTGAGCCGCCTCGGGGAAATCCCCTCCGTGCCTTTCAGTTCCGCGCGGAGGGGTTTCCTGTACGGGCTGCTCCTGCACACCCTCAACTTTGCCATCCTCGCCGGCCGTCCGGACACGCCATGGCGTACCATCTTGCCGTCCGGAGGAGGCGGGGGTCCCCGATGGAGGGCACTCTACGCAGGGGTCCTCCCACTATTCATCGGGGACTTGGCCTGGAGGGTGGTGCACGGAGCAGTGCCGTGCAACAAATTTTTAAGCCGGTTCACGGACTCCCAGGCCGCCTGCAATTTCTGCGGTCTGGAGGAGTCCGTGTTCCATGTTTTTATTGAGTGCACGAGGTTGCAGCCCCTGTTCCATTATTTGAAGGGGCTGCTCCTGAAATTCTGGCTGCACTTCAGTCCCACCCTCCTGATCTTTGGGCACCCTGTGCGGAGGGGAGCGGGTAGGTCCGAAGGCCTCCTCGTAGGACTGCTCCTGGGCACGGCCAAGGGTGCCATCAGCCGGTCCAGGCAGCGGGCGGTCGAGGGGGTCGTTCAACCTGACTGCCTGCCTCTCTTCCGCTCTTACATCAGGTCCAGGGTGTCCTTGGAGATGGAGCACGCGGTGTCCACCGGTACGCTCGCGGCCTTCCGCGAGAGGTGGGCACCGGAGGGACTGGAGTGCATCATCACGCCCGGCAACCAAATTTTAATTTGATTTTACGTTTTAAAGTTTAATTTGTTTTAATTGCCGGTGCTTTTAGTGTCCCCTTCCCTTTTATAGGGGGCACCGGAGAAATTGTGATTTTAGTGCCCAAAAAAAAAAGCAAAAAAAAAAAACAAAAAACACAAAAAAAAACCAAAAAAAGGAAAAAAGGGCCTTGTATATGTCTGGTGTGTCACCCAGGTCGGGTGGCACCGTTTAATGTCTTTATGTTTTGCAGGTAAACTCAAAAGAGTTTCATGCACAAGGGATGACGGAATTCCTCATCGGCGCCAAACCCCGGAACCTCCCTCGGGGGCCGGCGCCTCACAACTTGAGCCGCCTCGGGGAAATCCCCTCCGTGCCTTTCAGTTCCGCGCGGAGGGGTTTCCTGTACGGGCTGCTCCTGCACACCCTCAACTTTGCCATCCTCGCCGGCCGTCCGGACACGCCATGGCGTACCATCTTGCCGTCCGGAGGAGGCGGGGGTCCCCGATGGAGGGCACTCTACGCAGGGGTCCTCCCACTATTCATCGGGGACTTGGCCTGGAGGGTGGTGCACGGAGCAGTGCCGTGCAACAAATTTTTAAGCCGGTTCACGGACTCCCAGGCCGCCTGCAATTTCTGCGGTCTGGAGGAGTCCGTGTTCCATGTTTTTATTGAGTGCACGAGGTTGCAGCCCCTGTTCCACTATTTGAAGGGGCTGCTCCTGAAATTCTGGCTGCACTTCAGTCCCACTCTCCTGATCTTTGGGCACCCTGTGCGGAGGGGAGCGGGTAGGTCCGAAGGCCTCCTCGTAGGACTGCTCCTGGGCACGGCCAAGGGTGCCATCAGCCGGTCCAGGCAGCGGGCGGTCGAGGGGGTCGTTCAACCTGACTGCCTGCCTCTCTTCCGCTCATACATCCGGTCCAGGGTGTCCTTGGAGATGGAGCACGCGGTGTCCACCGGTACGCTCGCGGCCTTCCGCGAGAGGTGGGCACCGGAGGGACTGGAGTGCATCATCACGCCCGGCAACCAAATTTTAATTTGATTTTACGTTTTAAAGTTAATTTGTTTTAATTGCCGGTGCTTTTAGTGTCCCCTTCCCTTTTATAGGGGGCACTGGGGAAAAATTGTGATTTTAGTGCCCAAAAAAAAACAAAAAAAAAAGAAAAAACACAAAAAAAAACAAAAAAGGGGGGAAAAAAAGGGCCTTGTAAATGTCTGGAGTGTCACCCAGGTCGGGTGGCACCGTTTAATGTCTTTATGTTTTGCAGGTAAACTCAAAAGAGTTTCATGCACAAGGGACCAATCGTGAAGCAGTAGAGGCGTGTCCTGCTCAGTTGGAGCTGTGAGCAGTGAGTGGAGCTGCTAGCAACTTGAGCTCCTGCCTGGAGAGCCCTGAGACCAGCCCAGGAAGAGAAGGAAGGAAGGGGCTTCACCACCAACTTTCACCCAGAGGGAGAGGAGGAAAAAAGAAAACTTTTAACAACTTTTACCATTCTGCAAGGAGTTGGAGAGAGGGGGAAAAGACCAACAACATCCAGTGTGGAAGGAGGGAGACCCAACATTCTACAGGTCGGTGTGGGTGCATTTCCCCAAACAGACTTTGTTGTATCGGTGGGGGGAGGAAAGAAGACCACTGAGGGCCGGAACATCGCGGGGGGTGTGTGTGTGTGTGTGTGGTAGTGTGTGTGGGGGCCTTGCTTACAACTAGGCCCCCCCCCACAATTGGAACCCCCCCCACCCCCCCACATTTGCCTAGCCTGGGATAGCTGGAGCTACCAGGCTGAAGATTGTCATTAATCATCCTATTAAAGATCGTTTAGGATTGTGTGCCTGGTGGCTCCAGCTACCCCAGGTGAAGACGTCTTCTCCCCCCACCTGAAGACCAACCCAAAGACTGTGTTTTTTGTGTGTTTTGCCATCTGGGGAGTGCACCCACCCACAGCTGCGAAGGGAGACCTGCCCTCGCAGCCCCCCCCCCTTCCCACCCCCCTCTCTCTTTCTCCGTTACCCTCTGTTTCTCCCCTCTCTCTCTGAGGCCCCTTTTCTTCCAAATTTAAAAAAAAAACAATTAAGACAACTGAGCAGAGGGAGCAAGGCCTCTCCCCAATTGCCAACGAGGGGAGAGGTGCCTCGTTAAGGGCTCCTCTGCTCAGTGAATATACGAGGCCATTAAAGACCATTAAGGCCTGTGACTTTGGGGTGGGTGTAGCCCTTAAAGGGACCCCGTGATGGCGACCCCATCCACGCCGGTGGCAGGGCCAGCAAGGACGTATGCGCAGGCGGTGTCCACATCCACGGCACCTCCTGCGCCACCCGCTGCCCTGCCACCTTTTACACTTTTATAACAAGGAAACACGGGGTCAAGAGCTACACTCACCCCACAATGAGCATTGAGGAGTGCGTGCGGGCGATGGCTGGGGTAGTCGGCCCCTCGGCCATTGTCGCAGCCTCCAAGATGTCTGGGAAGGCTGTTTTCTTCCTGGGGTCGGAGCGGGCGGTGTCCCTGGCCCTCGAAAAGGGGCTCACGGTGGGCGGGACGTTCCTGCCGGTGGACCCTCTCGAGGCCACCGCGCAGAGGGTCATCATATCGAACGTCCCGCCCTTTGTTCCCGCTGGCTCCTCCTCCCTCACCTACACCAACTGGGGGAGGTGAGGTCGGGGATTAACCCCATACCGCTCGGCCTCAGGGAGAACAGCCTGCTCCACGTGTTCTCCTTCCGCCGCCAGCTCTTTGTCCGGCTGGCGCGGGAGGAGACGACGGAGGGGTCTTTTAATGTGGTGCACGAGGGGACTGCCTACCGCGTCTTCTGGACGTCGGACGGCGTGCGGTGCCATGCCTGCAGAGAGGTGGGGCACGTTCGCAAGAACTGCCCCGCCTCCAAGGCCGCCAAACCACCGAAGGCGGCCAAGGCTGGCGCCGCCGCCACCCCTCCCCCTAGTTGCATCCGCGTGCCGGGAGCCGTAGGTGCGCGGGCATCGTCGGAGGCCTTTGTTTTCAGGGCCTCCGGCGGGGGGGAGGGAGAGCGTCCGAGCGGAAAGAAGGCGCGGAACAAGAAGAAACATCTAGAGGCGGGTCCCCTCAGTGCGCCAGAAAGATTGACCACCGCGCTCAGCCCAACCCAGCCACCGGCGAGCGCGGGGTGCCCCGAGCCCGTGCCCGAGCCCTTGAACAACACCACAGAGGGGCCCGGGCGCGGGCAAGAAAAGGAAAAGGGGGGGGCGGAGCGGGAGGCCTCGGCAGACATGGAGGTCTCCCTGACTCCGCGCGCCCCCAGGAACAAAAGGAGGCACGGCTCCGATGAGACGGAGGGGGAACAACATCCCTCCGTGGAGGAGTTGGTGCCCGCCGCGTGTCCCGCGTCCCCAACCAGCGCCCCCAAGCAGCGCCGCAGGCGGGAGGAGTCTGTCCCCGGGGAGGGTGAAACAGTTGAGGCTGCCCAGCCTCTGCCTCCCGGGGATGGAGTGGAAGATCTGCCTGTCGTGGGGGGCGTGGGGACCGCGGAGGAATGCGTAGCCGCCGGGCCGGGCGTCCCGGGGACTGAGGCGGGCGAGGCCGAAAAGGCCGAACCTGAGCCCGCCCAGCCAATACCCAACTTCCCCCGGGAGTCGCTCGACCCGGCGGAAAAACAATTTATGGGTTTTAATGACACTGTAGATGCTGGGCCGGGGGGTGGCAGCGGGGAGGGGGAGGAACACCCACCCTCGCCTCTTACTTTGGAGCTGGAGCACTTGGGGAGCCTGGGGATCTCCTATGGCTGGGTCTTTCCTTGTTCTCCGGTTCCTGGGGCGGAGGGGGAACCCCTTCCGCTGTCATTTCCCGACCCAGCACCATTTTTAAAAGAGCCCAGTGGGGACTCCTCTGCCAACGATCCTGGGGGTGGGATCGGGGCAGTGCCAGGGCCGGTTGGAGCGGCCGGTTCATTTGCCGTACCTTGTGCGGTCGATGGGCCGGCTGCTGGCGGCCACCTCACGGAGGAGGACGGGGACTCGGTGGGGGACGCGGGTGAAGACCTAGAGACCACCGCCAGTGAGGCGGTGGATCTGCTCGCGGCCGCCGCTGAGGCCCTCCTCGTTCCTGCAAAGGAACTCCGGGACTTTTTGGCCCAGAGCCGGGGTCGCCGCGACCAAGCCCGACTGGCCCTGGAAAAATGGTCCGAGCCGGAGCTGATCAAGGGGTCCGTCCGCGCCGCCGTTAAAACCTTGGCCGCGGGCGGGCCCTTGACAAAGGAGCAGCACCTTGAGCTGCGCGAGCTCGAGGGACTCCTCGCTGGGCTGCGGAGGGAGCGGAGTTCAACAAAAGACTCCGCTCCCTCCCCCACAATAGGTTAAGGTAGAGGTTGCACTATGCTTTTGCCATGAAGATAACCATAGCCAGCCTCAACATCAACGGCGGCAGAGGGGCACGCCGTAGATTTGACAATTTTTCGCTCCTGCGGGAGGGGAAATATGCGGTGTGCTTCCTGCAAGAAACCCACACCGTTCCGGGAGACGAAGCCACGTGGCTCCTGGAATGGCAAGGAGAGGTCCGCATGAGCCACCTCACCGCCATTTCTAGTGGGGTGGCCATCTTGCTGGGCCCGCATTTTCAGCCGGAGATCTTGGGGGTCGAGGAGCCCATGCCAGGCCGCTTGCTGCACGTAACGGTTCGCCTGGGGGACGTGCCGCTCCATCTCGTGAACGTGTACGCCCCTCATCCCGGCCCGCAGCAAACGCGCTTCTTTGAAGAGGTGTCCGCTCTTCTTGGCTCCGTCGACGTCGGCGACTGCATTGTCCTCGGGGGGGATTTTAACTGCACCCTCGAGGCGAGGGACCGCTCCGGTGCCCCGCAGTGCATGACGGCGATGGAGAAGTTGAGGGACCTGGTCGGGTCCTTCGACTTGGTGGACGTCTGGCGAAATCTCCACCCCGACTCCAGCGCCTTTACTTGGGTGAGGCCTGGAGTTGGATGGTCTAGAGTCGACCGCCTTTACGTGTCTCGGGCATACGTTTCCTGCGTCCCGGCGGCCTCCATGCGGCCGGTGCCGTGTTCGGACCACCACCTGGTGTGGGCGGAGCTCGCTTCGCTCCGCGCGAGGACGGGGTCCGCGTACTGGCACTTTAACAACCGGCTGCTGGAGGACGTGCGGTTCCAGGACTCGTTCCGTCGATTCTGGTCCGACTGGAGAAGGAAGCAGGGGGGCTTCCCCTCCTTGAGGCTATGGTGGGACGTGGGCAAGGCTCACGTCCGCGTCTTCTGTCAAGAGTACGCGAGGGGGTCGACCAAGAGGCGGGCGGCCAGAGTCGGGCGCCTAGAAAAAGAGGTGCTCGACCTGGAAGCCCGTCTCGGTCAAGTCGTCCAGGACCCGGCCCTGCGGACGGTGTACGAAGCGAAGAAGGCCGCGCTGAAGGACCTGCAGCTCGTCGGGTCCCGATGCGCGTTCGTGAGGTCGCGGATCCGGTTCCTGCGGGATCTGGACCGCGGCTCCCCCTTCTTCTACTCGCTGGAAAAAAGGCAGAGTGCCCGTAAGCAGCTCTTGACGCTGCTGGCCGACGACGGCTCTCTCGTCTCGGATCCGGAGGGCGTCAACAACAGGGTCCGTGAATATTACGGGGCTCTGTTCTCTCCGGATCCCTCCAGCGAGGAAGCGCGTAGAGTTTTGTGGGAGGACCTGCCGAAGGTCGGCCCGGAGGGCGCCGAAAATCTGGAAGCTCCGCTAAGCCTGGCGGAGCTGACCGGTGCCCTCGCCCGGCTCTCGAGGGGAAAATCCCCGGGGCTGGACGGGCTGACCGTGGAGTTCCACAGGGCGTTCTGGGACGTCCTGGGGAGCGACTACGCGCGGGTCCTGGGGGAAAGTCTGGCGACCGGGGAGATGCCCCTCTCTTGGCGCAGGGCAGTCATCGTCCTGCTGCCTAAGAAGGGCGAACTCCGCCTCCTTAAGAACTGGCGCCCGGTCTCCCTCCTCAGCACGGACTACAAAATTTTCGCCAGGGCGATGTCTGCTCGCCTTGGTGCCGTGCTGGACCACATGATCCACCCCGACCAGTCATACACGGTCCCGGGCCGGACAATCCACGACAACATCCATCTGGTCCGGGACCTCATCCATTGTTCCCAGGAGGCTGGTCTGTCGGTCGCCTTCCTATCCCTCGACCAAGAGAAGGCGTTCGACAGGGTGGATCACGACTATCTGCTCGGAACTCTGCGCGCTTTCGGGTTCGGGACGCATTTCGTCGCCCGGATCCGACTTTTGTACGCCGCCGCGGAGTGTCTGATTAAGGTTAACGGGTCCTTGACGGCGCCCCTTCGCTTTAGGAGAGGGGTGCGCCAGGGATGCCCCATGTCCGGCCAGTTATACGCCGTTTGCGTGGAGCCTTTCCTGCGCCTCTTGCGGACGAGGTTGACGGGACTGGCTCTGCAAGGGCCGGGCGTGGAGGTCGTCCTCTCGGCTTACGCCGATGACGTGCTCCTCGCGGTAGTGGATCCCGCTGACCTGCGGAGGATGCGTGAGTGCCAGGAGATTTACTCGGCCGCGTCCTCCGCCAGGATCAACTGGGAGAAATGTTCCGGACTCCTGGTGGGTCAGTGGCGGGTGGACTCCCTGCCGGAGGAGCTCAGGCCTTTTGCCTGGAGCACGACCCATCTCCTCTATCTGGGAGTCTACCTTAGCCCCGACGAGGGAGCCTGGCCGGCGAACTGGCAGGAGCTGGAGGCCAAGGTCGCCGCTCGCCTAGGGCGCTGGACAGGACTGCTCCGAGTGCTGTCCTACAGGGGTCGAGCGCTAGTCATAAACCAGCTGGTGGCCGCAATGCTGTGGTACCGGCTGGTCACTTTGACCCCTCCCCCTGCGTTTGTCGCCAAGATACAGAAGAAGCTGGTGGACTTCTTCTGGAACAACAGGAAGCACTGGGTCTCTGTTGCGGTCTTGAGTCTCCCGCTTGAGGAGGGCGGTCAGTCGTTGGTGTGCGTCAGCGCCCAGCTCGCGACTTTCCGTCTTCAGACCCTGCAGAGATACCTTTACGTCGAGCCCCCTCCTAGGTGGTGTGCTCTGGCGAGGTATTTCTTCCGCCAGCAGCTCGACCTCAATTATGACACGCAGCTCCTGTTTGTGAACTTGGGGGGTGCCAGGACCGCCCTCCGGGAGCTGCCTGTCTTTTACAGGCAACTCATCAGGGTCTGGAACAAAGTCTCCACCAAGCGCAGCTCTCCGCCGGCTGGAGTGGCGGCCGTCCTGCAGGAACCGCTGCTCGGGAATCCGTACCTCCACGGCCGAGGCTTTATGTGGCGGTCGGAAGAGAGGGCTGTGGCTAGTGAGGTGACCAGGGTCAGGGACCTGCTCGATGGCGGAGGAGCGGGCTGGATGGCGCCAGACACGCTGGCGCGGCGCCTAAATTCTGCCAACGTCCGCCACGCGGCCGATGCCATCGAGTCGCTAAAAACAGCTCTGGGCCCTGACTCCGTTAGGTGCATCGAGGAGGCTCAAGCACGTGGGGAGATCCCGTCCGAACTGACCCCCGTCCGGACGGAATTCCTCATCGGCGCCAAACCCCGGAACCTCCCTCGGGGGCCGGCGCCTCACAACTTGAGCCGCCTCGGGGAAATCCCCTCCGTGCCTTTCAGTTCTGCGCGGAGGGGTTTCCTGTACGGGCTGCTCCTGCACACCCTCAACTTTGCCATCCTCGCCGGCCGTCCGGACACGCCATGGCGTACCATCTTGCCGTCCGGAGGAGGCGGGGGTCCCCGATGGAGGGCACTCTACGCAGGGGTCCTCCCACTATTCATCGGGGACTTGGCCTGGAGGGTGGTGCACGGAGCAGTGCCGTGCAACAAATTTTTAAGCCGGTTCACGGACTCCCAGGCCGCCTGCAATTTCTGCGGTCTGGAGGAGTCCGTGTTCCATGTTTTTATTGAGTGCACGAGGTTGCAGCCCCTGTTCCACTATTTGAAGGGGCTGCTCCTGAAATTCTGGCTGCACTTCAGTCCCACTCTCCTGATCTTTGGGCACCCTGTGCGGAGGGGAGCGGGTCGGTCCGAAGGCCTCCTCGTAGGACTGCTCCTGGGCACGGCCAAGGGTGCCATCAGCCGGTCCAGGCAGCGGGCGGTCGAGGGGGTCGTTCAACCTGACTGCCTGCCTCTCTTCCGCTCATACATCCGGTCCAGGGTGTCCTTGGAGATGGAGCACGCGGTGTCCACCGGTACGCTCGCGGCCTTCCGCGAGAGGTGGGCACCGGAGGGACTGGAGTGCATCATCACGCCCGGCAACCAAATTTTAATTTGATTTTACGTTTTAAAGTTAATTTGTTTTAATTGCCGGTGCTTTTAGTGTCCCCTTCCCTTTTATAGGGGGCACTGGGGAAAAATTGTGATTTTAGTGCCCAAAAAAAAAAAACAAAAAAAAAAAGAAAAACACAAAAAAAAAGGGGGGAAAAAAAAGGCCCTTGTAAATGTCTGGAGTGTCACCCAGGTCGGGTGGCACCGTTTAATGTTTTATGTTTTCACAGGTGAACTCCAAAAAGAGTTTCATGCACAAGGACCAATGGTAGAGCAGTAGAGGCGTGTCCTGCTCAGTTGGAGCTGTGAGCAGTGAGGGAAGCAGCTAGCAACTTGAGCTCCTGCCTGGAGAGCACTGAGACCAGCCCAGGAACAGAAGGAAGGAAGGGGCTTCACCTTCAACTTTACCCAGAGGGAGAGGAGGAAAAAGCAGAAAACTCTTTTAACATCTTTTACCATTCTGCAAGGAGTTGGAGAGAGGGGGAAAAACCAACAACATCCAGTGTGGAAGGAGGGAGACTCTACAATTCTACAGGTGGGTGTGGGTGCATTTCCCAAAAAGACTTTGTTGTATCGGTGGGGGGAGGAAAGAAGACCACTGAGGGCCGGAACATCGCGGGGGGTGTGTGTGTGTGTGGTAGTGTGCGTGGGGGCCGTGCTTACAACTAGGCCCCCCCCCACAATTGGAACCCCCCCCACCCCCCCCACATTTGCCTCGCCTGGGATAGCTGGAGCTACCAGGCTGAAGATTGTCATTAATCATCCTATTAAAGATCGTTTAGGATTGTGTGCCTGGTGGCTCCAGCTACCCCAGGTGAAGACGTCTTCTCCCCCCACCTGAAGACCAACCCAAAGACTGTGTTTTTTGTGTGTTTTGCCATCTGGGGAGTGCACCCACCCACAGCTGCGAGGGGAGACCTGCACTCGCAGCCCCCCCCCCTTCCCACCCCCCTCTCTCTTTCTCCGTTACCCTCTGTTTCTCCCCTCTCTCTCTCAGGCCCCTTTTCTTCCTAATTTAAAAAACAAAAACAAAACCCAATTAAGACAACTGAGCAGAGGGAGCAAGGCCTCTCCCCAATTGTCAACGAGGGGAGAGGTGCCTCGTTAAGGGCTCCTCTGCTCAGTTAATATACGAGGCCATTAAAGACCATTAAGGCCTGTGACTTTGGGGTGGGTGTAGCCCTTAAAGGGACCCCGTGATGGCGACCCCATCCACGCCGGTGGCAGGGCCAGCAAGGACGTATGCGCAGGTGGCAACCGCTTCCACGGCCCCTCCTGCGCCACCCGCTGCCCCGCCACCTTTCAGACTCATTACTAAAAAACACGGGGTCAAGAGCTACACTCACCCCACAATGACCATCGAGGAGTGCGTGCGGGCGATGGCTGGGGTAGTCGGCCCCTCGGCCATTGTCGCAGCCTCCAAGATGTCTGGGAAGGCCGTGTTCTTCCTGGGGTCGGAGCGGGCGGTGTCCCTGGCCCTTGAAAAGGGGCTCACGGTGGGCGGGACGTTCCTGCCGGTGGACCCTCTCGAGGCCACCGCGCAGAGGGTCATCATTTCAAACGTCCCGCCCTTTGTTCCCGCTGAGCTCCTCCTCCCTCACCTACACCAACTGGGGGAGGTAAGGTCGGGGATCAACCCCATACTGCTCGGCCTCAGGGAGAACAGCCTGCGCCACGTGTTCTCCTTCCGCCGCCAGCTCTTTGTCCGGCTGGCGCGGGAGGACACGACGGAGGGGAATTTTAATGTGGTGCACGAGGGGACTGCCTACCGCGTCTTCTGGACGTCGGACGGCGTGCGGTGCCATGCCTGCAGGGAGGTGGGGCATGTTCGTAAGAACTGCCCCGCCTCCAAGGCCGCCAAACCACCGAAGGCGGCCAAGGCTGGCGCCGCCGCCACCCCTCCCCCTAGTTGCGTCCGCGTGCCGGGAGCCATGGGTGCGCGGGCATCGTCGGAGGCCTTTGTTTTCAGGGCCTCCGGCGGGGGGGAGGGAGAGCATCTGAGCGGAAAGAAGGCGCGGAACAAGAAGAAACATCTAGAGGCGGGTCCCCTCAGTGCGCCAGAAAGATTGACCACCGCGCTCAGCCCAACCCAGCCACCGGCGAGCGCGGGGTGCCCCGAGCCCGTGCCCGAGCCCTTGAACAACACCACAGAGGGGCCCGGGCGCGGGAAAGGAAAGGAAAAGGGGGGGGCGGAGCGGGAGGCCTCGGCAGACATGGGGGTCTCCCTGCCTCCGCGCACCCCCAGGAACAAAAGGAGGCGCGGCTCCGATGAGGCGGAGGGGGAACAACATCCCTCCGCGGAGGAGTCGGTGCCCGCCGCGTGTCCCGCGTCCCCCACCAGCGCTCCCAAATTGCGCTGCAGGCGCGAAGAGTCTGTCCCCGGGGAGGGTGAGGTAGTCGAGGCTGCCCAGCCGCTGCCTCCTGGGGATGGCACGGAAGATCTGCCTGTCGTGGGGGGCGTGGGGACCGCGGAGGAATGCGTAGCCGCCGGGCCGGGCGTCCCGGGGACTGAGGCGGGCGAGGCCGAAAAGGCCGAACCTGAGCCCGCCCAGCCAATACCCAACTTCCCCCGGGAGTCGCTCGACCCGGCAGAAACACGAACTGATTTTAATGAAACTGTAGATGCTGGGCCGGGGGGTGGCAGCGGGGAGGGGGAGGAACACCCACCCTCGCCTCTTACTTTGGAGCTGGAGCACTTGGGGAGCCTGGGGATCTCCTATGGCCGGGTCTCTCCTTGTTCTCCGGTTCCTGGGGCGGAGGGGGAACCCCTTCCGCTGTCATTTCCCGACCCAGCACCATTTTTAAAAGAGCCCAGTGGGGACTCCTCTGCCGACGATCCTGGGGGTGGGATCGGGGCAGTGCCAGGGCCGGTTGGAGCGGCCGGTTCATTTGCCGTACCTTGTGCGGTCGATGGGCTGGCTGCTGGCGGCCACCTCCCGGAGGAGGACGGGGACTCGGTGGGGGACGCGGGTGAAGACCTAGAGACCACCGCCAGTGAGGCGGTGGATCTGCTCGCGGCCGCCGCTGAGGCCCTCCTCATTCCTGCAAAGGAACTCCGGGACTTTTTGGCCCAGAGCCGGGGTCGCCGCGACCAAGCCCGACTGGCCCTGGAAAAATGGTCCGAGCCCGAGCTGATCAAGGGGTCCGTCCGCGCCGCCGTTAAAACCTTGGCCGCGGGCGGGCCCTTGACAAAGGAGCAGCACCTTGAGCTGCGCGAGCTCGAGGGACTCCTCGCTGGGCTGCGGAGGGAGCGGAGTTCAACAAAAGACTCCGCTCCCTCCCCCACAATAGGTTAAGGTAGAGGTTGCACTATGCTTTTGCCATGAAGATAACCATAGCCAGCCTCAACATCAACGGCGGCAGAGGGGCACGCCGTAGATTTGACAATTTTTCGCTCCTGCGGGAGGGGAAATATGCGGTGTGCTTCCTGCAAGAAACCCACACCGTTCCGGGAGACGAAGCCACGTGGCTCCTGGAATGGCAAGGAGAGGTCCGCATGAGCCATCTCACCGCCATTTCTAGTGGGGTGGCCATCTTGCTGGGCCCGCATTTTCAGCCGGAGATCTTGGGGGTCGAGGAGCCCGTGCCAGGCCGCTTGCTGCACGTAACGGTTCGCCTGGGGGACGTGCCGCTCCATCTCGTGAACGTGTACGCCCCTCATCCCGGCCCGCAGCAGACGCGCTTCTTTGAAGAGGTGTCCGCTCTTCTTGGCTCCGTCGACGTCGGCGACTGCATTGTCCTCGGGGGGGATTTTAACTGCACCCTCGAGGCGAGGGACCGCTCCGGTGCCCCGCAGTGCATGACGGCGATGGAGAAGTTGAGGGACCTGGTCGGGTCCTTCGACTTGGTGGACGTCTGGCGAAATCTCCACCCCGACTCCAGCGCCTTTACTTGGGTGAGGCCTGGAGTTGGATGGTCTAGAGTCGACCGCCTTTACGTGTCTCGGGCGTACGTTTCCTGCGTCCCGGCGGCCTCCATGCGGCCGGTGCCGTGTTCGGACCACCACCTGGTGTGGGCGGAGCTCGCTTCGCTCCGCGCGAGGACGGGGTCCGCGCACTGGCACTTTAACAACCGGCTGCTGGAGGACGTGCGGTTCCAGGACTCGTTCCGTCGATTCTGGGCCGACTGGAGAAGGAAGCAGGGGGGCTTCCCCTCGTTGAGGCTATGGTGGGACGTGGGCAAGGCTCACGTCCGCGTCTTCTGTCAAGAGTACGCGAGGGGGTCGACCAAGAGGCGGGCGGCCAGAGTCGGGCGCCTAGAAAAAGAGGTGCTCGACCTGGAAGCCCGTCTCGGTCAAGTCGTCCAGGACCCGGCCCTGCGGACGGTGTACGAAGCGAAGAAGGCCGCGCTGAAGGACCTGCAGCTCGTCGGGTCCCGAGGCGCGTTCGTGAGGTCGCGGATCCGGTTCCTGCGGGATCTGGACCGCGGCTCCCCCTTCTTCTACTCGCTGGAAAAAAGGCAGAGTGTCCGTAAGCAGCTCTTGACGCTGCTGGCCGACGACGGCTCTCTCGTCTCGGATCCGGAGGGCGTCAACAACAGGGTCCGTGAATATTACGGGGCTCTGTTCTCTCCGGATCCGTCCAGCGAGGAAGCGCGTAGAGTTTTGTGGGAGGACCTGCCGAAGGTCGGCCCGGAGGGCGCCGAAAATCTGGAAGCTCCGCTAAGCCTGGCGGAGCTGACCGGTGCCCTCGCCCGGCTCTCGAGGGGAAAATCCCCGGGGCTGGACGGGCTGACCGTGGAGTTCCACAGGGCGTTCTGGGACGTCCTGGGGAGCGACTACGCGCGGGTCCTGGGGGAAAGTCTGGCGACCGGGGAGATGCCCCTCTCTTGGCGCAGGGCAGTCATCGTCCTGCTGCCTAAGAAGGGCGGTCTCCGCCTCCTTAAGAACTGGCGCCCGGTCTCCCTCCTCAGCACGGACTACAAAATCTTCGCCAGGGCGATGTCTGCTCGCCTTGGTGCCGTGCTGGACCACATGATCCACCCCGACCAGTCATACACGGTCCCGGGCCGGACAATCCACGATAACATCCATCTGGTCCGGGACCTCATCCATTGTTCCCAGGAGGCTGGTCTGTCGGTCGCCTTCCTATCCCTCGACCAAGAGAAGGCGTTCGACAGGGTGGATCACGACTATCTGCTCGGAACTCTGCGCGCTTTCGGGTTCGGGACGCATTTCGTCGCCCGGATCTGACTTTTGTACGCCGCCGCGGAGTGTCTGATTAAGGTTAACGGGTCCTTGACGGCGCCCCTTCGCTTTAGGAGAGGGGTGCGCCAGGGATGCCCCATGTCCGGCCAGTTATACGCCGTTTGCGTTGAGCCTTTCCTGCGCCTCTTGCGGACGAGGTTGACGGGACTGGCTCTGCAAGGGCCGGGCGTGGAGGTCGTCCTCTCGGCTTACGCCGATGACGTGCTCCTCGCGATAGAGGATCCCGCTGACCTGCGGAGGATGCGTGAGTGCCAGGAGATTTACTCGGCCGCGTCCTCCGCCAGGATCAACTGGGAGAAATGTTCCGGACTCCTGGTGGGTCAGTGGCGGGTGGACTCCCTGCCGGAGGAGCTCAGGCCTTTTGCCTGGAGCACGACCCATCTCCTCTATCTGGGAGTCTACCTTAGCCCCGACGAGGGAGCCTGGCCGGCGAACTGGCAGGAGCTGGAGGCCAAGGTCGCCGCTCGCCTAGGGCGCTGGACAGGACTGCTCCGAGTGCTGTCCTACAGGGGTCGAGCGCTAGTCATAAACCAGCTGGTGGCCGCAATGCTGTGGTACCGGCTGGTCACTTTGACCCCTCCCCCTGCGTTTGTCGCCAAGATACAGAAGAAGCTGATGGACTTCTTCTGGAACAACAGGAAGCACTGGGTCTCTGCCGCGGTCTTGAGTCTCCCGCTTGAGGAGGGCGGTCAGTCGTTGGTGTGCGTCAGCGCCCAGCTCGCGACTTTCCGTCTTCAGACCCTGCAGAGATACCTTTACGTCGAGCCCCCTCCTAGGTGGTGCGCTCTGGCGAGGTATTTCTTCCGCCAGCAGCTCGACCTCAATTATGACACGCAGCTCCTGTTTGTGAACTTGGGGGGTGCCAGGACCGCCCTCCGGGAGCTGCCTGTCTTTTACAGGGAACTCATCAGGGTCTGGAACAAAGTCTCCACCAAGCGCAGCTCTCCGCCGGCTGGAGTGGCGGCCGTCCTGCAGGAACCGCTGCTCGGGAATCCGTACCTCCACGGCCGAGACTTTATGTGGCGGTCGGAAGAGAGGGCTGTGGCTGGTGAGGTGACCAGGGTCAGGGACCTGCTCGATGGCGGAGGAGCGGGCTGGATGGCGCCAGACACGCTGGCGCGGCGCCTAAATTCTGCCAACGTCCGCCACGCGGCCGATGCCATCGAGTCGCTAAAAACAGCTCTGGGCCCTGACTCCGTTAGGTGCATCGAGGAGGCTCAAGCACGTGGGGAGATCCCGTCCGAACTGACCCCCGTCCGGACGGAATTCCTCATCGGCGCCAAACCCCGGAACCTCCCTCGGGGGCCGGCGCCTCACAACTTGAGCCGCCTCCGGGAAATCCCCTCCGTGCCTTTCAGTTCCGCGCGGAGGGGTTTCCTGTACGGGCTGCTCCTGCACACCCTCAACTTTGCCATCCTCGCCGGCCGTCCGGACACGCCATGGCGTACCATCTTGCCGTCCGGAGGAGGCGAGGGTCCCCGATGGAGGGCACTCTACGCAGGGGTCCTCCCACTATTCATCGGGGACTTGGCCTGGAGGGTGGTGCACGGAGCAGTGCCGTGCAATAAATTTTTAAGCCGGTTCACGGACTCCCAGGCCGCCTGCAATTTCTGCGGTCTGGAGGAGTCCGTGTTCCATGTTTTTATTGAATGCACAAGGTTGCAGCCCCTGTTCCACTATTTGAAGGGGCTGCTCCTGAAATTCTGGCTGCACTTCAGTCCCACTCTCCTGATCTTTGGGCACCCTGTGCGGAGGGGAGCGGGTAGGTCCGAAGGCCTCCTCGTAGGACTGCTCCTGGGCACGGCCAAGGGTGCCATCAGCCGGTCCAGGCAGCGGGCGGTCGAGGGAGTCGTTCTACCTGACTGCCTGCCTCTCTTCCGCTCTTACATCCGGTCCAGGGTGTCCTTGGAGATGGAGCACGCGGTGTCCACCGGTACGCTCGCGGCCTTCCGCGAGAGGTGGGCACCGGAGGGACTGGAGTGCATCATCACGCCCGGCAACCAAATTTTAATTTGATTTTACGTTTTTTAAGTTTAATTTGTTTTAATTGCCGGTGCTTTTAGTGTCCCCCTTCACTTTTATAGGGGGCACTGGGGAAAATTGTGAATTTAGTGCCCAAAAAAGAAAAACACAAAAAAAAAAAAAAAGGGGGGGAAAAAAAAGGGCCTTGTAAATGTCTGGAGTGTCACCCAGGTCGGGTGGCACCGTTTAATGTTTTTATGTTTTGCAGGTAAACTCAAAAGAGTTTCATGCACAAGGACCAATGCTAGAGCAGTGGAGGCGTGTCCTGCTCAGTTGGAGCTGTGAGCAGTGAGAGGAGCTGCTATCAACTTGAGCTCCTGCCTGGAGAGCCCTGAGACCAGCCCAGGAAGAGAAGGAAGAAAGGGGCTTCAACACCACTTTTATCCAGAGGGAGAGGAGGAGAACAGAAAACATTTCAACAACTTTTACCATTCTGCAAAGAGTTGGAGAGAGGGGGAAAAGACCAACAACATCCAGTGTGGAAGGAGGGAGACTCTACATCTTCTACAGGTGGGTGTGGGTGCATTTCCCAAAAAGACTTTGTTGTATCGGTGGGGGGAGGAAAGAAGACCACTGAGGGCCGGAACATCGCGGGGGGTGTGTGTGTGTGTGGTAGTGTGCGTGGGGGCCTTGCTTACAACTAGGCCCCCCCCCACAATTGGAACCCCCCCCACCCCCCCCACATTTGCCTAGCCTGGGATAGCTGGAGCTACCGGGCTGAAGATTGTCATTAATCATCCTATTAAAGATCGTTTAGGAGTGTGTGCCTGGTGGCTCTAGCTACCCCAGGTGAAGACGTCTTCTCCCCCCACCTGAAGACCAACCCAAAGACTGTGTTTTTTGTGTGTTTTGCCATCTGGGGAGTGCACCCACCCACAGCTGCGAGGGGAGACCTGCCCTCGCAGCCCCCCCCCCTTCCCACCCCCCTCTCTCTTTCTCCGTTACCCTCTGTTTCTCCCCTCTCTCTCTGAGGCCCCTTTTCTTCCTAATTTAAAAAAAAACCCATTTAAGACAACTGAGCAGAGGGAGCAAGGCCTCTCCCCAATTGTCAACGAGGGGAGAGGTGCCTCGTTAAGGGCTCCTCTGCTCAGTTAATATACGAGGCCATTAAAGACCATTAAGGCCTGTGACTTTGGGGTGGGTGTAGCCCTTAAAGGGACCCCGTGATGGCGACCCCATCCACGCCGGTGGCAGGGCCAGCGAAGACGTATGCGCAGGTGGCAACCGCTTCCACGGCACCTCCTGCGCCACCCGCTGCCCTGCCACCATTCAGACTCATTACAAAAAAACACGGGGTCAAGAGCTACACTCACCCCACAATGAGCATTGAGGAGTGCGTGCGGGCGATGGCTGGGGTAGTCGGCCCCTCGGCCATTGTCGCAGCCTCCAAGATGTCTGGGAAGGCTGTTTTCTTCCTGGGGTCGGAGCGGGCGGTGTCCCTGGCCCTCGAAAAGGGGCTCACGGTGGGCGGGACGTTCCTGCCGGTGGACCCTCTCGAGGCCACCGCGCAGAGGGTCATCATATCGAACGTCCCGCCCTTTGTTCCCGCTGGGCTCCTCCTCCCTCACCTACACCAACTGGGGGAGGTAAGGTCGGGGATCAACCCCATACCGCTCGGCCTCAGGGAGAGCAGCCTGCGCCACGTGTTCTCCTTCCGCCACCAGCTCTTTGTCCGGCTGGCGCGGGAGGAGACGACGGAGGGGTCTTTTAATGTGGTGCACGAGGGGACTGCCTACCGCGTCTTCTGGACGTCGGACGGCGTGCGGTGCCATGCCTGCAGAGAGGTGGGGCACGTTCGCAAGAACTGCCCCGCCTCCAAGGCCGCCAAACCACCGAAGGCGGCCAAGGCTGGCGCCGCCGCCACCCCTCCCCCTAGTTGCGTCCGCGTGCCGGGAGCCGTAGGTGCGCGGGCATCGTCGGAGGCCTTTGTTTTCAGGGCCTCCGGCGGGGGGGAGGGAGAGCGTCCGAGCGGAAAGAAGGCGCGGAACAAGAAGAAACATCTAGAGGCGGGTCCCCTCAGTGCGCCAGAAAGATTGACCACTGCGCTCAGCCCAACCCAGCCACCGGCGAGCGCGGGGTGCCCCGAGCCCGTGCCCGAGCCCTTGAACAACACCACAGAGGGGCCCGGGCGCGGGCAAGAAAAGGAAAAGGGGGGGGCGGAGCGGGAGGCCTCGGCAGACATGGAGGTCTCCCTGACTCCGCGCGCCCCCAGGAACAAAAGGAGGCACGGCTCCGATGAGACGGAGGGGGAACAACATCCCTCCGTGGAGGAGTTGGTGCCCGCCGCGTGTCCCGCGTCCCCAACCAGCGCCCCCAAGCAGCGCCGTAGGCGGGAGGAGTCTGTCCCCGGGGAGGGTGAAACAGTTGAGGCTGCCCAGCCTCTGCCTCCCGGGGATGGAGTGGAAGATCTGCCTGTCGTGGGGGGCGTGGGGACCGCGGAGGAATGCGTAGCCGCCGGGCCGGGCGTCCCGGGGACTGAGGCGGGCGAGGCCGAAAAGGCCGAACCTGAGCCCGCCCAGCCAATACCCAACTTCCCCCGGGAGACGCTCGACCCGGCAGAAACACAATTTACTGTTTTTAATGAAACTGTAGATGCTGGGCCGGGGGGTGGCAGCGGGGAGGGGGAGGAACACCCACCCTCGCCCCTTACTTTGGAGCTGGTGCACTTGGGGAGCCTGGGGATTTCCCATGGCCGGGTCTCTCCTTGTTCCCCGGTTCCTGGGGCGGAGGGGGAACCCCTTCCGCTGTCATTTCCCGACCCAGCACCAATTTTAAAAGAGCCCAGTGGGGACTCCTCTGCCGACGATCCTGGGGGTGGGATCGGGGCAGAGCCAGGGCCGGTTGGAGCGGCCGGTTCATTTGCCGTACCTTGTGCGGTCGATGGGCCGGCTGCTGGCGGCCACCTCCCGGAGGAGGACGGGGACTCGGTGGGGGACGCGGGAGAAGAACTAGAGACCACCGCCAGGGAGGCGGTGGATCTGCTCGCGGCCGCCGCTGAGGCCCTCCTCATTCCTGCAAAGGAACTCCGGGACTTTTTGGCCCAGAGCCGGGGTCGCCGCGACCAAGCCCGACTGGCCCTGGAAAAATGGTCCGAGCCGGAGCTGATCAAGGGGTCCGTCCGCGCCGCCGTTAAAACCTTGGCCGCGGGCGGGCCCTTGACAAAGGAGCAGCACCTTGAGCTGCGCGAGCTCGAGGGACTCCTCGCTGGGCTGCGGAGGGAGCGGAGTTCAACAAAAGACTCCGCTCCCTCCCCCACAATAGGTTAAGGTAGAGGTTGCACTATGCTTTTGCCATGAAGATAACCATAGCCAGCCTCAACATCAACGGCGGCAGAGGGGCACGCCGTAGATTTGACAATTTTTCGCTCCTGCGGGAGGGGAAATATGCGGTGTGCTTCCTGCAAGAAACCCACACCGTTCCGGGAGACGAAGCCACGTGGCTCCTGGAATGGCAAGGAGAGGTCCGCATGAGCCACCTCACCGCCATTTCTAGTGGGGTGGCCATCTTGCTGGGCCCGCATTTTCAGCCGGAGATCTTGGGGGTCGAGGAGCCCGTGCCAGGCCGCTTGCTGCACGTAACGGTTCGCCTGGGGGACGTGCCGCTCCATCTCGTGAACGTGTACGCCCCTCATCCCGACCCGCAGCAAACGCGCTTCTTTGAAGAGGTGTCCGCTCTTCTTGGCTCCGTCGACGTCGGCGACTGCATTGTCCTCGGGAGGGATTTTAACTGCACCCTCGAGGCGAGGGACCGCTCCGGTGCCCCGCAGTGCATGACGGCGATGGAGAAGTTGAGGGACCTGGTCGGGTCCTTCGACTTGGTGGACGTCTGGCGAAATCTCCACCCCGACTCCAGCGCCTTTACTTGGGTGAGGCCTGGAGTTGGATGGTCTAGAGTCGACCGCCTTTACGTGTCTCGGGCGTACGTTTCCTGCGTCCCGGCGGCCTCCATGCGGCCGGTGCCGTGTTCGGACCACCACCTGGTGTGGGCGGAGCTCGCTTCGCTCCGAGCGAGGACGGGGTCCGCGTACTGGCACTTTAACAACCGGCTGCTGGAGGACGTGCGGTTCCAGGACTCGTTCCGTCAATTCTGGTCCGACTGGAGAAGGAAGCAGGGGGGCTTCCCCTCCTTGAGGCTATGGTGGGACGTGGGCAAGGCTCACGTCCGCGTCTCCTGTCAAGAGTACGCGAGGGGGTCGACCAAGAGGCGGGCGGCCAGAGTCGGGCGCCTAGAAAAAGAGGTGCTCGACCTGGAAGCCCGTCTCGGTCAAGTCGTCCAGGACCCGGCCCTGCGGACAGTGTACGAAGCGAAGAAGGCCGCGCTGAAGGACCTGCAGCTCGTCGGGTCCCGAGGCGCGTTCATGAGGTCGCGGATCCGGTTCCTGCGGGATCTGGACCGCGGCTACCCCTTCTTCTACTCGCTGGAAAAAAGGCAGAGTGTCCGTAAGCAGCTCTTGACGCTGCTGGCCGACGACGGCTCTCTCGTCTCGGATCCGGAGAGCGTCAACAACAGGGTCCGTGAATATTACGGGGCTCTGTTCTCTCCGGATCCGTCCAGCGAGGAAGCGCGTAGAGTTTTGTGGGAGGACCTGCCGAATGTCGGCCCGGAGGGCGGCGCAAATCTGGAAGCTCCGCTAAGCCTGGAGGAGCTGACCGGTGCCCTCGCCCGGCTCTCGAGGGGAAAATCCCCGGGGCTGGACGGGCTGACCGTGGAGTTCCACAGGGCGTTCTGGGACGTCCTGGGGAGCGACTACGCGCGGGTCCTGGGGGAAAGTCTGGCGACCGGGGAGATGCCCCTCTCTTGGCGCAGGGCAGTCATCGTCCTGCTGCCTAAGAAGGGCGATCTCCGCCTCCTTAAGAACTGGCGCCCGGTCTCCCTCCTCAGCACGGACTACAAAATCTTCGCCAGGGCGATGTCTGCTCGCCTTGGTGCCGTGCTGGACCACATGATCCACCCCGACCAGTCATACACGGTCCCGGGCCGGACAATCCACGATAACATCCATCTGGTCCGGGACCTCATCCATTGTTCCCAGGAGGCTGGTCTGTCGGTCGCCTTCCTATCCCTCGACCAAGAGAAGGCGTTCGACAGGGTGGATCACGACTATCTGCTCGGAACTCTGCGCGCTTTCGGGTTCGGGACGCATTTCGTCGCCCGGATCCGACTTTTGTACGCCGCCGCGGAGTGTCTGATTAAGGTTAACGGGTCCTTGACGGCGCCCCTTCGCTTTAGGAGAGGGGTGCGCCAGGGATGCCCCATGTCCGGCCAGTTATACGCCGTTTGCGTGGAACCTTTCCTGCGCCTCTTGCGGACGAGGTTGACGGGACTGGCTCTGCAAGGGCCGGGCGTGGAGGTTGTCCTCTCGGCTTACGCCGATGACGTGCTCCTCGCGATAGAGGATCCCGCTGACCTGCGGAGGATGCGTGAGTGCCAGGAGATTTACTCGGCCGCGTCCTCCGCCAGGATCAACTGGGAGAAATGTTCCGGACTCCTGGTGGGTCAGTGGCGGGTGGACTCCCTGCCGGAGGAGCTCAGGCCTTTTGCCTGGAGCACGACCCATCTCCTCTATCTGGGAGTCTACCTTAGCCCCGACGAGGGAGCCTGGCCGGCGAACTGGCAGGAGCTGGAGGCCAAGGTCGCCGCTCGCCTAGGGCGCTGGACAGGACTGCTCCGAGTGCTGTCCTACAGGGGTCGAGCGCTAGTCATAAACCAGCTGGTGGCCGCAATGCTGTGGTACCGGCTGGTCACTTTGACCCCTCCCCCTGCGTTTGTCGCCAAGATACAGAAGAAGCTGGTGGACTTCTTCTGGAACAACAGGAAGCACTGGGTCTCTGCCGCGGTCTTGAGTCTCCCGCTTGAGGAGGGCGGTCAGTCGTTGGTGTGCGTCAGCGCCCAGCTCGCGACTTTCCGTCTTCAGACCCTGCAGAGATACCTTTACGTCGAGCCCCCTCCTAGGTGGTGCGCTCTGGCGAGGTATTTCTTCCGCCAGCAGCTCGACCTCAATTATGACACGCAGCTCCTGTTTGTGAACTTGGGGGGTGCCAGGACCGCCCTCCGGGAGCTGCCTGTCTTTTACAGGGAACTCATCAGGGTCTGGAACAAAGTCTCCACCAAGCGCAGCTCTCCGCCGGCTGGAGTGGCGGCCGTCCTGCAGGAACCGCTGCTCGGGAATCCGTACCTCCACGGCCGAGGCTTTATGTGGCGGTCGGAAGAGAGGGCTGTGGCTGGTGAGGTGACCAGGGTCAGGGACCTGCTCGATGGCGGAGGAGCGGGCTGGATGGCGCCGGACACGCTGGCGCGGCGCCTAAATTCTGCCAACGTCCGCCACGCGGCCGATGCCATCGAGTCGCTAAAAACAGCTCTGGGCCCTGACTCCGTTAGGTGCATCGAGGAGGCTCAAGCACGTGGGGAGATCCCGTCCGAACTGACCCCCGTCCGGACGGAATTCCTCATCGGCGCCAAACCCCGGAACCTCCCTTGGGGACCGGCGCCTCACAACTTGAGCCGCCTCGGGGAAATCCCCTCCGTGCCTTTCAGTTCCGCGCGGAGGGGTTTCCTGTACGGGCTGCTCCTGCACACCCTCAACTTTGCCATCCTCGCCGGCCGTCCGGACACGCCATGGCGTACCATCTTGCCGTCCGGAGGAGGCGGGGGTCCCCGATGGAGGGCACTCTACGCAGGGGTCCTCCCACTATTCATCGGGGACTTGGCCTGGAGGGTGGTGCACGGAGCAGTGCCGTGCAACAAATTTTTAAGCCGGTTCACGGACTCCCAGGCCGCCTGCAATTTCTGCGGTCTGGAGGAGTCCGTGTTCCATGTTTTTATGGAGTGCACAAGGTTGCAGCCCCTGTTCCACTATTTGAAGGGGCTGCTCCTGAAATTCTGGCTGCACTTCAGTCCCACTCTCCTGATCTTTGGGCACCCTGTGCGGAGGGGAGCGGGTAGGTCCGAAGGCCTCCTCGTAGGACTGCTCCTGGGCACGGCCAAGGGTGCCATCAGCCGGTCCAGGCAGCGGGCGGTCGAGGGGGTCGTTCAACCTGACTGCCTGCCTCTCTTCCGCTCTTACATCCGGTCCAGGGTGTCCTTGGAGATGGAGCACGCGGTGTCCACCGGTACGCTCGCGGCCTTCCGCGAGAGGTGGGCACCGGAGGGACTGGAGTGCATCATCACGCCCGGCAACCAAATTTTAATTTGATTTTACGTTTTAAAGTTTAATTTGTTTTCATTGCCGGTGCTTTTAGTGTCCCCCTCCCCTTTTATAGGGGGCACTGGGAAAATTTGATTTTAGCGCCCCAAAAAAAAAACCAAAAAAATAATTTAAAAAAAAGGGGCCTTGAAAATGTCTGGAGTGTCACCCAGGTCGGGTGGCACCGTTTAATGTTTTATGTTTTGCAGGTAAACTCAAAAGAGTTTCATGCACAAGGAACCAATCGTGGAGCAGTAGAGGCGTGTCCTGCTCAGTTGGAGCTGTGAGCAGTGAGAGGAGCAGCTAGCAACTTGAGCTCCTGCCTGGAGAGCCCTGAGACCAGCCCAGGAAAGGAAGGAAGGAAGGGGCTTCACCTTCAACTTTTACCCAGAGGGAGAGGAGGAGAACAGAAAACATTTAACATCTTTTTACCATTCTGCAAAGAGTTGGAGAGAGGGGGAAAAGACCAACAACATCCAGTGTGGAAGGAGGGAGACTCTACATTTTAACAGGTGGGTGTTGGTGCATTTCCCAAAAAGACTTTGTTGTATCGGTGGGGGGAGGAAAGAAGACCACTGAGGGCCGGAACATCGCGGGGGGTGTGTGTGTGTGGTAGTGTGTGTGGGGGCCTTGCTTACAACTAGGCCCCCCCCACAATTGGAACACCCCCCCACCCCCCACATTTGCCTAGCCTGGGATAGCTGGAGCTACCAGGCTGAAGATTGTCATTAATCTCCCTATTAAAGATCGTTTAGGATTGTGTGCCTGGTGGCTCTAGCTACCCCAGGTGAAGACGTCTTCTCCCCCCACCTGAAGACCAACCCAAAGACCGTGTTTTTTGTGTGTTTTGCCATCTGGGGAGTGCACCCACCCACAGCTGCGAGGGGAGACCTGCCCTCGCAGCCCCCCCCCCCCTTCCCACCCCCCCTCTCTCTTTCTCCGTTACCCTCTGTTTCTCCCCTATCTCTCTGAGGCCCCTTTTCTTCCTAATTTAAAAAAAAAACCAATTAAGACAACTGAGCAGAGGGAGCAAGGCCTCTCCCCAATTGTCAACGAGGGGAGAGGTGCCTCGTTAAGGGCTCCTCTGCTCAGTTAATATACGAGGCCATTAAAGACCATTAAGGCCTGTGACTTTGGGGTGGGTGTAGCCCTTAAAGGGACCCCGTGATGGCGACCCCATCCACGCCGGTGGCAGGGCCAGCGAAGACGTATGCGCAGGTGGCAACCGCTTCCACGGCACCTCCTGCGCCACCCGCTGCCCTGCCACCATTCAGACTCATTACAAAAAAACACGGGGTCAAGAGCTACACTCACCCCACAATGAGCATTGAGGAGTGCGTGCGGGCGATGGCTGGGGTAGTCGGCCCCTCGGCCATTGTCGCAGCCTCCAAGATGTCTGGGAAGGCTGTTTTCTTCCTGGGGTCGGAGCGGGCGGTGTCCCTGGCCCTCGAAAAGGGGCTCACGGTGGGCGAGACGTTCCTGCCGGTGGACCCTCTCGAGGCCACCGCGCAGAGGGTCATCATATCGAACGTCCCGCCCTTTGTTCCCGCTGGGCTCCTCCTCCCTCACCTACACCAACTGGGGGAGGTAAGGTCGGGGATCAACCCCATACCGCTCGGCCTCAGGGAGAGCAGCCTGCGCCACGTGTTCTCCTTCCGCCGCCAGCTCTTTGTCCGGCTGGCGCGGGAGGAGACGACGGAGGGGTCTTTTAATGTGGTGCACGAGGGGACTGCCTACCGCGTCTTCTGGACGTCGGACGGCGTGCGGTGCCATGCCTGCAGAGAGGTGGGGCACGTTCGCAAGAACTGCCCCGCCTCCAAGGCCGCCAAACCACCGAAGGCGGCCAAGGCTGGCGCCGCCGCCACCCCTCCCCCTAGTTGCGTCCGCGTGCCGGGAGCCGTAGGTGCGCGGGCATCGTCGGAGGCCTTTGTTTTCAGGGCCTCCGGCGGGGGGGAGGGAGAGCGTCCGAGCGGAAAAAAGGCGCGGAACAAGAAGAAACATCTAGAGGCGGGTCCCCTCAGTGCGCCAGAAAGATTGACCACTGCGCTCAGCCCAACCCAGCCACCGGCGAGCGCGGGGTGCCCCGAGCCCGTGCCCGAGCCCTTGAACAACACCACAGAGGGGCCCGGGCGCGGGCAAGAAAAGGAAAAGGGGGGGGCGGAGCGGGAGGCCTCGGCAGACATGGAGGTCTCCCTGACTCCGCGCGCCCCCAGGAACAAAAGGAGGCACGGCTCCGATGAGACGGAGGGGGACCAACATCCCTCCGTGGAGGAGTTGGTGCCCGCCGCGTGTCCCGCGTCCCCAACCAGCGCCCCCAAGCAGCGCCGTAGGCGGGAGGAGTCTGTCCCCGGGGAGGGTGAAACAGTTGAGGCTGCCCAGCCTCTGCCTCCCGGGAATGGAGTGGAAGATCTGCCTGTCGTGGGGGGCGTGGGGACCGCGGAGGAATGCGTAGCCGCCGGGCCGGGCGTCCCGGGGACTGAGGCGGGCGAGGCCGAAAAGGCCGAACCTGAGCCCGCCCAGCCAATACCCAACTTCCCCCGGGAGACGCTCGACCCGGCAGAAACACAATTTACTGTTTTTAATGAAACTGTAGATGCTGGGCCGGGGGGTGGCAGCGGGGAGGGGGAGGAACACCCACCCTCGCCCCTTACTTTGGAGCTGGTGCACTTGGGGAGCCTGGGGATTTCCCATGGCCGGGTCTCTCCTTGTTCCCCGGTTCCTGGGGCGGAGGGGGAACCCCTTCCGCTGTCATTTCCCGACCCAGCACCAATTTTAAAAGAGCCCAGTGGGGACTCCTCTGCCGACGATCCTGGGGGTGGGATCGGGGCAGAGCCAGGGCCGGTTGGAGCGGCCGGTTCATTTGCCGTACCTTGTGCGGTCGATGGGCCGGCTGCTGGCGGCCACCTCCCGGAGGAGGACGGGGACTCGGTGGGGGACGCGGGAGAAGAACTAGAGACCACCGCCAGGGAGGCGGTGGATCTGCTCGCGGCCGCCGCTGAGGCCCTCCTCATTCCTGCAAAGGAACTCCGGGACTTTTTGGCCCAGAGCCGGGGTCGCCGCGACCAAGCCCGACTGGCCCTGGAAAAATGGTCCGAGCCGGAGCTGATCAAGGGGTCCGTCCGCGCCGCCGTTAAAACCTTGGCCGCGGGCGGGCCCTTGACAAAGGAGCAGCACCTTGAGCTGCGCGAGCTCGAGGGACTCCTCGCTGGGCTGCGGAGGGAGCGGAGTTCAACAAAAGACTCCGCTCCCTCCCCCACAATAGGTTAAGGTAGAGGTTGCACTATGCTTTTGCCATGAAGATAACCATAGCCAGCCTCAACATCAACGGCGGCAGAGGGGCACGCCGTAGATTTGACAATTTTTCGCTCCTGCGGGAGGGGAAATATGCGGTGTGCTTCCTGCAAGAAACCCACACCGTTCCGGGAGACGAAGCCACGTGGCTCCTGGAATGGCAAGGAGAGGTCCGCATGAGCCACCTCACCGCCATTTCTAGTGGGGTGGCCATCTTGCTGGGCCCGCATTTTCAGCCGGAGATCTTGGGGGTCGAGGAGCCCGTGCCAGGCCGCTTGCTGCACGTAACGGTTCGCCTGGGGGACGTGCCGCTCCATCTCGTGAACGTGTACGCCCCTCATCCCGACCCGCAGCAAACGCGCTTCTTTGAAGAGGTGTCCGCTCTTCTTGGCTCCGTCGACGTCGGCGACTGCATTGTCCTCGGGAGGGATTTTAACTGCACCCTCGAGGCGAGGGACCGCTCCGGTGCCCCGCAGTGCATGACGGCGATGGAGAAGTTGAGGGACCTGGTCGGGTCCTTCGACTTGGTGGACGTCTGGCGAAATCTCCACCCCGACTCCAGCGCCTTTACTTGGGTGAGGCCTGGAGTTGGATGGTCTAGAGTCGACCGCCTTTACGTGTCTCGGGCGTACGTTTCCTGCGTCCCGGCGGCCTCCATGCGGCCGGTGCCGTGTTCGGACCACCACCTGGTGTGGGCGGAGCTCGCTTCGCTCCGAGCGAGGACGGGGTCCGCGTACTGGCACTTTAACAACCGGCTGCTGGAGGACGTGCGGTTCCAGGACTCGTTCCGTCAATTCTGGTCCGACTGGAGAAGGAAGCAGGGGGGCTTCCCCTCCTTGAGGCTATGGTGGGACGTGGGCAAGGCTCACGTCCGCGTCTCCTGTCAAGAGTACGCGAGGGGGTCGACCAAGAGGCGGGCGGCCAGAGTCGGGCGCCTAGAAAAAGAGGTGCTCGACCTGGAAGCCCGTCTCGGTCAAGTCGTCCAGGACCCGGCCCTGCGGACAGTGTACGAAGCGAAGAAGGCCGCGCTGAAGGACCTGCAGCTCGTCGGGTCCCGAGGCGCGTTCATGAGGTCGCGGATCCGGTTCCTGCGGGATCTGGACCGCGGCTACCCCTTCTTCTACTCGCTGGAAAAAAGGCAGAGTGTCCGTAAGCAGCTCTTGACGCTGCTGGCCGACGACGGCTCTCTCGTCTCGGATCCGGAGAGCGTCAACAACAGGGTCCGTGAATATTACGGGGCTCTGTTCTCTCCGGATCCGTCCAGCGAGGAAGCGCGTAGAGTTTTGTGGGAGGACCTGCCGAATGTCGGCCCGGAGGGCGGCGCAAATCTGGAAGCTCCGCTAAGCCTGGAGGAGCTGACCGGTGCCCTCGCCCGGCTCTCGAGGGGAAAATCCCCGGGGCTGGACGGGCTGACCGTGGAGTTCCACAGGGCGTTCTGGGACGTCCTGGGGAGCGACTACGCGCGGGTCCTGGGGGAAAGTCTGGCGACCGGGGAGATGCCCCTCTCTTGGCGCAGGGCAGTCATCGTCCTGCTGCCTAAGAAGGGCGATCTCCGCCTCCTTAAGAACTGGCGCCCGGTCTCCCTCCTCAGCACGGACTACAAAATCTTCGCCAGGGCGATGTCTGCTCGCCTTGGTGCCGTGCTGGACCACATGATCCACCCCGACCAGTCATACACGGTCCCGGGCCGGACAATCCACGATAACATCCATCTGGTCCGGGACCTCATCCATTGTTCCCAGGAGGCTGGTCTGTCGGTCGCCTTCCTATCCCTCGACCAAGAGAAGGCGTTCGACAGGGTGGATCACGACTATCTGCTCGGAACTCTGCGCGCTTTCGGGTTCGGGACGCATTTCGTCGCCCGGATCCGACTTTTGTACGCCGCCGCGGAGTGTCTGATTAAGGTTAACGGGTCCTTGACGGCGCCCCTTCGCTTTAGGAGAGGGGTGCGCCAGGGATGCCCCATGTCCGGCCAGTTATACGCCGTTTGCGTGGAACCTTTCCTGCGCCTCTTGCGGACGAGGTTGACGGGACTGGCTCTGCAAGGGCCGGGCGTGGAGGTTGTCCTCTCGGCTTACGCCGATGACGTGCTCCTCGCGATAGAGGATCCCGCTGACCTGCGGAGGATGCGTGAGTGCCAGGAGATTTACTCGGCCGCGTCCTCCGCCAGGATCAACTGGGAGAAATGTTCCGGACTCCTGGTGGGTCAGTGGCGGGTGGACTCCCTGCCGGAGGAGCTCAGGCCTTTTGCCTGGAGCACGACCCATCTCCTCTATCTGGGAGTCTACCTTAGCCCCGACGAGGGAGCCTGGCCGGCGAACTGGCAGGAGCTGGAGGCCAAGGTCGCCGCTCGCCTAGGGCGCTGGACAGGACTGCTCCGAGTGCTGTCCTACAGGGGTCGAGCGCTAGTCATAAACCAGCTGGTGGCCGCAATGCTGTGGTACCGGCTGGTCACTTTGACCCCTCCCCCTGCGTTTGTCGCCAAGATACAGAAGAAGCTGGTGGACTTCTTCTGGAACAACAGGAAGCACTGGGTCTCTGCCGCGGTCTTGAGTCTCCCGCTTGAGGAGGGCGGTCAGTCGTTGGTGTGCGTCAGCGCCCAGCTCGCGACTTTCCGTCTTCAGACCCTGCAGAGATACCTTTACGTCGAGCCCCCTCCTAGGTGGTGCGCTCTGGCGAGGTATTTCTTCCGCCAGCAGCTCGACCTCAATTATGACACGCAGCTCCTGTTTGTGAACTTGGGGGGTGCCAGGACCGCCCTCCGGGAGCTGCCTGTCTTTTACAGGGAACTCATCAGGGTCTGGAACAAAGTCTCCACCAAGCGCAGCTCTCCGCCGGCTGGAGTGGCGGCCGTCCTGCAGGAACCGCTGCTCGGGAATCCGTACCTCCACGGCCGAGGCTTTATGTGGCGGTCGGAAGAGAGGGCTGTGGCTGGTGAGGTGACCAGGGTCAGGGACCTGCTCGATGGCGGAGGAGCGGGCTGGATGGCGCCGGACACGCTGGCGCGGCGCCTAAATTCTGCCAACGTCCGCCACGCGGCCGATGCCATCGAGTCGCTAAAAACAGCTCTGGGCCCTGACTCCGTTAGGTGCATCGAGGAGGCTCAAGCACGTGGGGAGATCCCGTCCGAACTGACCCCCGTCCGGACGGAATTCCTCATCGGCGCCAAACCCCGGAACCTCCCTTGGGGACCGGCGCCTCACAACTTGAGCCGCCTCGGGGAAATCCCCTCCGTGCCTTTCAGTTCCGCGCGGAGGGGTTTCCTGTACGGGCTGCTCCTGCACACCCTCAACTTTGCCATCCTCGCCGGCCGTCCGGACACGCCATGGCGTACCATCTTGCCGTCCGGAGGAGGCGGGGGTCCCCGATGGAGGGCACTCTACGCAGGGGTCCTCCCACTATTCATCGGGGACTTGGCCTGGAGGGTGGTGCACGGAGCAGTGCCGTGCAACAAATTTTTAAGCCGGTTCACGGACTCCCAGGCCGCCTGCAATTTCTGCGGTCTGGAGGAGTCCGTGTTCCATGTTTTTATGGAGTGCACAAGGTTGCAGCCCCTGTTCCACTATTTGAAGGGGCTGCTCCTGAAATTCTGGCTGCACTTCAGTCCCACTCTCCTGATCTTTGGGCACCCTGTGCGGAGGGGAGCGGGTAGGTCCGAAGGCCTCCTCGTAGGACTGCTCCTGGGCACGGCCAAGGGTGCCATCAGCCGGTCCAGGCAGCGGGCGGTCGAGGGGGTCGTTCAACCTGACTGCCTGCCTCTCTTCCGCTCTTACATCCGGTCCAGGGTGTCCTTGGAGATGGAGCACGCGGTGTCCACCGGTACGCTCGCGGCCTTCCGCGAGAGGTGGGCACCGGAGGGACTGGAGTGCATCATCACGCCCGGCAACCAAATTTTAATTTGATTTTACGTTTTAAAGTTTAATTTGTTTTCATTGCCGGTGCTTTTAGTGTCCCCCTCCCCTTTTATAGGGGGCACTGGGAAAATTTGATTTTAGCGCCCCAAAAAAAAAACCAAAAAAATAATTTAAAAAAAAGGGGCCTTGAAAATGTCTGGAGTGTCACCCAGGTCGGGTGGCACCGTTTAATGTTTTATGTTTTGCAGGTAAACTCAAAAGAGTTTCATGCACAAGGAACCAATCGTGGAGCAGTAGAGGCGTGTCCTGCTCAGTTGGAGCTGTGAGCAGTGAGAGGAGCAGCTAGCAACTTGAGCTCCTGCCTGGAGAGCCCTGAGACCAGCCCAGGAAAGGAAGGAAGGAAGGGGCTTCACCTTCAACTTTTACCCAGAGGGAGAGGAGGAGAACAGAAAACATTTAACATCTTTTTACCATTCTGCAAAGAGTTGGAGAGAGGGGGAAAAGACCAACAACATCCAGTGTGGAAGGAGGGAGACTCTACATTTTAACAGGTGGGTGTTGGTGCATTTCCCAAAAAGACTTTGTTGTATCGGTGGGGGGAGGAAAGAAGACCACTGAGGGCCGGAACATCGCGGGGGGTGTGTGTGTGTGGTAGTGTGTGTGGGGGCCTTGCTTACAACTAGGCCCCCCCCACAATTGGAACACCCCCCCACCCCCCACATTTGCCTAGCCTGGGATAGCTGGAGCTACCAGGCTGAAGATTGTCATTAATCTCCCTATTAAAGATCGTTTAGGATTGTGTGCCTGGTGGCTCTAGCTACCCCAGGTGAAGACGTCTTCTCCCCCCACCTGAAGACCAACCCAAAGACCGTGTTTTTTGTGTGTTTTGCCATCTGGGGAGTGCACCCACCCACAGCTGCGAGGGGAGACCTGCCCTCGCAGCCCCCCCCCCCCTTCCCACCCCCCCTCTCTCTTTCTCCGTTACCCTCTGTTTCTCCCCTATCTCTCTGAGGCCCCTTTTCTTCCTAATTTAAAAAAAAAACCCAATTAAGACAACTGAGCAGAGGGAGCAAGGCCTCTCCCCAATTGTCAACGAGGGGAGAGGTGCCTCGTTAAGGGCTCCTCTGCTCAGTTAATATACGAGGCCATTAAAGACCATTAAGGCCTGTGACTTTGGGGTGGGTGTAGCCCTTAAAGGGACCCCGTGATGGCGACCCCATCCACGCCGGTGGCAGGGCCAGCGAAGACGTATGCGCAGGTGGCAACCGCTTCCACGGCACCTCCTGCGCCACCCGCTGCCCTGCCACCATTCAGACTCATTACAAAAAAACACGGGGTCAAGAGCTACACTCACCCCACAATGAGCATTGAGGAGTGCGTGCGGGCGATGGCTGGGGTAGTCGGCCCCTCGGCCATTGTCGCAGCCTCCAAGATGTCTGGGAAGGCTGTTTTCTTCCTGGGGTCGGAGCGGGCGGTGTCCCTGGCCCTCGAAAAGGGGCTCACGGTGGGCGAGACGTTCCTGCCGGTGGACCCTCTCGAGGCCACCGCGCAGAGGGTCATCATATCGAACGTCCCGCCCTTTGTTCCCGCTGGGCTCCTCCTCCCTCACCTACACCAACTGGGGGAGGTAAGGTCGGGGATCAACCCCATACCGCTCGGCCTCAGGGAGAGCAGCCTGCGCCACGTGTTCTCCTTCCGCCGCCAGCTCTTTGTCCGGCTGGCGCGGGAGGAGACGACGGAGGGGTCTTTTAATGTGGTGCACGAGGGGACTGCCTACCGCGTCTTCTGGACGTCGGACGGCGTGCGGTGCCATGCCTGCAGAGAGGTGGGGCACGTTCGCAAGAACTGCCCCGCCTCCAAGGCCGCCAAACCACCGAAGGCGGCCAAGGCTGGCGCCGCCGCCACCCCTCCCCCTAGTTGCGTCCGCGTGCCGGGAGCCGTAGGTGCGCGGGCATCGTCGGAGGCCTTTGTTTTCAGGGCCTCCGGCGGGGGGGAGGGAGAGCGTCCGAGCGGAAAAAAGGCGCGGAACAAGAAGAAACATCTAGAGGCGGGTCCCCTCAGTGCGCCAGAAAGATTGACCACTGCGCTCAGCCCAACCCAGCCACCGGCGAGCGCGGGGTGCCCCGAGCCCGTGCCCGAGCCCTTGAACAACACCACAGAGGGGCCCGGGCGCGGGCAAGAAAAGGAAAAGGGGGGGGCGGAGCGGGAGGCCTCGGCAGACATGGAGGTCTCCCTGACTCCGCGCGCCCCCAGGAACAAAAGGAGGCACGGCTCCGATGAGACGGAGGGGGACCAACATCCCTCCGTGGAGGAGTTGGTGCCCGCCGCGTGTCCCGCGTCCCCAACCAGCGCCCCCAAGCAGCGCCGTAGGCGGGAGGAGTCTGTCCCCGGGGAGGGTGAAACAGTTGAGGCTGCCCAGCCTCTGCCTCCCGGGAATGGAGTGGAAGATCTGCCTGTCGTGGGGGGCGTGGGGACCGCGGAGGAATGCGTAGCCGCCGGGCCGGGCGTCCCGGGGACTGAGGCGGGCGAGGCCGAAAAGGCCGAACCTGAGCCCGCCCAGCCAATACCCAACTTCCCCCGGGAGACGCTCGACCCGGCAGAAACACAATTTACTGTTTTTAATGAAACTGTAGATGCTGGGCCGGGGGGTGGCAGCGGGGAGGGGGAGGAACACCCACCCTCGCCCCTTACTTTGGAGCTGGTGCACTTGGGGAGCCTGGGGATTTCCCATGGCCGGGTCTCTCCTTGTTCCCCGGTTCCTGGGGCGGAGGGGGAACCCCTTCCGCTGTCATTTCCCGACCCAGCACCATTTTTAAAAGAGCCCAGTGGGGACTCCTCTGCCGACGATCCTGGGGGTGGGATCGGGGCAGTGCCAGGGCCGGTTGGAGCGGCCGGTTCATTTGCCGTACCTTGTGCGGTCGATGGGCCGGCTGCTGGCGGCCACCTCCCGGAGGAGGACGGGGACTCGGTGGGGGACGCGGGTGAAGACCTAGAGACCACCGCCAGTGAGGCGGTGGATCTGCTCGCGGCCGCCGCCGAGACCATCCTCATTCCTGCAAAGGAACTCCGGGACTTTTTGGCCCAGAGCCGGGGTTGCTGCAACCAAGCCCGACTGGCCCTGGAAAAATGGTCCGAGCCAGAGCTGATCAAGGGGTCCGTCCGCGCCGCCGTCAAAACCTTGGCCGCGGGCGGGCCCTTGACAAAGGAGCAGCACCTTGAGCTGCGCGAGCTCGAGGGACTCCTCGCTGGGCTGCGGAGGGAGCGGAGTTCAACAAAAGACTCCGCTCCCTCCCCCATAATAGGTTAAGGTAGAGGTTGCACTATGCTTTTGCCATGAAGATAACCATAGCCAGCCTCAACATCAACGGCGGCAGAGGGGCACGCCGTAGATTTGACAATTTTTCGCTCCTGCGGGAGGGGAAATATGCGGTGTGCTTCCTGCAAGAAACCCACACCGTTCCGGGAGACGAAGCCACGTGGCTCCTGGAATGGCAAGGAGAGGTCCGCATGAGCCACCTCACCGCCATTTCTAGTGGGGTGGTCATCTTGCTGGGCCCGCATTTTCAGCCGGAGATCTTGGGGGTCGAGGAGCCCGTGCCAGGCCGCTTGCTGCACGTAACGGTTCGCCTGGGGGACGTGCCGCTCCATCTCGTGAACGTGTACGCCCCTCATCCCGGCCCGCAGCAAACGCGCTTCTTTGAAGAGGTGTCCGCTCTTCTTGGCTCCGTCGACGTCGGCGACTGCATTGTCCTCGGGGGGGATTTTAACTGCACCCTCGAGGCGAGGGACCGCTCCGGTGCCCCGCAGTGCATGACGGCGATGGAGAAGTTGAGGGACCTGGTCGGGTCCTTCGACTTGGTGGACGTCTGGCGAAATCTCCACCCCGACTCCAGCGCCTTTACTTGGGTGAGGTTTGGAGTTGGATGGTCTAGAGTCGACCGCCTTTACGTGTCTCGGGCGTACGTTTCCTGCGTCCCGGCGGCCTCCATGCGGCCGGTGCCGTGTTCGGACCACCACCTGGTGTGGGCGGAGCTCGCTTCGCTCCGCGCGAGGACGGGGTCCGCGTACTGGCACTTTAACAACCGGCTGCTGGAGGACGTGCGGTTCCAGGACTCGTTCCGTCGATTCTGGTCCGACTGGAGAAGGAAGCAGGGGGGCTTCCCCTCCTTGAGGCTATGGTGGGACGTGGGCAAGGCTCACGTCCGCGTCTTCTGTCAAGAGTACGCGAGGGGGTCGACCGAGAGGCGGGCGGCCAGAGTCGGGCGCCTAGAAAAAGAGGTGCTCGACCTGGAAGCCCGTCTCGGTCAAGTCGTCCAGGACCCGGCCCTGCGGACGGTGTACGAAGCGAAGAAGGCCGCGCTGAAGGACCTGCAGCTCGTCGGGTCCCGAGGCGCGTTCGTGAGGTCGCGGATCCGGTTCCTGCGGGATCTGGACCGCGGCTACCCCTTCTTCTACTCGCTGGAAAAAAGGCAGAGTGTCCGTAAGCAGCTCTTGACGCTGCTGGCCGACGACGGCTCTCTCGTCTCGGATCCGGAGGGCGTCAACAACAGGGCCCGTGAATATTACGGGGCTCTGTTCTCTCCAGATCCGTCCAGTGAGGAAGCGCGTAGAGTTTTGTGGGAGGACCTGCCGAAGGTCAGCCCGGAGGGCGGCGAAAATCTGGAAGCTCCGCTAAGCCTGGCGGAGCTGACCGGTGCCCTCGCCCGGCTCTCGAGGGGAAAATCCCCGGGGCTGGACGGGCTGACCGTGGAGTTCCACAGGGCGTTCTGGGACGTCCTGGGGAGCGACTACGCGCGGGTCCTGGGGGAAAGTCTGGCGACCGGGGAGATGCCCCTCTCTTGGCGCAGGGCAGTCATCGTCCTGCTGCCTAAGAAGGGCGATCTCCGCCTCCTTAAGAACTGGCGCCCGGTCTCCCTCCTCAGCACGGACTACAAAATCTTCGCCAGGGCGATGTCTGCTCGCCTTGGTGCCGTGCTGGACCACATGATCCACCCCGACCAGTCCTACACGGTCCCGGGCCGGACAATCCACGATAACATCCATCTGGTCCGGGACCTCATCCATTGTTCCCAGGAGGCTGGTCTGTCGGTCGCCTTCCTATCCCTCGACCAAGAGAAGGCGTTCGACAGGGTGGATCACGACTATCTGCTCGGAACTCTGCGCGCTTTCGGGTTCGGGACGCATTTCGTCGCCCGGATCCGACTTTTGTACGCCGCCGCGGAGTGTCTGATTAAGGTTAACGGGTCCTTGACGGCGCCCCTTTGCTTTAGGAGAGGGGTGCGCCAGGGATGCCCCATGTCCGGCCAGTTATACGCCGTTTGCGTGGAGCCTTTCCTGCGCCTCTTGCGGACGAGGTTGACGGGACTGGCTCTGCAAGGGCCGGGCGTGGAGGTCGTCCTCTCGGCTTACGCCGATGACGTGCTCCTCGCGGTAGAGGATCCCGCTGACCTGCGGAGGATGCGTGAGTGCCAGGAGATTTACTCGGCCGCGTCCTCCGCCAGGATCAACTGGGAGAAATGTTCCGGACTCCTGGTGGGTCAGTGGCGGGTGGACTCCCTGCCAGGGGAGCTCAGGCCTTTTGCCTGGAGCACGACCCATCTCCTCTATCTGGGAGTCTACCTTAGCCCCGACGAGGGAGCCTGGCCGGCGAACTGGCAGGAGCTGGAGGCCAAGGTCGCCGCTCGCCTAGGGCGCTGGACAGGACTGCTCCGAGTGCTGTCCTACAGGGGTCGAGCGCTAGTCATAAACCAGCTGGTGGCCGCAATGTTGTGGTACCGGCTGGTCACTTTGACCCCTCCCCCTGCGTTTGTCGCCAAGATACAGAAGAAGCTGGTGGACTTCTTCTGGAACAACAGGAAGCACTAGGTCTCTGCCGCGGTCTTGAGTCTCCCGCTTGAGGAGGGCGGTCAGTCGTTGGTGTGCGTCAGCGCCCAGCTCGCGACTTTCCGTCTTCAGACCCTGCAGAGATACCTTTACGTCGAGCCCCCTCCTAGGTGGTGCGCTCTGGCGAGGTATTTCTTCCGCCAGCAGCGTGACCTCAATTATGACACGCAGCTCCTGTTTGTGAACTTGGGGGGTGCCAGGACCGCCCTCCGGGAGCTGCCTGTCTTTTACAGGGAACTCATCAGGGTCTGGAACAAAGTCTCCACCAAGCGCAGCTCTCCGCCGGCTGGAGTGGCGGCCGTCCTGCAGGAACCGCTGCTCGGGAATCCATACCTCCACGGCCGAGGTTTTATGTGGCGGTCGGAAGAGAGGGCTGTGGCTGGTGAGGTGACCAGGGTCAGGGACCTGCTCGATGGCGGAGGAGCGGGCTGGATGGCGCCAGACACGCTGGCGCGGCGCCTAAATTCTGCCAACGTCCACCACGCGGCCGATGCCATCGAGTCGCTAAAAACAGCTCTGGGCCCTGACTCCGTTAGGTGCATCGAGGAGGCTCAAGCACGTGGGGAGATCCCGTCCGAACTGACCCCCGTCCGGACGGAATTCCTCATCGGCGCCAAACCCCGGAACCTCCCTCGGGGGCCGGCGCCTCACAACTTGAGCCGCCTCGGGGAAATCCCCTCCGTGCCTTTCAGTTCCGCGCGGAGGGGTTTCCTGTACGGGCTGCTCCTGCACACCCTCAACTTTGCCATCCTCGCCGGCCGTCCAGACACGCCATGGCGTACCATCTTGCCGTCCGGAGGAGGCGGGGGTCCCCGATGGAGGGCACTCTACGCAGGGGTCCTCCCACTATTCATCGGGGACTTGGCCTGGAGGGTGGTGCACGGAGCAGTGCCGTGCAACAAATTTTTAAGCCGGTTCACGGACTCCCAGGCCGCCTGCAATTTCTGCGGTCTGGAAGAGTCCGTGTTCCATGTTTTTATGGAATGCACAAGGTTGCAGCCCCTGTTTTATTATTTGAAGGGGCTGCTCCTGAAATTCTGGCTGCACTTCAGTCCCACTCTCCTGATCTTTGGGCACCCTGTGCGGAGGGGAGCGGGTAGGTCCGAAGGCCTCCTCGTAGGACTGCTCCTGGGCACGGCCAAGGCTGCCATCAGCCGGTCCAGGCAGCGGGCGGTCGAGGGGGTCGTTCAACCTGACTGCCTGCCTCTCTTCCGCTCTTACATCCGGTCCAGGGTGTCCTTGGAGATGGAGCACGCGGTGTCCACCGGTACGCTCGCGGCCTTCCGCGAGAGGTGGGCACCGGAGGGACTGGAGTGCATCATCACGCCCGGCAACCAAATTTTAATTTGATTTTACGTTTTTAAGTTTAATTTGTTTTAATTGCCGGTGCTTTTAGTGTCCCCCTTCCCTTTTATAGGGAGCACTGGGGAAAATTGTGATTTTAGTGCCCAAAAAAAAAAAGAAAGAAAAACACAAAAAAAAAAGGGGGAAAAAAAAAGGGCCTTGTAAATGTCTGGAGTGTCACCCAGGTCGGGTGGCACCGTTTAATGTTTTTTTTGTTTTGCAGATGAACTCCAAAAAGAGTTTCATGCACAAGGACCCCCAGGTCCCTCTGCACCTCAGCATGTTGTAATTTCTCCCCATTCAAATAATATTCCCTTTTACTGTTTTTTTTTCCCAAGGTGGATGACCTCACACTTTCCGACATTGTATTCAATCTGCCAAACCTTAGCCCATTCGCTTAACCTATCTAAATCTCTTTGCAGCCTCTCTGTGTCCTCTACACAACCCGCTTTCCGACTAACCTTTGTGTCATCTGCAAATTTTGTTACACTACACTCTGTCCCCTCTTCCAGGTCATCTATGTATATTGTAAACAGTTGTGGTCCCAGCACCGATGCCTATGGCACACCACTAACCACCAATTTCCATCCCAAAAAGGACCCATTTATCTCGATTCTCTGCTTTCTGTTAGCCAGCCAATTTTCTATCCATGCTAATACATTTCCTCTGACTCCGCCTACATTTATCTTCTGCAGTAACCTTTTGTGTGGCACCTTATCGAATGCCTTTTAGAAATCTAAATACACCACATCCATCGGTACACCTCTATCCACCATGCTCGTTATATCTCCAAAGAATTCCAGTAAATTAGTTAAACATGATTCCCCTTCATGAATCCATGTTGCATCTGCTTGATTGCACTATTCCTATCTCGATGTCCCGCTATTTCTTCCTTAATGATAGTTTCAAGCTTTTTCCTCACGACAGATGTTAAACTAACCGGCCTATAGTTACCTGCCTTTTGTCTGCCCCCTTTTTTAAACAGAGGCATTACATTAGCTGCTTTCCAATCAGCTGGTACCTCCCCAGAGTCCAGAGAATTTTGGTAGGTTATAACGAATGCATCTGCTATAACTTCCACCATCTCTTTTAATACCCTGGGATGCATTTCATCAGGACCAGGGGACTTGTCTACCTTGAGTCCCATTAGCCTGTCCAGCACTACCCCCCTAGTGATAGTCCTCCCTTCCCACATTCCTGTGACCAGCAATTTTTGGCATGGTTTTTGTGTCTTCCACTGTGAAGACCGAAGCAAAATAATTGTTTAATGTCTCAGCCATTTCCACATTTCCCATTATTAAATCCCCCTTCTCATCTTCTAAGAGACCAACATTTACTTTAGTCACTCTTTTCCGTTTTATATATCTGTAAAAGCTTTTACTATCTGTTTTTATGTTTTGCGCAAGTTTACTTTCGTAATCTATCTTTCCTTTCTTTATTGCTTTCTTAGTCATTCTTTGCTGTCGTTTAAAATTTTCCCAATCTTCTAGTTTCCCACTAACCTTGGCCACCTTATACGCATTGGTTTTTAATTTGATACTCTCCTTTATTTCCTTGGTTATCCACGGCTGGTTATCCCTTCTCTTCCCGCCCTTCTTTTTCACTGGAATATATTTTTGTTGAGCACTATGAAAGAGCTCCTTAAAAGTCCTCCCCTGTTCCTCAATTGTGCCACCGTTTAGTCTGTGTTTCCAGTCTACTTTAGCCAACTCTGCCCTCATCCCACTGTAGTCCCCTTTGTTTAAGCATAGTATGCTCGTTTGAGACATTACTTCCTCACCCTCAATCTGTATTACAAATTCAACCATACTGTGATCATTCATTCCGAGAGGATCTTTTACTAGGAGATCATTTATTATTCCTGTCTCATTACACAGGACCAGATCTAAGATAGCTTGCTCCCTTGTAGGTTCTGTAACATACTGGTCTAAGAAACAATCCCGTATGCATTCTATGAATTCCTCCTCCAGGCTACCCCGTGCGATTTGATTTGACCAATCGATATGTAGGTTAAAATCCCCCATGATTACTGCCGTTCCTTTTTCACATGCGTCTATTATTCCCTTGATTATTGCCCTTTTCTATTGTTCTTCCTCTGCTTCTTCTATGGGGTGGCTGAACCTCCTTTTTGTTTGAGCCATGTGCTTGCGGCAGATTTGTCCATTGATAAGTTTAACTACCAAAACCCTATTCCCCTCTTTGGCAATCACAGTGCCTGCGAGCCATTTAGGCCCTGCAGCGTAGTTCAGGACAAAGACAGGGTCATTGACATCAATACATCATGCCCTCGCATTCCTGTCATGGTAGTCACATTGTGACTGGCGCCTGCTCTCAACAATTTCTTTCATGTTGGGGTGTATAAGGGATAACCTGGTTTTGAGCGTCCTTTTCATTAGCAGCTCTGCGGGTGGGACCCCAGTGAGTGAGTGTGGTCGGGATCTATTGGCCAACAGAAGGCGTGATAAGTGGCTTTGTAGGGAACCCCCTTGGATTCTGAGCATCCCCTGTTTGATTATCTGCACTGCTCGTTCCACCTGGCCGTTTGAGGCCGGCTTGAACGGTGCCATTCTGACATGGTTGATACCATTTTCAGCCATCAAGTCCTGGAATTCAATGCTTGTAAAGCAACGGGCCTTTGTCACTGACCAAGATGTCCGGCAGACCATGGGTGGCGAACATTGCCCATAGACTTTCTACCGTGGCAGAGGATGTGCTTGAATTGAGAATGTCACACTCGATCCATTTGGAGTAGGCGTCGACTACAACCAAAAACATTTTTCCCATGAAAGGACCTGCGTAGTCCACATGGATGCGTGACCATGGCTTCGCGGGCCATGGCCAGGGGCTAAGGGGGGGCTTCCCTGGGCGCAATGCCGAGCTGGGCACACGTGTTGTACCTGCGAACACAAAGTTCCAGGTCTGCATCTATCCCTGACCACCAAACGTGTGACCTGACAATTGCCTTCATCATGACAATGCCCGGGTGCTCATTGTGAAGTTCTCTGATGAACATCTCTCTGCCCATCTGGGGCATGACTACTCGGTTTCCCCATAGTAGGCAATCGGCCTGAACCGAGAGTTCATTCTTGCGTCTGTGAAATGGTTTGAATTCCTCAGGGCATGCTCTGTACGTGGCTGCCCAGTCCCCATTCAGGACACATTTCTTGACTAAAGACAGTAACGGGTCTCTATTTGTCCAGAATTTGATCTAACGGGCTGTCACGGGTAAGCTTTCGCTTTCAAAAGTTTCAACAGCCATGACCATCTCAGCAGCATGCTCGGTTGCCCCATCGGTGGTGGCTAGTGGGAGCCTGCTGACTGCATCGGCGCAGTTTTCAGTGCCCGATCTGTGCCGAATTGTATAGTCATAGGTGGCTAACATGAATGCCCACCTCTGTATGCGGGCCGATGCAGTTGCATTTATGGCCTTGTTGTCAGCCAAAAGGGACGTTAGGGGTTTGTGATCTGTCTCCAGCTCAAATTTCCTGCCAAACAGGTACTGGTGCATTTTTTACAGCATACACACATGCAAGCACTTCCTTTTCTACCATCCCGTAGCCCCGTTCTGCCTGGGACAGACTTCTGGAGGCATAAGCTACCGGCTGTAACTGACCCTTGGCATTAACATGCTGCAACACACACCCAACACCATAGGACGATGCATCGCACGTTAAAACGAGTTTCTTACATGGGTCATATAGCGTTGACAGATTGTTGGAGCATAATAAATTTTGTGCTCTATCAAAAGCCCTTTCCTGGCTGTCCCCCCAGACCCATTCGCGACCTTTGCATAGGAGCACATGTAACGGCTCTAACAGCGTGTTCAATTTGGGAAGAAAGTTACCAAAATAGTTCAGTAGACCCATGAACGAACGCAGCTCCGTCGTGTTATGGGGTCTGGGTGCTCTCTGGATCGCTTCTGTTTTGGACGCCGTAGGTCTGATCCCGTCTGCTGCTACCCTCATCCCCAGGAATTCTACCTCTGGAGCAAGGAAGACGCACTTCGCCTTTTTCAGTCGCAGACCTACCCGGTCCAGTCTGCGTAGCGCCTCCTCCAGGTTGCGGAGGTGTTCTTCAGTATCACAACCTGTGATGAGGATGTCATTTTGAAAAACCATTGTCCTTGTGATCGACTTGAGGAGACTTTCCATATTTCGTTGAAAGACCGCGGCGGCCGAGCGAATCCCAAACAGACATCAGTTGTACTCAAACAACTCCTTGTGTGTCGTGATGATGGTCAGCTTCTTCGACTCACTCACCAGCTCCTGGGTCATGTAAGCTGAGGTCAGGTCCAATTTTGAAAAAAGTTTGCCACTGGATAGCGTCGCAAAGAGGTCCTCCGCTCTCGGTAGCGGGTACTGGTCTTGGAGTGACACCCGATTGATGGTGGCCTTGTAATCACCACATATCCTGACCGACCCATCCGCCTTGAGCACCGGCAAAATCGGGCTTGCCCAGTCACTGAATTCGACTGGCGAGATGATGCCTTCCCTCAGCAGGCAGTCCAATTCGCCTTCTATCTTTTCCCGCATCACATACGGCACCGCTCTGGCCTTGTGATGTACTGGCCTGGCGTCCGGGTTTATGTGAATCACTACCTTGGTCCCCATGAAAGTGCCAATGCCGGATTGAAATAGTGAGTCAAATTTGTCCAGGACCTGTGAGCATGATATTCACTCCACAGAAGAAATTGCATTGACATAACCCCATTTCCAGTTCATGACAGCAAGCCAACTCCTCCCCAGCAGTGCGGGACCATCCCCCGGACAATCCAGAGTGGCAACCTGTTCTCCGAATCTTTGTGGGTCACGACTACCGTGGCGCTGTCTAGCACCGGAATGATCTCCTTTGTATATGTCCGTAGTTGTGCATCAATTGGCAATAATTTTGGCCTCCTGATCTTGGACGCCCACAACTTGTCGAACTGTTTGATACTCATCAGGGACTGGCTGGTCCCCATGTCTAGCTCCATGGATACTGGGATGCCATTGAGGAGCACTTTCATCATTATCGGTGGCGTCCTGGTGTATGAACTGTATATGTGCTCCTCATGAACTCGCTGAACTTCAGCTTCCAGCGATTTCCCCCAGTGTCCATTTGGCCTTGTAAGGCTTGCATTGGGCCCGTCCTCTTCGTACATCAATCTAGCCGTCAAGTTGCAGTTTCTGCAAGTATATTGCTGATACCTGCAAGCTCTGGCTGTGTGTTTGCCTCCACACCTCCAACATGAGCCATTGTTGGAAACAAAAGGTCCATTACAGTTGATCGTCTCTGACTGTCTCTGTAACTGTCCTTCAGTGCACGATTGACAGGTGTTGATGGCCCCATTACTGGCCGCATTGTCCCTTGCGATGACATGAATCGCTGTTCAGCTAGCCACTGTCTCTGTTGACTTCCCCCTTTGGGTTCGACCACATGCTCGGGCATGACCGATTGCCCCTGTCTGCCTGGAGAACTGTGTGCCGCATTAACAATGTTGACTCCCTGTCCATTTGCTGCATTTAAACCAAGATTTTTGTCAAACATCATTCTGGTCTCTTCCTCCCCTGAGATAAATATCTGGGCCATCAAAGCCGCCGTTTCCAGGGTCAAGTCTTTGGTCTCAATCAGTTTCCTGAAAACCCCAGCTTGCCCGATGCCCTCAATAAAAAAGTCTCGCAGCATCTCCGCTCTGCATGCATCTGGGAACTTACATTGGCTCGCCAGTCGCCGGAGGTCTACCACGAAGTCTGGAACGCTTTGCCCTTTTCGCTGCCGGTGCGTGTAAAACCGGTGCCTCGCCATGTGCATGCTGTCCGCCGGTTTAAAGTGATCCCCGATCAACTTACTGAGCTCTTCAAAAGTCTTGTCCACCGCTTCTCTGGCGCTAGAAGGTCCTTCATCATGGAGTACGTCCTGGATCCACAAACCGTCAGGAGATGAGTCCTGCGTTTGTCGGACGAATCCTGTCCCAGCCATTCCTTAGTGATGAAGCTTTGCTGTAGTCTCTCAATAAAATCGCCCCAATCATCACTAACACAGTACCTCTCCTCTGTGCTACTAGTGGCCATGCTCGCGTGGTTTAAATCCCAGTTTCTCGTCGCTAATAATATGTCCTTACTATACAGTATAAGTGCACATGTGGCCCATACTTGAGAGGTGGTCACTCTGTGACCAGTAACCTTTAGTAGCCAGCACTGAAGTGATGAAGGTGGGTGGAGCTTCCCCTTTTGTACCTGAAAGTCCAGGTTAGGAGTGTCTCCCACAAGTTCACCACCTAGTGGTCAATATTCTTACGGTGTACAACTTAGTTTACACATGGGTTACAATGACAGTTGAATACATGACAGGCACCGTGGCCGTCATCGACGTCAATCCCGCTGGGGGCATCAATGGTATCTTTAGCTGCTTTCCTTTTCAAATCCCACTTCCCCCTCACACCAGAAGGCTTTATCACTTTCCTGCTCCTGATATTGTCTCCTTTCCTTGCTCCATTCCTGGCCCCCCGACCCGGCTGCAGCCCTCACCGTAACGTGAGTCTTGTGGCATTTATGCTTTCAGATAATGAGCAAGCAGATGACCAGCCTGTGAAGGTATGTGGAAGAATAAAAAAGCACCTGTAAATAAACTGTTTGAAAGTAGCCTCAGGTAATGGGACAATAAGTTTGGAATTCAAATAGACCGAGTAAGGTTTGACTTCAAACAGGAATAGGCATCAAACAGGCATGTTGAAGGATATTCAAGTTGACCAATCAGCGAAAGGAGGCAAGTTATCTCTGACCAAACAGAAATGGACATCAGATGGCTGGGAAGAAACGGATGTATAAAAACTTCAAACAGAGGAATCTTCTCTCTCTTGAGCTTGGAAAAGGACACCGGAAGAAAGGTTTTGGAAAACAGCCAGTTGAACATGTGGAAGCTAACACGTGGACAGATCACCCATGGAATTATACTGAGCCAGTTTGAGCATAGTTATTGCTACCCTGCTCTATTGCCTTCTTCTTTTCTTCTTTCTCTTTGACTTTTAAAATTTTCGCAAACTTGAACCATTCCGCCCCCCCCACCCCCCCCGCCCGCACACACCACCCCCCCAACACCCCGCACCCGCCGCCTGCTATTTAGTTTAAAGCCCTCTCTATGTTGGATGTTGGAGATGTCTCCTGTTGCAGACTGGAAGGATCCATTTGTGTAGAAATTGAGCACGATGGTGGCCTTGATGGCCACTGAGAGAGCCGTCCTCACCCTGGTCTGAGGCTGGAGGTCTGATTGCAAGAGCTGGCAGTGCTCTGTGACCACATCCTAGCTGAAACGCAGCCTTTGAATAAACTGTTCTTCAGTGAGATTTATGTAGGAGAACTGCTGCCGGAATACGCTGGTAGGGTAAGGTCTCCTGTTAACAGTCCTGTTGGCCCTCCTGAAGGAATGCAAAATTCACAAGAAAACCCCCTGTATTTGGGCTCCTTCAAAAGGAAATTTAAATTGGGACTATCTACCAAAAAGTTTGGAATTCTAAAGTGCTTATGGAAGAAACTACGAACTTTAATAGAATTTGGGATTTTAAAAGACAAACTCAAGGCTGTGGGCGGACCTACGGAACTAGCAAGAGACAATCTAATTAAGTAAAGCTACCTGGGTGTGAGGACTGAGTTAACCTGTCTGGAAGAATGAGTATTCGAAAATATTGCCCCCACAAGAGACATTAACATCACAAAATCACCCAGAGGTGGCTACCCATCACCATGGGTCTGGACAACCATTTCAGTATATACATCACAAAGAGGCCCAATCCAGCCTGTATGCAAAAGACTAAGCACAAAAGGACATTGCAATTATCAAACTAACATTTCCATCAGGAAACAGTTTTTTAACATCAACCCACCCAAGACATATCAACTTTTAATGAGCCCAACAAATATTACAAAGAAGAACCAAGCCCGCCAAAATTATACAAAGGATTTTGAACAGATTTGGTGGCAAGATTAGAACACTGAAATTGTATAACTGACCCCTGTTTTCAACAGAACTTAGGTGGTTGCTAGCTAGCTACAAGGCTGCTACTACCTCAGATGCCATACTGCACCAGCTGCTATACTGCGAGTATGTCATCAAGGAGAGAAACCAACGTGATAGTTGTAAACTAACTTCTCCAGCCTCGAAGTCCTGAAGTCCTAAAGGAAGGAAGAACATCATCATCGCAGCAGTGACTGACCACAGTCAACGTGGTATCGAGGGAAAAACAACCATGATCTACCGTTAACTATCAAAAGGGTTGGTAAGCATAGACCCTGCGTGCCCTGGAGTCTAACCGAGCTAGAATTAGGAATTGGGAGGTGGGAGATATAATTTACTGTGACCCCACTTTGAATGTGTAGTGTATGGTTCTTTATTAGAGTGATTTGTGATTTTAAGTTTGACCTTGTACCTTTTCTTGTATTGTTCTTTATTAGAGTGATTGTCAGTTTGGCCTTGTATTTTCTTACTAGAGTAATAAGCCTGTATTACCTTGACTGTAATATAAACAAAGTTCTTTGCATCAAACCAGTGTCCTTTGCACTTTTGTCACACCCCCCAAATAAATCCAGAGTACAGAACCCAAGGGACTGGGAGTGATTCGAACCGCTCAAGTTGGTCAGAAGGGAACCTGACCCCCTCATAGACACCATCCCCCCATACAAAATGGCGACCGTGGCAGGACTCTGGTACATGGGGTGTGATGTGGAGAGTGCTGGTTTGGGGCAAAGAACCAAAATGGAAGAGAGGATTTATGCCTATGTGTATAAGAAGGTCAATGAAACTAAGGAATGGGTGCTTAGTCTATTGCATGCTGAGCGTCCAGCTGACGCTGCAGCCCAGTGGACAGCAAGCAAAGATCACAAAGAAGCAGTAGAGAAGGCAATTTGTTTGGTCTGTCTACAGTGACAGGTCCAAGTCCTAGACAGAATGAATGAAACCTTACAGACAGAGTTATGGGAATGCGCAGAGAACTACCAGGAAAGGTTTATGTTAGAAGAAAGTTTATCAGACAAACTCCACAAGCTAAAACAGGAAAGGACCCAAATAATGGAAAGGTTTAAAAACAGTCAGGACTATTTTCAATATCAAGTTACCGAGGCCAAAAGTAATGAAAAGTCACTGAGGGAGGAAAGCACTCGCCTCACCCTACAAGTAAAAGAGCTCTAGGAAAGATTAAAAGATGTGCAAGCAGCATATAAAGTAGCTAGCACTAATGGGTTTGAATCAGGAGACCACAGTCCCTGCCAGCAACAAATTAAAAGTTTAAACCTTGCTCGGTCCAAGGCAAAAGGCAGGGTATGCCTAATAAGCCCAGGTACACCCCAGGTAAACCTGGAAGAGAAGGAGGAAACTACCCGGCCACTACCTGTGGCACCGGTGACAACACCGGTGCAGCAGCAGGAGGGGTAAATCAGTTGCAGGGCGGACAGGGATAGTGAACCACCACCACCTGTAGCACCAAGTTTCAGCTCGGCTTCACCGCAGGGAAGAGAGGGACGCGAGCCAGAACAGGGAGAGCCAGAACCAGGGCCAATGTGCCCGGTCCGGCAACAGAAGTTTGGCCCGCCCACCCTTAACGGGGATCCAGGGCCCCTGGAAAGTCAGTTTGTGGTTCCCCACATTCCCCACCAGCTTAGGGCTATGATAAGCCACCTGGGAAAGCTAACTCCAAAGGGAGACCCCTCGGTTCACTTTGTGGAAGTGAAACAGGCAGGGGATATTAATGAATGCGATGATGCAGAAATGGCAAAGATGCTTCTTCTATCTCGAGACAGCAAACTGTATCAGTCCCTCTCTACTGAGAGCAAAAGAGGACAGAAAACACTTGCTGCCATCCAAAGGGATATTTTAGAAGCTATGGGCTGCAATGACGGGAGTCCTTTCTCTAGAGTAGAGAAAATGGTGCAGCTCACAGGAGAAACCCAACAGGCTTTCGCAGACCGACTGTGGCCTGTGTACAAAAGCGCCTGTACTGGGGACATAGACAGGGATAACTTAAGCCCGGACGAATTAGCACACTGGCTCCGAAGCCTAATAGCTAACAGTTTACCCAGAATAAGAACCAAGGCTGAGGCCTAGTTCGATCCAAGAGATCCCCAAGCCACAGAACAGGGAGTGTTTAGGCAACTGACCCTAGCTTACAGAAACGGCAGAGGGACAGAAGAGTACCCACAAAAGAGAAGGGTTCACAAAATCCGACCCAGCCAAGATAAGAGGGAATGGTGCCACGATGGGGGTAACCCCTCCGATACAAAACGTATCTGCTTCGGGTGCGGAAAGAGTGGGCACTGGAGAAAGGATTGTAAAAATCCTTGGAAGAATAGCGGAGGAAAGAATTCTCCAGCCCCTGCCCAAAAGACCGAGACAGATAAGCCAGTCCCTCCCCACTTGTTTGTGTTAAGTCCTGACTCTAATGTATTGATTTACACGAGACACATGCTGAAGTCAAGATCACTCAGGACCTGCACCTTTAATTCCAGCTCTCCACTGCTGCACTTGCCTGAAATCTCCTTTTATATACCACAGTGGGACAGGTATGGAGTGTCTCCTGCAAGTGCACCCCTGGTGGTAAGGTATGCTTATTGTTACAGGTCATATCCAGTTACAGTCATGAATAGCATGGTAAGATACAGTTATATACAGTAATGTGAGATACATGACATCACCCTCCCCCAAGGTCTTATTGCCTTTATAGATTCAGTCTCTCAGGTGGTCTGCGCTCGAGCGTCGAGCGTCTTAGTTGTGGTTCAGTTGTTTGCCTTGGTGCCCATTTTTCGTTCGGTGTGATTGCTGGTATCTCGCCTGGGCTGTCTGTTGAGACTGCCCTTTCCTCAGGTTGTTCCACCTGTCTGTCCACCAGGTGTGCTGTGAGTTCCACATTGTAGTCTGCCTCTGGTTCTTCAGTGTTATCAGTGAATCTACTTTTTACTTGGTCGACATGCCTCTGGCAGATTTGGCCATTTTCCACTTGTACAACCAGCAGCCTGTTTCCCTCTTTGTCTGTTACTTCCCTGCAATCCATTTGGGACCCCGGCCATAGTTTAGCACAAACACTTTGTCCCCTATCTCATTCCACCTCCCCCTCGAATTTCGGTCATGGTACTCAGTTAGCTTTCGACGCTTAGCCTGAACAATTTCATGCATGTCTGGGAGGATTAACGAGAGCCTGGTCTTTAAGATTCGTTTCATCAATAGTTGCGCGGGGGGAACCCCAGTCAACGAATGCGGATGGGATCTGTATGCCAGCAGCAGTCGCGACAGGCGGCTCTGCAGCGTGGGACCTTGGATTCTGAGCATGCCTTGTTTAATGGTCTGCACTGGTCGCTCCGCCTGGCCATTGGAGGCCGGCTTGAAAGATGCCGTCTTAACGTGATTTATACCGTGGTCAACTATAAAATCATGAAATTCTGCGCTGGTGAAGCATGGACCATTATCACTGACCAATATGTCAGGAATGTCATGCATTGCAAACATGGTTCTAAGGCTCTCCACAGTGGTGGAGGTGGTGCTCAAGTTTAAAATGGTGCACTCGATTCATTTTGAAAATGCATCAACGACTACGAGGAACATTTTGCCCATGAATGGGCCCGCATAGTCTACATGCACCCGCAACCACGGTTTGGTGAGCCAGGGCCAGGGGATTAGGGGGGCCTCCCTGGGGGCATTACTGAGTTGGGCACAAATGGTGCACCGACGGACGCAGAGTTCCAAGTCTGCATCAATGTCAGGCCACCAGACATGAGATCTGGCTATTGCCTTCATAAGGACGATTCCCGGGTGCTCGCGATGGAGCTCCCGGACAAACGCCTCCCTGCCTCGTAAGGGCATAACTACTCGGCTGCCCCACATCAGGCAGTCTGCCTGTAGTGAGAGTTCATGCATGCGCCGATGGAAGGGTTTGACCTCCTCGGGGCAGGCATCGCGACCATCTGCCCAGTCACCGGTTAAAACGTATCTTTTAACTAGAGATAACGTGGGGTCGTTGGTCGTCCAGGCTCTGATTTGGCGAGCTGTCATGGGCGAACCTGTGGATTCAAAGGCATTGATTGCCATGATCATCTCACAGTCCTGTTTGTCGGACCCTTCTGTGGTCGCCAAGGGTAGCCTGCTAAGCGCGTCAGCACAGTTGTCTGTGCCTGGTCTGTGCCTTATCGTGTAGTTGTAAGCCGCCAGCATGAGTGCCCACCACTGAATGCACGCCGAGGCATTGGTATTGATTGCCTTGCACTCGGATAGTCGGGACATGAAGGGTTTGTGGTCGGTTTCTAATGCAAACTTGGCCCCGAAAAGATATTGGTGCATCTTTTTGACGCCGTACACGCACGTGAGCGCCTCCTTCTCTACCATACCGGACTCGCACTCCGCCCGCGAAAGTGACCTGGAGGCATAAGCAACGGGCTGAAATTTACCCGCATCATTGATGTGCTGTAAAACGCATCCGACCCCATACGCTGATGCATCACACATCAGGACTAACTTTTTACCTGGGTCAAAAAAGGCTAAAACTCTCTTGGAACATAGAAGGTTGCGTGCCTTATTGAAGGCATGTTCTTGGGCGTCCCCCCAAAACCAATCGCACCCCTTTCTGAATAGCACGTGGAGAGGCTCCAGCAGCGTGCTTAAGTTCTGTATAACGTTCCCAAAGTAATTGAGTAGCCCAAGAAAGGCGCGCAGTTCTGAGACATTCCGGGGCCTGGGTGCCAGGCGAATCGCTTCAGTTTTGGATTCGGTTAGGCGGATTCCATCAGCGGCAATCCTTCTGCCCAAAAATTCAACCTCAGGCACGAGAAACAGACACTTGGATTTCTTAACTCTTCGGCCTACCTGATCCAATCGACTTAGTACTTCCTAAAATTTGCGGAGATGAGAGTGGGTGTCCCTGCCCGTGATGAGTATGTCATCTTGAAACACAACCGTCCCCGGGATGGACTTGAGCAGACTTTCCATGTTGCGCTGGAATATAGCAGCTGCCAACCTGATGCCGAATGGGCATTGATTGTACATAAAAAGGCCTCGATGTGTGTTGATGGTGGTGAGTAGCTTAGACTCTTCGGTCAGTTCTTGCATCATATACGCAGATGTGAGGTCAAGTTTCGAGAAAAGTTTTCCTCCAGCCAACGTGGAAAATCGGTCCTGCACTCTGGGCAGCGGGTATTGGTCCTGTAGGGAGACTCTGTTTGTGGTAGACTTGTAATCCCCACAGATTCGCATGGATCCATCAGGCTTCATGATGGGGACGATGGAGCTTGCCCAGTCACTGAATTCCATGGGAGAAATTATGCCTTCCCGCAGAAGCCGGTCCAGTTCGTTTTCAATCTTTTCCCTCATCACATAAGGCACAGCTCTAGCCTTGTGATGGACCGGTCTGACATTCTGTGTGATGTAGGTTCTAACTTTAGCCCCTTTGAAGGTGCCCACACCTGGCTGAAAGAGATGTTCAAAACGGTTTAGAACTGTTGAGCAGGAGGTCCGTTCCTCTGACGATGTGGCGTGAACATCATCCCATTTCCAATTAAGTTCTGCTAGCCAACTTCTCCCCAACAGGGCTGGGAGATCCCTGGGGATAATCCACAGGGAAAGTCAGTGCACCATCCCTTTGTGTGTGACTGAGAGCATGGCGCTGCCAAGGACTGGGACAATTTCTTTAGTATAGGTCCTTAGTTTGGTATCGATCTTTGTGAGTTTTGGTCTGTTGCTTTTGTGCGGCCATAGCTGTTCAAATTGTTGAATGCTCATGAGGGATTGACTGGCCCCCGTGTCCAGTTCCATGATGACGGTTATCCCGTTGAGTCGAACCCTCACCATAATTGGAGGCGTCTTGGTGTAAGAACAGTGGACATTGATCATGTTAACCCGCTGTACCTCAGCGTCCCGTGCACTGTTCCAACCGTCTTCTGGTCCGCTTTCCGACCATTGCGATTCGTATACCAGCCGAGCTGCTGTTTTTCTGCACATGCGAGCCAGATGCCCTGTGCAGTTGCAGTTTCTGCAAACGGCATGATGCAATCGACACACCCTGGTTGAGTGCCTTCCCCCACATCTCCAACACAGACCGTTTCCATTTTTTCCGAAAGATGAGCTGCATCTGGCTGATCTCCCTTGAGCGTCTCTCAATCTGTTGTTGATTGCTCGCATTGTGGATTGATGAGGTGTGATCGGCCGTTCATGTAGCCCTTGATTTTGATGGCTTCTGGCGTCACTGTCTGCTGTTGAAGGCCTGCTCTCCTGCCTTTGTCTGTGTGTGGGGGTAGCAGTTTGTTTCACAATGTGAACCCCTTGTTCTGATGCCTCGTTGGTTGTTGTACCCAAAGTATAGATCAGCCTCATTTCTTCTTCGCCTGCCAAGAACGTCTGTGCGACCAGTGCTGCTGCCTCTAGAGTCAAATTCTTCGTCTCTATAAGCTTTCGGAATATGCCTGCGTGGCGTATTCCTTCAATAAAAAATCTCTCAGTACTTCTCTCCTTAGTTCATCGGGGAACTCACATCAACTTGCAAGCCTCCGAAGTTCCGCCATGAAGTCGGGTATGCTTTGGCCCACACAGCGTCTGTAGTTGTAGAACCTGTGTCTGGCCATGTGTAGGCTGCACGCTGGCTTCAGGTGGTCGCTCACCAGTGTGCTCTACTCCTCAAACGACTTGCTTGCTGGTTTCTCGGGTACCAGCAGGTCTTTCATTAAAGCATATGTTTTCGAGCCACAGCTGGTCAAGTGATGGGCTCTTCTCTTGTCTGCCTTATCGTAGCCCAGCCAGTCTTTGGTCACAAAGCTTTGCTGGAGCCTTTCTATAAAGTCATCCCAATAAAGTCTCCAGCATTGTATTTCTCATCTGAGCTGTTGGTAGCCATTCTGTGGATTCTGTGATCCCGTAACTCGTCGCCACTGTTAAGTCCTGACTCTAATGTACTGACTTACATGAGACACATGCTGAAGTCAAGGTCACTCAGGACCTGCACCTTTAATTCCAGCTCTCCAGTGCTGCACTTGCCTGAGACCTCTCTTTATATACCACAGTGGGACAGGTATGGATTGTCTCCCTCATGTATAGCATGGTAAGATACAGTTATATACAGTGGTGTGAGATACATGATAGTTTGAGACCTTTTTAACTGCGTTCCGAGCCATGTTGAATGGCCCTGGAAAGGTAGCCACCGGTACCGAGATCCCATCTGCCCCCTGTCTACCTGTGTTCTCTCGAGTATGATGCGTGGGGGAGACCGACCGTACAGATGGAAGTGGAAAAGATGAAAGGTGTCATGTTTGTAACCTTCACATAACTGTAACCTTTATGTACACTGTATACACCTGAGAAATGCACACCTTGACCAAAGGGGGTGAACTTGTGGGAGAACTCCTCACCTGGTCATCCAGGTATATAAAGGGAGGTCCTGTGAATAATGGTACAGGTCACAGAGTGACCTTGTCTCCGGTATGTGCCTCGTGTTGATTTGCTGTAGTGTGACACAATATTTGGCGATGAGAAATGGAAATCAACGACTCAAGAGAATGGCCACCGGTAGCACAGAGGAACGGTACTGTGTTGGTGAGGACTGGGACGATTCCGTTGAGAGGCTCCAGCAGAGCTTTGTCACGAAGGACTGGCTGGGAGCGGCAGCGGCTGACAAGCGAAGTGCGCATCTATTGACCAGCTGTGGACCGAAGACGTATGCGCTGATGAAAGACCTGCTCGCACCCGAGAAACCGGCGGACAAGATCTTCGAGGAGCTCAGCAAACTGATTGGTGAGCACTTCAAACCGGTGAGTAGTATACACATGGCCCGACACCGATTCTATACGCACCGACGTCGGGAAGGGCAGAGCATACTGGACTTCGTTGCGGACCTTCGGCGCTTGGCCAGCCTCTGTAAATTCACAGACGCCTGCAGGGGGGAGATGTTATGGGATTTCTTCATTGAGGGCACTGGTCATGCTGGGATTTTTAGGAAGCTAATTGAGACCAAGGACTTGACCTTGGAAGCAGCGGCATTGATGGTTCAAACCTTCATGGCGGGGGAGGAGGAAACCAAGATCATATACGCGCACAACTCTGCTCCCAACATGGCGATAGAGCAGGGAGTTAACATGGTAAACGCGACTCAGAACCCCGCAGGCAGGCAAGGACAATTTGACACCAACCAGGCAGTAACAGACTCTAAGGTGGGTCCTCAACAGAGACAATGGCAGGTTGATCGGACATTTAACCATCACAAGGGACAATACATCCCGGGATGGGACCATTGACACCCACAAAGAGAGTGCGCAAGAGTAATCAAAGAGACAATCAGAGAGGAATGCCTGGTAACAGCCCTCTTGTTCACAACAATCTCAGCTCATACTGGAGGTGCGAGGGCAAACATGTTGCGAAGACCTGCTGGTTTCAACAATTCATCTGCAGAAATTGTAACCTGAGTGGACATTTAGCCAGGATGTGCAGGAAGCCCGCAGCGAGGCTGGATTACGAAGTGGATGAACCACAAGAGGGGTCTGCAAGGCAGGGGTATGCCTGGGACACAGCAATGGATGCTGAAGTTCAGCGGGTCCAGGTGGCTAACATCCACAGCTCATACACAAAAACGCCACCTATGATGATGAGAGTACTGTTAAATGGCATGGAGCTGGACACAGGAGCCAGCCAGTCACTTATGAGTGTCCAACAATTCGAGAAACTGTGGCCACTCAGAGCTAGCAGACCCAAACTAGAACGCATTGACATGCAACTACGGACGTACACCAAAGAGATCATCCCAGTGCTAGGCAGTGCAATGTTGGTGGTCACACATAATGGATCTCAGAACCGGCTGCCACTCTGGATTGTCCCGGAAAATGGTCCCGCGCTTTTGAGGAGGAGCTGGCTAGCCGAGATGAACTGGAAATGGGGGGATGTGCATGCCATTTCATCTGCGGAGCAAAGTTCATGCTCACAGGTCCTACAAAAGTTCGAGTCATTATTTCAACCTGGCGTCGGGACTTTCAAAGGCACCAAAGTAAGGATACGCATCACCCCTGACACCACACCAGTGCACCACAAAGCCAGAGCTGTGCCGTAAGTGATGCGGGAGAAAATTGAGAGTGAATTGGACAGGTTGCTCAGAGAGGGCATAATTTTGCCTGTTGAATTCAGTGACTGGGCAAGCCCCATCGTCTCTGTTCTAAAAACGAATGGCTCGGTCAGGATCTGTGGCGACTACAAGGCCACCATCAACCGAATGTCACTTCAGGACCAATACCCGCTTCCGAGAGCGGAGGATCTTTTTGCCACGCTGGCAGGTGGCAAGCTGTTCACCAAGTTGGACCTCACTTCGGTCTACATGACCCAGGAACTGGCCGAAGAATCCAAGCTACTGACCACCATCACCACGCACAAGGGGCTGTTAGTCTACAACAGGTGTCCATTTGGCATTCGTTCAACAGCTGCTATCTTTCAGAGGAACATGGAAAACTTGCTCAAGTCCATCCCCAGAACAATCGTATTTCAGGACGACATCCTTATCATGGGTCGAGACACTGAGGAACACCTCCACAACCTGGAGGAAGTGCTACACCGACTGGACCGGGTAGGCCTGCGACTAAAGAAGTCCAAGTGTGTGTTTTTGGCCCCAGAGGTAGAGTTTTTGGGCAGGAGGGTTGCCGCAGATGGGATCCGACCCACCGAATCCAAAACAGAGGGGATCCGTCGCGCGCCCAGGCTTGGCAACACATCAGAGTTGCGTTCATTTCTGGGACTATTGAACTATTTTGGGAACTTTCTACCGAACTTAAGTACATTGCCGGAGCCGCTACACGTGCTACTGCGTAAGGGTTGCGATTGGTTTTGGGAGGACTGTCAGGAACGGGTTTTCAATCGGGCGCTAGACCTGCTTTGTTCTAATAAGTTATTGACCCTGTACGACCCCTGTAAGAAATTGGTTTTGACATGCGATGCATCATCCTATGGGGTTGGGTGCGTGTTGCAGCAGAGTAATGTTGAGGGCCAACTCCAACCTGTGGCTTATGCCTCCAGGTCGCTCTCCCAAGCAGAAAGGGGGTATGATATGGTTGAAAAGGAAGCACTCGCATGTGTCTACGGGGTGAAAAAGATGCACCAGTACCTTTTTGGCAGAAGGTTCAAGTCAGAAACGGACCACAAGCCGTTAACATCCCTGTTGTCCGACAGCAAAGCTGTCAATGTCAATGCATCAGCTCGCATACAGCGATGGGCTCTCACGCTGGCTGTATATGACTACACCATACGGCACTGGCCAGGCACCGAAAATTGCGCTGACGCACTCAGCAGGCTTCCACTGGCCACCACTGAGGGGGCAGCGGAGCAAAGCGCCGAGATGGTCATGGCTGTCAATGCCTTTGACAGCGCAGGCTCACCCATCACAGCCCACCAGATCAAAACCTGGACAAACAGAGATCCCCTCCTATCTCTGATTAAGAAATGTGTCCTGACTGGGGATTGGGCTCCCGCACACGGAGCATGCCCTGAAGAGGTCAGACCGTTTCACAGATGGATGGATGAGTTCTCCATCCAAGCCGACTGCCTACTATGGGGCAGCCGGGTGGTCATGGGAAGCATTCATCAGGGAACTCCACAGCGAGCACCCAGACATCATGCTTATGAAGGCCATTGCCCGGTCACATGTATGGTAGCTGGGAATTGATGCAGACCTGGAACACTGTTCGCAGGTGCACGACGTGTGCCCAACTGGGCAATGCCCCCAGGGAGGCCCCACTCAGCACATGGCCCTGGTCCACCAAGCCATGGTCACGTATTCACGTAGGCTACGCGGGCCCGTTCTTGGGAAAAATGTTCCTCATTGTTGTTGATGCATACTCGAAATGGATCAAGTGCATCATATTGAATTCGTGCACGACATCCACCACAGTGGAGAGTCTGCTGCGGTCTCTGCGACCCACGGCTTGCCGGATATCCTAGTTAGCGACAATGGCCCATGTTTCACTAGCTATGAATTCCGGGAGTTCATGTCGGGTAATGGCATCAAACATGTCAGGACAGCGCCGTTCAAGCCGGCTTCCAATGGCCAGGCAGAACGTACCATCCAAATCATAAAGCAAGGCATGCTCTGGATTCAAGGACCCTCCCTTCAATACCATCTATCGCGCCTCCTGCTGGCCTACAGGTCCCGACCGCACTCGCTCACGGGGGTCCCGCCAGCGGAAGTACTCATGAAACGAACACTTAAAACTTGACTGTCCCTCATTTATCCAGTCTTGTCAGACATTGTTGAGGGCAAGCACTAGTCCCAAAATGAGTGCCACAACCATAACTCAAAGGGGAGATGGATAGAAATCGATGACCCTGTGTTTGTTCTTCATCATGCTATGAGGCCCAAGTGGCTCGAGGGTACTGTAATTGGTAAAGAGGGGAATAGGGTCATAGTGGTCAGACTCAACAATGGGCCGAAATGCCGCAAGCATTTGGACCAAGTAAAAAAAAAGGTTCAGCATGGACACTGAGGAACCTGAGGAAAATCATGAGATGCTGCCCACACCACCGCCAGTGAACGAGTAACAAGAACCGTCAGCAACATGCACAGTCCCTGCGGTCAGCCCGGAGGAGCCGGAATCACCACAGGTGACAAAGACGCATGCCAAGGCTCAACAATTAGAGCCCCAACTGTGGCGCTCCACGAGAGAGCGTCGACCGCCTGAAAGACTCAATCTTTGACCCAAAGACATTGGCGGGAGGTGATGTCATATTTGTAACCTTCACATAACTGTAACCTTTATGTAACAACACTGTACACTGTATACACCTGAGAAATGCACACCTTGACCACAGGGGGTGAATTTGTGGGAGACACTCCTCACTTGGTCATCCAGGTATATAAAGGGAGGTCCCACGCAGGGTCATCACTTCTTGGTCCTGTGAATAAAGGTTAGGGTCACAGAGTGACCTTGTCTCCAATATGTGCCTCGTGTTGATTTGCTGCAGTGTGTAAGGACACAACAAAAGGGACTTACCTGCTGGATACCGGGGCCTCAAGCACCCTTGTCAATGTAGCTAACCCCGCCACCTCACCTCTGTCTAACGGGGTCCTCTACAGCTTGGTGGGTTTCACCTGCACTGAACAGACTAGCTCATTCTCCGTTCCACTCTCCATTCATTTAGGTACACTCCACACTAAGTGGACTTGTGTCCTGATGAAGTGGGAGCATGAAGGGAGAGGAATCCTAGGGGCTGACTTCATCCTAGGCCACGGGATCCTGGTGGATTTAAGAAACCACTGTCTTTGGGGGTCAGTCTGTACGGGACAGGAGAGTGAGGTGATGGTTATCCCGGGAAAACAGAGAAAAGGGACGGTATGCACCATGAAACCAAAGGAGGGTTATGACCTTGAATCACTGGTCAGTAACACCACTGTAGAATATCAAGAGTATGTGAGGAAAAACCTTGCAGCTTTTGCCACTCACAAACACGACTGTGGGAAAATAAACGGGGTCGAGGTTAGGAGATGGGGACCGCATGACACAACCACAGAAACAGTACAACTTCCCCAGGGAGGCGGAGGCAGACATGGAAACAGTCTTGGGTTTGCTGGTTAAACAGGGAATGCTGAGACCAATAGCTACCCATGTGAACTCTCCATTGTGGCCGGTTAAGAAACCGCACAACTCCTGGAGAGCCATGGTGGACTATCGAGTACTCAACCATAACATCCCCGCCTGTGCACCCATTGTTGCTGCTGTCGCCGATCTCATTGGAAGTATCCCAGCCTCCGCGACCACCTTTACGGTGCTGGATATTTCCAACGGGTTCTGGTCCATACCTTTAAGAAGGGAAGATCAGTACAAGTTTGCTTTTACCTTTAAAGGACAGCAATATACTTGGAACTGTCTCCGTCAGGGCTTCCACAACAGCCCCAGTATTTTCCATCAGTGTATGACCGACTGTTTAAAGAGTTTCAGCAGACCCCAGCAGTTAGTACAGTATGTAGATGACCTGCTCCTGTTCACCGATGAGAGGGAGGAGCATGGCCCACTGCTGGCTGAAATGCTGGAGCTGCTGAAAGAAGAAGGATTTAAAGTAAACCCCAAGAAGGCACAAATCGGCCTAAAGGAAGTAAAATTTCTGGGACTGGCTGTGCGCGCTGGGGAAAGAGCCATTGACAAAGCTAGAAGGGAAGATCAGCCATGATCTTATTGAATGGTGGAGCAGGCTCGAGGGGCCGAATGGCCTACTCCTGCTCCGATTTCTTATGTTCTGATGTTCTTATGAAGCAGTGCAGAAGTTACCCGCCCCCAACACAGTAACAGGAGTAAGATCTTTTCTAGGGCTAACCGGGTACTGCAGAGATTTCATTGAGGATTATGCAGCCACCGCAGCCCCTCTGCTCCGACTCCTACACAAGGGACTGGAGTGGGAATGGGACAAAGATTGTGAGGCAGCATTTATCCAACTCAAGAAAGACCTGCAGACCGCGCCAGCTCTAGGGGCCATTGATGGGGGTAAAGAGTTTTTCCTGGAGGTAGCAGCCAGTGGGGACAGCCTGAGCGCAGTACTGCTCCAAGAGCAGCACGGCCAGCTGAGACCAGTGGTCTACTCCTCCAGGATACTCACGGATGTGGAGAAGGGATACTCCAACTGTGAGCAGCACCTCCGAGCCACTCACTGGGCTGTGAAAAGATCACTGATCTTCACAGGGGGGAGCCCTATCACACTCCTTACCCACCATACGACCACCCAAATGCTCCTGGATGGGAGAATCAAGGACGGGACAGTGAGCAGTGCCCACATTGCTCGATGGACCCTGCTCCTCTCTCAAATGGACCGAAGGGTAAAGGGTCTGTGCGAGCCAAAACTCGCAGCCAACATGATTTATCCAGGGACAGCCCACTGGTGTTCCATAGAAGGGGTATGGGAAATTGACATAGGTTTTCGGATTGGGTTACACTCCACAGGCCGAGAGATCTATGTGGACGGTTCAAGTACAGTATCTGTGGGTGAACGACTCACATGCTGCAGAGTTTATGACCCCAAGGCAGGCATTGCCCTGGCGATTAAACCCACCAGTACTATGAGCGCCCAGCACGCTGAACTGTCCGCGGTGGTGTATGTAGTCACACACCCCTAAGAATTCCCTACCCCATATACAATTTGCTTGGAGAGTATGTTCACCTCCAACTCGTGTACAGAGTATCTGGCTATCTGGTCCCGCCACGGATACATATCTGCTTTCGGGAGACCCCTGGCCATTAAGCCCCGACTGGAAAAGATCATGACAGCCGTAGGGGAGGAAGGGAATATCTGCATACATAAAGTGAAGGCACATTCCACCACTGAACCCCGTAGCAAGGGAAACCAGCAGGCTGACATGTTAGCCAAGCAGGGAGCCCGCACGGGAATGCTCTGGCATCCGTACAACCTCAGACCCATCGCAGCAGTCAGGGGCAGGATAGGGACGGCAGGGAAGGCAGGGATAGCTTTGCCCCAGGACCTAAAAACAGTTCAGACCCAAGACCCCTCCCTCAAAACTGTCCTGAACACACTAGCTAAAGGGGAAAGGATAGACGGCCCGTACGGCACCGCAGCAATTGCCATTAAAGAAGGCATGCTGTTCAGAGGGCAGCAATGGGTAGTACTGCAACAACACCGGAGAGAATTCCTCCAGCTGGCTCACGAGGGTCCAGGAGCAGGACACCCCGGACCTGAGACCACTTGGCAATGGGTGGAACAGGCAGGGTGGTGGCCAGGACTCAGCGAGTTCTGTGCTAGCTGTCTGGTGTGTGCGGCCAACAACCCCGACCCCCAGAAAAGGAAGGTGTCTATGGGACATATCAGGAGGGTAGAGGGACCCTGGCAGTTGATCCAAATCGATTACATTGGGCCCCTACCCACTGCCCAGCGAGGCTACAAGTACTGCCTAGTATCGGTGGATGTTTTCACCAAATGGGTGGAAACCTTCCCATACCATCAAAGAAAGGCTGTGCAAAGAGACAGGGGACTCGCCCAAAGGGTGGGTAGAGGTCCTACCACTAGTCCTCATGGGGATCCGGGCCAGCCAGTCAAAGAGCACGGGGTACTCCCCGTACGAGCTCATGACCGGCAGAACCATGCGAACCCCCACCCATGTGTTAGCCCCAGTATTCACGGAAGGTCAGCTTAGGGAAGCGAACCGGGACAGTTTTGTCAGAAATCTGGTTGAACACCTTAAACAGATTCACTGGCAGGCTGCTAACAACATGGGAAACAGCATCGGAGCAACCGACTGCTGCTAGAACCCCACAAACACCATGAGTGGGAGATAGGGGACCAGGTCATGGTGAGAAACTACGCTAGAGTAGGGGTCTATGAGGCACTGTACATGGGACCATACCACATTGTACCACATTAAGCCCCATGGTCTATGCCATAAATTTTCCCCGGCGAACAAAGTGGTTCCACATAAATCAGTGCAAATTTTTCAACCCGGGGCAGCAGCTAAACGTAAGGGACAGGCAAAACCTATAAACCATGTTAAAGACAGGGACCCCCAGCCAACAACCCCCGACTGTGGAATTCCCACAGACTGGATTGTGTTACTGGAGGAGCCGCGCCCCCCCATTCATTTGGGACTCAGACACACCTCCAGCAGCCGTAGCCTTAAGAAGGACTCCCCACACACCACGGCCAAAGACACCAAGGTCACCAGTGCTCCAATTTGAATGGTTCAGCCCCGGGAGAGGGACCAGCTGCAAAAGGGCACCTAAGGTCAGAGACCAGCCCGCGAGCAGGGACACCCAGCCAGTAGCCTCGGGAAACAAGGGACCCCCAGAAGAGATAGCGTTGGACCAGCCACCAAGTGAGAATCCCCAGCCCGTGGTCCTCGACCAAGCAGAACAACCCCCAGGGGAAGAAAGGAACCAGGCAGCCACCCACAAAAGAGCGGTGTGCTGCAGCACTGGAGGGGACGTTTCCCCGATAGTCTGGGACTCAAACCCACGTCTGGTCAGGGTACTTAGGTCGGTCTGCACCACCTAACCCTATCACCTACCTCGCTGGACACCCAGCGGGAGAAGAAGAAAGAGAGAAGGTAGGAATTAACTTGGCCACCAGGAGACGGTGGCAGATGTACATATATAGTGCCATATGAATTTAAGAATGTTGAGTACTAAGTTAGAGTAGTGTAAGATTATGTGTAATGATAAGTATATATGTATTAGTGAACTGTGGTAAGGAAAAGAATCGACCTGTGCAGCTGTTAAAAGAGGCACAGACCGGGTAACACCCGGGAGTAAGAAGAATCTACTGGTATGGCTATTAAGAAAGCACCAGTGAGATAACAAGCAAAACGTGCCCCTACAGGAAAGAGGACAGCATGAGAAGGATCCTGTTCCTGCTCGCCCTGATAAGGATGAGAGGCAGCGACCGAGTAGATGTGGAAGAATCCCTCATTTACGGGTGTTCAGGAGGAAGAGCACCGATCGTAACCGCCGGGGGTGGCCCCCGAGACGTGGAAGAACTCGCCATTTACGCCCACGAGGGAAGATGGCCAGGGTGGCTGGGATCTAATTCTACCCGCTACTCCAGCCAGGGAGGTTTTACCTACAGGGAGGCCTCACTTCTATGCCCCCGGATGCGGATCTTCACTGCCCAAGTCAGTGTTACAGAGGGCAAACGAGTGTGTTTGACTTGCAAAGGGAACATTCCCCTGGGAAGATGGTGGTGGCTCAGAAAACTAAGCAAGGTCGCATAGGACCAAAAATCGGACTGGGAAAGACCCGGTAATGTTACGTACTGCACCATCATTGGGACAGGGGGAGGAGTAAAAGTGTGTTGGGACAAATGGTGGGAATCCGAACAAGGAATTTATTTTTGCATGTGGGGATCATAGAGTATTTTATTGTCCCGCAGGCATATCGATCGCCTTTGCCAGGCAATGACAAGATGAAGGGAAAGGGATGGGGTGGGATTCTAGCCTACATGGGTGCCCGGTCCAACACTCCCCACTCCCAATTAACACCACCGAACTAAGAGCACACATTAAGAAACCGCTGCCCACAACCCCACCAATACGCACAGTAATAGAAAGGTGTCCTATCACCACCAAGGGACCTGGAAATGGATTAGTATTAGTAGCGACCGAAAAGGTGTTATATGCAATAGCTTCAGTAATATTACCGAGGTACACCTACCTGCATGGTGTCTGAAGGAAACAGAACGACTGTACCAGGCCCTACTTAGAGACATGTTCAAGAAATTTTATGAGTTAGACTTTGGAAATGTAGACAAAGCAGACCCTAAATGCTAGGGACACCATGGGCTCAGGGAGACCTAGAAGGGGGATCATAAATGATGTTTTCACCACCTACCATACAGCATCCTCTGTAATAAATAGCCTAGATGACTTAGAACTGCAAACACAGATAAACAGTTTAAAGACCCAATTGAGAAAAATCCTGAAACAGGAGAACACTGTAGTAGGATCAGAACTACATGAGGACCAGGCTCTGACTGTCCATTTAAAAGAAATAGTGGCTGAGCTAGAAAAACATGCACAGACAGTGAATGCACTCATATGGGAGGATAGAAACGCTTCTGACCATGCTGCTCAGAACGAGGTGTGCGTATTGTATAGGGCATGGTTGTTGGGCAAGGGTCGCAACAACCTGGAGGATTTAAAATAAGGTGCAGTCCCCTCTTGGAGCAGGAACAAGCACCTCGCAGCCCTCCACCCATACAGCAATTCACTAAGCCCGTGCCAGCTCCGCCTAGCCTCTGAAGCCTACCCTGTCCCAGTAGACTGTGGTAAATCTAATCACACTATTATGGGTTTAGTATTAAGGATGCCGGTCATGGGTGGGACAGCCCGACCCGCACCGGTATACTGGGTGGAAAGCATTGGAGTTATTCAGGGAGGTGCACACATTCGTTTCATAGCGGTCCCATCCTATGTCATAAAGTAGGAGCACACTGTAACGGGTACTGACCTCTCCGGGTGCCGGAGCCGGGGTGCACACGTCATACTGTGTCCCCAGTACTTGAGTGCCCATTCAAAATCACAGTGTGGGTTTAAAGCTGCTGGCGCACAGCCTATTAACTGTACCATGGAGGTAATGACACAAGACCATGTCCCTCCACAGGTAACATACATTGGGGGTGGGACATATTGTGTCACCACCAGTGCGCCCCACGACCAACATGGACACTTCTGGTGAGTGACAGCAGTTTTTGCTTCAAACCTGAGGCATCAGTTCAAGTGGCCCAGGAACGGATTGTCCCCATTCCTGAACCCTCCACTGTCCACCTCACTGTGAAGGAAAACATTACAAACCTGCAGGATTATGTTGTACATTTTGGCTATGCAATTCCTCCTCTACCCAAACATCTTACCGCTCTGCTAAAAGCTGTAATTATCTCACAAAAACACTTCTACACTCTAGAACAGAAAACCATTGAGATAGGGAAAAAGATTCTTGAGATCACCATTCCGCCTTGGTGGGACCTTTTCAGAAATATAGAGGTCCCAGTCTGGATCAGAATCGCTTCCCACACTTTAGTTATTTGTCAACTCGCGATTATACTTTACTTATGGTGTCTCACTTGCTGAGTGAAACGCAGAGGCACCAAAGGGTGCTATACGTTCCTTGGCCAAACTTGGGAATCGCGCAGGGAGGGATGACACCATACTACCATGTTTAATTTGTGTTTGATTTTACCTGCTGTAAACTGCAACATCGCGAGTGTTACTTAAATGTTTTGACTATGTACCTTTATTTTACTGAAATTAAAACGTGTTTGACGATGGATCTTTATGCTATTTGAGAATGTGTTACTATGTGTTTTTATTTTACTTTATTTAAAGTTGTGTATGATTGTATACCGTCATTTTATTGTTAAAACTGAGTAAAAGAGGGACATCATACCCCCTCTATGCTATAATTGAATTGTAATGACTGTATTTGCCTGTATATTGCATTGCAGTTCAACGGGGGATGCAGGATAATGTTTAGCTAGTATAAATGCAGGGAAGGTTGACTCTCGGGAGCAGGAAATTGCTTACCTTGATTGACACTCAAGAGTGTGGCGTGTCAACAGCGGGAAATGAAGGAATGCAAAATTCACAAGAAACCCTCCCCCGTGTTAGGGCTCATTCAAAAGCAAATTTAATTTGCGACTATCTACCAAAAAGTTTGGAACTCTAAAGTGCTTATGGAAGAAATTACGAACTTTAATAGAATTTTGGATTTTAAAACACAAACTCAAGGCTGTGGGCGGACCTACGGAACTAGCAAGAGACAGTCTGATTAAGTAAAGCTACCTGGGTGTGAGGACTGAGTTAACCTATCTGGAAGAATGAGTATTCAAATATCTTTCCCCCACAAGAGACATTAACATCACAAAATCACCCAGAGGTAGCTACCCATCAACATGGGTCTGGACAACCATTTCAGCATCTACATCACAAGGAGGCCCAATCCAGCCTGTATGTGAAAGACTAAGCACAAAAGGACATTGCAATTACCAAACTAATATTTCCATCAGGAAACAGTTTTTTAACATCAACCCACCCAAGACATATCAACTTTTAACGATCCAGACAAATTATTACAAAGAAGAACCAAGCCCGCCAAAATTATACAAAGGATTTTCAACAGATTTGGCGGCAAGATTAGAACACTGAAATCGTATAACTGACCCTGGTTTTCAACAGAGGTTAGGTGGTTGTTAGGTAGCTACAAGGCTGCTACTACCTCAGATGCCATACTACACCAGGTGCTATACTGCGAGTATGTCATCAAGACAAGGAGAGAAACCAACGCGACAGTTGTAAACTAACTTCTCCAGCCTCGAAGTCCTGAAGTTCTGAAGGAAGGAAGAACATCATCATCGCAGCAGCGACCGACCACAGTCAACGTGGTATCGAGGGAAAAACAACCGCGATCTACCGTTAACTATCAAAAGGGTTGGTAAGCATAGTCCCTGCATGCCCTGGAGTCTAACCTAGCTAGAATTAGGAATTGGGAGGTGGGAGGTATAATTTACTGTGACCCCCCCTTTGAATGTGTAGTGCATCGTTCTTTATTAGAGTGATTTGTGATTTTAAGTTTGACCTTGTACCTTTCCTTGTATTGTTCTTTATTAGAGTGATTGTCAGTTTGGCCTTGTATTTTCTTACTAGAGTAATAAGCCTGTATTACCTTGTCTGTAATAAAAACAAAGTTATTTGCATCAAACCAGTGTCCTTTGCACTTTTGTCACGCCCCCCAAATAAATCCAGAGTACAGAAACCAAGGGAGTGGGAGCGATTCGAACCGCTCAAGTTGGTCAGAAGGGAACCTGACCCCCCTCATAGACACCATCCCCCCTTACACTCCTCCCTCTGGCCACATTTTGCTGTCTTTCTCTCTGCCTAAGTTGCCTCCGATGGTAATGTAGGAGTGCGAGGTCGAGTGCCAACACAGCCCCAATGAAACAATGTAAATTTTGAACTTTCAAATCTGCCCTCAATGAAAGTCACAAATCTTTATCAGGTAGAACATTCCTTCAACTGGAAATCAGTGAAATCTGTTTAATGCCTCATTGTCTATGTGAAACTAAGCAGCAAACATTATTGGCTGACTCAAAATTTACCTGATGCTGGCGCCTTTAAATAGCGATCCTCCAGCCGACTCCCGACTGAAACACAACAGCTGAAGCTATCGTTATCAGCACCAGGCGGTAAAACAGGTGGCGAGAGTGAATTTATCTTCCGGGGCGGTAACGGGTTAATACACACGCCAATGACGTCATCATCACCGGCCGCAGTCAAGTGCGCAATACGTGTTAACGCCGCCACAATACCCCCGTCCAATTTAACAAGAGGCGCTGTTCTCACCGACCCAGGCAAAAACTCATTTATGCCTCACTAGCGCCCGGGGCAGTAACGGGAGGGATAGATTAAATGTAGTATCTCCAAATTTGCGGATGACACTAAGTTGGGTGGCAGTGTGAGCTGCGAGGAAGATGCTATGAGGCTGCAGAGTGACTTGGATAGGTTAGGTGAGTGGGCAAATGCATGGCAGATGAAGTATAATGTGGATAAATGTGAGGTTATCCACTTTGCTGGTAAAAACAGAGAGACAGACTATTATCTGAATGTTGACAGATTAGGAAAAGGGGAGGTGCAACGAGACCTGGGTGTCATGGTACATCAGTCATTGAAGGTTGGCATGCAGGTACAGCAGGCGGTTAAGAAAGCAAATGGCATGTTGGCCTTCATAGCAAGGGGATTTGAGTACAGGGGCAGGGAAGTGTTACTACAGTTATACAGGGCCTTGGTGAGGCCACACTTGGAGTATTGTGTACAGTTTTGGTCTCCTAATTTGAGGAAGGATATTCTTGCTACTGAGGGAGTGCAGCAAAGGTTCACCAGACTGATTCCCGGGATTGCGGGACTGACATATCAAGAAAGACTGGATCAACTGGGCTTGTATTCACTGGAGTTCAGAAGATTGAGAGGGGATCTCATAGAAACGTTTAAAATTCTGACGGGTTTAGACAGGTTAGATGCAGGAAGATTGTTCCCAATGTTGGGGAAGTCCAGAACCAGGGGTCACAGTTTAAGGATAAGGGGTAAGCCATTTAGGACCGAGATGAGGAGAAACTTCTTTACCCAGGGAGTGGTGAACCTGTGGAATTCTCTACCACAGAAAGTTGTTGAGGCCAATTCACTAAATATATTCAAAAAGGAGTTAGATGTAGTCCTTCCAATAGGGGGATCAATGGGTATGGCGAGAAAGCAGGAATGGGGTACTGAAGTTGCATGTTCAGCCATGAACTCATTGAATGGCGGTGCAGGCTCGAAGGGCCGAATGGCCTACTCCTGCACCTATTTTCTATGTTTCTATGTTTCTATGTTACTCTTCCTGGTAACCAGTTTAACCATTTATGGTGATGGTTCTTCACTCTAACCTTCTGATTCAATTTCACACATCACTTTCTTACTCTACCTCTATCGTAACTCTTTTTCTGTCTTAATTGTTTCTCTTCTACTGACAATGCCAAGTTTGGCTTTAACAACAAGACCTGGTCTGTGGCTGTTGTTTGAGAAACAAATCTGCTGTTGTTCTACCAGTAGTGTATGAGGAGTATTTTGATAAGTAATTAGAAAATTTGCCAGTTTGTGGTCCAATGACAACTGCCATTTCCTTGGATTTGGATCCAACATTTGCTTGATGAGGGTATGTTTTACAATTTTTGCGCTCTGCTGCACCTTTTGAAGCAGGGTGGTATAGTGGAACTTTGATATGTTTTACACCATTTCTGCTCATGAACTGTGCAAATTCTTCTGAACAAAATTGCAGCCCATTTTCAGACACTATTTCTTCTGGGAGGCCATATGAATAAAACAATTTTCGCAAATTGTCTCTTGTTTTACTTCTTGTTACTTTCCGCATCAGAAACACCTCTCCCCACTTCGAATGACTCTCTATCACTATGAACAATTGTTGTCCTTCTGGCTCAGCAAGATCTACATGTAACCTTTGCCACACCCTGCGAAGCCATTTCCTGAGTGTAATGGTACTCATTGTGGTTTCTTGCTTACCGATTGACATGCTGTACACTGACTGACGATGTACTCTATATCTTTATCTAAGCCTAGCCAACATAAAGAACTGCATGAAAAACTCTTGGTCTAGCATAGTCCCAGGTAATGGTCATGAAGATCTCCTAACAATTTGGACCGGAACTTATTGGGTAACTACTCTTGCCCCCACATGATATAATCTTTATCCACTGAGAATTCATTCCTACGAATGAAGTATGGATGAATATCTTCCTCTGATACATGGTTTGGCCATACATTTACTATGCAATCGTACATCTTTAACATAACTGGCTCACATTTGGTTGATCTATCAATCTCTTCAGCTAGGAATGGAAGCTCATCAATGTATGAAAAATAGAATACTTCTTCCTTATTGGGTGTAACTTGTGATGAGGATGGAAACCTGGATATAGCATCAGCGTTACTGTGATCAATATTACCTTAGAGATAATGTTCTTAGTTCCTCGTCTTTTGAGTTCTTGCTCAACTTTCTCCTTGTGTGTGTATGGTATGGGACGTGGTTTACATTAAACTGGTCTTACATTCTTCTGCACTCTGGCAATCACTTTGAAGTGTTGGATCGGGCTACCTGTTTAACGAAACACCTTCGGATACTGCTTGATAATGTCATCTTTCGATGCAAATTTAGTTTCCACATGAAAAATCTCATTCCAATCCAGCTTCAATGATCCCAACCAATTTCTACCTATCAAGGCAGGCTTGTCTTCTGCCACTACTATGAGAGGCAAGCTCTGAAACTGATGTTTGTATTTCACCAATATGGTGGTACTTCGTATAACAGGAATTTGCTCTTGAGTAGCCTCGCAGCTCGATCTTTGATTTCTCCAGTTGAAAATCACTCAAATTTTCAAGACATAGCGATTCCAGTACTAAGCTCACAGATGCAACAGTGTCGATTTCCATAGGTATCCTGGTTCCTGCAACGTCTATTTGGATGATGATACATCGTGAATTGTTGTTAGATATCCTCATGCTCCTGATAACGTGTATCTTCTGAACCTCCTCATCCTGTTGCTTCTCTAAAATGCTATGTAGTCTCTGGTGATTTCTAATTATCGCATTTAAAGTCGGTTTATGCCTTTGCAAGATGCCTAGTTTTCTTGCAGCAAAAACACTCTGCCTTCACATATGGACAGCTTTATGCAATGCATTGTCCCAGGCACCGATAGCATGAATTCAATTCACCTTTACCTTTGCCAGTTGCTGAGGCCTAGGCGCTCAACTGCCTTTTACTTTTAGCCTGTAGGTGATTCACCTCGGTTGGCTGACGATTGGAAATGGCTCAGAACTCTCGGGAGTATTGGTCGGCCATATCTATCAACCTAGTTGTCTGACAAGCCAAATCAAAGTCAAGTTAGGGGTTGTCAACAACTTCCTTCTGATTGCTTCATTTTTCAACTCACAAACAAAGTGGTCACGTAATGCTCGGTCCTGAAAGTTTCCAAAATGACAGAGAATGGATAGCTTTTTTAAAGCTATAATGTACTCACTGATACTCTCATCAATTAATTGATTTTGTGTTCCAATACGATAACTTTCAGCAATTTCCAGAGGTTCAGGACTGTTCTATTAATCTCCATCAGTGGCATGTCCTTTGGCTTGACGGGAACAAGCACATTTTTCAGGGTTTCATACACCTCAGGGTATGCTTCAGTCAAGAAAATAGCCCATTTCCTTTCTAAAACCTCCCAGTTACGGTTTTCATCATTGGGGACTTCAACGATACTATTCACAGTGAAATACATTTCTAGCCATTCCACATATGCTCCGAAAGTCTCTCGGTCATGACGGAACTCACCGAAGTGCCCTATTATTCCCATAGGTATGGCCATCTGGACTCTGGCAACGTCAACATTTCAGCCAAGTTTGCTTGAAATTTACCTTGGATTTTTATCTGTTTTGCAAAACACAGAACCTCTCAAAGTTTGGAAATCTCAGCGGGTCAGGCAGCATCTGTGAAGGGAAACAGAGTTAGTGTTTCAGGTCAATGACCTTTTGTCAGAATGTTCTGATGAAGGATCATCAACCTGAAAAATTAACTCTGTTTCTCTCCAAAGCTATGCCTGACCCCACTGAGATTTCCAGCATTTTCTGTTTTTATTTCAGATTCCAGCATCTGCAGTATTTTGCTTTTATACCACTCAAAGTCTCTCCTTCAGTTGGCAGGATTATCCACCAACAAAAATTTTAACAACGGAATCCAAATATCCTATCCTCATCACCATCTGCGATATCTTTACGATATCACTAACAAGCACACATGGTTTCTTGACAGAAACTGTCATCATGTGACCCACATGACCTTTTATGTTATTGCATCAGTAGTCCACTAGATAGAGCTATATAACATTTTCTCACCTCTTTTAAGATGCTCCTTTTGACCTTCCTCTTTGATCAAGCTTTTGGTCATTTTTCCGAATATCTCCTTTTGTGTCTCGGTGTCAAATTTTGTTTCATAATGTTTCTGTGAAGTATTTTGGAATGTTTTACGACATTCAAGGTGCTATATAAAGCAAGTTGTTGTTGTTTTGTTTTTAAAGGGACCACTGGAGGTTGCTGTGTGTTGACTTCTTGCTGGAGTACAGTTCCAAGGCTAACAGGTACATCGCATTATGCACATGAGAACCTCAATTGGCTATTTGGCCATGATGAGCAACAAAGGTGTGGCTGTTCTTACCTGATATGTACATACATGCACACTTTTTCAAAGAAGCTGCGTGCAGCACGACCCGGCATTCGGCACGGCAGACCCAATCTGCAGGGACCATCAGCAGGTCGGGGCCTTCAAAGGAGCATATCACTTCAAGGTACTGGAGAATGACGGCTGTGAAGAGGACAACTGGATTGGACAACACCAAAATCCAGGTCGGTGATTGGCACGTGAGCAGGTACCGCAGGAGAAGCGAGCTCGGGCCGAAGGAGCGAAAACATCGGGGCCCAGGAGAGGCGTGAGTTCAGGGCCCAGAAGATGCGAGAGCCTAGGGACAGCACAGGCCAGCCCACACTACAATATGTGTGCACACTAGGTCCATGCAGCAGGCCGGGAAGCAGAAGGAGCAGCGTGGCTGCCTGGCCTAGCAGGCTGAGCGGCCCCCGGCCTGCGAGCACCATCGGAGCAGGCCGGAGAGCAGAAGGAGCAGCGTGGCGGCATACATGTGCTGGAGCAGGAGAGCAACGACAGTGAAGAGGGACGTCACCAAGACCCAGGCCGGTGATTGGAGCATGGGCAGGTACTGCAGGATTGGCGAGGCCAGGCCAAAGGAGCAGCAAGACAATGTAGAGGGATGTGATCGCGGTCCAGAAGATGCGTGCGTTCAGGGGCAGCACGAGCCAGCCCACACTGTGATATGTGTGCACACTAGGTCCATGCATCAGAGCTGGTCTCCAGTCTTCTTGGTTAATCCTTGCCACTGGACCAAGACCTAGCTCTGTCAAGCCCGTATGGTGGCTAGTGTGCAACAGCCACCACACGTTAAAAAAAATCCTCGCACATGCATCTTCCACCCTTCAAGATTTAGTTCGGGACCTGGACCTGGAGGTCCCAGCACATTGGAAAACTGCAAATGTAACACCCCAATTTAAAAAAGGAGGCAGACAAAAAACAGGGAACTATAAATCAGTTAGCCTAACATCTGTGATTGGGAAAATGTTGGAGTCCATTATTAAAGAAGCAGTAGCAGGACATTTGGAAAAGCAAAATTTGGTCAGGCAGAGTCAGCATGGATTTATGAAGGGGAAGTCATGTTTGACAAATTTGCTCGAGTTCTTTGAGGATGAAACGAATAGGGTGGATAAAGAGGAACCAGTGGATGTGGTGTATTTGGACTTCCTGAAGGCATTTGACAAGGTGCCATATAAAAGGTTACTGCACAAGATAAAAGTTCACGGGGTTGGGGATAATATATTAGCATGGATAGAGGATTCGCTAACTAACAGAGAACAGAGAGTCGGGATAAATGGTTCATTCTCTGGTTAGCAACCAGTAACTAGTGGGGTGCAGCAAGGATCAGTGCTGGGACCCGAACTATTTACAATCTATATTAACGACTTGGAAGAAGAGACTGAGTGTAACGTAGCCAAGTTTGCTGACGATACAAAGATGGGAGGAAAAGCAATGTGTGAGGAGGACACAAAAAATCTGCAAAAGGACATAGACAGGCTAAGTGAGTGGGCAAAAATTTGGCAGATGGTGTATAATGTTGGAAAGTGTGAGGTCATGCACTTTGGCAGAAAAAAAATCAAAGAGCAAGTTATTATTTAAATGGGGAAAGATTGCAAAGTGCTGCAGTACAGCGGGACCTGGGGGTACTTGTGCATGAAACACAAAGGAATAGTATGCACGTACAGCAAGTGACTAGGAAGGCCAATGGTACCTTGGCCTTCATTGCAAAGGGATGGAGTATAAAAGCAGGGAAGTCTTACTACAACTATATAAGGTATTGGTGAGGCCACACTGGAATACTGCATGCAGTTTTGGTTTCCATATTTACAAAAGGATATACTTGCTTTGGAGACAGTTCAGTGAAGGTTCACTAGGTTGATTCTGGGGTTGAGAAGGTTGACTTATGAGAAAAGATTGAGCAGGTTGGGCCTCTACTCATTGGAATTCAGAAGAGTGAGAGGTGATCTTATCGAAACGTATAAGATTATGAGGGGGCTTGACAAGGTGGATGGAGAGAGGATGTTTCCACTGATGGGGAGACTAGAACTAGAGGGCATGATTCTAGAATAAGGGGTCGTCCATTTAAAACAGAGATAAGGAGAAATTTATTTTCTCAGAGGGTTGTAAATCTGTGGAATTCGCTGCCTCAGAGAGCTGTGGAAGCTGGGACATTGAATAAATTTATGCTAGAAATAGACAGTTTCTTAAACGATAAGAGGATAAGGGGTTATGGAGAGTGGGCAGGGAACTGGAGCTGAGTCCATGATCAGATCAGCCATGATCTTATTGAATGGCGGAGCAGGTTCGAGGGGTCGTATGGCATACTCCTGTTCCTATTTCTTATGTTCTTATTAGGTCCTTCATTGAAACACCTGTGAACTTTTTGATGTGGAAGCAAGACATCGTCGATTCGAGGGACTGCCTATGATGATGATGATACAGCAGAGCTGGTCTCCAGTTGTCTTGGTTACTACTTGCCATTGGACCAAGACCTAGCTCTGTCAAGCCCGTGTGGTGGCTGGTGTGCAACGGCCACCACACGTGAAAAAAATCCACGCACAGGCATCTTCCACCCTTCAACATGTAGTCCTGGACCTGGAATATTAGGTCCTTCATTGAAACACGTGTGAACTCATCCCTTTTTAGCGTGGAAGCAAGTCATCCTCGATACGAGGGACCACCTATGATGGTGTCATGCACACACACACACACACACACACACACACACACTTCTGTGGGGTGATTCTGAGACCTCCCATCCAGAGAAAAAAGAGCAGTAATGCCTCAAAAATAGTGAGAATGATTTACCATCCTGTCTCCATCGCTGTGGTTTCCACAATTTTCCCATGGGCGTACTGCTGAGCATCAGGATCCAACGATGCACATAGGATCTCGATTACCATTTTAAGACAGCACTGGGTGGAATGTGTGCTGCATACTCTGCCCAATATCAGCTGGAGGTCTAACCGAAGAAGAGCACAAAGGTAAGTTTAACTGTATTTTTGTGGGGCCAACAGGAAATGGAATTCTCTTCTGGGCGCCACCAAACCAAAGTGGGCCACTGCAGCTCGGGTTACTCACCCTTCCTGAGATCACAACATCGCCCATGGACCTACCTTGTTTCAAGCTAGGGGTCAGCTGGGACACCCATTATTGCAGCAGCCGGGATCTGGCAGGTTGTCCCGAAGTGCTTGTTTCCTACCCTCAGCCAGGACTATTGGACAGCTGGTTGGAGCATACTTCCAGCTGGCCATCTGAAGTCCACACCAGGGGAAAATCTACCCCATCCCTGGAATCACTGGCTGGCAATCAGGCGTAGGAAGCGTGGCCATTTTTTCATCCCTGCCCCAAAATTACTGAAGCCAATTGTCGTGCTCCTGGCACCACCCTGTGGTTAACTAATTCAGCATAGACCAGATATCAAATACGCTTTGTACGCTTTAAAGACTCACTTGAGAGAATCACTGAACCAGTGGGGGAACTCCATGTCAAACCTTAAGCAGAAAGAAGTTATTTCATCAAAAGTGCTACAAGGGTTAATATTTTGTCTATCACAAATATAACCAATCTTTATTCAATTTTAAAATCATTTAATGTTACAGAAAGTTTAATCTGCTTCATTTCATCGCTCATTAAACTAAAATCAGCTAACCTGAAATCATATAATCATAGAATGATACAGCACAGAAGGAGGCCAGCCCATCATGCCTGTGCTGGATGTTTGAAAGAGTTATCCACTTATTCCCTTGCCCTTACCACATAGCCCTGCAAATTTATCAGTTTCAAGCAGTTATCCAATTCATCCAATGTCCAACCTCCAACGTCCGACCCCTATGTCTGTACCCCAGTGTCCGACCCCGATATCCGACCCCGATATCAGACCCCGATGACCGACCCCAGTGTCCGAACCCCGTTGTCCGACCCCGATATCTGACCCCAACATCCGAACCCGCTATCCAACTCCGATATCAGAAGTAATATCTGCAAATTTGCAGATAAACCAAATTAGAAATGAATGTTATAAATAGTGCAAAACTATTTAGAAGGATTTGGGATCTTTCAGATAAATTGGGCCAGTCGGTGGTATGTATGGTTCAATGTATACAAGTGTGAAACAATTTGCAATGGAGTAAGAAACTGAGTGTGTTAAAAACGCAGTGCTGATCAAGAAAGAGATCTGGATGTTGTTGAGAATAAGAACATAAGAAATAGGATCAGGAGTAGGCCATTTGACCCCTCGAGCCTTCTCCGCCATTCAATAAGATCATGGCTGATCTGATCTTGGCCTCAACTCCACTTCCCTGCCCATTCCCCATCACCTTTCACTCCTTTATCATTTAAAAATCTGTCTATTTCCACCTTAAATATATTCAATGACCAGCCTCCATAGCTTTCTGGGGGTAGAGAATTCCAAAAATTCACGACCCTCTGAGAGAAGAAATTCCTCCTCATTTCCATTTTAAATGGGCGACCTCTTATTCTGAAACTATGCCCCCTCGTTCTAGATTCCCCCACGAGGGGAAACATCCTCTCTGCATCTAACCTGTCAAGCTCCCTCAGAAGCTTATACGTTTTAATAAGATCACCTCTCAGTCTTCTAAATTCCAATGAGCATAGCCCCAACCTGCTCAACCTTTCTTCATATGACAACCCCTTCATCTCAGGAATCCATTTAGTGAACTTTCTCTGAACTGCCTCCAATGCAAGTATATCCTTCCTTAAATAAGGAGACCAAAACTGTACACAGTACTCCAGGTGTGGCCTGTACAGTTGTATCAGGACTTCCCTACTTTTATATTCCATCCCCCTTGCAATAAAGGACAACATTCCATTTGCCTTCCTAATCACTTGCTGTACCTACATGTCAATCAAGTGTTTTACTGCAATAAAAAAGTAAGGTTACTGGTTTGCCTTAGTCGGGGGAAAGAATATGAATGAAAATATGTTTGCCTTAGATTTCTTTGGGGTTTTCCTGATTGGCCATCATAATTTTGGCAGTGTATCAGCTGGCCGGGACATAAATTTAAGGCAAAATCCTTAAAAAAGGGGAAAGATTAATCTTCTGCCTGCTCTCCTCCACAAGGGGGCATATGAGAATGGAGTTCCTGAGCTTCCTCAGGAAATTCCACACATTTTTCCTCAGGAAAAGCCACATCAGTTCCCAGGAAAGATGTAATCAATCTGGGTGTCATTTTAACATTGGCAACTGGATCAGGAAGCATGGGCTAGATTTTACACTTTTGTGCAGATCGCCCAAAAATGGGCAGTATTTCCGGCGTGGGCGGTAAAAATGGGTTTTCAGATCACCGGTTTGTCAGCCATTCTCAAAGCCCCTAGTCTCCATTTTTGAAATTGGGCACTACCGCGAGCAATATGAAATGGGCGTTAGCGTTAAATCTCTCTGACCCTCTGCCGTAAAGTGTCACCGTCCTTAGCAATGGTATGGCAATGCTCGATTCCCGTGATTCAGGAGGTCATCATGACATGCGCAGAAGAGGAGACAGAGAGAGAGGGACTGAAGGCGTGTGTGGGTGTGGTGTAGCTGCTTTGGGAGGAAGGAGGGAGAATTTAGAGCTTTAGAGCAAATAGAGAAACAAATATTAGCTGTTACCGGGCAGATATTTGCCCGAATTTGACCTATAATGGAGGGAGAGGAGGAGGTATCACAGCACGCTGTGGAGACTGACGCTGGCGAGAGCAGTGAGCTGGGAGAGGAGCACATTGGAGGGCGCAAAAGAGCGAGGAGATTCTCGGACGAGGCAAATGCCTCCCTCCTGCAGGAGGTCGAGTTACGCTGGGATGATTTGACCCAGGGAGGGTGTGGGAAGCCCACCCCAAAAGCCGACCAGAAGATATGGACCGAGATAGCAGAGGTGGCCTCGTCGGCGACCAACGAGGTGCGCGAGGGCAACCAATGTCGCAAACGATGGAACGACCTTGTGGGATCCGCAAGAGTATTACATTTATTTACATGTACTTATGTATTATATAATTTGACTTGTAAGAGTCATGAATGACTATCAGCAGATGTGAGGTCTTTCACTTTTACTGGGAATGTTATAGTCAAAGCCTGCGGTCACAGTGCACGTCTTTAGGAAAAGAATGATAATTATCATAATAATCATGATTATATCCATCGCTTATGTGTTGTATCAGTCTCTGTGACAGTACCTAGTAATGATATCACACACTGATCATCTCATGCCATGTCGTACAGAAGAAGCTGTCAACGATGAGGTCTGTGCAGAGGCGAACGGGTGGGGGGCCACCAGTTGCCAGTGACATCACTGAGATGAAGGAGCGGGTGCACACACTCGTGGGGAAGTATCCCCAGATGGCTAGGCAAGCATCTGCAGACCCTGAAGTGATGCGGCGTGAGTAAAGTTTACACCATTGCGTGATGTAAAATCAATAGATGCCACACCCACTCATATCCGAACAATCATATATGATAGATGATTTCTAAAATTATCATATAAATAATGCTGGCCTAATAAAAATCATTGCAATGCAGAATGTGTTGATGGTCATGAAATGTGATGTCTGTGATAATCTTGATAGCGTTGGTGCTTTTGTCATGCATATGTTGTGTGTAGCGCTGGACTCACCTTGTGACCCGAGCACCCACTTCTCCTCTAATAACCTCATTTGTATTTTGCAGCTCAGCCAGCAGCATGGCCCCAGGCAAGACCACAGAGGCCAGAAGGTGGGGGCGCAGGGCCGGCCTCGCCAGACGATCCAACATCTGGTGCTGAGGAGCTCCGATTCTTGCCTGTCATTCCGCCGGGTCTGTTCTCTACGGATGAGAACGCGGACTTCGAGGAACCTGCATCGCCACGCTCCAGAACCCATTCCACGCCAAGGCCATCTAGTGGTCCTCCGGTCATTCCCTCCTCCACTCTGGAGGTGCCGGCCCCAAGCACCTCGCCACAGGGCACCCCATTTGTCCCCAGGACAGCGCCGACCCTGCGGAGGTTTCGTGGACGCAGCAGGTCTGGTCCACGAGCGCGACATGAGAACGGAGAGATGGTACAGTTGTCCAGGAGGACTATAGACATTGGTGACCAGATCCTCGATGCATTGGGTGGCATATCTCGACAGCTGTCCACCATGACTGAGTACATTGCATTAATAGCGGAGGCCTTGGAGGCGATAGCCAGGAACACTGCTGGCACAGGCCTCCCAGTGGTTCCGGAGCATGGCACTCCACCCTTAGATTCCATACCACCACTGCGAACAACAGATGAGAGGCAGGACCAAGATCCTGCTTCTGGATCAGAGAATATTCCCCCCTCGGCCGCCCCCTGCTCCCGTACCTGTCCAACCACTGCCTCTGCCTCCTCCCCCCCCAATGAGGCACCGCCTGAGGAGCTCTTCGGCCAGGCGCCGTGGAGCGAGGAGAGGAAGGGGTAGAGGTGGGGAGAAGAAGGGGAGGGGGGAAGGAACGTGAGGTGCATGTCCACAGGTGATGGCTGTGTTATATCTCCATCTAGGTGTATGCAATGTGTTGTAAGGTATGGGGGGAGGGGACCACCCTCCTGCTTTGCATTTGTATTCTGTGTTGCTGGACATGTTGACCATTTAATTGATGTCAATGGTCGAAAAAGTGGAATGTGGGCGGGGGTGGGGTATTTTTGGCTGTGATACTTATGATTTCAGACCAATGTTGGTATAACATTTTTTTATTGAACATAACCTTGTTGCGCATTGTCTCAGATATCTGGACCATTACACACTGGTGATTCCTTAATGTGAAAGGGTAAAATAAAACTTAACTTGAATCAACTTAAACTTTAACTGGCACCAAGGTGATGCCCACCATTGATGACTGAGCTGCACACACACAGCAGTATGTCAGCATTGTCAATCACAGCAACGTTCTTTCAGGCAAATTGTTCAGTTATGAGCTCCTGACGTAAGAGTCTTGCAGCTATGTAGCCACCACGGGCCCTTTCCTACAGTCTGGAGGGGGGCATGGGCATGGTTGCATAGCCAGCCTGATTGTCTGGCCCTAGCTCAGCATCCAGCCCCTCGTCCTCCTCTTCATTTCTCAGTCCCTTCTGGAAATTTTTGGCCCCTCCTGCTAGCCAGGTTGTGCAGCATGGAACACACGACAACAAATTTACCTACTTGCTCAGGATTGTATTGTAGCTCCCCTCCTGAGTGGTCCAGGCATCTGAAGCTCTGCTTAAGCACAATTATTGTTTTCTGGACCACATTGCGTGTGTCTCTATGGCTCTGGTTGTATCACTTCTCAGCCTCAGTGTGGGTGTCACGCAGGGGGGTCATCAGCCAGGTGGCTAGGCCATATCGGTTGTCACCAAGCATCCAGCATTGTCCTTGTGGCTGACTCTTAAACATGTCACAGACAGAGCTCTCACGCAGGATGTGAGCCTCATCAAAGCTGCCCAGACATTTGGCATTCACTGCCATTGTGATCTGGTTGTGGTCGACAACTAGTTCGACCTTCAGGGAGTGAAATCCTTTTCTGTTACGAAAAAGCTGTGGGTCCTGAGACCGTGCCCGCAATGCAATGTGAGTACACTGTATTACTCCCTGCACCCTGGGGAACTTAGCAATGTGGTAGAATGCTCCAGCCCTGTCAGTCTGAGCCTCCCTGGTCATGGGGAAGCTGATAACGTCCATCCTTCGCACGTACAGGGCCTCCGTGACCTGTCTAATGCAGTGATGGGTGGCATGGTGAGACAGAGGGGAAATCTCGACCGCGGAGGCCTGAAAGGAACCAGACGCATAGAAAGACAGTGACGCAGTGACCTTGACCTGACGTCCTGATGGCAGGCTGCGTATGTGGCCTGATGAGCTCGCATATTTATCGACCACCACCTTGTGGAAGCGCAAATTCCGATGGGAGGTGTGCTCAGACACGTCGAGATAAGACCTCTTCTCCCTGTAAGTGCAGGGTGTGTATGGTCTGGACCTCCTCCTCATTCTTGCACATCTTAAATTGGGCACGTAATGATGTGCATCAGACATTGAGCCATTTGCAGTCTGCAGCATCTGCATATTAATCGATGCAGGCTGAGAAATGGCTGGCCCCATTGCAATGAAAATATAATAGCGATTGATCAGAAGCAATAATTTCCTCACTAAAATATACCTACAGTAAACCCCCAATAGTCCAGAATCTGAAAAGATGTTTGTTGAGATGTTTATTTTACCTGAGAAGAACTCCAGAGTCAATCCAAACTCCCCCGAAGTTGAAGCAGCCTTTTCAATGAAGCGACGTGCAATTTGAAAAATGGCGCCCATACCACTGTGATTCGTTCAGAACAGTTCCACTTTTTCTGAGCGGTGTTTTGGGCGAGCGATATTGTGAGCGAAATGTGTGCGAGGTGGTGAAAGTGACGCTGGGCGATCTCCTGTGCGTTAGTTTTGGCAAATGTGATCTTGACGACAAAAAAAGTGGGCGGTCGGTATTACTGAATCTCGGCATTAATTACTTGTGGAAACTAATGCTGGCCGATATTATCGGCGTTGATTTCGCCCATTCTGATGAATCCGCCCCAAAAAAGTGGGCGGGCAGTATTATTATTTCCCGGTGTTACACACATGGGGAAAGTAACGCTCGCGATAAGTGTCCGAAAAATGGGCGTCAGTTTCCATTTTATGGCTAAATAGGCAATATCTGGGCGTTATACATCATGGTAAAATGGATGTTAAGTGGGCGTTATGTATGCAAAAATAATGGGAAATCTAGCCCCATGTCTTTAATGCACCTGCCCTGGCTGTGTAAATGATCCCATTCCAACGATGTGGGATGGGCTCTACATAATTGTGCTGCAGGCAGATGGGGGCTCCACAATTTTCAGGACACCCTGCTCTTTCCTAACTACATGATCATTCACATTTGAGTTCCCAGTAGGACTGGGGGCTATAACTCAATACTGTCCGGAATTCAATATAATTCACAAAATATGCTGTTCTTTTGAGGTTTGAGCTGGGATTAAGGCGCATTATTGTGATAAAGGGAATTTTGCATGAGTCTGGACCTGACCCAGGAGTACTTTGTAGTGGTACTTCTTGACAACAGTGGAAAATGTATTTTATTCCTAAGTACCGCCAGCCCTCACTTTGTTAAACAGATAAATTACCCTTACTCAACATTTTTGGATGAAATTCAATTGCTCATTTCTAATTTTAGTCTTTGTGTAGTGGAGGAATATTTCAGCAGCAATTCAATGGACTAAATGCAAGTCTTTAGTTTTTTTCAAGTTTGTTGCACCATGCATAGACTACATACTCAATACCATAATGCACTATTTAATTAACTTAGAATAATAGATTCTTCTTAAAAGCATTGGAATAGATTGATGTTTCAGATCAATTATAATAAGTCATCCTTGGAATGTATTTCAAAAATGTTGCCTGTGATGTTGCAAGCTTTATTGTCCAAGTAATTGAAGATCATAGGAACATCACATTTTTAAGTTATTTTATGGTTGTTCTTAAATGCACCATTACAATAAAGAAACAGTTATCGGCCAAGAAACTTGATCATGCAGCACCCATTTTCCGAGCGTTAAGTGGCCTCCTAATTCTCCAATACAGTATGTAGGAAGTGTATGCTCATGACAAGCCAGAAGTGCACCACCCACCAAATTACTTCATCACAAGAACGTCCGTATCACCCACGCTATGACAGGAGCTGATGACTGCTGGACTGACCACCACCTAATCCGCTCTGTTATCTCCATCAACGTTGCCTCGAAATGTTGGCAGCAACAGAAACACTTCAGCAAAAAAATCAACGCTGAAGCACTCAAAGACCCTACAAAACAAGCCCTATTCAGCCAACGCCTCACAGCCAGCCTGACGACTCCAAATCAACCGAGGCGTGTCCATAGTGCCTGATCTGCCCTCAAATTCACCATAATCAGCACCTGTCAAGAGACTCTTGGGTAGTCCACCATAAAACATCAAGGCTGGTTCTATGAGAACGACCAAGGTATCCAGGAGCTAATATTCAAGGCATTTTTGAATTGGAAACAGCATCACAACTCGAGAGAAAGAAAACAGATCTACAGACAACTGAAGTCTGAGGCCCAACAAAAAATTTGTGACCTAAAGAATAGATGATGGGTGGAAAGTGTGCAGGAGATCCAGCAACTAGCCGACAACCATGACATGCGCGACTATTTTAGCAGTCAAGACCACCTATGGCGCAAGCACTCAAGGTCCATCCTCACTGAGGGCTAAGAACAGAGAGGTGCTCATCAGGGACTGAGAGGCCATCAGTGCCCACTGGAAGGAGCACTTCAAATATATCCTCAACCAAGACTCTGTCTTTGACGTGAGCGATCTCAACTCCATGCCACACCATGCTACCCGCCACTATCTCGGCACAACGCCAACCCGGCATGAGGTTGAAAAGGTCATCCAACAACTGCAAAACAACAAGGTCTCAGGAGCAGATGGAATCCCCTGCCGAGGTACTAAAGCATGGCGGAGAAATACACTTGGAGCGAATCCATAACCTCATTACTCTCATCTGGAAGAAGAAGAGCATGCCGGAGAATCACAGAAACGCCGTAATCGTGACCATTTTCAAGAAAGGTGACAAGACCGATTGCGGTAATTACAGAGGAGACTCCCTGTTGTCTGACACAGGGAAAATTATTGTAAGAATCCTCCTCAATCGTCTCTTCCCAGTGGCTGAAGAGCTCCTCCCAGAATCGCAAAACAGATGACGCCCACTTAGAGGCACAACGGAAATAATTTTCACCGCGCGACAAATCAAAGAAAAATGTAGGAAGCAGCCCCAACCACCGTACATGGCCTTCTTTGACCTCACAAAGGCCTTCCACTCTGTCAACCAAGAGGGATTATGGAGTGTCCTCCTCAAATTCGACTGTCCTCAAAAATTTGTCATCATCCTCCGCCTGCTTCATGAGGACATGCAAGCCGTGATCCTTAACAACGGATCCACCACAGACCCAACCGGGGTCAAGCAAGGCTGTGACATTGCACCAATGCTCTTCACAATCTTTCTCACCGCAATGCTTCATCTAACCTCCAACAAGCTCCTGGAACTGGAAATTGTTGAAGCTCCATCGCCTCCAGTCAAGCACCAATGGAAGCCCCGTCCCGGCTGCAAAATTGCGAATTATGCAAGCCATTTGAAGGCCTCCACTGGGCCACCAGGGCTAAGGGGTGCCATGGTGGCTGGCCGGCCAGGACCAAGGCGGAGTGCCAGGCTGCACAATGGCGGCTCAGACCTCAAGAAAGGAGCCACGATTGGCCCGACCGGTGAGTCGGAAGAAATCCAAGATGACGGTGCACGGCGCGGCACACCTTCCCTTTAAGGTTCATCCCGCGATGAGTCACCGGCCCGGTTTGCAACCTGTGAGGCTGACACGGGCACCGCAGGGTGAAAAGTGGTTGCCAGAGGCGCAGCAGCCCAGGGTGCTACTGTGTTCACGCCTCCACTAAGTCCCACACAATTTCGCCGGAGCAGGTAGTGCCCACCACCCCCCCCACACACAACCCCCCCAGCCAAGTAAAAACATTTTCGCACCCCATTAAAGCCTCCTGGAGGTGCTAATGGGATGCGTAGAAGAGGGGAATTTCAGTCCCTAAAATATCATTGTTTTGTACAAAATAGACGCATATGCTGGTGAACCATGTGGATTGCATGTCAATTATAAATTTAGGTGAGAGTATAAGCTTAGAAGGGAACAAAAAAATAATCATATAGGCTGTAACAGTTATTTCAATTGCTGACAATTGCTGAAATTTTCCCTTTTTGCCCACAATGGAGCACTGCAATACACGCCTGTCAGTTGGACTCATCCTCTGCCTGCTTTCAGATTCCTCTTGATTCCTCTTGACAGATCACACGCATCCGGAAGTAAAGGGCCTCCGTGTGCGGAGAGTTAGGCTATTTACCCAACTTCTGCCCAGCAAAAGTTTTTGGCTTGCTTTTATCAGCGTAAGAATTTTAAAGGATATTCTCTTGAAGTCTCTTTGCATTCTCTTCACAACTTACATTCCCACCTAGCTTTGTATCATCAGCAAACTTGGATATATTACATTCGATCCCCTCATCTAAATCATTGATATAGATTGTGAATAGCTGGGCTCAAGCACCGATACATGTGGCACCCAGGTTACAGCCTGCCAATCTGAAAATGACCCGTTTATTCCTACTCTCTGTTTTATGTCCATGAACCAATCCTCAATCCATGCTAGTATATTACTCCCAATCCCATGAGCCCTAATTTTGTTCAATAACCTTATTGAGTGCTTTCTGAAAATCCAAATACACCACATCCACTGCCCTCCCCCACCCCCCCTTATCTATTCTACTAGTTACAACCTCAAAAAACCCTAATAGATTTGTCAAACATGATTTGCCTTTCATAAATCCATGTTGACTCTGCCCAATCCAATTATTATTTTCTCAGTGCCCTGTTACCACATCCTTAATAATAGATTCTAACATTTTCCCTACTACTGATGTCAGGCTAATTGGTCTGTAGATCCCCGTTTTCTTTCTCCCTCTGTTCTTAAATAGCGGGGTTACATTAGCTACCTTCTAATCTGCAGGAACCATTCTACAATCTATGAAATTTTGGAAGATGACAACCAATGCATTCACGATCTCTATAGGTACCTCTTTCAAAACCTTTTCAAAGAGCAACAGATTGTTGTATCCCACACACATTTGTTTTGTGAGGTTGCACATAAATGATTTCTATGGGCTCAACTTTGCCCAACTCCTTTTTTCGGCGCACTTACCTTAGGTGCGGCAACATTGCGCGTTGGAAATGGAGCCGGAAAAAAGTCGTCCCATCCTGGTCGCTCTTCTGAGTCCCCTGAGTCCCAGCGTGGAGTGCATTCTGAAATGGGGGGTGGAGCAACAGGCCAGCGCCAAAAACAGTGCCGGCACCTGCGCGCGCATGCGCAGTGGTGTCGGCCCGATGTGCGCGCATGCGCAGTGGTGTCGGCCCGATGTGCGCGCATGCGCAGTGGTGTCGGCCCGATGTGCGCGCATGCGCAATAGCGGCGAAACTTGACACTTGGCCATTTTTAAAGTGCAATCGCTGCTGCTATTCATTGCATGCCAGAAGGAGATCTCTGAAGCGAATTAACTGCTGAATGCAAGCAGCAGTGTCTTATCTGTGTTGTTTCCTGAAATTAACTGTTGCATGCCTGGAAAAGTGTTTGGGATCATTGCGAAAGTGCTGTTAAGTGTCTCAGAGGACTGTGTGTTTTGAAAAATCAGAGTTTGACTAAGTGCAGTGGAAAAGTGTTTGGATCATTGCAAAAGTGCTGTTAGTGTCTCCGAGCAGTTGCAGCAATAATGCAGCAACGTCCACCAAGAACAAAGAATTTCTTGCATGACAAAGTCAAGTCACTAGTTACTGTCATTGAGAACAGATGGCAGCACCTGGATACCAGCAGAGGTCACACAAAAGTGCCACCCAAAGAGATGAAGAAACACTGGAACCAAGTTGCAGAAGAATTCTGCGGATTGGTGATCAACAAGAGATCTGGAAGGCAGTGTAAAAAGAAGTGGCAGGACCTTGGTCAAGTAGTTAGTGTAAGTAATATTTCCATTTTTTCAATGTAATTTCAATTGGAAATGTGATCAGCTGTATATGTCCCACCCAGCAGAAAGAAACCCTCCTTAAAAGTTGCATTTTAATCTTTGCAGAAGAAACTGTCCCACAACAAAAGGGAAACAACTAGAACAGAAGGAGGGCCGGCAAATCTGCACCCACTGACACCCTTGGAAGAGAGGGTCACTGCTTTGATGGGTCCTGCCTGGAGAAAAACCATCAGTACTGCACAAGCTGGGCCCACACGTGAGGGAGTGGATAAGTCATGAAAAGTCATCGTGGCCCTTCAAATCAACCTGCTGCCTGGCCTGCTATGTGTGAGCCTACTCATGCCACCCATTTCACTGTTCTGTTATATGTTGCAGAACTTGAGGACAATCCTCCTGGTGATCCAAATCAAGATTCAGATGTGGACGAGCCTGAAGAGGAGAGCAACCCTCCAGAACAACATGGGCGTGAGGGGCACTTTGAGTGGATGCGGGAGGGGTTCGATGACAGGAGTCTTCTACTGAATCTTGAGGAGGTCAATATATCTCACTTGCCAGGCTCTTCCATGATTAGTGGTTCAACGTTCTATGGTTTCTCACCGTCCAAGGTTGTAGGTCCCATTGGTGGTGGTGTTGTTGTGCCGCAGCATCGTAGACCCATGGCCCCACTGTCCGAGGTTGCAGGTCCCAATGGTGGTGGTGGTGTGGTGCCACAGCATTGCACACCCGTGGCCCCACCTTCCGAGGTTACGGATCCCAGCAGTGGTGGTGGTGGTGCTGGTGCAAATCAGCAGGGGACACCCAGGGTACCAAGGTCCCAACCTGTGTATCCCAGTGGGATGACATGAGCCAGATCCAGGGGGAGGGGAAGGAGACATGGACCACACTCTCCTGAGATGCAGGATGCAATAGATGTGGTTCAGATGATGGCATTGGGTGCAGAGAGCGTTGAGCTTACTCGATCACTCCTGGACGCCATAACTAGGGTGAGTGAGGAGGTAGCGGGACTGTCGGGAGAAGTAACAGTAATGGCACGGGAAATGGGAACCATGTCTGCTAACATCATTGAGGTAATGGTGGCCATGAGGGAGGAATGTCAGAAGTAGTGGAAAGGACGACAGTTGCAATGACCAAGGCCATGAGGGAGGGAATGTCTGAGTTAGCTACTGCAATGAGGGAACACGCCCAGACCCCGCGCCCATTGACAGAATCAACTGTCACTCCCACTCCAATCCCCGCACCAAGCTCTGAACAGGCCAAGGCAGCGCCCTCCAGCTTGCCGCCTGGGTCCTCCAACTTGCCGCCTGGGCCCTCCAAATTGCCACGTCACGTTGACACCCCCCACCCTCAAGAGGTGCCCAGTGACCGAGATGTTAGAAAGAAGAATCTTGCCGTGCACCCCAGAAACACTGCACCACCACCTGCGGGCAGGGGTCATGGAGAGCCTAACACCAAGCGCAGCGGGTGGCCTTAGACTAAAGGATAAAGGGGATGAAAGATGGGTGTAGCCTTTCTTTGCTGCTGTTTTTGTTTTTGTTGTTTATGTCACTTCACTCACTGTTCTAACTGTTCTCACATTGGATGTTTTTTGTAAGTTATCTAACTTTACACATTTATAAGTGAACTTAAAGTTTAAGTGATCCTACAGTATAAATGTTTTCACATTGGATTTTTCTTGTAAGTTCTGTAAAGTTACAAGTTTATAAGTGATCTTAATGTTTAAGTGATCTTAAAGAGTAAAGTTTGATAGAAGAATATTTTTATTACACTAAAGTTAAGTACATTGCAAAGTTTTCAATAAAATATATTTAACATTAAAATTGAATCATGTTCCATTAATACAACACAAGATTAGGAACAGCTCTAAAAAATAAACCCTCCTCTTCCTACCCCCACCCCTCCCAGCCTCCCCGTTGATATAGAGGCCAGCATTTCTCTCTCTCTCTCTCGTTACCACCCCGCCACCCCCCCCCCCCCATCCCCATGACATCGAGGCCAATATCTCTCTCTCTCTCTCTCTCGCTACTCCCACCAGCCCCACCCCGCCAGTGACATCATGGCCAGCAGCTTGCATTTCTCCCACCCACCGATGCCGCGTTCGGTTGCTCAGCGTAGTGCCCCCCCGCCCCCCCCTGTTGACATCGCGGCCAGCAGCTCGCATTTCTCCGGTCGCCTCTGGACTCCCGATGTACGTCTTCCCTTCCCTATCCCAGACCGAATGGACTCACCCACAGGCCGGCCTGCTGCCATCCCAGGTCAACTTCAAAGATTAAGGTAGGATTTACTTCATTTTTATTAGTATTTTAATTGTTTGAGCTTTTCCTTGTAATGTTTGATGCTTGGTTGTTGAGGTCCTCTCCAGTTCCCTTCCCTCCCCTATTCCTGCCCTAATGCCTGCCGAATGTGCGCTGCTTTTTCTACACTGCCCACAAGGTTTTTCAGAGCTGGCCACATACGCTAACCTAAGTCTATTTGGAGTAAGTTTTTGCTGGCCAAAGTGGCATAAATGGCCAAAACTGGCGTAAGTGTCTGGGAACGCCCCCTTTTGAAAAAAAAAACTGACCTAAAAAAAATCGTACCTAACTGACTTACTCTGGAGCAAATTTTGGGGGAAAATGGCATTTTTTAACTTATGCCAGAAAAAACAACTTACTCCAAAAAAAATGATGCAAGTAATGGCCAAAGTTGGGCCCGTAATTTGGGAATTTTTTCCAATGGAGTATTACATGCAAGTAGGACTAATGTCAAGGCTTGAGTCTGATCAAAGGCTTTAGATGATATCAGGACCTCCACATTCAGCATTTCAGCAATTTTGATTCCGCTTTGAAATCAGTCCAGGACTGCTGTTTTGTTGTCATTTTGTTTTGCAATACTGTACATTTTTTTAAATGATTTTGGATTTTGTTCAGTTGGGCTCTGCTTTCTGTGCCAGTGATGAACATGAGTGTGGACAACAATTTCCATCGCACACTAAGTTGTTGATGTGAGATGTTTTCCAGCAATGAGAACTAACTGGTCACTAAATAATGGAAGGGTATTAGTGCCTTTGAGAAGGTAAAATGTAGGGCACCATGATATACATCTCAGAAATGAAGGTTACGCAAAAAGATTAAGGAAGTTGAGCTTGTTTCCAAAGAAAAAACAATTTTAATTCATAAATAGAAACAAGTAATAAAAGTGTTATCAATATAACCTTTTCTGTGGATTCACAGGATATGGGATTTATTTGTTAATGGTGATTTTGCTCACTTGCAATTTTGTGACTTCACTTAGGAAATTAAAGTCATATTACCCAGATCCACGACATCATCTCAGCCATCATAAGGTACATATTAGGAAGGCCATTCAGCCCATCCAGCCCATCTAACATCATCCAAACACAATTTCCGATCACATTATCTGTCTTTCATTTAATTACATGCTTTTTATCTTCAAGAGGATCAAATTTGCCTTTCAGTAGTTGAAATCCCTGCGCTTTATTCTTTAGCTTGAGATATGAAACTATAATTGGTTAGACTTGATTCAATCTTTTATATATTAACCTTTAGTTCCTAAAGTATAACTACAGTTTGTCAGTAAGGCTATTAACCTTAAAATTTCTTCAGCATTGGAGCCTTATACCGTCTCAAATAATTCTGGCAAAGGAAAGTAATCGTTGAACTTTGTTTAATTATAACATTCTTAAGAGCCAAGTTTATTTCAATCTACCTTCCACTTTGGTCCCAGTACAATGATACCTTTATCAGGGGCTCTGCTGCCAAAATATAAGAGAGTGTACATGCATGTTATTTATATGGTCTTCCAGAAGGCATTCTATAAGGTTCCACACAAGAGACTGTTACCAAAAATGAGAGGAGGTGAATAGTGGTACCCCCAGGGATCTGTACTGGGGCCTCAGCATTTCACTATATTTATAAATGACTTTGATCAAGGAATAAAAAGCCATATATTCAAGTTTGCTGATGACACTAAGTTAGGTGGCATAGTAAATAGTGTAGATAAAAGCAGAAAGTTGCAAAAGAACATTGATAAAGTAAGTGAGTGAGCAAAACTGTGGTAGATTAAGTTCAATGTGGCGAAGTGTGAAGTCAGCCACTTTGTACCTAAGAAAGATAGATCAGAGTAATTAGTAAATAGTGAGAAGCTTGGAACTGTGGAGGAGCAGAGAGATTTAGGGGTCCTAGTACAGAAATCACTAAAAGCTCGTGAACAGATACAAAAAATAATTTAAGAGGGTTAATGGAATGTTGGCCTTTATCTGACTGGAATACAAAGGGGTGAAAGTTATGCTACAGTTATATAGAGCTCTGGTTATGCTCAATTTAGAGTACTGCGTTTAGTTCTGGGCACCGCACCTTAGGAAGGAAATGTTGGCTTTGGAGGAGATGTAGCGCAGATTCATCAGAATCATGCCAGGGTTAATATGGTTAAATTATGAGGCCAGGTTGCATAGACAAGACTTGAGTGTGGAAGGTTAAGGGGTGAGCTAATTGAGATGCTTAAGATGATTAAAGGAGTCAATAGAGTAGAAAAGTCATTTCCTCGAGTGGAGGAGTCCAAAACATGGGGGTATAACAAAATTAGAGTCAGACCATTTAGGGGTGATGTCAGGCACTTCTTCACACAAAGGGTAGTGGAAATTAGGAACAATCGCCCCCAAAAAGCTGTTAAGGCTAGATCAATAAAAAATTTCAAAACCAAGATTGATAGATTTTTGTTAGGTAAGAGTATTAAAGGTTAGGGAACCAATCTGGATTGATGAAATTAAGATACAGACCAGCCATGATCTAATTTGATAGTCAACCAGGCTTGTGTGGTTGAATGGTGTACTCCTGTTCCAAAAGAGTACATTTTGTTATTTTGTTACCTGTTTCCACTTTATCTTAAAGATAATTCCATAATAGGAAGCCAAAACTTACCTGGATAATTATCAAATCTCTTGGGCCCCACTACAAGAAGATTCAGGCATAAAAATGGCCACAAGGTCACTTGCAAAGGCTGCTGGCTTAGGGTCATGTATATATTTGCCAGTTTCATGTTGGGTGGAGTACTACAACACAAGCACATTGATATGAGTCTTAGAATCATAGAATGGTTACAGTGCAGAAGGAGTCCATTCAGCCTGTCGAGTCTGTGCCAGCTCTCTGCAAGAGCACTTTAGCTAGTCCCACTCTCCCGCCCTTTCCCCATAGAAATGCAACTTTTTTCCCTTCGGGTACTTATCCAATTCCCTCTTGAAAGCCATGGTTGAGTCTGCCTCCATCACCCTTTCAGGCAGTGCATTCCAGATCCTAACCACTCACTGTGTAAAAAGGTTTTTTCTCATGTCGCCTTTGGTTCTTTTGCCAATCACCTTAAATCTGTGTCCTCTGATTCTCGACCCTTCCGCCAATGGGAACAATTTTCCTCTATCTACTCTGACTAGAACCATCATGATTTTGAACACCTCTATCAAATCTCCTCTCTACCTTCTTACTCTAAGGAGAACAACCACAGCTTCTCCAGTCTATCCATGTATCTGAAATCCCTCATCCCTGGAACCATTCTGTCATGTATCTCACATTACTGTATATAACTGTATCTTACCATGCTATACATGACTGTAACTGGATATGACCTGTAACAATAAGCATACTTTACCACCAGGGGTGCACTTGCAGGAGACGCTCCATACCTGTCCCACTGTGGTATATAAAGGGAGGTCTCAGGCAAGTGCAGCACTGGAGAGCTGGGAATTAAAGGTGCAGGTCCTGAGTGACCTTGACTTCAGCATGTGTCTTGTGTAAGTCAGTGCATTAGAGTCAGGACTTAACAAATTCAACCAATTCTTTTCTGCACCCTTTCTAAGGCTTTCACATGCTTCCTAAAGTGCGGTGCCCAGAATTGGGCACAGTGCTCCAGTTGAGGCCAAACACATGTTTTTTAAAGGTTCATCATAACTTTCTTGCTTTTGTAATCCATGCCTCTACTTATGAAGCCCAGGATCCCGTATGCTTTTTTAACTGTTTTCTCAACCTGCCCTGCCACCTTCAACGATTTGTGCACCTCCACATCTCTCCGTGCATAGCCTACTTTTACAGGCATAAGAGTTTTAAAACATTCAAAAACATTGTAAAATAAAATTTTTAAAACATATTTTATTGTTAAAAACCCTACCCATTAAGGTAAGTTTATTTTAAAAGATAATTAAAAAAACTTTTTTAAAAATCAGAAAAATATATATTTTTTTAAGACATAAATAACTTTAATTTAACTTAATCTTAAATATGTATTTTTTTCTATTTTTTGTTTTGTTTTGGTGTTTGGGGGTGTTTATCAATCTTAATAATGGGAACTCCAACTTATGGAGTTCCCATTATTAGGAATAGGAAAATACTGTACCTTGATTGGCTGCCCAGAACCATGTGACAGCAGTTCCAGCTTACGGACGTCCCGACATGCACGCGCTCTGATGCACAGGAATGAAGGCCTCAAGACCAAGATTTCCCGTGGGTGCAGCAGGAACAGTTAGGTGCACATCTTTTTTAACTTTCTCAGTCGATTGCCCGTGGGAAGACCTCGACCGGGATTTCTAGACCAATATATATCAAAAAAAGCAGTGGTCCAAGTACTGACCCCTAGGGAACACCACTGTATACCTACCTCCAGTCCAAAAAACAACTGTTCACCACTAGTCTCTATTTCCTGCCATTTAGCCAATTTCATATCCATGCTGCCACTGTCCCTTTTATTCTACGGGCCAGCAAAATTGAAGTCCATGTATACCACATCAACTGCATTGTCCTCATCAAACCTTTGTTACCTCATGAAAAAAATTCAATCAAGTTAGTTAAACATGAATTGCCTTTAACAAATCCATGCTGGTTTTCCATAATTAATCCACAAATCCAAGTGATTTTTAATTTTGTCCCTGATTATCGCTTCTAAAAGCTTCCTCACTACCGAAGTTCAACTGATTGGCCTGTCTTTGTTGGGTTTATCTTTACACCCTTTTTTGAACAAGGGTGTAACATTTGCAATTCTCCAGTCCTCTAACACCAATCCTGTATCTAAGGAGGATTGGAAGATTATGGCCAGTACCTCCACGATTTCCACCTTAACTTCCCTCAGCATCCTAGGATGCATCCCATCCTAGTGACTTATCTACTGTAAGTACAGCCAGCCTTTCTAGTACATCCTCTTTATCAATTTTTATCAGGACTATTTGTACTGCACTTATTTTCAGACATCTGTCTAACCCCATCGCATCCCCCCCTCCCCTACTGCCCATACTGCACTTTTTTGACCGACAGCGGTGGGCCTGCGTCCGATGGCAGCAGGAGGGGGCCGATGGTGGCGGGAGGGGGCCATTGGCGGTGGGAGGGGGCCAATGGCAAGAGAGAGAAGTGGGGCCCTGCGATTAATCTGACCACATTGTTGCTCCACAGGTTCTTCGACTGAGCTGCTGCTCCTCCACGAGCCTGTTTCTCCAGCTGACCGGGCCTCTCGCTGAGCCGCAAGCTTCCAACTGGGCCCCAAGCCTCCCGTGAGCTGTGAGTCCCAAGCGGCGGTGGGGAGAGAGCGGCGGTGGTGGCGAGAGGAGAGCGGCAGTGGAGGCGGGCAGTCGGGGGAGGAAGAAAGAGCGTGGGGAGGGGGAGAGAGAGAGAGATTGGGGGGTGTAATGTCTGTAAACTTATAATGTTTGTAGCTCCACACTGTGGATGTGGACGTATTGTGTACTGCAACTGCATAGTTAATAATAAACAGAACCAGGCAGATTTCCGGAGGCTTCCGAGAGAGTTGCCTGCCACGTAGAAAGCTGCGTGTGCTTGTGCTCTGTGAATATATCACAATTGGCGACGGAGGATGGGATCTTTCGGATGATTTAAAGCTTAAATTTTGTTGGTGAAGGATTCAGCCAGCCGACAGAGAGACTTTGGAAGTTTCTGTCTTTGGAAAAAGCTGCAAAAATCCGAGGTAAAATACAGCACACAGTGTGAACAGCTAGCGATTAAAATGCCAGGTGTAATGTACATTTGCGGGAATATAGACACAACCGGGAATGTTTTAAAGCGTATGTGGATCGGCTAGAAATGTATTTCACTGCAAATAACATAATCGAAGTTCCAGACAATGCAGTCCAGAACCGGGTTGTGTTGGAACGTAAGAGAGCGATCTTCTTATCGGAGGCAGGTCCGGCATTGTATGAAACACTGATAAATCTGCTTGTGCCTGACGAGCCAAAGGACACAACGCTTAAAGAGATTTTAACGAAGTTGGAGCAGCACTATAACCCCAAACCGTTAGAAATTGCTGAAAACTATCGTTTCGGGATTTGGAATCGAAAAACTGATGAACGTATCAGTGATTACATCATAGCATTAAAAAAGCTATCGATGCACTGTAATTTTGGAAACTTTCAAAACTGAGCATTATGGGATCGTTTTGTTTGTGGGTTAAAAATGATGCGATCAGAAGGAAGTTATTGACGATGGATGACTTGACTTTTGAGATTGCTTGTCAGACAGCAAGGTTGATGGGCATGGCGGAACAATATTCTCGAGAATTAGATAATAATTACGGTCGTCAGTCAACCGAGGTAAATCACCTGCAGGTTCAAAGTAAAAGACGGTGGGGGCCCAAAGTCTCGGAAACTGGAAATTCTAACAGAGCGTCGAAGTCGTGCTATAGGTGCCTGGGACAACATATTGCTCAAAGTTGTCTAAACGTGAAGGCAGAGTGTTTCTTCTGCAGAAAGACTGGGCATCTTGTGAAGGCAAGCAGACTGAAGGGTAAACCAGCTTTTGAAGCTATGAATCCAGCGTTCAAAGCTATGAGTAGAAATCCCAAGAGACTGCATAGCATGGAAGAACAACAACAGGACGAGGAGATGTTAGAGTTACATGTCATCAGGAGCACGAGGTTAACGGATAGCGATTCAGAAAGCATCAAAATCCACCTAGGATGGTGCGGGATTCAAGATACCAATGGAAATTGACATGGGTGCATCCGTGAGTGTAGTACCGGAGTCACTGTACCGCGACAAATTGCGTGATTTCCAACTGGAGAAATCCAAGATAGAGCTGCGAGGCTACTCAGGAGAGAAAATTCATGTGGTCGGTCATATCACTGTACTGGTGAAATATAAAGATCAATTTCAGAACTTGCCTCTAATAGTAGTGAAAGGAGACAAGCCTGCCTTACTATGAAGCAATTGGTTGAGCTCACTGAAACTGGATTAGAGTAAGATTTTCTGTGTGGAAGCGAGATTTTCATCAACAGATGTGGTTATCAATAAGTATCCGAAGGTGTTCTGCGAAACGGGCAGTCCAATCCAAGGCTTCAAGGCGAGTGTCAGGGTACAGAAGGACGCTAGATCGGTTTACTACAAGCCATGTTCTGTACCATATGCACTCAAGGAGAAAGCTGAGCAAGAACTCAAAAGACTAGAGACTGAGAACATTATTTGTAAGATAGATCAATGTAATTGGGCTACACCCATTGTTGTTGTACCTAAGTCCGATGGTAAGGTAAGATTGTGTGGTGATTATAAGGTGACCGTAAACCAGATTCTAGAGGATAATGTCCCCAATACATTGCCGAATATAGAAGATTTGTTCACAACACTGACACGTGGTCAGATCTTCTCAAAACTGGATCTTACGAATGCCTACTTGAACTAGCTGAGGAGTCCAAGTCATGTTTGACTATAAATACTCATCTAGGATCTAGACCTATATCAATTTAATAGGCTACCGTTTGGAGTGTCTTCCGCCCCCGTCATATTCCAAGGGTGATGAACCAGATTTTGCAAGATATGGAAGGGGTAGTATGTAATTTGGATGACATACTAATTTCAGCACCAAATAGGCAAATTCATAATAACATATTGAATGAAGTCTTCAAACGGCTAGAGAAGCACAGAGTACGAGTGTCTGCTCGTAAGTGTGAGTTATTTAAAAGCTCAGTGGAGTACTTAGGGTACAGAGTAGACAAAGATGGTTTACATCCAACCATGGAAAAAATTGCTTGCAATTAGAAATGCACCCACTCCCAGGAATGTCACTGAACTTGATTCATTCTTGGGTCTTTTGAACTATTATGGGAAGTTCCTACCAAATTTGGCTACTGAATGAACTTTTGAAAAACAGGTCCATTGGAAGTAGTCAAAATAATGCGATACAGCATTCAAGGAGTGTAAAATCAAATTGGTAGAGAGCACTATGTTAGTTCACTATGATATATCTAAGGAGATTAAGCTAGCATGTGATGCCTCTCCGTATGGAGTTGGGGCAGTGATCTCTCATGTATTAAGTAGTGGGGAGGAGAGACCAATTGTTTTTGCTTCACGCACTCTCAGTGCCAGTGAGAGTAATTATGTGCAAATTGAAAGGGAAGCTTTGCCATTAATTTTTGGGGTCAAGAAGTTTCACAAATACTTGTATGGTCCTACGTTTACCATCATTATGGACCATAAGCCCCTAACAGCAATCCTCCATCCAAAGTCCCCAGTTCCAACATTAGCTGCAGCCCGAATGCAGAGATGGGCTTTGATTTTGTCAGCATATACATATGATATTGAATACAGAGGATTAGCTGATCATAGTAATGCTGATGCAATGTCTAGATTGCCTTCCCCATCACAAGTTACACCCGATAGGGAAGAAGTGTTTTATTTTTCATACATTGATGAATTGCCAGTCACAGCTGAAGAGATTGGTAGAGCAACCAAACGTGACCCAGTTATGTCAAAGGGGTATAATTACATAGCAAATGGCTGGCCAAACCAGGTAACAGAACAATATTTTCATCCATACTTCATTCATAGGAATGAATTGTCGGTCGATAAAGATTGTATCATGTGGGGTGCAAGAATAGTTATTCCAAATAAGTTCAGGTCCAAACTATTAGGAGATCTTCATGACCAGCAGCTGGGAATGTGCTTGACCAAAAGTTTTGCACGCAGTTATTTTTGGTGGCTAGGTCTTGATAACGATATAGAGTACATCGTGAGTCAGTGTATGACATGTCAATCGGAAGGAAGCAACCACCACCAGTACCATTACAGCCATGGAAATGGCCTCCCAGGGTTTGGCAAAGGCTACATATTGATTTTGCTGAGTTAGAAGGACAACAATTGTTCATTGTGTTTGACAACCATTCGAAGTGGGTTGAGGTGTTTCCAATGTGGAAAATAACAAGTAAAACATTGGACATTTTGCAAAAATTATTTTCTTCATTTGGCTTCCCTGAAGAGATTGTTTTGGATAATGGACCACAATTTTGTTCAGAAGAATTTGCACAATTCACGAGCAAAAATGGTGTGAAACATACCAAGGTTCCACCATACCATCCTGCTTCGAATGGTGCAGCAGAGCGCACTGTACAAATTGTAAAACGTGCCCTCATAAAACAAATGTTACAGCCAAATTCAAGGAAATGACAGTTGCCTTTGGATCACAAATTGGCTAATTTTTTGATTACATATCGAACTACTCCTCATACATCTACTGGTAGAATACCAGCAGAGTTGTTTCTCAAACGACAGCCACGAACCAGGTTCTCGTTGTTAAAACCAAATTTGGCACAGTCCGTAGAAGAGACACAATTAAGACAGAAAGAGAATCATGATAGAGGTAGAGTAAAAGAGAGAAGTGTGAAATTAAACCAGAAGGTGAGAGTGAAGAACCATCACCATAAATGGTTAAAGTGGTTATGAGGAAGAGTGGTGAAGATATGTGGTCTTCGCACATATTTGGTAAAGATGTTTGATAATGGATAGGTTAGGTTTGTTCATATTGATCATATTTTACCTACAGACATGGAAGGAGTTGAAGGTGGGAATGATTCAATTATTTCTGACTCATCAGATAGTTTTGATACACCAGTAGCAAATCCTAAATCCAATGTACTGGAAACAAATCCAGGAGAGAATGGGAATGAAAGTCTGAGTCCGAGTCAGGAAAACAAAGAGCCTGAAGTTAGAGTGAGCTCAAATGAAAATCAAGGAAATTCCGTGGAGGAAAACATTTCTCAGGATGAGCCTCGAATGAGTTTAGATTCGACACCATGTATGGAAGGTTTTGTTCGAGAGCAAAGGTATCCTCATCGAAACAAAAAACAAGTGGTAAAGTTAAATTTGTAAAGATGGGAAAAAAATTAGTTTATATCCTGTGTGATGTATAAACATGCAAGTTATGTATGATGTTTGTTATAATAACTTCTTCATTAAGGAGGGAGAAGTGTAATGTCTGTAAGCTTGTAATGTTTGTAGCGCCACACTGTGGATGTGGACGTATTGTGTACTGCAACTGCATAGTTAATAATAAACAGAACCAGGCAGATTTCTGGAGGCTTCCGAGAGAGCTGCCTGCCATGTAGGAAGCTGTGTGTGCTATGCTCTGTGAATATATCACAGGGGGAAGGAGAGAAAGAGAGGCTGGGGGAGAGAGAAAGAGAGGCTGGGGGCGGGGGGAGGGGAGCGGGAGAGAGAGGCTGGGGGGTGGGAGAGAGAGGCTGTGGGGAAAAGTGAGAGGCTGTGGGGGAGAGTGAGACACTGGGCGGGGAAGAGAGAGAGAGAGGCTGGGGGGAAGAGAGAGGCTGTGGGGGGGAGGAGAGAGAGACTTAGGGGGAAATCAGAGGGGAGAGAGGGAACTCAGGGAAGACTGATCACGTTCTTCCAACCCCCTACATGCGACATCGTTGGAGTGGATGATGTCCAGAAGTCATGACACTGTCACTATTCACTTCATACCCAATAAACCTGTTAACAATCCGTACACAATGCCCCATCTATGGTGGGGGGGGGAGGGAGAAGGATGCACTGACGCTGGAGTAAGGCACTTCGGCTGGGGGAGGGATGCACTTAGATTGGGTGGGGGTAAGACACTTTGCTGGGGGAAGGCTGCACTTGGACTGGGGTAAGGCACTTCAGCTGGGGGAGACATGCACTTGGACTGGGGTAAGGCACTTCGGCTGGGAGATGGATGTACTTGGACTGAGGTAAGGCACTTTGGCTGGGAGAGGCATGCACTTGGACTGGGGTAAGGCACTTTGGCTGGGAGATGGATGTACTTGGACTGGGGTAAGATACTTTGGCTGGCCCTTGCTGTCTCCTGGGGAGCTCTGTCCTCTGTCACTTTAAGAAGTCAAAGTGGATCGAGTTACAATTTGCAAAGTCAGTGAGACCTTGGGATAGGCGAATCCAATGACACATTCCTGTGAAACTTCAGAGTGTGGCCTATCTTCCAAGGGGACCAATCAGAAATAAGGGGTGGAGCCTGTTGGCCATTTTTGAAGAACAAATTAGGCGTCCATTTTTATCCCATCCTGTATCTCCATTACCTCCTCTTTCATTATGACTTTGGCAGCATCTTCTTCCTCGGTGAAGACAGATGCAAATTAACCATTTACTACCTCAGCCATGTCCTCTGCCTCCATCCGTAGGTCTTGTTTCTGCTCCTTAATTGGTCCCATCCCTCCTCTTATAACCCATTTACTGCTTATATGCCTATAGAAGACTTTTGAATTCCCCTTTCTGTTAGCTGCCAACCTACTCTCACACTGTTTCTTTGCCCCTCTTATTGTTTTCACTTCCCTTCTGAACTTTTTTTATTTAGCCTGCATTCTCAACCTGACATCTGTTATATGCGCTTCTTTTCTGCTTCATTTTACTCTCTATCTCTTTCGTCATTCAGGAAGCTCTGACTTTGGTTGCCCTACCTTTTCCTCTCGTGGGACTGTACCTCGACTGTACCCGAACAATCTCCTCTTTAAACGCTGCCCATTGTTCTATTACAGTTTTGCCTGGCAATCTTTGATTCCAAATTACCCGGACCAGATCCGTTCTCAACCCACTAAAATTGGCCTTCCTCCAATTAAGTATTTTTAATCCAGATTGCTCCCTGTCCTTTTTCAAAGCTAATCTAAACCATTTGATACTATGATCACTGTTCCCTAAATGTTCCCCTTCTGACTTGCTCCGCTTGCTTTACCTTATTCCCCAGAACAAGATCCAGCAATGCCTCCTTCCTCATTGGCCGGAAAAGTACTGACCAAGAAAGTTCTCCTGAACAGATTTCAGAAATGTTTCCCTCTCTCTGCCCTTTACATTATTACTATTCCAGTCTATATTAAGATAGTTGAAGTCCTCCATTATCACTACTTTATAGTTCTCGTTGCTCTCTGTAATTTCACTGTAAATGTGCTCCTCCATATCTTTCCTATTATTTGTTGGCCTACAGAATACACCTAATGATGTAATGGCTCCTCTATTATTTTTTAACTCTTATCAAATAGACTCTGTCCTTGCCCCTCAAGGACATCCTCTCTCTCCAGCACAGTAACATTCTCCTTAACCAATACTGCCACCCCACCTCCTTTCTGTCCTTCCCTATCTTTCCTAAACACCTTATTGTTGTATATGAATAAAGAGTCTGACTGGATACTGTGAGCTCAAAGTAAAGTGTGACCTTAGTCTTTTATTGCAGGTCTCCAGAGTGCCTCTCCAGCCTGTGAGGCCTCCTTAAATAGCTGTGCTCCCAAGGGATTGTGGGATTCATTGGGACTCCAGAGGATGAGCCCTCTGGTGGCTGTACAAGCTTACATACATAAAAACACTCCCCCCAAAGTCAACAGTGTAACTATTTACAAGGTGACTCGATCTAGGGCCTTTCATTCTCTGGTTGATCGTGTCGGTGCAAATGCTGGTTTTGGTGAATCATTTGTTGGGCCTTCGCTGGGCTCTGTGCAGCTGGCCTTGCTGGGCTGCCTGGTGTGGTGAGTCCTGCTGGGCTGCTGCGGGTGATGGGTTCTGCTTCATGGCCAACCGCTGTGTCGGTTGCCACTGGTGTGTATGTTGGGGGGTCAAAGAAGATAGGGTCCAAAGCGGGTTGCTCAGGATAGTCCGTGAATCTGAGTTTGATTTGGTCGAAGTGTTTCCGGTGAATGAATCCATTTGAAAGTTTGACCCGAAACACCCTGCTCCCCTCTTTGGCCACAATAGTGCTGGGAAGTCACTTGGGACCTTGTACATAATTCAATACAAATACAGGATCATTGATTTCAATTTCCTTGACACATTTGCACTATCATGATATGTACTTTGTTGAAGCCGCATACTCTCTACCTGTTCAAGTAGATCAGGGCGAACGAATGACAGCCTTGTCTTGAGTGTCCTTTTCATGAGCAGTTCAGCAGGTGGAATCACAGTGAGCGAGTGGGGTCTCGTGCGATAGCTAAGCAGAACTCGGGATAGGCGAGTCTGCAGTAAGCCTTCAGCTACCCTCTTCAAGCCCTGCTTGATGGTTTGCACTGCTCTCTCTGTCTGACCATTGGATGCTGGCTTGAACAGGGCAGAAGTAACATGTTTGATCCCATTGCGGGTCATGAACTCTTTGAACTCGGCACTGGAAAACATGGCCCGTTGTCGCTCACAAGGACATCAAATAGTCCGTGCATAGCAAACATGGCCTGCAGGCGTTCAGTGGTGGCAGCAGACGTGCTTGTCGACATTATCTCACATTCAATCCATTTGAAGTACGCATCTACAACCAGAAAGAACATTTTATCCAAAAATGGGCCTGCATAGTCGACATGGACCCGGGACCACGGTTTGGAGGGCCAAGACCATAAAGTTAGTAGCACGTCCCTGGGTGCATTGCCTAACTGCGAGCATGTGTTACATCTGTGCACGCAGGACTCTAAGTCCGCATCAATACCGGGACACGACACGTCGGATCTGACTATCGCTTTCATCATTATGATGCCTGGGTGGGTACTGTGGAGGTCACTGATGAAAGTGTCTCTGCCCTTCTTGAGGACCACTACCCGATTGCCTCACAGAAGGCAGTCTGATAGACATTTCATCTTTGCGCCGCTGGTACGGCTTTATCTCTTCCTGCATTTCCACTGGGACACTGGACCAGCTCCCGTGAAGCACACAATTTTTTACTAGGGACAGTAAGGGGTCCTGGCTCGTCCAGGTTCTAATCTGTCGGGCTGTGACGGGTGACTGCTCACTCTCGAATGCTTCCATAACCATGACTAAATCTGCGGGCTGTGCCATTTTGACCCCCGTGGTGGGCAATGGCAGCCTACTGAGAACATCTGCACAGTTTTCTGTGCCTGGCCTGTGGTGGATGGCGTAGTTGTATGCAGACAATGTGAGCGCCCATCTCTGGATGCGGGCCAATGCATTCGTATGTATCCCCTTACTCTTGAAAAACAGGGATATTAGTAGCTTATGGTCCGCTTCCAATTCAAATTTTAGCCCAAACAGATATTGATGCATTTTCTTTACCCCATAGACACATGCTAACGCTTCTTTTTCAATCATGCTGTAGGCTCTCTCAGCCTTAGACAGACTCCTGGATACATAAGCAACCGGTTGCAGTTTCCCGAATCATTAGCTTGCTGCAATACACACCCGACGCCATACGACCACACATCACATGCTAGTACCAAAGGCTTACATGGATCATACAACACAAGCAATTTGTTTGAGCTTAACAATTTTCTAGCTTTCACAAAGGCATTTTCTTGGCTTTTGCTGCATACCCATTCGTCTCCTTTATGCAGTAAGGGATGCAATGGTTCTAACAGTGTGCTGAGACCCGGTAAGAAGTTACCAAATTAGTTCAGGAGTCCGAGAAATGACCGCAGCTCCGTCACGTTCTGTGGTCTCGGTGCATTCTCGATTGCCTCTGTCTTCGAATCAGTAGGCCTGATGCCTTCCGCCGCGATTCTTCTCCCCAGGAACTCCACTTCAGACGCCAGGAAAATGCACTTTGAGTGTTTCAACCTGAACCCCACACAGTTGAGTCGACTAAGAACCTCCTCCAGGTTCTGCAGATGCTCGACTGTGTTCCGACCTGTGACCAAGATGTCCTCCTGGAAGACCACAGTGTGTGGGACCAACTTCAGTAAGCTTTCCATGTTTCTCTGGAATATCGGCGCCACCGATCGGATTCCAAACAGGCATCTGTTATAAACAAAAAGATCTTTGTGTGTGTTGATACAGGTGAGGCCCTTCGATGAATCCTCCAGTTCCTGCGTCATGTAGGCTGAAGTCAGATCCAGCTTCATGAAAGTCTTTCCTCCCGCCCGCGTTGCAAAGAGGTCGTCAGCCTTTGGTAGTGGGTATTGGTCCTGCAGGGAGAAACGATTGATAGTTACTTTGTATTCGCCATAGATTCTGACAGTGCTGTCTCCCTTGAGGACTGGGACAATAGGACTGGCCCACTCGTTGAACTCGATCGGGGAAATTATGCCCTCTCTTTGCAATCGGTCTAGCTCGATCTCTACCCTTTCTCTCATCATGTACGGTAATGCTCTCACCTTGTAATGGATGGGTCGCGCCCTCGCAATTAGGTGGATCTGCACTTTTGCTCCTTGGAATTTCCTGATGCCTGGTTTGAACAGTGAAGGAAATTTGTTTAAGATTTGGGCACATGAAGTGTCGTTAGCGGGCGATAGCGCTCGGACGTCAACACAGTTCCAGCGTATCTTTCCCAGCCAGCTCCTGCCGAGCAGCGTGGGACCATTGCCCGGTACCACCCAGAGTGATAGCTTGTGCACCACTCCATCATAGGAGACCTTTATGGTACCACTACCGATTACAGGAATCAGTTGTTTCATGTAAGTTCTTAGTTTTGTGCGAACTGAAGTTAAGACTGGCCTTGAGGCCTTGTTGCACCACAACCTTTTGAAAGTCTTTTTACCCATGATGGATTGGCTCGCGCCCGTGTCCAACTCCATTGACACCAGGAGTCCATTTAGTTCAACATTCAGCATTATCGGGGGACAATTCGTGGTGAATGTGTGCACCTCATGTACCTCTGCCTCCATGATCTGAGGCTCTGGTTCATCATGATCCTCTGTGGATCTGTCCTCCTCTGCAACATGGTGGTTTGCATGTTTAACAGGCTTTTCAGCTCGCCTGCACACTCGTTGGAGGGTGTCCCATTGTTCCACAGCCCTTGCAAAGGTACTCTTTGAATTGGCATGAATGGAAACGATGATCACCCCCGCAGCGCCAGCAAGGTGTTAATGGCCATGCATTCATCAACCTTGATGGTGGACTCTGAGACATCTGTGCATGTATAGCTGCAGGTATGTGTGACCTGCCCTGTATGTTACGATTCGAAAACAACATCACTTTGTTCACAGTACTTGTAGTAGCAGTTGGGTGCTGAGAGATTTGTTTCATATTGTCACTGGTGGCAACGGACACCTGAGCTATCACTATGGCCTTACTCAAGGTTGGGGTCTCTACAGTCAAAAGTTTGCGAAATATGGTTTTGTGGCCAATTCCAAGTACGAAAAAGTCTCTGAGCATGTGCTCCAAATCTCCTTCAAATTCGCAATGTCCTGCAAGGCGTCTTAGCTCGGCAACGTAACTCACCACTTCCTGGCCTTCAGAACTTTTGTAGGTGTAGAACCGGTACCTTGCCATCAGAACGCTTTCCTTCGGGTTCAAATGCTCTCGGACCAGTGTGCACAAATCGTCGTACGATTTCTCCGTGGGTTTCGCTAAAGTGAGCAGATTCTTCATGAGGCTATACGTTGGTGTCCCACAGACAGTGAGGAGGATCGCCCTTCATTTGGCAGCGCTCTCTTCCTATCTAAATTGTTGGCCACGAAGTATTGGTCGAGTCGCTCCACAAAAGTTTCCCAATCATCTCCCTCCGAGAATTTCTCCAGGATGCCCACTGTTCTCTGCATCTTTTGTTTCACTATCTGTATCTCGTCACCAGTTGTTGTGTATGGAGAAAGTCAGACTGAACACTGAGCTCAAAGTAAAGTTTGACCTTAGTCTTTTATTGCGAGTCTCCAGAGTGCCTCTCCAACCTTGAAGCCTCCTTAAATACCTGTGCTCCCAAGAGATTATGGGATCCCTTGGGATTCCAGGGGATGAGCCCTCTGGTGGCTGTACAGAGTAAATACAGGTATACATATGTAACAATGATTATGGAGATAGAGAGAGATAGGTGGAGTTGCAAGGTAAGTTGGTGTAAGAATGTGCAGGAGTACGGTAGGGAAGGCAAAGTGATGGGGATGTGATGAGAGGTACAGCAGGATAAATATGAGTATGGCTTTGTACTAACGTTTTGTGATCTGAGATCATTGAAAAGTTTGCACCACTCCAGCCAGGTCCTCCTAAAAGCATCCCTACTTGTGCTCTCCTCTGCAATTTTAGATCTAGTAATGTGTAATGAGACTAGATTACTTAGAGATCTCATAGTAAAGGATCCTCTTGGGAAGAGTGAACATAGCATTCATTTTGAGGGTGAGGAAGCTAGGTCTGAAACTAGTGTCCTGAACTTAAATAAAGGCAATTACAAAGGTATGAAGGCAGAGTTGGCTAAAGTGGACTGGGAAAATAGATAAAAGCATAAGGTGGTAGATGAGCAGTGGCAAATATTTAAGGAGATATTTTATAACTCTCATCAAAGATATATTCCACTGCGAAAGAAAGACTCGAAGAGAAGGATGAACCACCCATGGCTAACTAAGGAAGTAAGGGATGGTATCAAATTGAAAACAAAGGCATACAATGTTGCGAAGAATAGTGGCAGGCCGGAGGATTGGGAATTTTTTAGAAACCAGCAAAGGACGAGTAAAAATATAATAAAGAAAAAGGATAATTTATGAGAGTAAACTAGCAAGAAATATAAAAACAGACAGTAAGAGCTTCTACAGGTATATAAAAAGGAAGAAAGTAGCAAAAGTAAACATTGGTCCCTTAGAGGATGAAACCGGGGAATTAATAATGGGAAACAGGGAAATGGCAGAGACTTTGAACAAATATTTTGTATCGGTCTTCACAGTAGAAGTCACTAAAAGCATCCCAATAGTTGATAATCAAGGGGCTATTAAAACAATCTTTATCACTAGATAAAAGTATGAGACAAACTAATGGAACTAAAGGTGGACAAGTTCACTGGACCAAATGGCCTGCATCCTGGGGTCTTAAAAGAAGTGGCTACAGAGATAGTGGATGTAATCTACCAAAACTCCCTGTATTCTGGAGATGTCCCAGCGGATTGGAAAACCACAAATGTAAAGCACCCATTTAAGAAAGGAGGGAGACAGAAAGCAGGAAAGTAAAGCCTAACATCTGTCATTGGGAAAATGCTGGGGTCCATTATTAAGGAATTAGTCACAGGACGTTTAGAAAATCATTGTCAAGTAAAGTCAGCATGGTTTTATGAAAGGGAAATCATGTTTGACAAATTTGCTGGAGCTCTTTGAGGATGTAATGAGTAGGGTGGATAAAGGGGAACCAGTAGATGTTATGTATTTGGACTTCCAGAAGGCCATGTAAAGGGTTACTGCACAAGATAAGAGCTCAGAGGGTTGGGGGTAATATATTAGCCTCGATAGAGGATTGGCTAACCAACAGAAAACAGAGAGTCGGGATAAATGCGTCATTTTAAGGTTGGCAAACTGTAACTAGTGGGGTGCCACAGGATCAGTGCTGGGACTTCAACTATTTACAATCTATTTTGTTGACTTGGATGAAGGGACCGAGTGAAATGTCACCAAATTTGCTGATGATATAAAGATAGGTGGGAAGGCAAGTTGTGAGGAGGAACCAAAGAATCTGCCAAGGGATATAAATAGGATAAGTGAGTGTGCAAAAACTTGGCAGATGGAGTGTAATGTGAGAAAATGTGAGGTTATCCACTTTTGTAGGTAAAATAAAAAAGCAAATTATTATTCAAGTGAGGAGAGATGCTGTGGTACAGAGGGATCCGGGGGTCCTTGTACATGAAACACAAAAAGTTAGCATGCAGGTACAAGAAGTAATTCGGAAGGCAAATGGAATGTTGGCCTTTATTGCAAGGGTACTGGCGTGTAAAAAGTCGGGAAGTCCTGCTACAACTGTACAGGGCATTGGTGAGACCACACCTGGAATACTGCATACAGTTTTGGTCTCCTTATTTAAGAAGGGTTATCATTGCATTGGAGGCAGTTCAGAAAAGGTTCACGAGGTTGATTCCTGAGATGAAGGGGCTGTCTTATGAAGAAAGGTTGAGCAGGTGGGCTTATACTCATTGGAGTTTAGAAGAATGAAAGCTAATCTTATTGAAATGTATAAGATTCTGAGGGGGCTTGACAGGGTAGATGCAGAGAGGATGTTTCCCCTCGTGAGGGAATCTAGAACTAGGGCGCATAGTTTAAGAATAAGTGGTCACCCATTTAAAACAGAAATGAGGAGGAACTTCTCAGAGGGTCATGAATCTTTGGAATTCTCTACCCCAGGGAGCTGTGGATGCTGGGTCATTGAATATATTTAAGGCAGAGATCGACAGATTTTTGAATGATAGGGGAATCAAGGGTTATGGGGAGCGGGCAGGGAAATGGGGTTGAGGCCAAGATCAGATGATCTTATTGAATGGCTAGAGGGGCAAATTGGCCTACTCCTGCTCCTATTTCTTTTGTTCTTATGTTCTTATGTTCAATGTGCAGCCATTGTTATTGATCTCCTGGGGATTCATAGAACCTCAATGCAGCCTTGCACCTCAGTGCAGTCATTGTCAGTGTTTGCAACACTTCAATGCTGTAGAACACTGACAGCACAACTGTCAAAATAAAGTTGGCCATTGTCCCTTTAAGGAAATCAGCTGATGACGCATCATGAATGACATCAGCAGATCCACCTCCTTTAATTGAATCGGAAATGCACTGGGCAGGCTTAACGAGCCCAATCAACAGAAAATCATTTTCCAGTTTGGGATGGAGCTAAGGGCGGGGTCAGGACCCACCATCGACGTCGCCCGCCCCCGGACCCACTGAGGTGAGCGAAATGTCAGCCTTTGTGATTTATAAATCCAATCAGGTTTGTATAATATTACTTTTTTTATACAAATTGAATGTCTTTTTTTGGTGTAGATAACATCCTGTAGGATAATTCACAAAATACAGAAGTCATATCCTCCTTTGGTGTAGATCTTTTGTTCACATATTTTACACCCTGATCGATGAAGAAAAAAAGGCAACAAGTATTGTACATGAAGTCCAAGCCACCTTGGCTCGGTGGTAGCAATCTTGCTTCTGCGTCAGAATGGTTTGCGATCCAACCTATTCCAGAATTTGAGTGCAGAATCTAGGCTGACACCGTGATGCTAAATTGTTATCTTTCAGTTGAAATGTTAAACTGAGGCCATTTATACTTAGTTGTAATAGATCCCATGGAACTATTTGAATAGAAGCAGGGAAGTTTTTCCAGTGTCCAGACCGATATTTATCCCTCAACCACCAGCACCACCAAGAAACAGGTTATCTGGTCATTTATCACATTGCCGTTTGTAGGACCTTGCTGTGTGCAAATTGATTGCCACGTTTCCCTACAAAGTATTACTGGCCATCCTTCAAACCTAGTTTATTTGTAGTGAAGCACTTAAGGGCATCCTGAGGATGTGAAAACTGCTAGATAAATGCAAATTCTTTTTTTCCTGCCTCTATGTCTAATATCTGTGCTGATAATGATGGTGATAATAATACAATTCAAATTTAAAAGGATATTTTTTGCACATCTTGGACTCAGATGCTATTTACTCTTGGGTAAATCATGTATTGCCCCTCTCCCTATGAACAATGGATCAACCCATTTTAAATTTTGATGTAATGCGGTGTTGGTATTAACTGTTGTCTGTTGAGGCATGCATGTCAATTTGTGTTCTGGTGCAAAGTGATGTAGATAGGCAAAGTAATCTTGTTGAAACTAAAGTTTATGAAGTGGAACACAAATTAATGCATTTCTTCTGTATTGTGTATTAAATATATGGTTACTGTCTGTTCTCAACTTGCATGTCTTTGCTTATCTCAAGATAATCGGTATATGAAAATAATTACTTCCCATGGTGAAGATGATTTTCCAACATCTGAAATGTTTGCAGCCATATTTAAAAACAATTTCAGAAGTTTCTATGAGCTTTGACTTAACCCTTTAAATTTCATTAAAACATTAGCAACAAGTAGTACATTTTGCTTGTCAGAGGTAGCAATGCACTCATTGGTTAAAACAGTCATTCTTCAGCCACAGTACGGCTATGACAATATTTCAAATCCATTTGTGGCTTCACTTGAAGCTCATTGCACTTGTAATTCAAAGAGCATTTAAGGCAAATTAAAAACATTTTCAGAGAGATGACATTAGGCAAGATAGTTAACAAAAATCTACGACCATCATATCGCAGAATCCAAAATAGAATGCTGGTGAGGAATTTACTTTTGCAAACAAACCACTGAAAGAAACAAATAGAGTAACATTGTTCGAAAAGTAATTTCATACTAATCTTATCAGGAGAACTGGCACAGAAACGTAACCAGGAAATAGAACAAAGAACATATTTATTGCAGCCTCAAACCACTTGAGATTACAAGACTTCCAAAAACCCTTCCTTAACAAACAATTCAAATATACATCATTTAAGCTTTAAAGTTACACTGCACCATGATTGTGCACAAACACTTAACATATTATTATAAGATCCTGTTGTCTACTATTTTAATGGAAGTGCTTACTCATTTAAAATAGTTAAGCATCACTACTGAAACAGCAGATAAAGGATATGGGCTGGAATTTACCATTAAAAAAACGGTGGGTTTGGAGTGTGGGGTCAGTTAAATTGTTAAAAATGTTAATCACGACCCGATCCCGCCTCCAATCTGCAAACTTCCGGTTTTCCCAGGGGCGGGGCAAGGGGCGGGCGACTAGCCCACTCCCAGGGGGCGGAACATCAATTTAAATATTGTAATGAGGATGGAAGCCTCAATTTTCCCCTCCGTTTTGTGTTTAACTTCCTGTGGACGGGATTCACACAATTCGTAAAACCCGGCAATTAAACAGAGACAGGTATTGCAACACCCAGGAGGTAAATGGCTTTAAACCTAACTCTTGGATCCAGGGACCCTGCCTAACCCACCCACCATGATCAAAGAACCCACCAAGAGGACTCCGATCGCATTCTCAGGCTTCTTCCATCACCCCCCGCACCCCCCACATCGATGAGGATGGGGCCGGTTAAAAATGCTTCAGACCCCCTGTCTAACCCCAGCCAACCCCCCAATCACCAGCCGAACCCCGCCCCCCCCCATGATCTCCGATTCACCCGATCCCTGATCCCCCCCGATCCCCCACCCCCATGATATCCACTTGCCTCTCAATCCCCTGCTGATCCTGCAACCCCCCATATCCTGTCTCCACCTCCCGATCGCCGATCCCCCTGCTGCCGATCCCCAACCTCCCTCCCGTCGATCCCCGCTCCCCTCACCCCTTCACCGATCCCCGATCCCCCCTCCCAGATCCCTCCCTGGACCGACCACTTGCAACGTGAGGCCTACCCACCAGCAGCCAGCCAGGCTCTCAAGCTGGCCAGCTTTGGGCGGGAATCTGAGGCCTCACATTCAAATTAAGCCCTGCTAGTAAAATCGGCAGGGCCTACGGGAAATCCGGCCTCCCAGGTTTCCCTCCCACCTTGAACCCTGCTATCCCCAGCCCAACTCCCCGAACAAATTTCTGGCCAAAATCATACTGAAAATCAGCAGCGAGTGAGCTTTTGTCCTTCTGCTCCACGGGAGGTTTCTATGTTCCATGAGCTCATTACAGTGTGACAGGTCTGTCAGCAGTGCAACTTTCAGACCCATAAGGATAACATTACTATACATGAAAGAAACGCATCTTAGCATAAACCAATAGCAACTAAAATGGTCAGGGCTGGGTGCATTTTGGAATGTGTCCTGCACCACTGGTACTTTGCACTGGATAAGCAAATATATGGGCCCATTGTGATCAATTCTGTTAGAATAATTTACACTTTTTGCATATAAACCATATGAAAATTTTATTTCAAATGTCAAGCATTGCCAAGTATTTAATATTAACACCAATGTTAAGAAGAAGATATACAGGAAAGTCTTACAATACTGTATTAAATTACAAGAGTTGAACCCTTTAATTCTGCGCATGTACATATTTGGCTTTGAAAAAAAAACATGGAATTGATGCCTCTAGCCTTGTCACTTTCCTGCAGTTTAGTTTTACTAATATTTGATTAGTATGGAAGCAGAGTTATTTAAAAGCCATTTCTCGATAGTGAAAATACTTAAAAATAGTGTACTTTTGTTTTTTTATATATATATAAAAGATTTCACATCATAATGCGGCTGATGTCAAGTGGACACTGTGCTTAAGTCATACGAATCCAGGATTAAACAGCGGTGGCTGCAGACACAGGCGTGTTGCCTCGTCAAACGTTTTATTTCCAGTAATTCCACATCAGTTGTGCATGTGAGTCAAGTTCCATCTCCAACATTTTCAACGATGGTTTTTTTTTTGTTTGTTTTATGTTTTTTTTGTTGTGTGTGTGCGAACAAAGCATCCAATTACTATTCAGATGAACTCCACACAAAATGACAAGAATTCTTCTTTGAGAAAAATATCTTCACAACACTGGATGCCTCGCACCAATCAACGATGAACTTACATCAACCATCATGTAAGGCACTCAAAGAGTCTTATCAATCAAGAAAGATCAGTCACACTGACATTCATTCCCATGCCAGGCCTCACGTAAGGTACTACATGCACTGCTTTGGGAAATTCTGGAGTCATAACACGTCCGTTTTCTCCAGTGCTTCCTGTAATTGATAGTCTTGCTTTACTTCTCATGGCATCACCAAAGGTCATCTGGGAAGGAACAAAGCACATGTTGCAATCCGACTATCTGAAATATTCTGACAGTTAATTGTAAAAAAGACAAAAACCAAAGAACACACAAAAAAAAACAAATTTTGATGTATGTGCCAGAAAGCCAAGATCGAAATCATAGCAAAGCAAAAGATTAAAAAGCTAGGCTCTGAAAAGCTGATAGATACTACATCCAAAAGCAATAAAATCACTATTAATTTACCCATCAAAGGTAGAACATAGAATACATACGGTCCCTGGATCAGCCTCCTCAGCAATTAGCTTTATGGATGCGACAATGAAGCTAGAGCGTGCACTTATAGTTTTGTAACAGGACCTCATTCCTACCCCCTAAATTTTAACACTTTCGATCCCATATACGTT